>NC_083322.1:64382792-65007781 GCF_963455315.2 Globicephala melas
AGCAAAGAAGGTGATCTCTCTCAGTCAGAAGTAGGTGTATAAAAGGTGGCCTATATACTATTCTGTCCTTTTAAATATCCACATGACCAGGGTTCTCCCTTAAGCCATCTTTGTTGCTTACATTTGTAAGGAACCTCCTGCACTCTTTTTTTTTTTTTTTTTTTTTTTGCGGTACGCGGGCCTCTAACTGCTGGGGCCTCTCACTGCTGTGGCCTCTCCCGTTTTGGAGCACCCGCTCCGGACGCACAGGCTCAGCGGCCATGGCTCATGGGCCCAGCCGCTCTGCGGAATGTGGGATCTTCCCAGACCGGGGCATGAACCCGTGTCCCCTGCATCGGCAGGCGGACTCTCAACCACTGCGCCACCAGGGAAGCCCACCTCCTCCACTCTTGTTACAGCAAGCCCTGCCTCCACGTGGAGGGACTTCTACTGTAATCACATTCCTGCCTCTTCTCACTCCTTCCACCACCTCGCCCTTTATTTCCTCTTCTGCATGGAGGGAAGAGAATTAAAGCACAAGAATTGTACAACGCCTGCCAAGCACCTTTCTCTCATTCTTTCTTGGAACCAACTTTTCTGTAGGATGGCAAATTCTGATCTGTTCTCTGACATTTGGGCTGCCTCTATGGAGAAGTCTATCTACTGTCCACTTGTGAGTGTTACTAGGAGGATATGTCTGTCTAATTCCACAGCAAAGTACCAGGGAACCCATTGTGACAATATTTCCCTCGATCCATGAATCTGTTATTTCTATCTCCATCTGTGCCTGACTCTTGTCTCTTATTTGGTTCCAAACTAAGATGTGGATATAAAGTGTTATTTGTTGGTCTCCTAGCTGCTCCAGTCTCTGACGTCTTTAACTAGCACTTTTGTGCCTATAGTCCCAGATACATATCTTCATATGGTTCCTATGATATTTAGTTTGTGAAGAGCTTGCAGAGTACCTTCTAGATAATCTTTTCTAGGACCTTTGCCCATCTGCACCTTCCGAAATCAAAAGTTTCTCTCTATGAAATTCAAGACAACTAACTTCTCAAAACTTTGTTCTCTATGTATTGTCAAAGATTACCAACAATATGTTTGCAATCATTACTGAACTAATCTGCATAAAAGGAAATGTAATTTCCTTTGGACCAGAGCCTAAACACAAGTTTGTAAAGAGCACTCTGCGTTCTCACTTGAGAGTACTTTAATTTTCTTTGATATACAGCATATTAATGCAAAACTATGCAAGGATTAGCAAGCTCGTGTTTTGCAACACAAGTTGTATGTCTCTTTGTATGAGGGCTTTTTTGATCGTAGGAAGGCTTTAAACAACTTTATATATTTAAACTGTATTCTTTCCATCAAACTGCTTAACCTACCTAAGTATATATGTATATACAATTTAAACTATGGTTGTTTTGTTTACTATGTCTAATCTGATAAAATATTCAAAATAGCCTCACATTTATATTGACCTATTAAAATATCTGCATTTTGAATACTGGCACATTCTATAGGTTTTATGAATAATTAAAAAGCTTGTGTTAAGTGGAACTAGCTGGGTCTACCAGGAAACAATGTATACAATTGTGATAATTATCCACATTCTTTCCCTTTAAATAAATCATTAATCTGTGCCTAAATTGCTCTAACCAATAGGTCCTAATATAGCATTAGTCTACTGAGTGCATTCACTGAAGATAAGGAATTGACTGAAGAATTAGCTGATAAGAAATCTTTACCTAAAACACAGGCAGAACACTCTTTGGCATAAATCGTAGCAATATCTTTTTGGATCCACCTCCTAGAGTACTGAAAATAAAAACAAAAATAAACAAATGAGATCTAATTAAACTTAAAAGCTTTTGCACAGCAAAGAAAACAATAAACACAACAAAGAAAATCCACAGAATGGGAGAAAATATTTGCAAAGGAAGAAACTGACAAGTGATTAATCTCCAAAATATACAAACAGCTCATGTAGCTCAATAATAATAATAAAAAAAACAATCAAAAAATGGGCAGAGGATCTAAATAGACATTTCTCCAAATAAGACATACAGATTGCCAAAAGCAAATGAAAAGATGCTCAACATTGCTAATTATTAGAGAAATGCAAATCAAAACTACAATGAGGTGTCACCTCATACCAGTCAGAATGGCCATCATCAGAAAGTCTACAAACAATAAATGCTGGAGAGGGTGTGGAGAAAAGGGAACCCTCCTACACTGTTGATGGGAATGTAAATTGGTACAACCACTGTGGAGAACAGTATGGAGGTCCCTTAAAAAACTAAAAATAGAACTACCATATGACCCAGCAATCCCTCTCCTGGGCATATATCTGGAGAAAACCATAATTCAAAAACATACATGCACTCCAATGTTCATAGCAGCACTATTTACAATAGCCAAAACATGGAAGCAACCTAAATTGCCACTGACAGAGGAATGGATAAAGAAGATGTGGTACATATGTACAATGTAATATTATTCAGCTACAAAAAAGAATGAAATAATGCCATTTGAAGCAACACGGATGGACCTAAAGATTATCATACTAAGTGAACTAAGACAGAGAAAGACAAATATCACATGATATCCCTTATATGTGGAATCTAAAAAGGTGACAGAAATGAGGTTATTTACAAAACAGAAACACACTCACAGCCTTCGAAAACAAACTTATGGTTACCAAAGGGGAAAAGTGTGGGGAGGGATAAATTAGGAGTTTGGGATTAACATATACACACTACTATATGTAAAATAGATAATCAACAAGGACCTACTGAATAGCACAGGGAAATCTACTCAATATTCTGCAATAACCTAAATGGGAAAAAATTCTGAAAAAGAATGGATATATATATACATATAACTGAATCACTTTGCTGTACACCTGAAACACATTGTAAATCAACTATACCCCAATATAAAATAAAAATTAAATTTAAAAAAATACAGAAAACTGAAGAAGTTGTCACATAATCCACAATCCTTTTAAAGATTACAAAATACACAACACAATACAATATAACTTAGAGGCATATTTGGGTCCTAATTTTGTTCAAATAATTTAAGATAAAGTAAAATTTGGGCATCTAAAACTCTGAATTTCATTGAAAATTTCCTTTTTTGTCTCAACAGGTTTTAAAGATAGATACCAATGTTGAAATGGGTAAATTATTGAAAGCAAAAAGGATGTCAAAGAAAGCATCAGACAAATTTATTACTTTATAGTTATTGAGGAATTTTGTACCTATTATTGCCAAAAGAAGAGCTGGACTTTATCTTTTCTGTACAAACATATTATCTTTGTGTGAGTGTGTATGTGTTCTTTTTAAAGTCTACATAAGGCCAAGTGTCACATCTTTCATTTTCTAGAAAAGGTAAGCCTTTTGGTCACCTATATAAAACCTGGATTAGCAAACTGTCCTACTCCTTCGATAAATTCTTTTCTAGGTTCCTTCCATCTTCCTGCCTTAGCTGAAACCAGGGTTTTCATTGTCAAGTCCATTTTCTGCAAAGTGCCTTCTAATATATAAGAATGATCCCTCTTATTTTCTGCATTCCATCTCTGCTTTCTTGGGGATCTAGGTCTTTAATTATCATCATTCCCTTATCCTTAATAATCTCCTTCTACCGGCTCATTTCCATCAGCCTTGAAATGTGCTCAAGATTCTCTCAATTTAATGAAGCAAAACAAAACAATAACACACCCCCCCCTTAATCCTACGTTGCATTTCAGTTTCTGCCTTTCTCTAACCTACTTCTTGTAGCTTAACTCATCCAAAGTGGCTATTTCCATTTCTTCACTCCTCTACCTATAAGCAACCTACCACCAACTGGTTCCCACCTCCATCACTCCTCAAACTGCCAGCATCATGGTCACCTCAGACATCTACACTGATAAATCCAGTGGATCCTCCTCAGTCCCTATTTACTTGTATGTTCAGAAGCAGTTGACATTCTTGACAACTTTCTCTTCTTTAAACATTACTTTCCCTTGTGTTTCAGAGTCATACTTTTAGCTTACAACTCTTGATTGCTCCTTCTTCCTCTCCTTTGCTAGGTCCTTCTACCCTGTCTATCCCCTGATGGGACTCCTTAGGGCCCATTCAGGCCCTCCTCCATTCCTGCTCTGTATCCTGAGTGATGACATCTAATCTCATGCTTTCATTTACCAAGCATACGCTTATGAATCACAAATCATTTTCTCAAGGCAAGACATTTATCTTAGGCTTCTGATATATGAAACTGTTAGAAAACTCCACTTTCTACTTCTACAATCAACATGTACAAAACAAAACTAATCTTATCCCCCAAATCTGCTTTTTCCTCAAATAGTCCTAAGAATCCTGAATTAGGCCACGTCTCTCCATTCCCACTGCACTCCCCTAAAGTGGCCACAGGCGTCTCTCACCTGGATTACTGAGACAGCCTGAAAACTCTTCCTTACACCAAGTCTTCTTCCTCTCTAATTCATTCTTCAAGTTACCGCCCCAGTGATCTTTCTTAACTGGAAAACTGATTTTTACATTTCTATTTTAAACCCTTCAATCATTCCCCAAGGGTCTTTGGTAAAAATGCAGAATTCATATGCTATTCCAGGCCTTCCGGTATCTTGCCCCACTCTGCTTCAACCTCATTTGGAGTCTCTCTTTTGCTCTCTATGCTCCATATATACTGAACTCTTATTACCTTTTTGCCCCTAAGATCTTTTAATATGTTCTTTCCTGCTTCAAAACTATCCCATCATTTTTGCCTGGTTAGTCTGTACTCTTATTTACACCAGTGGCTCAAACGACATCTTGTTCCAGAAAGCCTTATTTGTCCCTCACAACCCAGTTAGGTCCATCCCCCTGAGGGCACTACAGCACCATATATTCTCATCATACCATTGATCAGGTTTATCTACACACTTTTTTGTTTCATACTATTTTGTTTGTCTTCTTACTCAAACTGTAAACTCACTGAAGTCAGATAACATGCCTGTCTTCATAGATTTTCTTCACGACCCTCAGTTCATACACAACAGAAATTCAATAAACGTTTTTTTTTTTGATAAACTAGTGTGTGAAGTGGTAATACCTTCTGTGTGTATGCACAGGCTTTAAACAAGAACACATGTATATTCCATATACATTTATGAAATATCTTTGAGCTATTAGGGAACTAAGAATTAATCTATTTCAACACTCTCACTTTTAAAATGTGAAAAGATTTGATGCAAAAAGGTCAGTAATTTGCCCAAGGTCATAGAATTAATCTATTTGTTTTCTTGCTAATTTACATTTCCAAGTAGTATACCTCTCTTTCCTTCTTTTCTTTCTTTTTTTTCCTTAAATAAGTTTATTTATTTTTGGCTGTTTTGGGTCTTCATTGCTGCGCGCAGGCTTTCTTTAGTTGTGGCAAGCGGGGGCTTCTCTTCGTTGCAGTGCGTGGGCTTCTCATTGTGGTGGCTTCTCTTGTGGAACACGGATTCTAGGCGTGCAGGCTTCAGTAGTTGTAGCACGCGGGCTCAGTTGTTGTGGCGCACGGGCTTAGCTCCTCCGCGGCATGTGGGATCTTCCCGGACCAGGGCTGGAACCCATGTCCCCTGCACTGGCAGGTGGATTCTTAACCACTGCGCCACCAGGGAAGTCTGCTTCCTTTATTTCTTTATGTCAATCATGTAGATGTGCCTTCTTCATAAGACTTTGAAAACTTGAAGCTGTTATTCATTTGGTATTTATATACACAAATAATTTGAATTTAAAATACTGGTCCAGAGAAACAAATGTCTTTAAAATGTTTTACATATGCCAAAACTCACTTCTAATATCCATACAATTGTTATTTTTATCACCTCTCCAAAACACTGTGGTAACATTTTTGATTATGTACAAAAACAAATGCAGCAATAAAGCCTGTATATTTTCCATCCCTGAGAACTATCTTCTTGAAATAAATTCATTCATTCATTCAACAAACACTGACTAATTGCCTGCTAGGTTTCAGGCACTGTTCAAATGTGCTGCATATGGCAATGAAGGAAAGAAAAAAGTCCCTGACCTCTCAGAGCTTGGCTCTTGTTGAGGGGATAGAAAAATAAACCAATAAATAAGTAACTTAAATGGTAAGTTAGATAATAATAAGTATTTACTAAGAAGATAAATAAAGCAGATAAAGCAAACTTCTCTGTTATTTGTTTGTTGGTTGGTTGATTGGCTTTGCAGTTTTATCTGGAGCTATGACCAGAGGTTCTCATTTGAGTGAAGATGAAGGAAGATAAGAGAACTGGCCATGTACCTATGAGGGAAAAGAGCATTTCAGCAGAGACAAGAGCAAGTTCAAAGGATCTGAGGTATAAGCATGACCGGTGTGTTTTGATCATAACAAGGAGGTCAGTAGGGCTCGAGCAGAATGAGCAAGGAAAAGATTAGTGGAATATTTTCAGACAGGAGGTAATTGAACCAGACCATATAGGACATTGAAGGACATTGTAAGAACTTTGGTTTTACTCTGAGTGAAATGGAAAGCTCTTGGAGGGTTGTGTGTACTCTAGCTGCGGAACTGAAAATAGACCCAAAAGTAGCAAGGGTAGAATCAAAAGACTAGTTAGGAAGCTACTGCAATAATCTGGGCAAGAGATGATGGTGGCTTGAATCAAGAGTAGGAGCAAAAGTGGTGATGAGCTGCGGAATTGGGATATATTCTCAAAACTGAGCCCATAAATCTTGCTAATAGGTTGAATGTGTGGTATGAGTGTAAGAGAGGCGTCATGGATGACACCAAGGTTTTTTGCCTAAGTATACAGAACGAAGTTGCCATCTATCAACTAGATGTGTTATTATTCAGAATATTAGAGTAAATAGTGTTCTGGAGGCACACTATAATAATTTCTAGTACAGCATTCAATACAGTGCACAGTCTTCCTGCAGTGAAGCCAGGATAGCTCCATTTTTGGAATATGCAGCAGAAGCATCTCTTTATTAAGCATTTTCAAGTAACACTCCTCTGATCTTACTCTGTGGTATTGTCAGCAGCACTCTATACTGATTTTATTGCTTTATAAAGTATCATATGGAATACTACTGTGGATCAAAACCTAGGCAAAAATTTAATTAAGGAAAAAGAAAATAGGTGTGTTTACAATATATATACATATATGTATGTATATATATTTTCCCTACCATAACAATGTATTATTTAAGCCTAAATTTTGATATTTGGTGGATTAAGAGTAGTTTCCAACATGTTGTGGACATTTAAGGAAACTGAGTTTTTAAAAAGGAAAAAGAATTTTTATGTTACTGAAAAATAGTTCTTTTCTTTCTTATATACCATCATATATATCTGAGTACCCAAATCAGTCCATGAACATAAGGAGATACATATGCATAAGTACATGTAACAGCTAAAAACTACTGATCAAGCCTGCTGTGTAAGCTGTAAGTACAGTAATCAAACAAGTAAACGTTGAGATGTTTCTCCCAGATCAAACCAGGGGAACACACTTTTAAAAAATCCCTAAATACAACCCTTTAGTATAAGACCTATGAATAAGGACGATGCCTAAATTAAAGACACTCCTCAAAATTAAGATCAGGGCTTCCCTGGTGGTGCAGTGGTTGAGAATCTGCCTGCCAATGCAGGGGACGTGGGTTCGAGCCCTGGTCTGGGAAGATCCCACGTGCCGCGGAGCAACTAGCCCCGTGAGCCATGATTACTGAGCCTGCGCGTCTGGAGCCTGTGCTCCGCAACAAGAGGCCGCGATAGTGAGAGGCCCGCGCACCGCGATGAAGAGGGGCCCCCACTTGCCGCAACTAGAGAAAGCCATCGCACAGAAATGAAGAGCCATACACAGCCATAAATAAATAAATTTTTTTTTTTCTTTTAAAGGCAAAATTGGGCTTCCCTGGTGGCGCAGTGGTTGAGAGTCCGCCTGCCAATGCAGGGGACGCGGGTTCGTGTCCCGGTCCGGGAAGATCCCACATGCCGCAGAGCGGCTGGACCCGAGAGCCACGGCTGCTGAGCCTGCACGTCCGGAGCCTCTGCTCCGCAACGGGAGAGGCCACAGCAATGAGAGGCCCGCGTACCGGAAAAAAAAAAAAAAAGGCAAAATTCCTTTAAAAAAAAATTAAGATCAAAGAAATAGCAGAAAAGCCATTTAATTGATCAACATTTTCTTTTGTAAAATATAAAATCCTACGCAAACATGAATCATTGAAAAATAACATACTTTTAAATTTCAGTTTTGATGTCAATCCTTTGCACTTTTAAAACAAAATGCTAAACTTTTAACATACAGAAGCATTAATTCAATATAAGTCCCACTTTCTAATTCCCAGGGATGCCTGATGACACTTGTTAACTTGATTACACATGTAGTGAAATAGGATTAACAGGATTAAGTTTATATTCTTAAACCTGAGATGTTCTTACCAGAAACTGTATATAGGGACTGAACTTGCTTAAGCACTGCACACAGTTTCTATGATAAATATTTGTACCAAACATTTTCAGATACATTGTTTTTTGGAATATTTTTGTTGTTAAAGTTTTGAAAGACTTAGCTTGTTTGGCTTTGAATGGCAGTGGATTTACTAAGACTCACTACTTTCTCCTTCTGTAATTTTACATTAATTTAGAACCCAGATTGGAAAGTGAAATGTCAATAGGGTCATTAAAAAATGGAAAATTATTTGTATTTTTTATGATTGAATTTTATGTAGTTAGTTTGAAAATAATCTACTTTATGTATTTGAAATAGACTTCTATCGTGTATGCTGTGATGTTTATGTTATTTTTCCATGTTTATATATGTGCATGAAATAGATCTGAATATCCATATCATATTTACTTAAACATCTAAGAGTATTTGTGTGACTTTTAGTGCAAATCTCTTGCTTTCTCTAGGCCTTAATTATCAAGAGTGCTAGGTTTAGAGAAACAATTTGGTTCAAACTGTAGGTTCAGTAATTATTTGCTGCAAGTCCTAATGAATTATTTTATTCTGTGTGAGTCTGTTTTTTCATCTATAAAAAAGAGATAATAATTTAACAGTGTTGCAATATTAAATTTTACAATACATTTACAGTAAAAATAGACTGAAACAGACATAAAATCTTAATGCTTTAACAGAAACAATTTCAATTAGAAACACTAATTTGCATTGCTCTTATTGTGGTTATCACACTGTGGTTTGATCACACTTTAATATTATTTAGAAAAAAAATAGTGCTTTATAGAGAAACACAATGATGTGAAGCATTTTTCATAAGAACTACAGGAAAACAGAATTTAATATATGTACTGCCAAATGTCCTACATCGTTTGGCAAAGTTGTGCAGTCCTGAATGATACAGTCCATTTGGGCAGCTGAATCAGAGCTCAAAAGGGAGATGTGAATAAAATACCATATTTTCTATTTCTAATGTAAAATGAACCTTTCTATTAACACTTTGACAATGACAATCCATCATGCCTCACCTAATCTAAAGCTTCTGCCCACATTACAGTTTTAGGTTTTAGAAATAATGATTAGGTGCAGCTGTAAAACACAGTGATTCAAAATGAAAGGTTCATTAGTCACGTAACAGGAGTAGCACCAAAGAACTGCACGATGAAATCTGGGATTTCCCTTTTGCCTATCTTTTGGTACTCAATCTGTTTTGGCCTGAGGTCTGCATGCAGACAGATGCCCAGAATTGATTTTTTGTGTGTGTGCCCTAATGATTCCCTTTCCCCTCTTTGCATTAAATTGATTGAGGTGTACAATGACTATGCTGATATTCTAAATGGATTGTGAGTCCCTCATGGCATAACTGAATCAAGGAGAAATACAATTTGAACCGATATTTTTTCCAGGTTGGCTACTTTATCTGTGAGTACCACATGAATTCTGACCAGTGTATGAGTAGCGCTGAAATTAACTTATTTTCCCCTTATATCGTCTCCCATAGTCTGAAGAAACAACACTGACTTGGGAATCATAAAACATAAATACCTCATGGCTAGTGGGTCTCATGTTTCCTAGATTACCTTTTCAGTCACTGAAGAGTAATTTCTCATATCCACCCCAGTCTCTCTCATAATGAAAACCAGAGGTTTGGGGCATAGCTCTTGACAAGGCTGCTGGAGTTCTGATAAGAGCTACATGACACACCAAACACTGGTTGGACGGCAGGGGTTCTGAGGTTCTCCTCAGGCATCCAGATATTTTTGAATTTAATCTTGAGACCCCAGTACTAATATTATATCACATTATAGGTGGCATCTTTCTAATGAAAATGTAGGCTGCGACTGACAATATTCTGCCATTGTACCAGGAATGCAGCAGGCGATGGATACATATTTGTGAAGTTGAGTCATTGAGATTGTTACCAATATCACCAGATATCCATTTTCAACTCTCTTGAACTCCTCATTCATTTCTTCCCTACTGCCTCCTTGCCTTTTCTTTCACTGACCTTCTTTTTTTCTAGGCCATCATACCTTCCTTCTAATTGCAGCAGTCCCCTTCCTGTTCTCTTTCACCCTACCAAGAAAGTGTGAAATTTCAAAATGATAACACCCATAATAAGGGGAAGGAACAATTCAAAACAAAAATCCAGTGGTAAAATAACTAATTAAATATATCATCTACAAAAATACCTATCATAAGGAACACCTTCATTTATTACTCTTTCTCTAAATTCATTTTGGGACCAAAATGTTGAAATAATTGAAATACACTATTACCAACTTAGCACAATGGACAGATATGGAACACCAATGAGGGTTTCGTGTTTTTAAAAAGTGAAAGATATCATTACATTCTTTATATTTTTCTACTTTACTTAGGAGATTTAATATTTCTGTTCTAAATTAATAACAGAACACCATCTCAAAACAGTTCTTAAAGTTATTTCAATATCAATAGGATTTGGTCATTCATATTATTGAGATTTACTTTTCCCTTAGGATACATCCATTATTTTCCATTTCCATTGACAACTCTAACACTTTTTACCTCACTACTGCAATAGCTTACTAACTGGATTCTTTCTTTGGTCCTTAAAATAAACCTGATTTTATTTTCTCTTAGAAAACCCTTAAATGACACCCCATCGTCTATAGCTGTCTTCAAATCGGAAGCAAGCTTCATATGGTGTTTGTGAGAAGATGCACTGGAGTGTTGTAGAATCTCATTATTCCAAGCGTGGTCCAGGGACCAGCAGCCTAAGTCATCCGGGAGCTTGTTAAAATGCAAACTCTCAGATTCCAAAAAGTTCTCCAGGTGTTCTATAAATTTTTACTCAAATAATATTTTAATCTATAAAATAAAAAACACATTAAGAATTGCTTATATTTAGCGCACAAATCAATACGGGTGCCTTACTTAGTCCATTGGCTACCTATGCTATTCTGAAAGGTCAGAATTAGATCAAGCAAAGGCATATTTAAACTTTTCTTTCATTTTCACTTGTTTAATATTGGAGTTTCCTTGTATATTAATACATAGATTGAAGTGTTATACAATCTAGAGTAGCATAAATCAATTTTCCCAAAATAAATATATGGCATGAAAGTGTGAACATGAATTGAAGATCGGACAAAGTATGCAAACACAAGTGAACAAGAAACTGGCAAAGCAGATTCTTCTATTCCTCCTACAAACTCTTTTTCAGTCACTTGGTGGGGGAGGGTTGGGAACAATGACAATCTAGTCATATCTGATAAGAAACTGACCAGTAAAATTATTGAGATTATTTGAATTATGATACACAAGAGCTATTACTAACTAACGTAAGTGTACTCTGTACTTTGAGGTTTGCATTGGTCAAAACCTAAACTTCCCTCAAAATATTACAAGAACTGAGTAGACTGAGAGAGCTTGCCAGTATCAATAAGTACACTAAATATTAGTAACACTTAATCTGTTTATTTTCTAGTACCTTCAGGCTTCAGGGTGAACAAGACATTTTAAAACTAAAGATTTTGTTAATAATGACAAACCTCTTTCTCTTTTCCAGCAACATTAAGAGTTATGATACACCATCACTTAACAGAAATGTCCTAAATTAAATAATATTTTGAAATATCTTTTAAATTTCTAACTTAACAATGAAATAATTTAATGAAATTGTACCATTAGACGAATATAGCTTTCTTCTGCCCTGGTCAAAGAAAATGACTGAAATAATATATGGTAAACAATATGATAACAACTTAAACAAAATCCTTTGTCAGCAAACTTTTGGGGAGAATCACACAGAAAACACTGCTGATGAGTTAGCTGAAAGAAGAGGTATGTCAAATTATGTAATTTGGGGAGGTTGCTCATAGTGAGACTCAATTATAAAAGTTTCTGTTCTGTCTTAGCTCATGAAAAGTTTAGTTTGGGGCAGTAAATAAGAATATGTATGGAGAAAGGTATGTTATGAGTGGTGGATGACATTTAACGAAAGTGGTGTTCTATGCGGAGGGACCACTGTCTATAAGGGTAACCACTGATGAAATAGATTCTAGAGCAAGGTTACTAAAAGATAACACTACATGTGAATTTCTTTCACTGCATCCTTCCAGGACAGTGCAATGAGAGGAAGAAGTTGAAGCATGAAAGGCCAAAAATGCTATACTATGTTTTAGAAGCAAGCAGGCAAGGAAGCAAGCAAACAAAAACCCAAGATCTACAGTAAATTCTTAACAATAATCTGTAATGATACATGGGCAGTGATCGTGAACATCATTTATACTACAGAATGCTTTGCTGGTTTGCTCATGTAAAATGCTTTAAAAAGAATCAGATTTGGGCTTCCCTGGTGGCGCAGTGGTTCAGAATCTGCCTGCCAATGCTGGGGACACGGGTTCGAGCCCTGGTCTGGGAAGATCCCACATGCCGTGGAGCAACTGGGCCCGTGAGCCACAATTACTGAGCCTGCGCGTCCGGAGCCTGTGCTCGGCAACAAGAGAGGCCGCGATAGTGAGAGGCCCGCGTACCGTGATGAAGAGTGACCCCCGCTTGCCACAAGTAGAGAAAGCCCTCGCACAGAAACGAAGACCCAACACAGCCATAAATAAATAAATTAATTTAAAAAAACTTTTTTTAAAAAGAATCAGACTTAAAGGTACACTGAACAGTTTTCTCTTATTAAAAAAAGAAATCCAAATTTACTGACTTCTAGAAGAATGCTGCCTACTATATTGTTTGGAAAAAGTTATAAACATATTTAATCTGTCTTTTCAAGGTAGTATTTTAAGCAAATGAAGTCCCCATGGACACTATACACACTTATATTTGGAGTCAAAAT
This sequence comes from Globicephala melas, assembly GCF_963455315.2. Lineage (NCBI taxonomy): Eukaryota > Metazoa > Chordata > Mammalia > Artiodactyla > Delphinidae > Globicephala > Globicephala melas. Next base: position 64,396,055 of record NC_083322.1, read on the forward strand.
TTGCTCACTTGTTTAAATGTTTGAAATAAAGATTTTCAGTAGATTTTAGACCTATTTGTTGAATGTATAGGAAAAGTCTTCCAACTAGTTTGTCAAACAACTGATTAACATTAGCGAAGACAGAGATACAACCAGCTAATAATGAAGGCGGAAATGTTCAACATCAACATCAGCATACTTTCTGTCATTGGTGAGTGGATTTGAAATGACCATCATGATTTAGTAAGCATGAACGATGATATATTCTTTCCTTTTGGATTCACCTATTTTGTTGCATCATTTTGCACCTAGACACACTGCATCTTAACTGAGCTCAGAACCAGAGCTTGAAACTTTGTATTCAACATGTTTAATAGGAATTATAACAAAGAGGTGAAGCATTTTAAAAACAAAATTAATACTATTTAAATTAGTTATTAGCTAAATTGAGTAACGTTCTTTTAATTTCTCTGTTTATCGTATATAAAGTATATAAAATAAAAACAAATGGAGCTTCTGGAGGAGATAAAATGTACTCTAAATTCCTTAATCTTATTTTTCCCTCTTTTTAATTTATATTTTTGTCTTATAAAAATTAATGTTTTAAAATACAGAGTGTTATTTTATATAATGCATTACAATATACTTTATTGTGAAATTAGTACTCTAAACTTACTGTTTGGATATTACATTTTTATTTTCCTCACCTTTGGTTCAAAATAAGAGCCAAATACTAGATATATCTGTCTACAACTTACCCTCCTCACCCAAACATTTCAGCTAATTAAATGTTTATTAGCTTATCCTCCTGTACACTGGTCAGTAGTTATAACTCATGTTCAGTTCCTTTATCTTTGGATTAATACTACTCATCTCCTGCAGCCTGCTGGCCACCCATTTTTGAGTCCTATCTTTCACTGAATATCCCTTTTATATTTTCTTTTCTCTCTCCTGAGATTTTCTCAATCCCCTGAGAGCTCCTCAGCTGTTTATCTGGTAGTGCACCCATTTACCCTCCACAAGGCAATCTCAGTTGACCTTTCATCCATATTTCTTTCTCCTACACCAGCTCTGTACTCCAGTTAAAACAGCCTCTCCATCTTCCCCAGGACATACCATGTATATACATGGTCTCACTTTGCAATTTGCTTTGACCATTATATTCTTTAAAATGCTCTTTTTGGCCTCTCTGCAACCTAATTAGTTCCCTTCAAGACAGTTCATATTTAACTTTGTCCCTTTTCAATACACTGAATCCATTTTTTTTCTCCTGAAATCCTATATTTATTCCCTATGCAGATAATGTGCCTTGTGCTATATACACTGTCATATTGTATTGCTGTTCCGTAATACACAGTGATGTATTTTCCCATTTAATTATTTTGTTACTTTTCATAAAAATAAGCTTTGAATCTATGAAGTTTGAACTTCCTTGAGGGAAGATAACTTCTGATTATTGTGCATTCCCAGGAGTGCCTACCATGCTGTTGACAGAGAATAGATGCTTCTTAATACAGTCAATAATTTAGGAAAGATTCATCAACTGTGTATAACACATATGTTTAACTCATACAATTAAGAGTTCTAACTACTTCCATTATGCCTAGAGTTTTTAATAGAAATTACACGTTTACAGTGAATTCTTAAAGTCAAGTTAACCCAAGGTTGCATGGGTTAAAAAATTGGTCTATTTCTGTTATCTCAAGATCATTTTTTCTTTGACTATTTCATCATAGTCTACTTTATTTCACTTGTGGAGTTAGAGTAAGTTCAACTGCCTAATCTAAATAAATAATACAAGCAATGAGCCACACAGAAATCAATCCACCTGTAAAACAGAAATGTAATGTGGTTGAAATGACAAAGGAAATCAAACTATAGACTAAATCTCAGGCAACCTTTGCAAAAGAATCTAATTTGTGCCTCATGGAAACAGACAAATTTTGTTGATAGAAGAAGTATTATGACACATGGCCTTCCATTCCTCTCCTTCAAAAATGCTATTAAAAAGCCTTATATACTTAATCACCCTAACCACTATCACAAGTAATGGCACTCTAAGTCCAGCTTATTTTAGTGTTACACTAAAATTTAAACAAATACACTAAAGTTTATGTATGTTTTGCTATGCATTTCAGGCATTTTAACAATACTATTAAGTGAACATTCACACAATTACATGTAAATTTAGAACAATTCCATTCATTATTTAAGGATTTTTAAGAGTGTCTCTCTGGAAAAAAGTCCTCATGGCAGAGATATGATTTTATCTGCAAAAAATGAGAGGGTGTTTTTATTGAGCATCAGATACATGGGTACATACTTGATCTTTCAAAACATGAGCACATATTTTTATTTTAATAGAGATTCACATGACGTCCTTTGGTAATACCTTTACAGTAAGATTTTGAAAAACTGACCATGTATTGCTTCAAGTATGATAATGCTTCAAGTATGTATTGCTTCAAGTATGATAATGCGTAATCATTAAATAGATAAGCCACAATTCAGAAATGTAAAATAAAACTGTTGCAGTCATCCATGTGGTATACTGCAGAACACAGAATGCAAAGTGAGTGAAACCATGTTAAACATGAAATTAATTCTTATTCGTGAGCTTAACCCTACAGGGATTACTCTTCCAAGCTTACATATCCATGTGCTTTTACCTTTCAAAATATTTTCAGCACATTTTAAAGTCAAAGATATTTTACACTGTACCTATAGTATACAGCGTATGTATAAAACACAAAACAACACATTTACTCATGTAGTGAAGACCTTTCAACTATTTATAAAGCAACAAAACAACAACAACAACAGTAAATGTGCTTTCAACTCCATCTACAGAACACTGCCTAACCTTGGATCCAGAATTAATTATCTTTATGGCTTTGAAAGTACATGTAAAAGGCCTATGGCAGTGACCTTACTGTAAGATTATCAAATGGAAGTGAGGGCATAGGAACCATGGTTGAAAGCCTATTTCTTCAGATGAATCATTTTCAAAGTTTGTAACCTATACACCTCACACAGATTTTCTTTAAATGTCTTCAAAGAATGTAATTTCAAAGGCACATATATATTGGATTTGACCCTGAACATATCTAGTGACATCGAACTACCTCTTATAACTATGAACTTGTAGTAAACATAGCCCTTGGAACATAAATATCCAAACAGTATTCACTAGTGTTAATTACCCAGAACTGTAACTAAATATACTTGTATGAGAAAAATGACTGACAATTTTTGATGACAGTTCTATCGTCACCAACTAACAAACCAATCCCATCTCATGTTCTCAATAAGACAATTTCTTTCCACGCTGGGTTTTGTCCTCTAAAGAAACCCCTCAGGAAATGGGCGTTTCCTATGGGACTAATGCATACAGGATTAACGGAAAAGCAGAAATGACATATCCACGCACTATATGTGTGAGTTCCTCCACTTCGTATTATGTCAGTGTCACCCAAGTTATCTCCATTGCTGAAATTTGACTGATAGCTCCAAAAGTCAGAAACTATATCTTGACTTATACACAGTGACATCTTCATGTTGATGTTGGTGTTCCTTAAATGACATTTAATGATAAAAAACCAGGATATATGTGTTCAAAAATAATGAACACAATTCTAAGAGCCTTTGATCTCTTTATCTGCTCCTGTATCACTTTAAAAAAATTGTTTATTTTATATTGGGGTACAGTTGATTAACAATATTGTGTTAGTTTCAGGTGTAGAGCAAAGTGATTCAGTTATACATACACATGTATCTATTCTTTTTCAAGTTCTTTTTCCATTTAGGTTATTACAGAATACTGAGCAGAGTTCCCTGTGCTATATAGTGGGTCCTTGCTGGTTATGTGTTTTTTGGGTTTTTTGGGGGGGGGTTTGTTTTTTTTTTTTGCGGTACGTGGGCCTCTCACTGCTGTGGCCTCTCCTGTTGCGGAACACAGGCTCCGGATGTGCAGGCTCAGCGGCCATGGTTCACGGGCCCAGCCGCTCTGCGGCATGCAGGATCTTCCTGGACCGGGGCACAAACCCACGTCCCCTGCATCGGCAGGCGAACTCTCAACCACTGCACCACCAGGGAAGCCCTATGTGTTTTAAATATAGCAGTGTGTACATGTCAATCCCAAACTCCCAATCTATCCTCCCCCTGACCCTTCCCCACTGTAACCATAAGTTCATTCTCTAAGTCTGTGAGTCCTGTATCACTTTTACGTAGCTGTTAGAGACAGAGAAAACTACAGATGGCTTGATCTGGCTGAAGTAATGTTGAATGTAACTGAGGAGGAAAACTGCCTCATCAAAGAGGCAGTTTTTAAACACAGTGTGGGGAGTTGAGGTCTGAAGTGAGACTTTTACAAAGTCAATGCTGAGAGGTCAACATGATTAAGAAAGATATGTGATCTGAATAAGAACAATTAAAAACAGAGAGCTGTACATAAGTTGGAAACTAAGGATCTCTTCCTTTTAGATCTCCTTGTATTACCTCTTTGACCCCTCTTTTGAACACCTGTAATACTGTTTTGGTTTCTCTTAAAGCACTGATAATGACCTTTCTTACATTACTACTGTTTATATCCATATTATTTTCTTTTCTAGAACGTAAACTTCCTTAGGAAGCAAATTGCTCCAAAGGATAGGAATTTCAATTTAATAAAAATTTTACTCCACACAGGGGATAACACAGTACCTCATCGTGTTTCCTGAAAAATATGTGACTGTGGAGAAAGAAAGTAACTGAATAAACTTCCATTTTTTTCGACAAAGCATCTTTTCTCTAATGTTATAGTCATTTTAAAAATTTTCCTGTCAATGATTTTTATTGTTTAGAGGACTAAATCTAATTATCTTATTTTTACCAGAGGCTATACTTGCTGGAATTTCCCACCTTTATAAGTTACAACACTTTTCTGTAAGAACCCTCTGCTTCTTCAAATAGGTCTTCTTACACATTCAAGTTCCCTCTGTGAAATGCTTCCCGTTCTCTAGTTGTTTATGGCATACACATTTCCAGCTCAAATTCTTAGTACTCTACTGGAGTGTTAAGCATATATTAGTTGGTGAGAGTTTTTGAAGTATCTATAATGTCACAGTAACAGAACTATGTTTCTGTATATTAAAGAGAGGCAGGGAATGATGTATTATAATTAATTGACTCTCAAGCACAATTTTATGGATTAGTCTCAAAATTACTTTTTGTTTCATCTGAATCTGTAAGAAACAAAAGTTGACATAGTGTAACAGGATGCTAAAATTGTTAATATTCATTCCTGGATAGATAATGACACTTTTGAATCATGGGACAGCAAAGCCAAGTGTTTCGTTTATAAATATAAATATCCTGTTTTTACATTCTTAGCTATGGATGTAAAATGGCATATACATAAAAATATTCTGTATTAAAATGAAAAATGTATGACCAGAAAAATGGAACCAATATAAGCTGGTTTCTTATACTCAAATGGCAGTATATTATTTCAAGTGTTATAGTAAACATACTTAAATATATTAAGTTTTAAACATTCACATGGTAAATACATAGTACTTAAAGTTCAGCAATGCTTTTTCTAACATACTTAATTTACAACTAAATTTTCAGGTTAATATCTAGGCAAAGAAGCAGCAAATACAGTGTTTATAGACATTGAGTGAATTCTTTTCTAAAGATGAATACTTAGAGTAAATAGAGATATCATAGATGCATCTAAGATGTTCTGAATAATAATCATTAATAATAATAAACTCATCCACATAATAGGAGTCAGAGCAAATTTCTTCATCTTTTGTAACATTCTAGGGCTGTTCAAAGCTTTTTTAAGGCTGCAAAAAGAAAGCTCTAGAAATTGTTTTTATTCTTCTGGAACCAAAATCATAAAGGAAAGCCACCATTTTTCTTGATACTCAAAAGAAAGGGCTAAGTATACCTACAATAGTCATTTATACAAATGGAAAACTAAGAAGAACTAAATGATAAAAAAGGCATTCTTGATCTTCAAAGGAGGATATGACATTTATTTCATTCTGTTGACGTAATGAGAAGAGTATTTTATATGCCAGGGGAAACTCAGATCAGACTGAGGGGAGTGTCTGCTTCTGAAGACAGAAGTTGTTTTATGTGTGATGGTGGTAGGAAATGGAATTAGAGACACTTCTTTTGGACTAACACCAAATTTGCCATTTTCTCAGAGGAACAGGTCTCCTAGGAATATGTGCGCCAGATAAATATTACCATTTCATCCTTTTCCATGTATAAATTAAAATCTAAGATTAAAAAGAAAAGGTTTGAGGGAGATTGATCGAGATAGTGGAATAAGAGGACATGGATCCCCCCACAAACACATCAAAAATACATCTACATGTGGAACAATTCTCACTGAAAACAAATCGGAAACTGGCAGAAGGACCCTGGAACAACAAAGGCTGTGAGAAAGATCCACACATAATTGGATGGGAAGGAAAGAAAGGTGATCAGATTGGGACCATGCCCCTGGGAGGAGACTCAGAGAAAGAGGGAGAATACACGGGTGGACAACTACTCTGAGGAGAGAGTGGTGAGCGCCACAGATTGGGCACCCTAGTCTTGGAGTCCTACATGGGAGACATGAGCACCCCTGACTGGTTGGAGGACCACTGGGACTAACAGGAGGGCTGTGGGAAGCCTGGACTCAGCTTGAGAGGAGTGTGTGTGCTGGCTTGACCCCACGGCAGGGCAGAGAGGGTGGAGAGAAGACTCATTTAGTGGCTGCTAGGTTTCCTGTGACTACCTTGATGCACACCCCGGCCCTAGTCAAGCAAATGTTCAGGCCCAGCTCACTCTACGTCACAGCATGGCACTGGATCTGGGATGGCCACAACGGGGGAGAAGACCTGGCCAACAGATGTAGAGGTGACCCTATCCTAGGGTAGAGCCTGGGTGTAGCAGTGGTGGCCATTATTGGCACTTACTCAAGCAGCACATCAGAAGCAGCCCACAACTCTGGCAGCAGCTGCTCTATCAGGGCTCATGCCACAGTGTAGGCAGAGAGTCCATGTAGGCCCTGCCTGCCCTGTAGTATGGACCCACAATAGGGGGAGGGTGGCAGCAGCAGGGAGCAGTGACCCACTGAAAGTGACGAAGGGGACTTGCACCCAAAGCTGCATCTGAGCAGAGTGAGAGGAAACAATTCTAAGTGTATGCACAGGCAGTGCATCAGAGACAGCGTGGACACCTCTGTGTGGCTTACACAAGCCAAGAGCCCACACAGGTCCCCCTGTGCTTCAGCATTCCACACTCTAGGTCACGGGTCCCAGTGTGGGGAGAGAAGAAAACACACTCCTCAAGGGAGCAGAGCCAGAACCCCCAGGGCTTCTGCTCCAGCAGCCTGAGAACAGATCTCACACCTGATAGGGCATTGATGGCCACTGAGTAGAGGGAAACTCCCAACTCAAAGCTGGCTCCAGCTCTAGACCCTCCAACTTCAGTCCCACCCCCTACCAAAGCAGTAACTGCCGGCACACCCTGAGGAAAGACATGCCTTGCATCCACGTCAAATCCAGCTTTCCCACTAAAGGCACTAGGCACACACAGTCTGTATAAGGATGCTCCCGCATAAGAACACCCCTTTGAGATCTCAAGAGGTAAGTGTTTAACCTAAATTCATACAGGCAGATAAAGTTAAGCAAAATGAACAGGCAGAGGAACTGCTCTCAATGGAAAGAGCAAAAGCAAATCCCTGAAGAAAAAAAAAAAAACAGAAACAATTTATCAGATACAGAATTCAAAGCATTGATAATAAAAACGTTAACTGAATTAGGGAAAAGAATAAATGAGCACCGTGAAAATTTTAACAAGAAACTAGGAAACATAAAGAAGACCCAATCAGAAATGAAGTATTCAATACCTGAAATAAAAAACACGTTAGAAGGAATGAAGAGCAGACTAAGTGATACAGAAGAACACACAGGTGATTTGGAATATAGGATAATGGAAACCACCCAATCATAAAAGCAAAAACAAATGTTAAAAAATTAGCACAGTTTAAAACATCTCTGAGGTAATATTAGGCACAGCGACATTCACCTTATACGTGTCCCAGAAGGAGAAGAGAGAAAGAAGGGGATTGAAAATGTATTTGAGGAAATTATGGCTGAAAACTTTCCAAACCCAAAGAAGGAAACAGATATTCAGGTATAGAAAATGCAGAGGGACTCAAACAAGATGAACCCAAACAGACCCACACTAAAACATATCGTAATCAAAATGGCAAAAGTCTAAGATACAGAGAGAATTCTTACGACAGCAAGAGAAAAATAGTCATATACAAGGGAATCCCCATAAGAAAGACTGATTTCTCTGCATAAACTTTGAAGGTCAGAAGGGGGTGGCATGATATATTCAAAGTGCTGAAAGGGAAAACTCTGCAACCTAGGATACTCTACCCAGAAAGATTATCATTTAGAATAGAAGGAGAGATAAAGAACTTCTCAGACAAGCAAAAACTAAAAGAATTCATCAGTACTAAACCTATCCTAAAAGAAATGTTGAAGGGTCTTCTCTAAATGGAAAAGAAGAATCTTTAGGAGAGAGAAAATCCCACTTGGAAAGACAAACAAATAACAAGGACTGAAGATTACTTAAATAAGCCAGTATATAGATTAAAAGACAAAAAATTATAAAAAACCACTGTAACTACTATAATAAACTGTTAAGGGATAAGCACAAAGACATAAAACATGACATCAAAAACACCAAATGCAGGGGAGAGGATTAAAAAATCAGGATCTTTTAGAATGTGTTTCAACTTAAATGTCCACCAGTTTAAAGCAAGTAGATATGATTATGGGTAAACATATATGAACCTCACGGTAACCACAAACAGAAAACCTGCAGTAGATAAGCAAAAACCAAAAAGAAAAGAACTCAAGCATACTACTAAAGAAAATCATCAAAGCATAAGGGAAGAAACAAAAAGACTAAGAAATGAACATAGAACTACAAAATAACTGGAAAACAAGTAATAAAATGGCAGATAAGTACACAGCTATCAATAACTACTGAAATGTCAATGGACTAAATGCCTTGATCAAAAGACATAGGGTGGCTGATTGAATTAAAAAAACCAAGACGCTTCAATATACTGCCTACAAGAGACTCAATTCAGGGCTAAAGACACACACAGATAAAGTCAGGGGATGGAAAAAGATATTTCATACAAACAGTAACAACAAAAAAGCAGGGGTAGCAATACTCATATCAGACAAAATGGGCTTTAAAACAAAGGCTGTAACAAAAGACAAAGAAGGGTATTACATAATGATAAAGGGATCAATACAAGAAGAGGACATTATACTTGTTAATATATACACACCCAATATAGGAGCACCTAAATATATACAGCAAATACTAACAGACATAAAGGGAGAAATTGGCAACAATACAATAATAGTAGGAGACATTAACACACCATTTACATCAATGGACAGATCATCCAGACAGAAAATCAATAAGGCAACAGTGGTCTTAAGTTACACAATAGACCAGTGGACTTAGTAGATATCTATAGGACATTACATTCAAAAACAGCAGAATGTACATTCTTTTCAAGTGCACATGGAATATTCACCAGGATAGAGCACATAATAGGCCACAAAATAAACCTCAAAAATTTAAGAGGACAGAAATTCTATAAAGCATTTTTTCCAACCACAATGGTATGAAACTTGAAATCAATTACAGAAAGAAAAATGGGAAAACAAACACATGGAAAAATCAATGGGTCAATGATGAAATCAAAGAGGAAATTAGAAAATACCTTCAGACAAATGAAAATGGAAACAGAATTTTCTGAGATCAGTGGGATGCAGTAAGAGGAGTTCTAAGAGGGAAGTTTACAGTGATAGAGGCCTTCCTCAAGGAACAAGAAAAGTCTCAAATAAACAATCTAACATAACCACCTAAAAGAATTAGGAAAAGTAAAACAAAGCCCAAAGTCAACAGAAGGAAGGAAATAATAAAGATCAGAGAGGACATAAATAAGATAGAGATCAAGAAAACAACAGAAATGATCAATGAAACCAAGAGCTGGTTTTTTTAAAAGATAAAAAAAATTGATAAAAAAAAAAGATATGAAAGAGGAGAAAGGAGAAATAACAACTGATACCACAGAGATAAAAAAATAAAACTATAAGGGAATACTATGAACAGTTACATGTCAACAAATTGTACAACCTAGAAAAAAATGGAGAAATTTCTAAAAACATAAAACCTGCCAAGACTGAATCAAGAAGAAACAGACAATTTGAACAGACTGATCACTAATAGTGAAACTGAATTTGTAATAAAAAAAAATCTCAGCAAACAAAAGTCCAGTACCAGATGGTTTCACAGGGGAATTCTATCAAACATATAAAGAAGAGCTATCCTTCTCAAACTATTCAAAAGAATCGAAGAACATGGAACATTCCCCAATTCATTCTACAAAGCCACCATTACCTTGATACCAAAACCAGACAAAGACACAACAAAAAAAGTAAATAACAGGGCAATATCTTTGATGAATACAGATGCAAAAGTCCTCAACAAAACATTAGCAAATCAAGTCCAGTGATATATTAAAAGGACTAAATACATGATCAAGTGGGATTTATTCCAGGGACACAATGATGGTTCAATATTCACAAATCAATCAGTGTGATATACCACATTAACAAAAGGAAGGATAAAAATCACATGATCAGCTCAAGAGACACAGAAAAAGCATTTGACAAAATTCAACATTCATTGATGATAAAAAGTCTTATATAGTGGATACACAGGGTACATATCTCAACATAATAAAGGCCATTTATGACAAACCCATAGCTAACATCACACTCAACAGTGAAAAACTGAAAAGCTTTCCTCTAAATTCAGGAACAAGACAAGACTTGTCACTTCTATTTAACATATTATTGGAAGGCCTAGCCACAGCAATCAAAGAAAAAAGAAAGAAATAAAAGAAAAGACATCCAAATTAGAAGGGAAGATATAAAACTCTATTTGCAGATGACATAATACTTTATATAGGAAACCCTAAAGTCTCCACCCCAAAACTATTAGAACTAATAAATGAACTCAATAAAGTTGCAGGATACAAGATTAATATACAGATATCTGCTTTTTTATTCACTAATAAAAAACTATTAGAAAAAGTAAAAAAAATCCCATTTAAATCATACCTCCCCCCCCAAAAAATACCTAAAATAAACTTAAGCAGGTGAAAGACCTATATCCAGAAAACTATAAAACACTGATGAAGGAAATTAAAGATGATACACAGAAATAGAAAGATATCCTGTGCTTCTGGAATGGAAGAATTAATATTTTTAAGGTGACCATACTACCCAAAGCAATCTACAGATTTAATGCAATCCTATCAAAATAGCCATGACATTTTTCACAGAACTAGAACAAACAATCCTAAAATGTATATGGAACCACAAAAGACCCCAAATTGCCAAAGCAATCTTGAGAAAAAAGAACAAAGCTGGAGGTATCACCCTCTCAGACTTCAGACTATACTACAAAGTTACAGTAATCAAAACAGCATGGTACTGGCACAAAAACAGATACAGAGACCAATGGAACAGAATATGGAGCTTAGAAATAAACCCATGTACCTATGATCAATCTATTATGACAAAGGAGGCAATAATAAACAATGGAGAAAAGACATTCTCTTCAGTAAGTGGTGCTGGGAAAACTGGACAAGCTACGTGTAAAACAGCACATACAAAAATAAACTCAAGGGCTTCCCTGGTGGCGCAGTGGTTGAGAGTCTGCCTGCCGATGCAGGAGACACGGGTTCATGCCCCAGTCCAGGAAGATCCCACATGCCGTGGAGCGGCTAGGCCCGTGAGTCATGGCCGCTAAGCCTGTGCGTCCAGAGCCTGTGCTCCGCAATGGGAGAGGCCACAACAGTGAGAGGCCCACGTACCACAAAAAAATAAATAAATAAAAATAAATTTAAAAATAAAAATAAATTCAAAATGGATTAAAGACCCAAGTGTTAAGACCTGAAACCATAAAACTAGAAAAGAACATAGGCAGAACACCCTTTGACATAAATCATATCAATATTTTTTGATATGTTTCCTAAGGCAAAAGAAATAAAAGCAAAAACAAACAAATGGAACCTAATTAAACTTAAAAGCTCTTGCATAGCAAAAGAAACCATCTCCAAACAAAAAGAAAGCCTACAGAATGGGAGAAAATATTTCCAAATGACATGACTGACAAGGGATTAATATCCAAAATATATAAGCAGCTCATACAACTCAATATCAAAAAAAACAAAAAATGAACAAACCAATCAAAAATGGGCAGAAGACCTGAAGAGACATTTCTCCAAAGAGGACATGCAGAGGGCCAATAGGCACATGAAATGATGCTCAACATCATTAATCATAAGGGAAATGCAAATCAAAACCACAATGAGATACCACCTCACAACTGTCAGAATGATTACCACCAAAATAAATAAATAAATAACAAATGTTGGCAAGGATGTGGAGAAAAGAGAACGCTTGTACACTGCTGGTAGGAATGTAAATTGGTGCAGCTCCTATGGATAATAGTATGGAGGTTCCTCGAAACACTAAAAATAGAACTACCATATGACACAGAAATCCCACCCCTGGGTATATCGGGGAAAAAATGAAAATACTACTTTGAAAAGATACATGCACCCCAATATTCACAGCAGCACTATTTACAAAAGCCAAGATAGGGAAGCAACCAAAGTGTCCATCAACAGATGAATAGATAAAGAAGATATGGTGTACATACACATACAGAGCTGTTAAAGAGAATGAAATTCTGCCATTTGCAGCCATGTGGATGGACCAAAAGAATATTATACTTAGTGAAATGACTCAGACAGGGAAAGACAAATACTGCATGACGTTTATATGTGGAATCTAAAAAATAAAACAAACAAATGTACCTAGCAAAACAGAAACAGACTCACAGATATAGAAAACAAAAATAGTGGTTACCGGTGGGGAGAGGGAAGAGGAGTGTGGCACGATAAGAGTATAGAATTAAAAGAGACAAACTACTATGTATAAAATAGATAAGCAACAAGGATATACTGTATAACACAAGAATAGTATGACTTGTTATGTTTTATCCCCTTTGTCAGATTCCCAGTTCCTTGCCTGCTGGATCAAATTTCAATTAACATCACATCCACAACAGCACTTAGCATATTATTTTCAGATATATGTAACAAAATAGCATCTCACCAAACACCTGTTAACCCAATATGATCTAAATATAATATAGTACTAGCAATGCCTTTCTCTTCTTTAGCGATGGCAGTATGACTTAGTGGTTAAGCATGCAGGTTTTGGAGCTCATGGGTACTTACTAGCTTCGTGGTCTTTGACAAGTTCCTGAACTACTTTGTGCCTCAGAATCCTCACTGTAAAATGGTGAGGATGTTTGTGGTAGGCAGAACATTGGCCCCCTGAAGATGTCCCTGCTCCACTTCCCAGAACCTGTGACTATCTTATGTTGCATGGCAAGGGGGAATTAAGGTTCTAATCAGTTCATCTTAAAATACGGAAATTGCCCCTGGAATATCTATGTGGGCTTGATGTAATGACAAGCATATTTAAAGTGGAGATGGGAAACAGAAGAGGTAAGTCGGAGTGAGAAAGATTTGAAGATATTAATTTGAAAAAGGAAGGGGCCATGAGCTAAGGAATGCAAGTGGCCTCTAGAAGCTGGAAAAAGCAAAGAAATGTATTTTTCCCTAGAGCCTCAAGAATGAACAAAGTCTTGCTGTCATCTTGATTGTAAGATCATAAATTTGTGTTGTTCTAAGCCACAGATTTTCCAGTAATTTGCTACAGCAGCAACAGGTAAGTAATATACTACTAATGGGTACATCACAGGAATTCTGAGAGGAATAATATGTAAAAGCACACAGATCAGTGTTGGATCCACTATTATTATTACTGGGTGGCCCAGGATAAAAATGATATATGCTTCATGAAGGAAGTGAATCTTGTTGGACTGATACAATTTGGCTACAGAGAAGGTAATAAGGAAAATCCTAGGAATATGAACATACTTTGAGCAGTAAGGAGATTATAATGTTTCAAGAAATATGATAAATTTGGATAACTTTAATGAGGCCAATGAATGGAAGAGCTTGAAACACAAACAAAAAAATTAAAATTTAATATGGTGATAAACTGAAGGACAAAGGCTTTTGAGTACTGGAATGACATAGAAAAATGAAAAAGTTGTTGGAGGAGAGAAAAGAGATCAAAATAAAACCATTTACAAGACCATTTCACTCTTGCAGGTAAACCCCCCCCCAAAAAAAAAGCCAGGTAGGTAATATGCTGATGAAGAAAGAGGAAATAGAAAAGTATATATTTAATTAAATCACATTCTTGATTACCAGACATTAGCAAACACTACATTCCAAGCCACCAGCATCTCTTCACTGGACTACTTTAATATCTTCCCAACTAGTCTTTCTACTTCTCCTCATCTTCCTATCTTAGTTTGGTTTCCCTAGAAAGTAGAGGAAGGGCAAAAGTTTATATGTTTCTCTTGTGTTAGGAAGTGCAATCCCAAAAGAAACAAAAGGGAGGAATGGTAGGTCAGGCAGAGAAGAAAAAGCCAATAACAGAGTGCATTACAATGCTAGCCATGGATTGATACCAAGCACAATGGATTGCTCCCTCTTTCAAGACAGACATTTAAGAGACCATATGAGCTACTCTATCTCAAGACAATCTGTTTTGAGGAAGAGAGAGAGAAAAATCTGTCCATATGCTCTCTTCTCCTAATGGTCAAAGACTCAGCCTGGAGTATTAATTCCCCTACAACTCCAGATTGTGCTTGCATGGACACTAATAAGATCTCATGCATCTCACACCTCAATGGCTTCAGTGAGGCCCTAGAATGGAAGGTGAGAGGCATGAGACACAAGCATGAAGAGAAGCAATCTCAGGTGTTGCCCACATTAATTTGGAAGCCATGGTGACTGGGTGAAACTAGTCAATGGCCTCAGAGATAGGTGCAGCTGCCAGTACCTGATGAGGTGCATTTGAGGAGTGTGATACACCTCTCTGCGGTCTTTCCTTCACAAAGCATGTGGTATGATCATTTTAGAAGCTAAATTCAGATTGTGTCCACCTCCAATAGCTCCCCAGCACATTCAGAAGACAACTCAGACTCTGCCATGACACTCAACCTCCCTCCAACCCCATCCCTTCTTTGCACACTTTGCACCAGTTGTGCTGGTCTTCTTGCTGCTAATCAAATATGCTAAGTTTCTTTTCCATCTCAGTGGCTGAACACTTAGGAAAGGTGTTCCCTGTCCTGGAAATATACTTCTTTAAGATATTTAAATGGCACTCTCCCTCAGGTCATTTGATGTTTTCCCAAGTGTCATTTTTTGAAAGATGCCTTCTCTATCTCAATGTACCTTCCTCATCCCACAACATTTTATTTTCAATTACTTATCTTCAGCTTATGTTACGGTACTTGTCAGTCCCTAAAAGTATATTATGTATGCATTTATTTACCACTCTAGAGTCTGCTTTTCTGATAAAACATACACTCCCTAAGGTCAGGAAGTTTACTTGTCTTGTTCCCTATGATTTTACCAGCACCTGGAACATAGTAAGCACTCAAATATTTGCTGAATGAATGAATAAATGACTTTAGTTTTACCATAATACTGTTTCTGTAAATAATTCTGGTAGAAGAAAAGAAATTGTCATTTATTAAACGGTGACCATATAAATTATTATTTAAACTGGGACACTGAAGAGAATGTTAACATTTGCTGAGTACCTATTATGTAAATGATTACGTAATTCATTGTCCAAACTGGGAGAGTGCAAGGGGTGCTATTAATAATTACACCAGAATAGCAGGCATGGCTATCCTTGTGTCCTAGGTAGTCTGGTAGGTATTTAAATGTATCGTGGCTTTTCCTCCTGATGTATAAGATGTTTGGCTCTCTGTAAGATTACCCTGCTTTGTGCTCTTGACTTGGGAAAGACTTTTTAAAATTGAAGTATAGTTGATTTATATTAGTTTCAGGTGAACAACATAGTGATTCAATATTTTTATAGGAAAGATTTTTTTTTTGGCCATGTTGGGTCTTCGTTGCTGCACGCAGGCTTTCTCTAGTCATGGTGAGCTGGGGCTGCTCTTCGTTGGGGTGCGTGGGCTTCTCATTGCAGTGGCTTCTCTTGCTGTAGAGCACGGGTTCTAGGCACGCAGGCTTCAGTAGTTGTGGCACACAGGCTCTAGAGCGCAGGCCAGTAGTTGCGGCGCATGGCCTTAGTTGCTCCGTGGCATATGGGATCTTTCCAGACCAGGGCTCAAACCCATGTCCCCTGCATTGGCAGGCGGATTCCTAACCACTGAGCCACCAGGGAAGCCCAGGAAAGACTATTTTAATTAACCTCTGGCAGGAAAGTTAGTCCCTGCTTAAGAGATACAAAGGGAACACAGACCTCTCTTCATCTAAAACATTCATGCCATGCCAAGTTCTGAGTGAACGTTTATTCATTATTCTGTGGCCAACCTCTCCCCCATGAGTAAAATACTGAATACACTTAATAATTAATTTTGCAGGAATATAGTTGCTACATATATATACTGAAAAGATGAACACTGAAATAAGCTCATGAGCAATTTTTCAGTCAAGTTGTCTAGTGTTATATTATCTTTATAATAGATAAAATACTGGATAGATAAGTGGAAATAAAATATTGGTTTCATTAAATTTATAATCTCTGTGTATTCATTGGTTAAAGTAAATCTGAGATAATATTTTTAAATTATAAAGCTAACACCTCTAGGAAGGTAAAAGGAAAGTGAAATGTAAAGTAAGATATATAGTATCTATATAAATCAATTTTTTAATAACTATGTTGATGACAGAAACAAAGAAAATAGTTGAAGTTCTCATATTACCTCCAAACTTTATATAAATTTACTATTTCCAAAACTAAGGTGCATACATTGTTTAATATGGTACTCACCCCAAAAATACTAATGTTAGATAATGCTGGCATGGTAATTTTTATTTTATAGATGTGAGCGCTAAATCTCAAGGATAAGTAACGTGTCCAAAGTCACACAAGGCTTAATCTGGAACTTAAACCCAGGCTTCCTAAATTCATACTCTTTCTATTCCTTCAAGCAAGTCTTTTACTTTTAACTTTGGGAGTACTGAAAATTTGTAAAATCAAAATTGAGCCTCACTGCTTCTTGCTTATCATCTGGTTATGGTTTTCAGAAGAAGCTGTCAAACTCAGAGGCAGTACAAGAACAACTGAACTTAAGATAACTGGAAAAAATAATTTAAAAAGAAATGATCAGATTCAATTGTCTTTGTAACAGTTAGAGTGGGGGAGGGGAAATAACTAAATCCAGTTCCTGTTTTAAGTTGTCATTTAAAAATTTGATTCCTCTTTCAAGTGATTAAATTAGTAAAATCCAGATCCTTTGCTCATTGCTTCAATTTTATTTTCATTAAAGAGAAATAAATTGAATAGTGATTTTTTTTGCTTCAAGAATATACCTACTCTAATAATATAAAATTCTCAATTCAAATCGTTGTGATAGTGGCTTGATGTGTTCACAGAACACATTCTAAGGACTCCTACACTGTCTAGTAGATGAAGTGCTCAGATGCACGGTCAAGAAATTCCGTATCCACTTCTAACAAATTCGCATAGAAAATTCACATCTTCTCAGCTGAAAGGAAAACCTTTGTGCGTGTCACTTGCACTCACAGTGATTGCCAGAAGTCTTGGATGTTTCTATTAATAAGGATCCCTGCTGTGGCTGCACTTCGTGATTTATCACCTTCACATCTAAGTGGGAGGAGGTCAGATCAGACAGAGGAAGCTATTCATTCAAAGGTGGCATTTCTCCTTCCACAGCCAGCGCTTTAAAACATAGTAACTCATACCCAATTAATGGCTGTCTTTTGTGTCATTATGATTTTCTTCATTGTGATTCATAATACGAACTGCTACTTTCTAATATAATTCTTCAAAAATATTACCATTAAGGTTAAGAGTGTGCCTCTGCAATCAGGAGCCCTGACTCCTTTCCCTTACTGAAGAAATCAGCTACATCACGGTAGGCTTATCATTCAAAGGGTAAAGATCAAAAATTTTTCTGATTTAAAATACTGTGCTACACATTACTGCCTTTCCAAACTCTAATTCATAGTCAATGACATTTGTTTACCTATTCTCTTTCATTAACATTTATGGAAGCACACAAATATTTCATAGCCCTAAAAGATGAAATACGTAGCAATGCTTTATTGACTTTTGTTATCTTTACAAGGTAGCTCAATAATAAAGAGTTAAGGTGTTTAGAATGTAACACTGAACCTAGTTTTACTGGTACTATATTTCCTTATCTCTTAGACCTGAAATTTACAGCAAATGGAAATAAATTTATCCTCCACTGGGAATATTCGTCTAGATCTCAGAGTTCAAATTTATAGTCTGCATGTTCTTTAAGTATCTCATCAATTTTTGGATGAGTTCAATGGAGAACAGTATTTCTGTGAGAATATTAAACAATTAAGGATAAACATTACACTCCCTTCTATAATCTAATTCTATCCATTCTTGTTTCAGATTTTATTTTATTTTCAGTTACTACATTTTAATATATTCCTCTTAGTATGTAATGTGTTTTCTCAGGGATACAGTTCCTCTTGGAAACTGTCATTTCACTCTAGAGACAAACTACAACATGAAGCCACATGAAGACTAAGTACAAGCTAATGCGAAAACTCACTTATTTGTATAGAAAATTCTAATATCACTGGACTTACATTAACACATGTCAACAGTAAATAAGAAGTAAAAATAAAAATATTTTTATTACCATCAAAAAACTCACTTATTTTTATTATCTTCTATAAACACTCAGAGCTGTATTAATAGATAGAGATCTGTCTGTCCAATCCTATGCTATGGTCACCAACCAATACCTCTACATTACACTTAGGGATCTCTTCAAAAAGCACTTCTTGCCTATATTATGTGACATTCAAGCTGTCTATAAAGAATTACAAACTGTCTATAAAGACATTCAAACTGTCTATAAAGAATTACAAGGGTCTTGATTTTTAAAAAATTCATGTTTTAGGTAAAATTAATGAATGGTAGAATATCCCATCATTAAATAAACTTTGCCCATGTTGTTAACTTTTGATGGCACCTATGAATTCTTCCCAACACAACCACCTGGAAAGTAAACCAGTTGTCAGACATTTTATACAGACAAGATTGACACGGCCTGACATGATATAGCACTTTGGAGCGTCTTACACTTTCCTTCTGGAGACGCCCTGATTTTTTTTTTTTTTTTTCTTTTTGTGGTACACGGGCCTCTCAGTGTTGTGGCCTCTCCCGTTGCGGAGCACAGGCTCCGGACGCACGGGCCCAGCCGCTCCGCGGCATGTGGGATCTTCCCAGACCGGGGCACGAACCCGTGTCCCCTGCATTGGCAGGTGGACTCTCAACCACTGCGCCACCAGGGAAGCCCAGATGCCCTGATTTTTAAGGAACCCAAAACTAATCCACAGCTTTCACAGAAATTTAACATCTCATGACTTCTCACATACCAGGTTGAGTATTGCAGATAAACGTCTTTAATACAATAACTGTCCTGTTAATAATGGTCTAGAAGGAGATCTTTTTTTGACCTTAATGTAACTGCCTTACTGGATTAAAATTAAGCCCTACATTCATACTGACTAATGTACGAAAACACGTGGCAATAAACTTGTAGAGCAAGCCTCTTCCTGGCATCAAAAGATTGATTAATGAATGTACATTTGTTTTCAATTCAAATGATTAATGTGTATTTACATAAATATTTATGATACCATGTTTAATTGACCTTTAACTGGAAACTGTATTTACTTCTTGGTATTTTCAATTATTGCATTCATCCTTATACTCTGTATATGAACACTTATCTTGGAATAATTACAGAAAAGCCACAGAGTGTATAAAGAGTTCCAATATAATCTTTACAATTTCCCCTAATGTTAACATCTTATACACCATAGCAGATTTGTCAAAACTAAGAAACAAACATTGGTAAATTGCTATTAACTGAATTCTAGACTTTATGTAAATTTCATCTTTTTTTTTTTCCCTCTAATATCTTTTTACTGCATCAAGATCCAATTTAAGATTCCCTCACTGAATTCAGTTGTCATGTCTCCTTAGGATACTCTATACTATGACAGCTCTTCAGATTTTCTTTATGACCTTGACAGTTTTGAGTAGTACTAGTCACATATTTTGTAGAATGTTCCATAATTTAGGTTTGTCTGATGCTTTTCTCGTAATAAGCTTGTGGTTATTGGTTTTATGAACAAATACCTCAGAGACAGAGTGCCTTTCTCATTCCAATATGTAAGGGGTGCATCATTTCAACTTGACATCATTAGGGATGTTAACATTGATCATTTGGCTAAGGTAGTGTTTGCCAGGATTCTCCACCATAAATTGACTATCTTTCCTTATCCATACTTAATCAAATTGTTAAATGGGTACAATTACACTTACATTGTAATCTAAATTAGTTTTATCAATTTAGCTTCTTGGGTTTATTCACTGATTCTTTCATTCCATAAGTTTTAAGTCTAGCACACGTCAAGCCCCGTGCTAGGTGCTGGAGATGCAGAAAGAGAAGACACTCTCTACCTGTAAGAAAATGATTACCTAGTATGGATAGATAGATATAAGTAAATGAACAATAATTCTACAGTGAATATGTTGCTGCTGTAAAGATGGAAAAGGGGATCTTGTGAGGCACAAAGCCAGGAGAGTTTAATTTCTCTGGCAGGCCATGGAAAGCACCTTGGACAAAGTGACATATAGTCTTGAGTCTTAAGGAGAGCATTAACCAACTGAACAATGGAAAAGTAGAGATTTTTGGCAGTGACAAAAGTATGTAGGAAGGCACAATGGTATTCACAGAACAGGCCACTTTCAGGGAAATACAAACAGTTTTTGCATGTCA
The DNA here is from genome assembly GCF_963455315.2 of Globicephala melas. Taxonomy (NCBI): domain Eukaryota; kingdom Metazoa; phylum Chordata; class Mammalia; order Artiodactyla; family Delphinidae; genus Globicephala; species Globicephala melas. Next base: position 64,417,112 of record NC_083322.1, read on the forward strand.
GAATGTATATGGAGATTGCAAACAAGAGGGCTGAAGCCATTTGCCAAATCATGAACGGACCTATGCCATGCGAAGGAATTTGTGCTTTAATTCAAAAGCTAGGGAACTCTAAATAGGGGAGCTGTATACTATATGATTTTTACTTTTTTTGTTTACATTTTTAATTGAAGTACAGTTGATTTACAATGCTGTGTTAATTTCTGCTGTACAGCAAGATGATTCAGTTATACATATATATATATATATATATATATATATACATTCTTTTTTTTTACTTTTAAGAGCAGTCTGGCACAGTGTCAAGACAGAGAGGCCAGGTAGAATGCGACTGAAGTACAGAGGGCCTGATTATAGCAGTGGAAATGGAGGGAAACAAGTCATTTGCTAAATTGTTTAGAAGACAGAACTGATAAGACTTGGTGAACTGATTAAATTTCAGGAGTGAAGAACAGGTTTCTTTCTGGGAAAAGCCTGGATAGGAGGAGAATGAAATAAAGGTTGTTTCCGATAATGGAGCTGACTGTCAAACTTGTTCATGAATATAACTCGTAGATGACTGGAGATGAAGCTGTTTCCCAACTTATGAAAGGTATTTTGTTCTTGAAAACACTTTTAAGGCAAAGTATAGGAAGAAATTTTAAAAGTATTTGCCATTTAAATTGTTAGCTCCCAGACAGTTGAACACTTAAGAAAAGCAAACATGTATTCTTGATATTTCTGTAATCTTTAATCCTCTCCCAAACAAAACTCAGAACAAAGCCAAGAGAAATCATCTAAAGGCATGCAAATGATGTAAAAGATTATTAAAAGTATGAATTTCCAAACTATGTACACCCTTGGAGTTAAGGAGTAACACATAATTTGCCGGGTCCAGTGCAAACTGAAAATGCAGGACCCTTTTTCAAAAGACAAGAAGTAAGTGCTAACAAATATCAGAAATGAAACAGGGGACATCACCTCATGGCCCATAAAAATTAAAAGGATAATAAAGGAATACTATGAACAACTCTGTGCCCGCGTATTTTATAACTTAGATTAAATGGACCAATTCTTTGAAAAACATTATCTTCTAAAACACACACAAGAAGAAATAAGACAATCTAAATAGGCCTATATCTACAAAAGAAATTGAATCAATAATTAATAACCTTTCACACAGAAATTACCAGGCCCAGATGAGTTCACTGGTGAATTCTACCAAACATTTAAGGAAGGAGTTACGCCAATTTTCTACAAACTCTTTCAAAAGACAGAAGCAGAAGTAATACTTCATTATATGAGGCTAACATTAATACCAATACCAGATAAAGACATTACAAGAAAACTACAAACCAGTATTGCTCACCAACACAGATGCAAAAATGTTCAACAAATGTTAGCAAATTAGATCCAAAAAAAGTATAGAAAGATATACCACAACCAAGCAACATTTATCCCAAGTATGCAAGGCTGGTTCAACACTGGAAAATCAATTAATGTAATCCATCAAATCAACCACTATAAAAAAATCACATGGGCTTCCCTGGTGGCGCAGTGGTTGAGAGTCCGCCTGCTGATGTGGGGGACGCAGGTTCGTGCCCCAGTCCGGGAAGATCCCACATGCCGTGGAGCAGCTGGGCCCGTGAGCCATGGCTGCTGAGCCTGCGCGTCCGGAGCCTGTGCTCCACAGCGGGAGGGGCCACAACAGTGAGAGGCCCGCATACCGCAAAAAAAAAAAAAAATCACATGACCAAATCAATAGACTGATAGAAATATCTGACAAAACCCAAATACCCATTCATGATAAAAACTCTGTAAACTAGGTATAATGGGAATGCTCTTAATAAACACTACAAAAATCCTATAGCTAATTTCATACATAGTGATGAGAAACTGGTGTCCCCTCTGAGATCAGACAGAAGGCAAGGATGTTCCCTAACATCACTTCTTTTCAACATTGTACTGGAAGTCCTTGCTAATGTAATAAGGAAAGAAAAGATATACAGATCAGGAAGTAAGACATAAAACTATCTTTGTTTGCAAATGACATGCTCATCTATGTAGGCAATTTGAAAGAATCTCCTGGAACAAAAATCTCCTGGAACTAATGAGCAATTACAGCAAGGTTGCAGGATACAAGGTTGCAATATAAAAAAAATCAACTGCTTTCCAATATAACAATAATGAGAAAGTAGAATTTGAAATTAAAAACACACTACCATTTACATAAGCACCCCAAAATGAAATACTTAGCTATAAATCTAACAAAATATGTAAAAGATCTATATGAGGAAAACTACCAAACTGTAGTGAATGATAAAGAAGAACTACATAAATGCAGAGATATTCCATGTTCATGGATCGGAAGACTCAATTTTATCAAGATATCAGTTCTTGCCCACTTGATCTATGGATTTAATTCACCAATGCAGCAAAAACAGTCTCTTCAACAAACGATGCTATCTTTGTCTGGCTTACTTCACTCAGTATGATAATCTCTAGGTCCATCCATGTTGCTAAAAATGGCATTAGTTCATTCCTTTTTTATGACTAACATTCCATTGTATATATATACACCATATGAACTTATTTATAAAACAGAAATAGACTCACAGCCGTAGTAAACAAACTTATGGTTACCAAAGGGGAGGGGAAGAAAGATAAATTAGGAGTTTGGGATTAAAATATATACACTACTGTATGAAAAACAGATAACCAACAGGACCTACTGTATAACACAAGTAACTGTACTCAATCTTGTCATGACCTATAATGGAAGAGAATGTGAAAAAAGAATATATATATATAAATGAATCACTTGGCTGTATGCCTGAAACTAACAGAACATTGTAAATCAACTATATTTCAAAGAAGACTTTAAAAATTAAAATTCAAATAAATAAAAAAACAAGTGGTGCTGGAACAACTGGACATCCACGTGCAAAAAAATGAATCTACACACAGATCTTAAACCTTACCCAAATATTAACTCAAAATGGATCAAAGACCTACATGTAAAATGCAAAACTATAATACTCCTAGAAGAAAACCTGTGAGGAAACCTACAAGACCTTGTGTATGGTGATGCCATTTTAAATACAACAACAAATGTATAATCTATGAATGAAATAATTGATAAGCTATACTTACTCAAAAACTTTTGCTCTGAGAAAGACAATGTCAAGAGAATGAGGAGACAAACCATAGACTGGGAAAAACATCTATAAAAGACACATCTGATGAAAGACTGTTATCTAAAATATAAAAAAGAACACTTAAAATTCGACAATAAGAAAACAAACAAACAAAACCTTGGACACCTCACCAAGGAAGACATACAGATGGCAAATAAGCATACGAAAAGATGTCCCACATCATACGACATCAGGAAAATGCAAATTAAAAGGACAATGAGATACCACTATACACCTATTAGAATGGCCAAAATCTGAATCACTGACAACACCAAATGCAGGTGTGGATATGGAGCAACAGTAACTCTTATGCAATGCTGACAGGAACGCAAAATGGTACAGCCACTGTGGAACACAGTTTGGTGGTTTCTTATAAAATTAAACATATTCTTACTATATGATCTAGTAGTCATTCTCGGTATTTATCCAAAGGAGGTGAAAACTTATGTCCACACAAAAACCTGTACATGGATGTTTATAGCAGTTTTATTCTTAATTGCCGAAACTTGGAGGCAACCAAAATATCCTTCAGTATGTGAATGGGTAAAAAAAAAAACAAAACTGCGGTACCTGAAAACAGTGAAATATTATTCAGAACTAAAAAGAGATGTAAAGGCAAGCCATGTAAAGACATGGAGGGACTTTAAATGCATACTGGAAGTAAAAGAAACCAATCTGAAAAGGCTACATACTGTGTGACTCTATTTGACATTCTGGAAAAGGCAAAACTATGGAGACGATAAAAAGATCAGTGATTGCTAGAGGTTGGGTCAGGGGAGAGATGTATAATAGGCAGAGCACAGAGTATTTTAGGGCAGTGAAAACACTCTGTACAATACCATAATGATGTATATATATCATTATACATTTGTCCAAATCCATAGAATGTATGGCATCAAGAGTGAACCCTAAACTATGGACTTTGGTTGATTATGATATGTCAAAGTAGGTTCATCCTTGGTAAAAAATGGTAACATCACTCTTGTGAATTACGTTCATAATGGAGGTGCAGGGACCTCTCCCAGGGCAGGGAATATATGGATATATGAGAAATCTCTGTACCTTCATCTCAATTTTGTTATGAACCTAGAAACCACTCTAAAAAATAGTCTTCTGGTAGAAGTGCTGTTAAAGATACTAAAACATAAAGCCTTCTCTTTTAGAAATAGTTTACTTATAAAAAGTAACTAGGGCAATAGTGATACATGAATAATAATATAACTACAAATTACAAAAAATATTTTGATGCCACTGTTTTATATAACTTGATAAATAATAATACATTGTTAATACATGTGATATCTTTATTGATCATAAGATCTTTGTGCTTATATTTTTGCAAATTCATTTATTAGGTCATCACAATGTATACTTTCATACTTTATTATTCTTTAATAAAACTGAAAACAATGTCAGTCCCTCTTGGACAATACAGGATCACAAGTAACATTTGATAATTTTGAATTTTGAGAAATGTCTTCCTGCTGATAAAACTGTTAGTGGAGGTGTTAAGAGTACTCTATAAAGTTCAAAATAAGGATAAATTCTGAGTTATGATTTTGAAATATAAATTTTAGAACATCTAGAGGTGATGATTCAATATACAAAAACTTTCTAAAAAGATTTAACTCTATATAAATCAGTACTGTGTAAGTTTTAATTTAACTTTAAGGGTAAATTTATACAACAGAATTTTAATGCTTCCTTGGGCATTTCCTATAACTTATGGAGGTTATACAAGAAACTGGATTGGATTTAAGATTTATACATAATTCAAAATACCCATTTATGTCATCTATCACTGTATCTTCAATTACAAGAAAATACGATGATCTTTAATTTTAATTTGTATTTCTAAACCTGTGTATATTGGTTCTGCAATATTACATTAGAGATTCTAAACTTTTGTAAGAATTTCAATACCTCCCCGATAAGCTTAATTGTGATGTCCACTTATACACTATTACAAAGTAAACTTTGTAATAATTTATTCACAAAGTTTACCTTCCAACCACCTGTTCCAGCTCTCAGGCAGATGGCTAATATCTGTATAGATGTTGGTAGATATGAAATTGAGGAACGAAAAGGCAAGCTGGCCTCCCATTGTGGGTCTCAGCACCGCCTGCACATGGAGTCCTTTCTCTCTCTCATGGCTGCAGTCGGTGCCACCATCACTGTGTCTGCTGCAGCTGCCACTGTCACCACTGTTAATCTGGGCCCAGTTTCCAGATTAAGGAGGGACCTACCTTGGGGTCCCGCTGCATTCTGAATTGTTCTGAGATCAGAGATCACACACACGGGGAAAACACTCAAGAAAGTTCTCTTTGAAAAGATTAATATGCTTATAAACTCCTAGCAAAACTGATAATAGGGAAGGATGAGAGGGAAAGAGAGAAACAGAACATAAATTACCAGTATCAAGAATAAAAAGCGGCATTAGTATAGATTTTTAAATAATTAGATCCAAGCTTTATAGAATTAGTTCATGAATTTCCTTCAACAAATATAGAGCAATATGAACAACAATAACAACAACAGCAACAAACAGAGAGGGAGGAGTACAATTTTCAGAGTTGCCATATTAAATTTCCACTTTTTAACAAAAATAATTGTAAGACACAAAAAGAAACTGGAAAGTTTGATCCATTTATAGATAAAAACGATCAGCAGAATCTATCCTCAAGGAAGCCCTAATGTTTGACTTAGTGCACAACGACTTAAATCAAATATAAATATGTTCAAAGAAATAAAGGAAATTGTGACTTAAAAAACTAAAGGAAAACATGAGAATAATGTTTCACAAACTAGAGAATATCAATAAAAAGACTGAAATGATAAAATATAGGGAGTAACTGGGAGTAGGGAGTTTAGGTAAGGAGATGTGGCACAAAGATCATGGGTTCAGTAGTCTGCACTACAATGGAGAGAACACACACTGAAGTCACATGATGAGGCCACACACAGGATTCAGATAGCAACTGACAGAATAAAGGGGATAAAACAGAGGAAATACGTAGTTTTCGCCTTAGGGAATATGACTATCGTAGAAGTTACAAGTATCTACTGCACCACTACCAGTATGGACCTTTCTTCTGATTTTGCCAAGACAGTCTCCTTGGAAATGGCTTTCTTTTATGTGCTTTTATTTCTGCTTTTGTGATTTAGGTCATGCAATTAATCCTGCCTAGAAGGTAAGCAAATCATTGTCACTCCTCAAAATCTGTCTCAGTGCCATCTCCTAAAAACCTTTCTTAATATTTCAGCTGTAATGACCATATCTTATTTCCTAGGGCATAATTGATTCTACCACATATTGTATTTCTACAACTGGGAACGATTTTGCCTATGAAAGGCCGTTGGCAATGTGTGGAGACATCTGACAATGTCTTCAGAATGGAAGACAGTGCTACTGGCAGCTAGTGGGTAGAGGGGCCACAGATGCTGTTGAACTTCATACAATGCATAAGACAGCCTGGCAAAACAAAGAATTATCCAAAAATTTTATTAGTGGTGATGTTGACAAAATCTAGTTTAGGTACATACTATAAAATAGGTGAACACTTCATACAAATTTTGAATAAAGTATTTTTCACAATATTAAGCATCTACATTGAGTTATTATAATTCCAACTAAAAGTATAAATATGAAAACTATGAGGTCATGGGCAAAATCCTAAATTCAAGAACACTATAACATAGGTGTGACAGTTTATGTCCTCTGTGAAGCAGATGCCAAGATACAATTGGACATACAAGATATTTACAGAGAAAAATGCTAATTAAGACTAAAAGGGAAGGGGCAGAAGTAATGAGAGCCTTTCAGTCCTTGATGGAGTCCTCTTACCTATGACAGAGATAGGGAAGAAAGGACGGGGTAGACAAAGCCTCAGACTGAGGCATAATTCTGGGAAGTCTCAGTCAGGCTGATGGGAAGTGTTTGGACCAAAAATACAAATTAGGAGAATCTCTTGTTGAGCAGGATGCCTTAGCTCTAGTACCCCTGCTGTGGGCACTCAATGGCTGGGAATAGCCCAGGGGAAGCATGGTCCTGGCATTGACCACTACCCACTACTAATGGATCCAAAGATGTGGCAGCTGTAGGCTGTCAGTGGAGCATGCTTCCAGAACCAAATTTTCTCACATAGATATCTGAGCAATATACCTCCATGACCACCACCATAGTTATTTGAAATCATTCAGTATGAAATCATTTTTTTCCTTGTTTGTCTACTACCTTCAATAACACAGTTAAAGGAATATCATCTGATAGCAAAATAAAAAGAGGTTGTTATATTTATGAAACCAGCTGTGTCATTCACTTTGGGGCTTGAAGGTTCAATGTAATCATATTTCTAAGTTAACACATGCACGTATTCAAGGCATATGAGTTCTGCAGTTCACCTGTTATAAAAATAAGTTAGACTTTTTCATATGTTTATGTTTCAAAGAAATACTCCTTGGAAACACAGCTAGGTGTTTTCAGTTAAATAACTTGAAATAAAGTAAAAAAGAATTTGTGTAATTGTGTATTTACAACAACTTTTAGATAAATAAAAGTAAAAATATGCCAAATACATTTTAAAAGCAGTCTAGAAAAGACTATGTTCAAAATAAAATTTTGCCTATACACCTACATTTTTATGTTTCAGCTAAAATCTAAACAATGTTTAAAGATACTTTACTCAACCTATCTCAAAGCAACTTCATCACTGTATATGATTTTAAACTGCCCTATATTCTAGTTTCTTTATTTACATAGTCAATGCACCAGGTTATTCATTCAGGCTCCTTTGATTCCTCCCTTTTTCTCTCCCCCATATTCAGTATGTTACTGAAACCTAAAGATCCCACCTCTTAAATGCTCATAAAGCCATTTCTTCCTTTCTTTTCCTCTTGTCCCTATTCTTGTCCAGGACTTCTTTACCTTTTCTACTTATTTAGCATAAAAGATTACTTTCCCACTTCAAGTAGTTTCTTCTACATTTCTTTCATTCTTTGCAAATAATCTTCTGAAAGCATATCCCATCCAAGTACCCTTCAGAGAATCCTTTGCTGTCCTACAGCCATTAGCCAGCCCTACGTGGATGAATTCCAAATTGATATCTCCAGTTCCATCCTTTTCCCTTAATTTCTGAATCATATATCCACTACCTACTCAGAATCTCTATCTTGATATCTCACACACATCCTTAACTTCACATGTCCTAAATAAACCCCTTATTTCCCCCATAAACCTGTTCCTCTCCCAGTCTTCTCTCTCTTTCATGAATGAAAACTTCATCCTTTAAATTACTGACTTCTTTCTTCTCATTTTATCATATCCAGTCCATAAGCAAATGCTGTTGAATTTGCCTTCAAAATATATCAATTTTATGCATTCAAAAAATATGTATTAAGCCACTAATATGCAGTAGGTACTGTTTTAAGTGTATGGAAAACTGTCAGAAGTCCCTGTCCTCCTGCAGCTTACATTAGACTCGGAGGAAAAGTCCACAGAGAGAGCAATGCAAACACAACTTTGAAAGTACTTGTTATCCATCAAACTAATGGCACAGCTTCTTCCCTACTTGCCAACCCCCATCCCTGTCTAGGACACCCAGCCCCAGGTTCCATCACTTTGATATTAGAGGCTAAAGGTTATTGATTGCTCATGGAAGTTTCAGAAGTTTAGACTTATCCTGATACACACTGAGTATCTAGATCTCCCTCATGAGCCCAGAAAAAACCATGAGGGGCAGAGAAAGGCTGCTATTAGGCTAAGTTGTTGGGTAATAGTCAATGGTGAAATTCAAAATCATGTTTCTAGAGAAAAGAACATAGTTGAAATAATATGAATATTAAGCATCAGATTGAAAGGTGAGAAAAGGCTTTAAACCGAAGTTACGAATAAGAAGAGTGTGGTGCAACGGAAAGGGCAAAATTTTATGTTGCAGTCTGTATTAGTCTGGGTTTGAATCCATCTTTTATTCAAATAATAGTAACTGAACCCTTTTTATATGCCAAGAACTTGCCCAGGCACTTGGTATATCATAATGAACAAGTACACTCTCCTTAATCTCATGAAACTTATATTTTAGTAGGGAGAGAAAGACATTAAAACCATTATCAAATAAACAATAATATAATAACAGATGTGGGGAAGAGGAAGAAATACAAAGCACAGTCATAGGGTAGACAGTGATGGGTGAAGGTGCTACTTTAAGTAGGATGGGCAGTGACCTCTCTGATAGGATAACATTAAGTTGACCAAAACAGAGGGTATAGGAGGTGCAAACACACTGAGATGGACACAACCTTGGTTTAGCAAGGAATAGCAAGAAAGCAGTTGTGACTGGAGATTATAAAATACATAGGAAAATGGCAGATGAGAACAGAGGCTTAAATCATTCAGGTCAAATGATGCAGGGCTTACATAATCATGGTAAAGAATACGGATTTTACTCTTAGAGAGATGGGAAGCCACTGGAAGTTCTTGAGGATAATTTAATTATACTTTAAGAGAACCACACTTGTTTCTTTGTTGATAACAGACTTTGGGGCAGAAGCAAGAGTGGTGTTACAGAAATCTAAACTCTTACTTCCTTCACTTTTCTTTTGCTCTAAATAATTACAACATAAAACTTCCCAGAATGAGAAGACTGAGATTAGAGGTACTTTTTTGTTATTGACAGATTAGAAGCTGACTCCTTTGATTCTCCAGAATGTTAATATTCTTATTCCCTTTGTTCACTGCAACATTTCTTATGACTTAGAGTAAATATCTTTTATGGGCTTTCATAAAGTACATGTAATATAGTGAATATCTGATACTCATTCTCTTACCCCCAGAGGCTAGTAAAGTGCTAACTACTAATTTTTACATTCTAGAATAAATGATTTAAGGATAGGCTTAATTATTTGTAGAATAGGCCAATACAGTTGTAGTAGTAATTATATTAATAATAACTATATATCATTTTTGCTAACCACTTACAATTGCTGGGCAAGATGCTAACACTATATATACTTATGTATTTATATTTATACAAGGTTTCATTTTTATTGTCACAAAGTCTCTAAGAAATAGGTGCATTTATTATTATCATTTTACTGAGATGAAATAGGGGTTTAATGGTGCTTCCATAACTAGCCCAAGGCTACATGTAGAGAAAGTGGTGGACAATTAACTGTGTTCAGCAGTCTGAATCTAAAGCCAGTAGGTTTTAGCTATCCCTGGCTTGAAAGAAGAAGCATGGCTTGAGATCATTCCTAAAATAGGTTATGCTCCATATCTGGTAATATGGTAGAACTTGTGTCTAGAGAAACCCTCTTAGTGTAGAGCACCTAAAAATTCTAGGTAAAACATAACATGCATATTTTAAAAATGCATAGCTGATCAAATAGAAAAGGGAAATTCTCAGTTGCAGAAATGATGAGAAAACATTAATTCAGTGAGACAAGAAGATGCTAAAATCTGTATTTTCCAGAGGTACATTTTCGTTCACCTTTGATGGTATAGGATATGGCTTTAAAGGTTAAAGATATACTGGACATATGACAAAGTCTTAAAGCAGCTCAAAATGGGAAGTCAAATTAAAGGCCAATACAGGACTTCAGGACTCCAACCAGGTGAATCCACTGATACACTAAAGACAGAGGGTTAAGGTCATTTCCTGTCACATCACTGTCTCTGTTTGGAAGGGAATAAGAAAAAAAGTTTCCTATGCGAATTCATAACCACAAATCTGCCTTTAAAGAGTTGGGATAGGAATTCATACTACCTCTATGGTTTAATAAAACCATAGTTGACAAAGTTTTTCTGCAAATGGCCAGATAGTAAATACCTAACAGTTTGTGAACTATATGGTCTTCGTTGGAGCCACTCAATTCTGCCATTGTAGTAGAAAAAGCAGCCAAGAATAAAACATAATTGTGGCTGTATTCCAATAAAACTTTATTCATAAAAGCAGGCAGCAGGCTGAATCTGTTCTGAAGGCTGTAGTTTGCTGATCCCTGGTCAAAAGTACCTTAAGTAAAAAATCAGTTTTAAGTGGCCCCATGCTGGTAATGATACAGGGACCTGGCAGAAGAAAACACAAAACACTTTTGGAGAAAATACTTCAAACCCAGGTTTCAAAGAATTCCCATAAATAATGTTCCAAGGAACAGGAGTTCAACAGGAAAAGAACAACCAGGAGCATAAGTCAACAAAAACCAACACATTACAGTTAATATGTGCAAAAAGGGCAAGTAATGGAATTATAATCTAAGAATGTTTACTTATTTAAAAGAGTAACAGCATATAATAAAAGTATGCTGAAATAAAGAGGCTATGAAAATGACCAAGTAGTTTGAAAAACAAGCAATAAAATAATCACAAATAAAAGATATGCTTCAGGGACCTCCCTGGAAGTCCAGTGGTTAAGACTCTGTGCTCCCAATGCAGGAGTGTGGGTTCAATCCCTGGTCAGGAAACTAAGATCCCACATGCCGTGTGGGGCAGCCAAAAAAAATAAATAAATAAAGATATGCTGCAAATTAGAAATTCAGTGAGAATGTTAAACAGCTGATTAGATACAGCGGAAGAGAGAACTAATGAATTGAAGTACTGATCTGTACAAATCATCCACAGTGTGACAGACATGAATACATGACAAGGAGAAAAAGAACGAGAAGTTCTAATATCTCTAATCAGTATTCTGAGGATGAGGGAAAGCAGTTTCAGAAGAGGAATGACTAAAAATTTTTCACTATTCATAAAAGATACCAGGTCTCAGATTCCGAAAGTCAAGTGAATTTTCAGAAGCAGAATTTTTTCAAAAATCACATCTAGAAGCATAACACCAAAAACAAAGGAATATATTAAATTTTCTCATAGTGCTAAGATAAAATATCTGTCATCCTAGAACTGTACACTGTGAAAACCATTATTTCATAATAATGGTGAACTAAGGACATTTGAAGATACCCACAATTTGAGACAGCTGACCAACTACATACTCTCATTAAGAGAACTTCTAAAGAACATACTTCATAAAGAAGTTACTGAGCCCAAAAATCTGCGAAGCAGTATATATATGTGTATGGATTTAAGCCATTATTGACTGTACAGGCATACCTCTCAGTTTATTGTGCTTTGCTGCACTTCACAGATACTGAATTTTTTTTTTTTTCCTACAAACTGAAGATCTGTGGCAGCCCTGCATTGAGCAAGTCCATTGGCACCATTTTTCCGACCCCGTTACTTTTTGTTTTTTGGGGTTTTTTTTTTTTTTTTTGGCTGCATTGCGTCTTCATTGCTGTGTGCAGGCTTTCTCTAGCTGCAGCGAGCAGGGGCTACTCTTCGCTGCGGTGCACTGACTTCTCATTGAGGCGGTTCCTCTTGTTGCAGAGCATGGGCTCTAGGCGTGTGGGCTTCAGTAGTTGCAATGTGCGGGCTCAGTAGTTGTGGCACGCAGGCCCTAGAGGGCTCAGCCTTCAGTAATCGCAGCGTGTGGGCTCAGTAGTTGCAGCATGCAGGCTCTAGGGCACGCAGGCTTCGGTAGCAGTGGTGCGTGGGCGTATTAGTTGTGGCTCGTGGGTTCTAGAGCACAGGCTCAGTAGTTGTGGCGCACAGGCTTAGTTGCTCCACAACATGTGGGATCTTGCCGGACCAGGGATCGAACCCACGTCCCCTGCATTGGTAGGCATATTCTTAACCACTGTGCCACCAGGGAAGTCCCCCAACAGCATTACTTTTTAATTAAGGCATGTACATTGTTTCTTTAGACATAACACTGTTGCACACTTCAAACTACAGTGTAATATAAACATAACTTTTATATGCACTGTGAAACCAAAAAATTCTTGTGACTTGTTTTATTTCAATATTTGCTTTATTTTGGTAATCTGGAACTGAACTTGCAATATCACCAGAGGTATGCCTCTCTAAAGAATTAATAAAAATATCTAATATTTAGGGAATAAAAATCTAAAAATTAAATATAAATAATATCAAATAAGTTGGGAAGGTGTGATTTGATTTAAAACAGTCTAAGGCACTTGTGTTTTGCGGAAGGAAGCAACAGTAATTAACTTTAGAATTTGTAAATTTAAATATTTCTGATAAAATATCTATTATAACCACTAAGTAGCTAAGAAGTATAAAACTACCAAACTAGAAGATCAAAAAAAATTAACTGGATGAAATTTGGGGAGATTTAGAGGATTACAAGTAAAGTACATTTACATAAAGGCAGGAATAAACGTGTCAAAAATAAGAACACCCAGTAATATTCACTGGATAGTCATTTCAGAAATATCAATGTAGCTGAATCTCTACTAGATAAAAAAGAAACTAGATGTAATTTTGCGTTTCATATCCAAAGAATAGTGATACAAGCTTGAATTGCTGTTCATCATTATGTGGACTTTGCTAACTCAAAAGTATCAGTCAACAAACGTAAATGTTGTGAAATCCAATCTTCTAATTCACTGAGCTTCCAGGAAGGATTGCAGAACTCCAGCCTCACAGGAGGCCAATTATAGCAATGTAGCCTCCAGGCTCACATAATCACAACATCCGTACAAGTCCCCTTCATGGATGGTTTACAGTAGATTTTATTATAGCTTTCATGTTGTACCAGAGGTTTTAGCAAACATTGTGCTAATAGTATCAGCAAACAACCAATTAAAAACCAGATAATCAAAATTACTACTTTTACCTGGAAATAATTTATGAAGTTTAACTTGTTCTAACCTGATACTAATCATTTATTTTTTAAAGTACTTAAAAGCTAATTATCCACTAACTTTACATATCTTGGAACACAAAAATCACTCAATTACAGTATTCTAATTTATTATTCTAATACAAACTTGTCATACTGTTAAGATAGTGATAAGATAGAAACATGTCTAACACAAAATTACAAACATGTCAAACAAACAAAACATCTGGTGGCAGACCTTAAAGGTTTAATTGCTGTTTGTGAAACCTGAGGAAAAATTCAATCACATCAAACACTGTTTAAGACTTTTACACTCAATTTTTTAAAAGTAAACCCATTTCTAAATACAACAGTTGCCCTGCGTGTTCATTAATGAAATGTATTTCATTATTGGTTAAACAAGATATTAAAAAAGCAGTATTTTTTCATGGAAAAGGGAAATCCATAATCTGCTAATCTAAAGTTGAAAAAGATATAATGCCTTTGAACATTACAGTTTTGGTCAATATATCACATACTTGCAGATGGAATGACTTATATAGAAACACTTTCTTAGAGCTTATTTCACAAAGATGCTTTTAGCATGGATTTTTTTTATAAGGGGCATTTATCTCATCGTATATAAAAAGTGTGTCCTTGAGAAGACTATATTAACAGGTGCATGAAAGAGTTGCAAAATGACAAATTTAAAAGCCTCTTATTCTTGTTACAACAGCCTTCAAACTTTTCCCTCTTTTGATATCACAATTGTATTTCTAACTAAATTGGTTTGTATTTCATCCCAACCACTTGTTCAAAATTCTTTATTGTGTCCCTATCATCGACCAAAAAAAAAAAAAAATCAAAAAGAAAGTTTTGTATGACAGATAAGGCCATTCTGAATTGTTTTAACACTTTCCTATACAACTATTTTTTTCAAAACAAACTATGCTCCTACCCTACTGGCAACCAAATCATCTCACAGCCAGGCATACACTCATGCTGCTCTCTCTGCCTCAGATGCCTTCTCCCATCTCTGTCCTCATCTACCTTACAGACTCTATTCAACTTTCAGGTCTCAGATAAAATGACACTTCTTGGGGTAATTTTTGGCTGCCTGTATCTCCATTAGATTGAGTTAGATGCTTCCTCCTTTGTGCGCATAGAAATTAAAAATATTTTTACAATGCATTGTTGGGTGTGTATGTGTATATACATATGTAGGTACAGTATATACATAATACATGCGCACGTGTACCTGTATATACACATATATACACAGATATATATATATAGTGTATGTGTACATATACTTTTTATATAAATAAAAGCTAACATATAGCATAGTGTCTGAAAACAGTTACTCAAGAAGTCAAATAGATAGATTAATAAAGCTTGTTGGCTCTTCCAATTTAGTTTATCAATAAACCATCAGTTTTTACCACCTTGACTTATGTGTAGAACATAATTTCCCTTAATGATTATAGCAATATTTGTGGCTGGTCATTAAATATTGTTCCTGCCTTTCCAGAAGAAAAGATATTTCAATAACTGCTTTAGTTTTTTTCACAGCTCTTCTTTACTGCTCATTGTATCAGGATTTAAAGATGATATATTTTATAAAAACATGTCAGTTGGAAAGATAACACAAAATTTGCTTTGTGGAGTAGTTACAATAAGACTATGATTAGTAAAAGAGGAGATCAGTCAGATTTTGCAAAACTCTTAAAAGAATTTAAACTGTATGATCAGTTAGTTATTCATTATATTGCTAAATATTTTCCTCCCTTTACTATTTTAATTCCTTCCAATCAGAAAAATATAGATAAATCCTGCAATTCTTCCTTTCAAATACATAAGTACTAATTTATTGTTCTAAGAGATTTATCAATAATTCACTACAACAGGATTATTCAATCCTAACTTAAATCTCAGAAGTTGAATGATTCACATTAAGGCAGAAAGTTTATGTCAGTATTTGACAACATGGTTGTCCTTATTAAATAGCAATGGGGGACTTCCCTGGTGGCTGCAGTGGTTAAGAATCCGCCTGCCAATGCAGGGGACACGAGTTCAAGTCCTGGTCCGGGAAGACTGCACACGCTGCAGAGCATCTAAGCCCGTGCTACATAACTGCTGAACCTGTGCTCTAGAGTCCGTGAGCCACAACTACTGAAGCCTGCGGGCCCAGAGCCCATGCTCCGCAACAAAAGAAGCCACCGCAATGAGAAGCCTGCGCACCACAATGAAGACTAGCCCCCGCTCACGGGAACTAGAGAAAACCCGCATATAGCAACGAAGACCCAACTCGGACAAAAATAAATAAATAAATAAATTTATTTAAAAAATAGCAATGGAAGTTAAATAAATAATATTTACAAATAATCCCTGCTATACAAATGGATAAATACGAAAAGGGAATGAAATTATAATGATCTTAGGCAGACTGTCATGTGAAGATCAGAAAGAGAATCAGATCAATATGCTGAATTATTAAAATCTAAATCTTGATTTCATTATAATTTTGAGTAACTATGGGTGAACAAATATAGTAAACTAATAGATCATAATACTTAGAAGAAACTTTAAGATGTCAATTTTCTCTACTTCAGCCTTCTGGCAAATGTGTTATTTCTAATGAAGCAACTAACTTTCAGAAAATTTAAGTAAATTCCCCTGGTTATATAGTTCACTAACTCTTAAGGTAGGAAAAACTATAAAAATAGGCCAAGGATTTCAAGAGATTAATATGTCACACCCTAACACAGGGAGAAATGGTTTGAAAGTATATAACAGTATGAAAACTCTAAGACTTGCCCAGCCTTGGCATGTGTTAGTGAGACATACCAGTCAACAGCAATGTGAATAGCACTTTTCATCAGTCCCAAAGGTAACCAGCTACCTATGAAGAACTGCAAATTATACTAGCTCAGAGCTAACGAATGCTTTCACTACTTAAAAGTTGCTTAGGCTAATGGAAAATTTAAATATATATGGTTTGTATAATCATTTCTAGAGAAAGAACTTCAGCTATTGCCAACTTAACTTTTGTTTTTCAATTATGTTTTTTTGGTTTATTTTATTAACACATCCTGTCACTAAGTGAGAATACTACATATTTCACCTGCTTCAAGTCTCCTGAAGAAAGACTGGTTCCCTTGAGTAGTTTCATACAAGTACATAGCAACAGTCTTCCATTTTATCCCCAAACTGGTTATGACTCTATAGTCTGTCCCTTCTAACCTATATACCCCAAACATGTATGACACTATAAGGAAATAAATCCCATTTTCCTTACAAAGAGGCCAGAACCTGAGCAACTTAACTGAATAATGATAACCATCTGAGCTTGAGTTCCCATCTTGAAGAATAAACAGATTACTTTTTATCCTAGACAGAAATCTAAACAGTTTGACTTTGCAATGATCTAGCAAAACATATTCTAACCACTGGGTGTGCACAGTGTCTATTCAGTGATACTAGACCCTGAATAAATAGTTAAAAGTTAAAAAAAATACAACTACTTATATGTGGAAGGACAATGAATTTTAAAAGAAGGTTTATGCAGTCCCATGCCCCTTGACCTTCTCTTATTACTACTGCCTGGCAAACCTTTTCAAGATGAATGGTGTATATCTTTATCTATGACAGTCCATTCAGCAATCACAATATTTCCTTTAAGTTAGATAAATTGTCCAGTCACTCAACAAGACGCAAGGCCAACATCAACTGCAGCAAAGGTCACTCAATCTAGTTTTGTTCTATATTAAATTGTCATCAGATTGAACAGCAATTTCATCAATAGCACATCCAACTAGAATGTTCCAAAACTTAGAAATCAACTGCCTGCCACAATGGGAAAAACAAAGTAGGTAAATAAGACGCAACTTTCCAAGGCAAACTCAAGGGTATTGAACCCAAGATCATTCTCTCGCCAAGAGTCTCATTTATCATTTAAAATGAATATGACTTTTAGAAACAACTCTATTGGTTCAATGTTTGTCCTTCTAGAGATTACACAAGTGAATGTCACGTGAACTTTTTATAAGATTGACTTACTCTGCCAAACTAGCCAAGCAACGAATATATGAAAGAAGCAAAGTATATTATATTATGACCTGAATCTAATAATGAGGAGCCTGTTAAACAGATCTAGAATGAGGGTGATCTATGGGACAAGTGACCTGAACTCTTCCAGAGATTAACTGCCATGAAGAACAGAGGGAGGGAGAAGGATTCAGAATGGAGAAGAATAAAGAACTCAGACAATGCAATGAATGGGTCTTGGCTTATCCAGGATTAAAAAACAACCAGGTAGTGAAAAGGATGTTTAAGAGAAACTGGGTAAATTTTAAAATGTGGGAAATTTGAAACTATTATTTACTGTATTAAGTATGATAATGTCGATGTAGCTCTGTAGGTGCAGGTCTTTGTTTCTGGGAAACGCATACTGAAACATTTAGGGGAAGTGTCATGTTTGTAGACAGCTTTTGATAACTTGGCAAAGTGGAAGAGTGTGTGTGTGGCTGTGTGTGTAGATGCAGCAACTATGGGAAGAGATAAAGAGTTCCATGAATATAGGAAAAGAGTGTACAGAGGTACATTGCATATTATTTCAACTTTTCCATGGGTTTAAGACATTTTAACTTTTTAAAATCAGATGTTATTCATCTGCTCAGAAATCTGTACTGGTATGCCATTTTATTTGAAATTAGGCCATTCTTCAGAGGGGCCTACAAAGCCCAATATGATCTAATTCCTCATAATCTCTCTGATCTGTTTGTTGATAATTCTCCCCATTTTGTTCATTCATTTCAGCCATTCTGACATTTTTGTTGCTTCTCAAACATATCAGGCGTGCCTTTGTACTGGCCTGTTCCCTCAGCCTGAAACAGTTCCTCCAGACATACTAATTCCTTGAATGCACTTCAATGAGACCTAGTCTAACCAACTTATTTAAAATTGTAACTCAGCTGCAACACACTGTTAACCTGTATATTTTCTTTTTTATATCACTTCTCAAATTATTACATATTTCATTACATTGTATCTTCACTTTTACTGTATGCATTATCCCAAAGTAAGCTCCAAGATGGATGGACTTTAGGGTTTTATGTTCATTGAAAAAGCTAGGAGAGTTCCTGGCACATAAAAGATTCTTCATTAATTCTTGTTCAAAGTTTGATGAAAGAAGAAAAGCTTTATCGCTTTCTGTTTAGTTAGAAAATTAAAGATTTTAGTGCAATTTTGTGGTGCAACACAATGGGTTGGGGAAGATAAAAGCACAAGGAGGAAACAGCTCAGCACAGAGACATAGAAGTTTGGGAGGAGATCTAAGGAATAAAGACTTGGAATGAGAGATGACCTCAAGATATCCTAGATATCTGCTCACTTTTACAATATGAATGAGAAGCTGAAAAGGGAGTGAAATGAATATATTGTCTATCCTCTAAATATTTTGTAATGTGAGAAAGATCATTAACAATGGGCTACTAACAATGCTTGTTGTCCTATAATATATTAAGGACATTGGCAAATGGAACCATATGCTTGTCATGAGGCAAAACCACCTACTAAGTTTTCCATATTTCAAATACTAACATCACCAGCGCAATCATAAACCAGCTTAACACCATAGGAAACAAACAATGGCATGTAATTCATATTTGTGGCAACATGGAATCATTTAAAGTGTCTGAGAGTGGAGAGGTGAAAAGGAATCTTCAGGTTGGAAGGCATGACACTCAAAGCTTCTTTTCAGTATATGCATTACATTGTCACTTTTCTCTTTCTGGATACTTAGGTGGGACTTATTTAGGAAATTAGTGATGGGTATGATCAAACGTGATCTCCAACTCTATCTTAGAGATTCTGAGCATAGAAATAGACTTCTTGAACAAGGACACTGAGACCACGGTTTTATTTCAAAAGTGTTGGGAGATTTTCCATGTGTTTAATGTACATCTTAGGTTTTTAAAAGAAAAGATGAAATTAAGGACAACTTATTATGCATCATTAACTTATAGAATAATTTGCCTTTGAAGCCTTATTTAAAAACGTAATATCTAAATGAAAAACATACTTTGAATTACAATCACTTGGCTTACAAATTTTCTGGAACACAATCAACCTCAACATCCCAAGCATCACAATCCTTTATGCTTTCAAACACATGGCCTATCGTAATACATTTAATAGATTTTAAGATAATTATTTGCAAAGCAAGCTATTCCATAAAATTCATTCCAAATATATTTGTAACCAAACAAGAATTAATTATTAAACAATCAATTGTGGTGGTCCTTTGGTTGAGACTTAAGAAAGTGAGTCCATAAGGTTATCACTGCATTGCCATTTAACATTAGCGTGTGATGATAAATGAGTTCAACTAGACATATAGCTTTCTTGATCAGGATCTATTCCCCAAGAAATGGTCAGCAGGGAAACACTTTTATAAGTAAAATTCTTTTGAATATGTTTAGCTAGAAACACTTCTGGTATTTACATCTAAGGCATTTACCACTCCACGTGTAATCCTGTCTCACCTGTTTTATTAATTTTGGCAAAGAGTTCTTGAATCCCTACTACTTATAAAGTACTACATGTAGTTTTCTATTTATTTATGTAAAATAAATATTTCTATTTATTTATATCCAGTTGATTTACTTATACCCAATAAATAGTTGCAAATTTAGTTTTGTTCACCAGGTGTTTAATTCTTAATGAGAAATATTTCAATGAATCCTCCTAACTTTAATCTAAAAGCACTTTTATGATTACTTGCAATATACAGCAATTATTAATTTCAAGCATCTTAAAAGTTAAATAATGTAAACAAGCAACATTTTTGAAAACTGGATTTCATTTATATTATTCTAATCTTAATCTGTAATTCCTTGTCACTATTGCATTTCATGCTAATACGAAATACTGAGATATGTTTAAAGACGTATGTTAGAAGTTGACTGTCAACTGTTGTGATTGAAACATTCATACCACTATTCCACTAAACAAACATGTGTTTGTTCTTCTTTCACATATTGAACTGACAATTCTGTGATCTTTATGTATACTTAAAAGACTTAAAAAATACTTGAAGAAAAAAATAACATCAAATTGTTATAATGAATACTTTTATAAAATTATTTTATAATCAGTCCCTTATTTGAATTATATTTTATTATTCCCAAGGGATCAAAGTTAGATCACAGTTAATTTTAAGTGATTGCTATTTTAATAATTAATGTTACACTCAGAGCCAAATCAAATATTTATTTTGCTAACATGAATAATAACATTTCAAGAATTGTATTTTAACTGCAATTTCAATAATCTGGTTTAATCTTAGGTTTGCTCAATATTTAATGTTAATGAAATTATTACTTACAAGAAACTACAGAGTATGTTTTCTGTTTTTCTAGAATCAAAAGCATACTTTAGGGGATTCCCTGGTGGCGCAGTGGTTGAGAGTCCGCCTGCCGATGCAGGGGACACGGGTTCGTGCCCCGGTCCGGGAGGATCCCACATGCCGCGGAGCGGCTGGGCCCGTGAGCCATGGCCGCTGAGCCTGCGCATCCGGAGCCTGTGCTCCACAATGGGTGAGGCCACAACAGTGAGAGGCCCGCATACCGCCAAAAAAAAAAAAAAGCATACTTTAAACAGCAAGGTCAGTCCTGGTAGTGAGCCACATTTTACCAATGTTCTGCAGGAAGGGACTAATATTATCAATTGGAAATTGACAAATGTAGTTTCAATCTGACGTGTGAATTTTATCATTACTCAAATCTTCCTAAAACCCCCTCTATTCCACACCAAGGGCTAAATGCATTGTGAGAAATGCATCTTAAATAGGGTTATCACAGATAATTCTCGATTGTGTGGTTTAAATGATTTGTTATAAGCTTTCAGTAGTTTGAGAAAAATACGCATGACATCACTTCCACTTTAAAAAACAGTCACTATCTATTTACACTTCGCAAAGTAATAATACTAAAGCAAGGACAATATTTATGGGTTAATAGTCTATCTCCAAATCCACTGAATATACTAAGCTTTTGGCTAAATAAAATTATTTATGGTACAGTAAAAGACAGCATTTTTGTAATATATTCTATTTTTTAAATCAAACATAATAGTTATACGTGAAAGGAAGAGATGTATTAATATCTATAAGTTTACCTAATAAATATAAGAACAGTTAAAAATGTCTGCAGGGTTTTTTTTGAAATTTAAAAGACTAAAAAAAAAAAAAAAGGCAAAAAGGACAATTTCTTCATACAAGTGTCCCATAACACCTTTCCTTTCTAATTTTTCCCTCACAGGCTAATTTGTCAAAGCTCAAAAAGATACATATAATAACACTGACTATTAAAAGATTTGTGGGCTTCCCTGGTGGCGCAGTGGTTGAGAGTCCACCTGCCGATGCAGGGGACACGGGTTCGTGCCCCGGTCCGCGAGGATCCCACATGCCGCGGAGTGGCTGGGCCCATGAGCCACGGCCGCTGAGCCTGTGCGTCCGGAGCCTGTGCTCCGCAACGGGAGAGGCCACGGCAGTCAGAGGCCCGCGTACCGCAAAAAAAAAAAAAAAAAAAAAAAAAAAAAGATTTGTTATCACAACTAATACTATGAAACAGACTTACAATTTAAAAGCCCATAAATATATATATAACCATTTCTCCACAATTATAAAAATCAACAGTGGCATTTTTTCAACCTGGTAAAATTTGCATACTAACTGCATTCTAGTCACTTCTAATAATAAAGATGAATAAGTGGCCACAACAACTAGTTTTAATTTAATGTTCATTAGAAAAGTAAAAATAAAACCAAGACAGAATATGAAGCTACTGAAAATGTTATAAATACAGAGAGAAAAAAGTCTGGCATGTGAAAAAATAAGTGTACATTTATAATTCAAAACAAAAATAAAAAATGAAAAGTAAATACAGCCAATGCAAAAAAGCTCATTTAAAACACTGATAAATGAAGTGACAGTCATCAAATTTCAATCTATATTGAATTGATATAACAAAAGCAGTTATTATCAGATTACTATATATGCAATTCCAACCAAAATTCTAGTGATATTTTTTCCTAGAGTGTGGAAATGTGACCCTAAAATTCAGTTTGAAGAACAGAAGTCCAACAACAGCCAAACAATTTGAAGAAATGTAGCAATGAGGCCAAATTGCATTTTAAAAGAAGTATTTTTTTTAAATTACAATAATTAACACTGATCCTTATGCAGGAATCAACAATAAAATTAGTTAAATAGATGGAAGAGTCTACATAAGACCCAGCATACCCAAGACTTTGATATATAATAAAGGCACTATCACATGTTTGTCGAGAATGAAGGGATGACTATTTTTGCAACATTAAAAAACACTCTCTTAGAGTCCATGGTAACACACAATAAATTCCACATAAATTTAACAATTAAATGTAAGATCAATACTAAACAATAACAGCATTATAAGAAATATTTAGCAACCATCATAGACAGTGAGTAATGACCTAAATGTGAAAGTGATGAAATTTACAAAAAGGGGGGTAAACACATTTGAATTCATAACACTTTGAATTTTCTTTCTTTTTTTTAAGAAACGGAATGACATGAATTTATTCTGACTCAAAAAGGGTAAATGATGGCTATTTTTTCAATTTCCAATGTGTGCTAAAATTAAGTATAATCCTAACTATAAACGTAAAATTATGATGGACAACCACTTTCTAATAATAACACTAAAGTCTCCCCAAAATCCTGGTAGTTATATTACCAAAGAATAACTAGAGACCAAGCATTGGCAGAATTTTGTTATTCTGTATAAACAAAAACAAATAAACAAACAAAAGGCCATCAAAACCCCCCAACATTTCCATGATAAAATAAATCTGAAGAACGTTTAGTTAAGTAAAATAGATTTCCTTACTGTAAGAAAATAAAAATTCTTAGAACATCTCATGGAACTGGATTTTAGCAAAACGCTGTGCTTTATTCCTGAATCCAAATAAATATTTTACTTCATCTAAAAGGATTAAAATGTTCATGTATGGAACATCTCTATACTAAAGATAACTTGACATTGTCCTATTCTGAATTTTATTCTAAACTTCAGGATAATTCCTAGAGTTCCACCTGATTACCTGGTTAGAACAACAAAAGGCAACTAGAAAATGGGCCACAGCTACTGTGACAAACTCAATACCCAAATTCTATTGCTAAGACTTTGAATTTCTACATGGCAAAATTATAAAAAGGTATTAAGAATAAAAATTGCATGTAAGGTATATAATAAAAAGTTTATTACTAATCAGAAAAAAAAAAAAACTAACCCACACAGAAAAATGAACAAATGCCACGAAGAGACCATTCACAAAAACGTGCAGGCAGAAACAGGTAGCCAGAGATGATAAGTAATACAAGTTTACCTAATAATAATCACAAATCACAATAATAATGGGTTTCATATAAGATGCTGATGAAAGAAACTGAAGACGACACAAACAGATGGAAAGATATACCATCTGGATTGGAAGAATCAATATTGTTAAAATGACCATATTGCCCAAGACATTCTACAGATTCAATACAATCCCTATCAAATTAGCAATGGCATTTTTCACAGAACAGGAACAACAAATTTTAAAATTTGTATGGAAACAATAAAGACTCTGAATAGCCAAAACAATCTTAAGAAAGAATGGAGCTGGAGAAATCAGGCTCCCTGACTTCAGACTATACTACAAAGCTACAGTAATCAAAAAGAGTATGGTATTGGCACAAAACCAGACACACAGATCAATGGAACAGGATAGAAAGCCCAGAAATAAACCCACACATTTATGGTCAATTAATCTATGACAAAGGAAACAAGAATATACAACAGAGAAAAGACAGTCTCTACAGTAAGTGGTGCTGGGAAAACTGAACAGCTACACCTCAAAGAATGGAATGGAACATTCTCTAATGCCATATATAAAAATAAACTCAAGGGCTTCCCTGGTGGCGCAGTGGTTGAGAGCCCGCCTGCTGATGCGGGGGATGCGGGTTCATGCTTCGGTCCTGGAGGATCGTGCATGCCGCGGAGTGGCTGGGCCTGCGCGTCTGAAGCCTGTGCTCCACAGCGGGAGAGGTCGCAGCAGTGAGAGGCCCGCGTAATGCCAAAAAAAAAAAAACAAAAACAAAAACCTCAAAATGGATTAAAGACCTAAATGTAAGACTGGATTCTATAAAACTCCTAGAGGAAAACATAGGCGGGACACTCTAGGATATAAATTGCAGCAATATCTTTTTGGATTCATTTCCTAAAATAATGGAAATAAAAACAAAAATAAACAAATGGGACCTGGTTAAATTTAAAAGCTTTTGCATAACAAAGGGAACCATAAACAAAATGAAAAGACAACCTATGGGCTGGGAAAAAATATTTGCAAACTATGTGAGAAACAAGGTATTAAGTTCCAAAATACACAAACAGATCACGCAGCTCGATATCAAAAAACATACAACCCACTCAAAAAATGGGCAGAAGACCTAAATTGACATTTCTCCCAAGAAGACACACAGATGATCAATAAACACATGCAAAGATGCTCCACATCACTAACTGTCTGAGAAATGCAAATCACAACTACGAGGTATCACCTCACACAGGTAAGAATGGCCATCATTAAAAAGTCTACAAATAGGAGGAGCTTCAAGATGGCAGAAGAGTAAGACACGGAGATCACCTACCTCCCCACAAATACAACAGAAATACATCTACATGTAGAACAACTCCTACAGAACACCTACTGAATGCTACAAGAAGACCTCAGACCTCCCAAAAGGCAAGAAACTACCCACATACCCTTTTGCCCTGGGTAGGGCAAAAGAAAAAAGAAAAAACAGTGACAAAAGAATAGGGACGGGACCTGTACCAGTGGGAGGGAGCTGTGAAGGAGGAAAGGTTTCCACACACTAGGGAAGCCCCTTCGCGGGCAGAGACTGCGGGTGGTGAAGCAGGGAAGCTTCGGGGCCACCGAGGAGAGCGCAGCAACAGGGGTGCGGAGGGCAAAGTGGAGAGATTCCCGCACAGAGGATCGGTACCGACCAGCACTCACCAGCCCGAGAGGCTTGTCTGCTCACCTGCAGGGGCGGGCGGGGGCTGGGAGCTGAGGCTCGGGCTTCGGAGGTCAGATCCCAGGGAGACGACTAGGGTTGGCGGCGTGAACACAGCGGAAAAAGTCTGGACCTACCTAAGAGGCAAGAGACTTCTTCTTGCCTCTTTGTTTCCTGGTGCACAAGGAGAGGGATTTAAGAACGCCTCTTAAAGGAGCTCCAGAGACGGGCGTTAGCCGCGGCTAAAAGCGTGGACCCCAGAGACGGGCATGTGACGCTAAGGCTGCTGCTGCTGCCACCAAGAAGCCTGTGTGCGAGCACACGTCACTCTCCACACCCCGCTTCTGGGGAGCCTGTGCAGGCCGCCACTGCCAGGGTCCCGTGATCCAGGGACAACTTCCCCAGGAGAACGCACGGCTCACCTCAGGCTGTTGGAACGTCACGCAGGCCTCTGCCACCACAGGCTCGCCCCGCATTCCGTACCCCTCTCTTCCCCGACCTGAGTGAGCCAGAGAGCCACGAATCAGCTGCTCCTTTAACCCCATCCTGTCTGAGCAAAAAACAGACGCCCTCAGGCAACCTACATGCAGAAGCAGGTCCAAATCCAAAGCTGAACCCTAGGAGCTGTGCGAACAAAGAGAGAGGGAAATTTCTCCCAGCAGCCTCAGGAGCAGCGGATTAAATCTCCACAATCAACTTGATGTACCCTGCATCTGTGGAATACCTGAATAGACAGGGAATCATCCCAAATTGAGGAGGTAGGCCTTGGGAGCAAGGATATATATATATTTTTTTCCCTTTTTCTCTTTTTGTCAGTGTGTATGTGTATGCTTCTGTGTGTGATTTTGCCTGTATAGCTTTGCTTTAACCATTTAACCAGACAGTCCTAGGGTTCTGTCTGACAGTTTTTTTTTTCTTTTTAAAAATTATTTCTTAATAATTATTTTTTATTTTAATAACGTTGTTTTATTTTCTTTTACTTTATTTTATTTTATCTCCTTCCTTCCTTCCTTCCTTTCTTCCTTTCTTTTCTCCCTTTTATTCTGAGCCGTGTGGATGAAAGGCTCTTGGTGCTCCAGCCAGGCATCAGGGCTGTGCCTCTGAGGTGGGAGAGCCAAGTCCAGCACACTGGTGCACAAGAGACCTCTCAGCTCCATGTAATATTAAATGGCGAAAATCTCCCACAGACCTCCACCTGAACGCCAAGACCCAGCTTCACTCAACGACCAGCAAGCTACAGTGCTGGGCACCCTATGCCAAACAACTAGCAAAACAAGAACACAACCCCACACATTAGCAGAGAGGCTGCCTAAAATCATAATAAGGCCACAGACACCCCAAAACACACCACCAGACGTGAACCTGCCCACTAGAAAGACAAGATCCAGCCTCATCCACCACAACACAAGCACTAGTCCCCTCCACCAGGAAACCTACAAAACCCACTGAACCAACCTTAGCCACTGAGGACAGACACCAAAAAAATGGGAACTACGAACCTGCAGCCTGCGAACCCCAAACACAGTAAGTTAAGCAAAATGAGAAGACAGAAAAACACACAGCAGATGAAGCAGCAAGGCAAAAACCCACCAGACCAAACAAATGAAGAGGAAATAGGCAGTCTACCTGGCAAAGAATTCAGAATAATGATAATAAAGATGATCCACAATCTTGGAAATAGAAGAGAGAAAATACAAGAAATGTTTAACAAGGACCTAGAAGAACTAAAGAGCAAACAAACAATGAGGAACAACGCAATAAATGAAATTTAAAATTCTCTAGAAGGGATCAATAGCAGAATAACTGAGACAGAAGAACGGATAAGTGACCTGGAAGATAAAATAGTGGAAATAACTACTGCAGAGCAGAATAAAGAAAAAAGAATGAAAAGAATTGAGGACAGTCTCAGAGACCTCTGGGACAACATTAAACGCACCAACATTCGAATTATAGGGGTCGCAGAAGTAGAAGAGAAAAAGAAAGCGACTGAGAAAGTATTTGAAGATATTATAGTTGAAAACTTCCCTAATATGGGAAAGGAAATAGTTAACCAAGTCCAGGAAGCACAGAGTCCCATATAGGAAAAATCCAAGGAGAAACACGTCAAGACACATATTAATCAAATTATCAAAAATTAAATATAAAGAAAAAATATTAAAAGCAGCAAGGGAAAAACAACAAATAACACACAAGGGAATCCCCATAAGGTTAACAACAGCTGATCTTTCAGCAGAAACTCTGCAAGCCAGAAGGGAGGGGCAGGACATATTTAAAGTGATGAAAGGGAAAAACCTACAACCAAGATTACTCTACCCAGCAAGGATCTCATTCAGATTTGAGGGAGAAATTAAAAGCTTTACAGGGCTTCCCTGGTGGCGCAGTGGTTGAGAGTCTGCCTGCCGATGCAGGGGACATGGGTTCGTGCCCCAGTCTGGGAAGATCTCACATGCCGCAGAGCAGCTGGGCCCATGAGCCATGGCCACTAAGCCTGCGCGTCCAGAGCCTCTACTCTGCAATGGGAGAGGTCACAACAGGGAGAGGCCAAAAAAAAGCTTTACAAACAAGCAAAAGCTAAGAGAATTCAGTACCACCAAACCAGCTTTACAACAAATGCTAAAGGATCTTCTCTAGGCAGGAAACACAAGAGAAGGAAAAAACCTACAATAACAAACCCAAAACAATTAAGAAAATGGTAATAGGAACAGAACACACACATCGATAATTACCCTAAATGTAAGTTAATTAAATGCTCCAACCAAAAGACACAGACTGGCTGAATGGATACAAAAACAAGACCCGTATATATGCTGTCTACAAGAGACCCACTTCAGATCTAGGGACACATACAGACTGAAAGTGTGGGGAAGGAAAGAGATATTCCATGCAAATGGAAATCAAAAAAAAGCTGGAGTAGCAATTCTTATATTAGACAAAACAGACTTTAAAATACAGACTATTACAACAGACAAAGAAGGACACTACATAATGATCAAGGAATTGATCCAACAAGAAGATATAACACTGTAAATATTTATGCACCCATCATAGGAGCACCTCAACACATAAGGCAAATACTAACAGCCATAAAAGGGGAAATCGACAGTAACACAATCATAGTAGGGGACTTTAACATCCCACTTTCACCAATGGACAGATCATCCAAAATGAAAATAAATAAGGAAACACAAGCTTTAAATCATGCATTAAATAATATGGACTTAATTGATATTTATAGGACATTCCATTCAAAAAGAGCAGAATACACTTTCTTCTCAAGTGCTCTTGGAACAGTCTCCAGGATAGATCACATCTTGGGTCACAAACCAAGCCTTGGTAAATTTAAGAAAACTGAAATTGTATCAAGTATATTTTCCGACCACAAAGCTATGAGACTACATATCAATTACAGGAAAAAATATGTAAAAAATACAAACACATGGAGGCTAAACAACACACTACTAAATAACCATCAGATCACTGAAGAAATCAAAGAAGAAATCAAAATAATAACTAGAAAGAAATGACAATGAAAATATGACAACCCAAAACCTATGCGATGCAGCAAAAGCAGTTCTAAGAGGGAAGTTTATAGCAATACAGTGCTACCCCAAGAAACAAGAAAAACCTCAAATAAACAACCTAACCTTACACCTAAAGAAGTTAGAGAAAGAAGAACGAAAAAAACCCAAAGTTAGCAGAAGGAAAGAAATCATAAAGATCAGATCAGAAATAAATGAAAAAGAAATAAAGAAAACAATAGCAATGATCAATAAAACTACAGCTGGTTCTTTGAGAAGATAAAATTGATAAACCATTACCCAAACTCACCAAGAAAAAAAGGGAGAAGACTCAAATCAATAGAATTAGAAATGAAAAAGGAGAAGTAACAACTGACACTGCAGAAATACAAAAGATCATGAGAGATTACTACAAGCAACTATATGCCAATAAAATGGACAACCTGGAAGAAATGGACAAATTCTTAGAAATGCACAACCTACCAAGGCTAAATCAGGAAGAAACAGAAAATATGAACAGACCAATCACAAGCACTGAAATTGAAACTGTGATTAAAAATCTTCCAACAAACAAAAGCCCAGGACCAGATGGCTTCACAGGCGAATTCTATCAATCATTTAGAGAAGAGGTAATACCTATCCTTCTCACACTCTTCCAAAATACTGCAGAGGGAGGAACACTCCCAAACTCATTCTACGAGGCCACCATCACCCTGATAACAAAACCACACAAGGATGTCACAAAGAAAGAAAACTACAGGCCAATATCACTGATGAACATAGATGCAAAAATCCTCAACAAAATACTAGCAAACAGAATCCAACAGCACATTAAAAGGATCATACACCATGATCAAGTGGGGTTTATCCCAGGAATGCAAGGATTCTTCAATATATGCAAATCAATCAACGTGATACACCATATTAAAAAACTGAAGGAGAAAAACCATATGATCATCTCAATAGATGCAGAAAGAGCTTTCAACAAAATTCAACACCCATTTAGGATAAAAACCCTGCAGAAAGTAGGCATAGAGGGAACTTTCCTCAACATAATAGAGGCCATATATGACAAACCCACAGCCAACATCAGCCTCAATGGTGAAAACTGAAAGCATTTCCACTAAGACCAGGAACAAGACAAGGTTGCCCACTCTCACCACTCTTATTCAACATAGTTTTGGAAGTTTTAGCCACAGCAATCAGAGAAGAAAAGGAAATAAAAGGAATCCAAATCAGAAAAGAAGAAATAAAGCTGTCACTCTTTGCAGATGACATGATACTATACATAGAGAATCCTAAAGATGCTACTAGAAAACTACTAGAGCTAATCAATGAATTTGGTAAAGTAGCAGGATACAAAATTTATGCACAGAAATCTCTGGCATTTCTATACTCTAATGATGAAAAAGCTGAAAGTGAAATCAAGAAAACACTCCCATTTACCATTGCAACAAAAAGAATAAAATATCTAGGAATAAACCTACCTAAGGAGACAAAAGACCTGTATGCAGAAAATTATAAGACACTGAGGAAAGAAATTAAAGATGATACAAATAGATGGAGAGATATACCATGTTCTTGGATTGGAAGAATGAACATTGTGAAAATGACTCTACTACCCAAAGCAATCTACAGATTCAATGCAATCCCTATCAAACTAACACTGGCATTTTTCACAGAACAAAAAATTTCACAAGTTGTATGGAAACACAAAAGACCCCGAATAGCTGAAGCAACCTTGAGAAGGTTAAACGGAGCTGGAGGAATCAGGCTCCCTGACTTCAGACTATACGACAAAGCCACAGTAAGCAAGACAGTATGGTACTGGCACAAAAACAGAAATACAGATCAATGGAACAGGATGGAAAGCCCAGAGATAAACCCACACACATATGGTCACCTTATCTTTGATAAAGGAGGCAGAATGTACAGTGGAGAAAGGACAGCCTCTTCAATAACTGGTGCTGGGAAAACTGGACAGGTACATGTAAAAGTATGAGATTAGATCACTCCCTAACACCATACACAAAAATAAGCTCAAAATTGATTAAAGACCTAAATGTAAGGCCAGAAACTATCAAACTCTTAGAGGAAAACATAGGCAGAACACTCTATGACATAAATGACAGCAAGATCCTTTCTAACCCACCTCCTAGAGAAATGGAAATAAAAACAAAAACAAACAAATGGGACCTAATGAAACTTCAAAGCTTTTGCACAGCAATGGAAACCATAAACAGGACCAAAAGACAACCCTCAGAATGGGAGAAAATATTTGCAAATGAAGCAACTGACAAAGGATTAATCTCCAAAATTTACAAGCAGCTCATGCAGCTCAATAACAAAAAAACAAACAACCCAATCCAAAAATGGGCAGAAGACATAAACAGACGTTTCTCCAAAGAAGATATACAGACTGCCAACAAACACATGAAAGAATGCTCAACATCATTAATCATTAGAGAAATGCAAATCAAAACTACAATGAGGTATCACCTCACACCAGTCAGAATGGCCATCATCAAAAAATCTAGAAACAATAAATGCTGGAGAGGGTGTGAAGAAAAGGGAACACTCTTGCACTGCTGGTGGGAATGTGAACTGGTACAGCCACTTTGGAGAACAGTATGGAGGTTCCTTAAAAAACTACAAATAGAACTACCATGTGACCCAGCAATCCCACTACTGGGCATATACCCTGAGAAAACCATAATTCAAAAAGAGTCATGTACCAAAATGTTCCTTGCAGCTCTCTTTACAATAGCCTGGAGATGGAAACAACCTAAGTGTCCATCATAGGATGAATGGATAAAGAAGATGTGGCACATATATACAATGGAATATTACTCAGCCATAAAAAGAAACAAAATTGAGCTATTTGTAATGAGGTGGATGGACCTAGAGTCTGTCATACAGAGTGAAGTAAGTCAGAAAGAGAAAGACAAATACCGTATGCTAACACATATATATGGAATTTAAAGGGAAAAAAAGTGTCATGAAGAACCTAAGGGTAACACAGGAATAAAGACACAGACCTACTAGAGAATGGACTTGAGGATATGGGGAGGGGGAAGGGTAAGCTGTGACAAAGTGAGAGAGTGGCATGGACATATATACACTACCAAACGTAAGGTAGATAGCTACTGGGAAGCAGCCGCATAGCACAGGGAGATCAGCTCGGTGCTCTGTGACCACCTAGAGGTGTGGGATAGGGAGGGTGGGAGGGAGGGAGATGCAAGAGGGAAGAGATATGGGAACATACGTATATGTATAACTGATTCACTTTGTTATAAAGCAGAAACTAACACACTATTGTAAAGCAATTATACTCCAATAAAGATGTAAAAATATATATATATATTTAAGTAAAGGACTTTAATGCACTATTACCTTTAACAAAAAATGGGAATCAACACACCCATTAGAATAGCTTTTAGTTAAAAGAAAACAAACAGAAAATAACAAGTATTATACAAATATGTGAAAAATTGGAACCCATGTGTACTTTTTTTTTTAATTTGAAACATATGCTTTATTACTACTCTAGATTTAGCATCATCTTTTTAGAAATGATAACTTGTTTTACTATGATTTTTTTTATATTTCCATTTAATATTTGGAAACACAGAAATATTACATGAAACATTGCCAAATATTGCACAAAACATTTGGATCACTCATTATATGTGTGTGTATTTATCTGTGTGTATGTGCTTCCCACCCTTTCACTTTTCAAAGGTTTTGGCTTTTTTTTTTTTTAATTTTAAATTTTACATTGGAGTACAGTTGATTAATAATGTTGTGTTAGTTTCAGGTGTACAGCAAAGTGATTCAGTTATACATATACATGTATTTATTCTTTTTCAAATTCTTTTCCCACTTAGGTTATTACAGAATATTGTGCATAGTTCCCTGTGCTACACAGTAGGTCTTGTTGGTTGTCTATTTTAAATATAACAGTGGGAACATGTCAATCCCAAACTCCCATTCTATCCCCGCCCCCCCAGACTTTCCCCTGTAACCATAAGTTCATTCTCCAAGTCTGTGAGTCTGTTTCTGTTTTGTAAATAAGTTCATTTTTTTTTTTTTTAGATTCTGCATATAAGCAATATCATATGATATTTGTCTTTCTCTGTCTGACTTACTTCACTTAGTATGGTAATCTCCAGGTCCATCCATGGAACCCTTGTGTACTGTTGACAGAATGTAAAATGGTACAGTTGCTGTGAGATACAGTATTGTGGTTCCTTAAAAATCTAAAAATAGAATTGCCATATGATCAGCAATTCTAGTTGGGTATATACCTCAAAGAAATGAAAGTAAATAAGTTCATTTGTTTACACATTACTATATATAAAATAGGTAACTAATAAGGACCTACTGTACACCACAGGGAACTCTGCTCAATACTCTGTAATGGTCTATGTGGGAACAGAACCTAAAAAGAGTGGATATATGTATATGTATAACTGATTCACTTTTCTGTACATCTGAAACTAACACAACATTGTAAATCAACGATACTCCAATAAAAATTTAAAAAATAAAAAGAAATGAAAGTAGATTCTTGAAGAGACAGCTGTATGCTCATGTTCTCAGCAGGATTAGTCACAATAGCCAAAAAAGTAGAAGCAACCTAAGTGTCCACTGATTGATGAGTGAATAAATAAAATGTGCTATATACCTAGAACAGAATGTTATTCAACTTTAAAAAAGAAGGCCATTTTGACACATGATACAACATGGACAAACCTTGAAGACATTATGCTAAGTGAAATAAGCTAGCCACAAAAGGACAAATACTGTGTGATTTGACTTACGTGAAGTACCTGCAGTAGTCAAGTTCATAGAGACAGAAGGTAGAATGGTAGTTTCCAGGGCCTGGCAGGGAGGAGGTAATGAGGAGCTATTCTTTAACGGGTACAGTGTTTCAGCGTTACAAGATGAAAAATGTTCTGGAGATGGAGGATAGTACTGGTTACACAACAACGTGAAAATAATGCCACAGAAAGGTACACTTGAAAATGGTAAATTTTGTTATGTATATTTTACAACAATTTAAAAAAAGCAAAAAAGAATCAAATTAAGTGTTCCATAAATTAATAAAAATAACTATGAACATTCAAATGATGAAATATTTATGTATTTTCTATATATTCCTCCAAAATGTCCTCACTACTGTAATTATAAATATACATTTGGGAAGTAAAATAAATGAGACCCAAAATTCTTTTAAAAGGTAAGATAAGTGGAGTAGGCTTCCTTTGTAGACCTCTTCTGATGGTGAAGCAGATGTTTCCTAAGGCATGACTGGCTCAAGGGAACTGCAATTTCAATGAAGCAAACTGAAAATGATTCTCTGGATAGGTTCTATGGGGGGCGGGGGCGGAAACTGCCTCTTTGTAGACGAGCAAAGATCTGAAACATGACCGTTAGGGCATATGTTTCATTTTCTCCCCCAGGGCAGCTAACAAATTTGTAGAAGAAGCTGTTCTAACCTCATGTATGTAATTCTGCCCCTGAGACTGAATCTGCATATGAAAAATCAGTCCCAATAATGAAACACATCAAGCTGCTGAGACTACAATGCCTGTAAGGAAAACGTTGAAGGCTTTATAACTTTTCAGAATTCCCTAGAGAGAAAAAGAAAATTAAAAAAAACCTTTCCTTTATTATCTGGTCACTATTCACAACCTTATTTGCTAATAGAGTGGGTGGTCCATTATAATCAGATCTCATTTTCTGTTTTATGACTTTATATAGAACCTACTTTGAATTCATATTATGCTGGGTGAAGAACTACATCATGTTTGTCTCTTTTGGATTCTTCTGTTTTAATGTTTGCTTATGTTGCATAAAACATGGGGTTTTATTATTCCATTCTTCACACCCAATTTGTAAAATTTTTAAACATCAGCTTCTGAAAACATAGACATTATATCTATTGAATGAACAGATGAAACATTATAGAACTGTTCTAAAACAGCCAAAGACACATCCTAACAACTAATACAATTGTTTTCATTTAAAAGTCCTAACACTGGAGAGTTTGAAAGTATTCCATAGCTAAAAAAAGAAAAATTGTGAAACTCCATTAGTGGTTCTCTCCCATCAGGCCCAGTTTAAATTTAAGGCATTTCAGCCATCAGTGGCAACGACTATTACCTTTGAAACATTGCTATCGATGCTGCAGTTGATTTAACATCAAGAAGTCTAACCGTCCTACATTTGTTCATTTAGGCATTCATTCTGTATATATTAGTTGTTATAAAAGCATTAAAAGATATACTTTATCATTTTCAAGAACAGAACGGAAAGCAATGCTCATTTTGCATGACAGCAAATCACAAGAGATAACATGCAAAGAGAGAAATACAAAAAGTAACATACATTGCTCAACTCAATTTCTGAAAAGCCCATTTCCTTGAGAGGATGCCAAGTTACAGCTGTCTCTACCAGCAGAAGGGGACATTTTGTGCCATTTAATATTTTCAAGAATTCATTACACTTTTTTTCCACCAGGAGACCAAAATTCAGTAAAGATAAACCTCACAGTTGCCAAAACACAGAGAATATTAAAGCCAACAGACCCAATAAACTCACAGGAAAGACCATCATTGTGCCATAATGGTACAACAAAAGCTGTTACAGATGTAAATTAATTACACACACAAACACTTTAACTTGTAGCCTTAAGCCAACTGTGGTCAGCATCTATGATGTAGTGTATTCTAATATGATTCAAAGTCTACCAACATGGGTAGATCATCCCCCTTACTAAGGACTCAGAGTAGGGAATGGAGAAGATGATTCCTAGATCTTACATATTTGTGTGTCTTCTAAATTTCCCATGTTCATCTTGGGTCAACAGTCCTATAGAATCCCCTACCACTTAAAGTCCATGGATGCAAGGAAGGCATTACTGAAGTCGAATTCAGCAAATCTATATTAAATTAATAATATTTAACAGGAATGAAATAACTGGTATGGGAATTGTGGCTTGGTTTCCTTTTGAACCTGGTATATTTTTTCTATTATCATTCTGAATATATTACACAATGGAAGCTGTTAAAATTGCATCTGCTCCTACAACAAAAAAACCCCTTCTCTGTGCAGTAGATACATTGACAGACTTCAGGTGTCCGTTTCTAGATGGGGCTTTGGAAAAGATAAACCACTAAATAGATTCCTAGGAGTCCCTAAAAGACACAAGCATCTTCATCATACATTTTAACACTTGATTCAAACATAAAGCCGTTCATTATTACTCACTAGATAATGCTTTAGTTATGACTAACCAAGTTGTAACACTTATTTGATGGGTAGTTATAGTTTCACATCTATTTTTAATGATTTGTATGTGGTTAACAGTGCCAACAAAAATAAAGCTCAATATAACCAAGTCCCTATTTTTGAGGAGATCAAAATAAATGGACAGTACCTTTAAAAACTAATTAAATACTTTTAAAATTATAAAGAATGGTATTCATATTCAGAGATCACAATTTGAGCCTTATGCTTAGAGACGATTAAAAGAGAATAACTGCATATCGATTTTTTAGAAACTACTCTCATGTGAACAGAAACTGTCACATTGAAATCATACACTGAGAAATATACCCAATGACTCTACCAACTATATACACAAACAAAATACATAATATCCTTATTAATTTTTAGACATCATGCAGATTCTGCATTAATCATAATTTATAAAGCAGTTTTACATACATTATCTTATTTTGTTCTTATACCAATCCTATGAAGAATATTAATATTCACATAAAACAAATGTAAACATCATAAGTGTCATTAACTTTTTGACCTAGATGTACTATAGAGATTTCCTAAGTCTCTAATAGATGTGAAATGTAAGGATAAGAGAAATTGAATGATTTGCCAAAGATCAATCTGCTAGTTAGTACCAGAGATAGGTTTGACACAACGTGATGTCCTTTTCACTATACCAAGTTACTTTAACTGGAAAATAGTGTTAACTCCATCAATTCTATAACGTACTACCAAGAAGTATTTCATCCAACTTTAAGAAATATCCACTTCTGCTCCATGTTAATGTTCCACCCCACACACACCCCTCTCAACTTTATCCATGTTAACTATACCTATTTAGCAGTTAATTCCCAGACAAGATCTCTTATTAGGTGCCCTCTCCCATATAACAGATCCAAGTTTCCAACTCCTTCCTGGATATTTTTATGTGAATTTCTTTTTGACATATCAAGGCCAAGAAGATCAAAACTAGGTTCATTACCTAAAAGTACTCTTTACCTGGGTGTTGTGCTATCTTACTTAAGGTCATGTTCTATCTACAAGAAGAGGTAAAAATTCTCAGAATCATCTGCAGTATATGCCTCTAATTGACATCCAAAGTTTATGCACTCATCCTCACTTTCCCCATTCTTTTCCCACTCTATGTTTATTTCTGCTTCCACAAGCCTAGCCCTCATCTTCCTTTGAATGAATCATTATATTAACTTGCTTATTGATTTCTCTACTTCTAGTCTTTTTCCTTTTCAAGTCATCAATCAATGGGCTGCAGAATTAATATAAAACACAACTAAATAATTCATGAACATACTCTGTTACATACAGAAGTAAAAACTTTGCCTAATTATAGTAAAATATTTTACTGAGTATATCAAAAGTGTGGAAACCAGAATCACAGGTGCCCCCAGTGGTTTGTACCCCCTGGGTTCTCTGTCTTATACAGTTTCCTCTCATAGTGAATAAGGCTGATCTTTGTAACCAATCAGATATTGTGGAAATGATAGTCTATGACTTTTGTGACTAGGTCATAAAAAATATTCTGGTTTCTGCCTTGCTTTCTCTTGGATCACTAGTTTTGGAGGAAGCCAGCTGCCATGTTTTGAGGATATTCAAGCAGCCCTATACAGAGGTCCATGTGGTAAGAAACTGAGGTCTCCAGCCAACAGCCAGCTCTAACACGCTGGGCATGCAAGTGAGCCACCTGAGAAGTGGATTCTCTTGCACCAGTCAAGCCTTCAGATGGCTGTAGCTCTACAAACATCTTGACTTCAATCTTAAGGAGATCCTGTTCCAGAAGCATCCAGTTAACCCATTCCCCGAATTTCTGACCTGACAGAAACTGTGAAATAATAAATGTTTATTGTTTTAAGCCACTAGGTGAGGTGGTTTAGTATTTTTTTTAGACAGCAATGGATAATTCATACAATGAGAGCTTTAATTTCCTGGGGAACATTATGTAGCAATAAGATATCCTGGATAGAGAATCAAAACATGGGTGCTAGGTAAGAGACAGTAGAAGCAGATGCTGTATAAAGCACTCTACAGTGAGATAAAGAAAAAGAAGGTCATTCTGCAACCTGCATTCCCATGTAAAAATCCACTTTAACAGCCTTTCCCAGAGTCCATTTTATTCCATACATGGTTAATGTGTATGCTACAAGTGAAACAGATATTGTCAAAACCTTGGTTGATCCTAAATAAGAAAGACCTGCCAAGTCACATGTTACTCTTACTTGTGTATTTATTGAACATCTGTTTGAGATACTAACAAATAAACAACAAAATGATTTGGCTCTACGATGAAAACAAGACAATTCCTCTTCTCTGTTTGGAAATCCAGTTGCTAAAGCGTTCTATCTCTAAAAATTTACAGCGAAAATAATATTTGAATATCTTAAGTAGCTGTAAATTAAAATAAACATGTGCAAATTATCCTAACATACAGACCAGGGTTTCCCAAGTTCTACTCTACACATTCTTTGTTGCAGGTGGCTTTCCCCCGTACTGTAGGGTGCTTAGCACACCTCTTGGCCTCAATTCACCAGATGCCAGTAGGACCATTCTCTCTACTGCTCCAAGTCATGATAATAAAAAATGTTTGCAGACATCATCGACAAGCGTTCCTGGGAGGGCAAAATCACCCTTGGCTAAGGACCACAGTTACAGATTCCAGGATGTAATGTAATTTATAAGCATTTACTGGAGAAAAAAATTTTTTTTCCAGCAAGTAGGAATGTTCCCATCTGTTCTGTAGCACTTCATACTTTAGGATAAGATTTAAGGAAAATCCAGAACCTTCAGTTTGGATTTTCTGATTAAAAAGTCTGAGGCCATCTGCCATAGTTATAATCATCTGCCAGATTGTCACAACAAATGATCAGCCCAATGTTAGGAATCAACATGAAAAAATATTTTTAGAGATGGGTGTTTGATGTCTTTATTGCAGAAGATAAAGAAAGCTCTTAATTAAACGCACACACATATACACACAAGTACGCTGGAAAAAGCAGTCATTCCTTTTCCGTACTTCTAGTAGTTTCCCAAATGAACTGTAAATATTATTTAGGAAAGAAGAAAAGTAATGACCTTTAAGCAACAGGGATGAGAGAAATCACTATCCAGGTCTGTTTTGTTGAAACTTTCAAACTTGACTGAGCAATATTCATCACCTAAATTAGCCAAAGGTCTTAAATAAATTTGAGGCCAGAAACTGCTTTAATAATGGCCTTAAAAAGGCCTTAAGGGCTTCCCTGGTGGCGCAGTGGTTGAGAGTCCACCTGCCGATGCAGGGGACGCGGGTTCGTGCCCCGGTCCCGGGGGATCCCACATGCCGCGGAGTGGCTGGGCCTGTGAGCCATGGCCACTGAGCCTGCGCGTCCAGAGCCTGTGCTCCGCAACGAGAGAGGCCACAACAGTGAGAGGCCCGCATACTGCAAAAACAAAAAAAAAAAAAGAAAAAGAAAAGGAGAGGGAATGATTTCTGCAGTAAGAGGGACTTCTTTGAAATATTACAAGGTATTTGAGATACTTTTCCATAACGAATGATTAAATTATATAAGTTTTTCCACTTTAATGACTGGGGAACATCTATTTCATTGAAATCTTGATTATGAAAATTTTAAAAAAATAAGCTACTTTTGTTTTAGTTATGGTTCCTGCATAATCAAACTGTAACATAATGATTTGAGTGTTCATAATTTATTTCCTCGTAAAGGAAACATTAGTAGAGGGATGGGAAAATGAGACACAGAATGGTGGGGGGGGAGCTAATAAAGGACACATGGTTAAACTAGCTGTCACACAAAGCAACTGAAGCTTAAACTCACTAGGGAAACTCGGAGAGCCAATACAGAATTACCGGTTCACTGTCATCTGCTGAGGGGCAGCTGCAGTATTTGTACACCAGCCCTCACTGACTGTTGTTTGAGGGCTACTGCAAGAACATTAAGCATGTTTGACCTCCTCCACAGGCAGAGAAAGCAGACTTCAGTGGCCAGAGGAGGCCCTCAGACAAATAAATACAGAACTGGGCAGTTAGAAGTCAAACAGCTAGTGAGTTAGAGAAGACAGACAGGTGGGGAACTAGCTGCATCTGCTGATTTGTCATGGCTATTATACAATAAATACCATAGTCAAGCAATGTCAAGGCAATATTGCCTTCTTAATTAGATATACCTGTATATATGCAAAGAGGAAATGTCTGTCTTTCCATATTGAAGATGCAATAAAAATATCCCTTTAGGAGAATCCAAATGAACTAAAACATGCAAAAAACAATTCCCCCTTTGGTTTATCAGTTAATTAATATAGGCCGTAACTATCCATTTGTTATCTGTTCTTTTTTTTTATAAAGTATATAATTTTTTTAAAGATAAAGAAGTTTTAAAAATCCCTGTTGACTGAAAATTACAGCATTAACAAATTTAAATTGCACAGAAAGTTACAAAATAAAAGTCAATACCTCCTCCTCTGAAACCAAGCTCTCTCCCTAATGTTGCTAAAGAAAGCTATTGTTAATATTTGCTTGTGATTCCTTCCAGAAATCCATATATACGTATTTATTCTATTCTGACTGGGGTTCTTTAGTGCTTCCTGAATCTTAGGAGATACGTCTTTCATCAATTCTGGAAAATTCCCAACCAATATTTCTTCAAATACTGCCATATGAAATTCCAATTAGATATAGGTTAGATCAACTCTTTTTTCCTTCCAATGTGCCTTAACCTCTTCCATAATTTCCAACTCTTTTTGCTCCATTAAATTTAATTTCTTCGCCTTCTTCCAGTTAACTAATTCTTTATTCATCCATACCTAATCTGCTCTTAATTAATCCACTGAATTCTTAATTTCAATTATTACTATTTTTGTTTGTTTGTTTCTAGGTTTACCTCCTTCCCTTTCAAATATCCCTCTTCTTCTTGGATAGTAACTGTTTCTGTTTTCAGAAGTTTTCACTCCATATCGCATTTTTCAATCATTCTAAACATACTTTTATAGATCGGGGCCAATAATTTCATGTAGTGAATAATAACGTCTGTAGTGTCTCTTGAGCCTTAGTCAATTTTTATGTGTATGTTGCAAACAGAATATTGTGAGCAAATATTCAGACTATAGGAATACTGTAAATTCTGGGTTTGTGGTGACTTTTGCCAAGTACTTCAAGGAACTCAAAAGAGACCGCCATAAATTAACTTCTCACATTATTTAGGTAGTACAATGTTGAACTTTAAATATATGAAATAGAGACCTATGATTATACCCCTCTTTTTGCAAGGGTTTATAGCTCTTCGCATGTCTGAACTTTATGTGGGAAGTCTCAATTCCAATTGCCTACCCCTTCTATTTCCATTGCCTTTTCTCCTGTCCTCAGCTTCTTACAAAAATCCAAGTTCCCTAATTATTAAGTTTGTATACTACCCTTCACTGTAGGGTTCACGACTCTGGATGGCAGTTATCATTTTATTTCTGGCCCTTCAAATTTCCTTTTCATTCTTGTGAGCTCACCCCTACTTTCAATGTTAGACTACATTTTATTGAGCATTTACATTTTGCATGAGGAGGTCTTTCATGATATGCAGTATTTCACAGTGTGTGAAATATTATCTCTGATTCCATCTACTCATTCCCACTTTTACCTGCTCTTTTTCTTCACTGTTTTAATCCTGTCCCTCAAATATCTCCTATTCCTTTGGCACATTATGTGCCCCTAATTGCTTTTATTTCTTCCATATTCATGATTATTAAAATAATGTTCTAATAAGTACTTTAAATTCACTCACCTAGTTTCTATATTTTATATCATATCCCAAACATTTAATATATCTTACCCTCAACTGAACTTCACATACAGTTGCTATCAGTTTTCCAAGCCTTAATGAAGAAAGTAATTCGCTCTACAAAACAAAACAAAGAAGAAACAACAAGCACAAAAAACCTCTCTCAAAATTCAAATGGGTTAATTTGTAATCTTTAATTAATTCAACTTTCACTAAACCTTGGAGACGTTTTTCTGCTTTCCCCTCAATGTCATTCCAATTTCAATCTGAAGTAATTTCCTTTAAAGAGGTTTATCCATGACGGAGTATCTCTGCATATTAATTCATTTATTTCTCTCTTCTCAAAAAATAACTTGTTTTACTTATTATTTCCTTTTATTTTGAATGTTCAATTGTTCCTTCCCCAACAGATCCTTCATCACATTGTAGAATGTTTTGTTTATTATTTATATTCACTCTTCTCCCACCTCTACACTGTGACAGACACTGGACCAACCATACAAAAGCCATCATTAACCCTACTCTTTCTTACCCTCCACTATAATAGAGACAAGCAAACCAAATTACTCCACTGTGTATTCT
Organism: Globicephala melas; assembly: GCF_963455315.2. Classification (NCBI taxonomy): domain Eukaryota; kingdom Metazoa; phylum Chordata; class Mammalia; order Artiodactyla; family Delphinidae; genus Globicephala; species Globicephala melas. Next base: position 64,460,222 of record NC_083322.1, read on the forward strand.
CCCTTGCAGACATGAATAGCCATGCTACAGTGCTGTGGACAAATATAGCCAGAAAACCCTGAGGGAAAGATTCCCTCATTAAAAAGAAAGGCAGGGGACTTCCCTGGTGGTGCAGTGGTTAAGAATCCGCCTGCGAATGCAGGGGACACGGATTCGATCCCTGGTCTGGGAGGATCCCACATGCCGCGGAGCAACTGGGCCCGTGTGCCACAACTACTGAGCCTGCGCTCTAAAGCCCACAAGCCACAACTACTGATCCTGCACACCCTTGAGCCCGTGTGCTGCAACTCCTGAGCCCACGCGCCACCACTACTGAAGCCCGCACGCTCTAGGGCCTGCGTGCTGCAACTACTGAGCCCGCGTGCTGCAACTACTGAAGCCCACGTAGAGCCTGTGCTCTGCAACATGAGAAGCCACCGCAATGAGAAGCCCGCACACGGCAAAGAACAGTAGTCCCCACTCACAGCAACTAGAGAAAGCCCGCGCACGGCAACAAAGACCCAACACAGCCAAAAAAAAAAGAAAGGCGAAACCTTGCAAGGAGAAGTAAGTTTTCTTTCTTTGTCCCTCCCACTTTCTTCCTGGAACGTGGTTGTTCAGTCTAGAGGTGCAGCAGCTAGCTGTCTTGCAATTGCTGTGAGCTTACAAAAAAATGCTAAGAACGGTAAAGTAAAAAAGCAAAAGGCACCTGAGACCTTAATATATTTTTTCAGCCACAGAACTCTCTGGATGCTAGAGAATACTCGTTAAAAAACAAACAAACAAAAACTACTGTAGTCTGACTTTTGTTACTTGCAAACCAATATGATTTTAAATACCTTTCTTTGGTATCTCCCTCCCTCCACACCCAGCTGACAAAAATTAAAACATTAAACAAACTATATATGCTTGCTAATATTTATTTTGTCACCAACCATCCACACAATGCAATGGCTACAAACTGGTGGCCCTCAGGGCATGTTAGTGCCAAGAGTTACCTGCTTGGCTCTAAACAGTTTATATAAATTTTAAATTAATCACCAACACTTAAGGATTAGAAAATGCTAAATTTTAAATTTCTGGGTTCATCAAAACATAAAAAGAGTAGGGAACACTGGACTGACCCACACTTCCTGAGAGCAACACAGTTGAAGTTGTATAACGGCTGCTTTTGAAACTGAAGCAAACAATACAATGGAGAAAAGACAGTCTTTTCAACAAATGTTGCTGGGATATTCACATAAAAAAAAAGAATCTAGACACAGACCTTACACCCTTCCCCAAAATGAACTCAAAATGGATCACAGATATAAATGCAAAACACAAAACTATAAAACTCCTAGAAGATAACATAGGAGAAAATGTAGATGACCTTGGGTGTAGTGATAATTTTTTAGATACAACATCAAAGCCACAATCCATGAATGAAATAATTGATAAGCTGAACTGCATTAAAATAAAAAATGTCTGCTCTGTGAAAGACAATGTGAAGAAAATAATACAAGTCACAGACAGGGAGAAAATATTTTCAAAAGACACTGTTGATAAAGAACTATTATCCAAAATACACAAATACCTCTTAAAGTTCAACATTAAGAATTAAAAACCTGATTAATAAATGAGCCAAAGACCTTACCAAAGACACAGATGGCAAATAAGCATATGAAAAGATGCTCCACATCACAAGTCCTTAGGAAATTACAAATTTAAATAACAACCGAATACCGCTACACACCTATTTGAATGGCTAAAATCCAAAACACCGACAATGACAATGCTAATTTCTAGTGAGAAATGTGGAAGGAGAGTAACTCTTACTCGTTGTTGATGGGAATGAAAAACGATTCATTTACTTTGAATGACAGTTTGCCTGTTTCTTAAAAAACTAAACAAACTCTTACCATATGATCCAGTAATCAACTCCTTAGTATTTTTACCCAAAGGGGTTGAAAACTTAGGTTCACACAAAAACCCACAGACGGATGTTTATGGCATCTTTATTCATAATTGCCAAAATCTGGACACAACAAAAATGTCCTTCAGTAGGTGAATACATAAATAAAATGTGGTACATCCAGACAATGGAATATTACTCACTGTTAAAAAGAAATGAGCTATTAAGCCATGAAAAGACGCGGAGAAGATTTAAATTCACATTACTTAATGAAAGAAGCCAATGTGAAAAGGGTACATACTGTATGATTGCAACCATATGACATTCTAGAAAAGGCAAAATTATGGAGACAGTAAAAAGATCGGTGGTTGCCACAGGTTAGGACAGGCGGAACACAAGATATTTAGGGCAGTGAAAATACTCTGTGTGATACTATAAAGATAGATGCATATCATTACACATTTATCAAAACACAGAATTTACAAAAAGAATGAATCCTAACGTAGCCCTAAATGAACTATATGGACTTTGGGTGATTATGACGTGTCACTGTAGGTTCATCAATGGTAACGAATGTACCACTCCTGGTGGGCAATGTTGATAGTGGGGGTGACTGCATTTGTGAGGGCGACGGGGTATATGGGAACTCCTCGCACTTTCCACTCAATTTTGCTATGAACCTGAACATGCTCAAAAAACAGTCTATGAAAACAATTGAAGTGAGCGCTATCCTCCAGGTCATTACCATCCTTACCTAGTCAGCTCTGTCCACCTGCATCACATGCCTGCCCTCCATGGGCATTTACCACTTGCAGCCTGGATTCTGTCTTCACTGATCAACTAATCTCATTAGCCTTTTCTTAGTCCTTAATCTCTTCAGTTTCTTTGGGAACACTGTCACTTCTGAGCACCCCTTCTTCTGTTGTGTACGCTCTCCTCCTCAGTCTCCCCTTATGCTGTATTCTCTTCCTTGGTTTCTGTTCCTGCTCTTGCTCCAAAGATGTTGCCCTAGGATCTTTCATCTTCTTTTCTGTCTCTATACATTCTCAGTCTGCTGTACTAGAGAATCACTCAGAGTGGAACAGTGTTTCCACACTCGTAACTTCCATTCTCACTACTCATGAGCACTCTGAAGCACCAGTTCCAGACTGCCAGTGCCTTTTGGAATATCCAGTTGAACATCCTGCAGTCACTGCAAAGTCCATACATCCAAAACCAAGTTCATTATCTTCCCTACAGAGTAGGTTTCTTTCTCTGTTTCCCCTCTTTTTTAATGACACCACCATCCTACAAGTTTTTATTTGACCTATGAACAATCTTTTGCATCTAATCCTTCCCAATGATTTCTACAAGCCTGCTGTATTTGTCATCAATATCTCTTGCCTGTATTACTGCAGTCATGATGCAGCCACCTTTAGTATTCTACTGTTCTTTCTTGATGATTCTGCCACGTTAATCTTAAAACAGAAATTTGATAGTTACTCTCCTACTGAAATACCTCAACTGTTTTTCAACTGCTTAATTTTATCTGGCATGTGTCATTCTGTAGTCTGGCCCAAATCTACGGACTAGATTTCTATTTCTAAGGTATTCAATATTCCCTGTACATTCCCCGATTTTTTTTACTGAGAGCCTCTTGGTATTATTCACTGCTGGGAAAATGTCTTCCCTTCAGCTTCTACACCAGCCATGTATGCCCACACATACTATTCAAGGCCTAGCGTGTCTTTTTAAACCTTTAACAATTATTCGAGTGCAGACAATGGGACATGCTCTTTCTTAGACATTGATAAAGAAGACAGTGTGGAGACTAGAGTGTGTCACAGAGCTGTGGGTAAATTCACAGGCTCTGGAGTCAAGCTGCCTTTATTCGCATCTTAATTCTATCACTCACTTGGAGTTTTTAAGTCTTTTGTGACTGGGTTTCATTACCTGTAAAATTCAGATAATAATATAATGAACCACTGTTGCTCTGAAGACTGAATGAGTTAATACTTAGCACTGAGTAGTAACAGACTAAGTACCGAAAATAATAAGTTGTCAATAAATGTTAGCTGTTGTTATTGCTATAGTCTAGTGAGGTAAATCATACAAGAAGCAAGAAGTTATATAGCAATAAGTGCAATGAAAAACATTAAATTGAGTGATTTACCAAATATCAATAGTAATTCAGGGTGAGGAGACAGATTGGATGGTCAGGGAAAGGCTCTTTGAACAGGTGACAGTGGAGCACTGACCTGAATTACCAAATGCACCCAATTCCCCATAGATCCAAAGGCAGGCTTTCTAGGCCGAGGGAATAACAAAGTGCAAAAGCCTGAAGTGATGTGTTTGAACAACATAAAGGCCAGTGTGCCTGGAACTTCGTTGAGCAACATAGAAAGAGATAAGAGATTACATCAGAAAGATGGATGATTAACCAATCGGGTAGGGCACTGCAGTCCACTGTAAATGGTTATGCTTTTAGTCTACAGGAAAAGGGAAGCCCTTGGAGTATTTTAAGCAAGAGCATGCATGATCACTGGGACTGCTATACGGAGGGCAAAAATGGAAGAGGGAAGACCAGTTAGGAGGCCACTGTAGTACACCAGAAAAGAGAGGATGATACCTCCAAATCCTCTTTTCCGAGTAGATAAATCTTTGTCTTTTAAGAACCAACCCCAAAAATACCTTTGTTTTAAAAACTCTCCTGATCTTGCTTTAAACTGCCATTTATCTGTACTTCCCTTATGGCACTTGGTGTATAATTACTCATTTGAGTGCACTTCTTCCTAAGTATCCTCTAAGCTCCTTATGAGCAGGATTTAAGTGATATGAACTTCTGGGTGTCCAATTCTGCGTCATAAATATTTGCTGAAGAAAGTAAATTTGTATATGTAATTTTGCATCTCTAGAATCAATACTAAAATACTATAAAATATTAATAACAAAATCTTTGTTCTGCATTGATATTTTTCTTCCAATAATTATTTGAAAATTAAATCTTTGGAGATACAATGAGAGGAGGCAAGGAGATACAAAAAGTGTACTGAAATAGAGATTATAAGGAAGTAAAGATACTTTTGGAAGTCTAAAAGGGGAAAATTAAATATTTATTGACTTCCTAATCAGAGTCAAAATAAAAGCAGACATGACTCAGCTAAAACTGCTTAGTGTTTTATAATGAGGGCAACCAAACTGTTGGGGGTTGAAAATCAAATTAAACAGCTCAAATACTGCTATACTGTACAAAAAATAAAAATAAATAAAACAAGAAAGGACTGGTGCTCACTGTGGTGTATGATAACCAATACTGTTGAGACAATACAGTAATTACACACTGTAAGGGGAGTGAGTTGTAACATATCTTTAGAGTGGCAACATTTACACAGAAGGAACAGTAAGAGCAATTGTATAAAGATTTGAAGGAGCTTCAGAAAAGAACAGTTCCTTAGTTTGCAATAGAATGGCTTCATACTCAGCCCTTCAAATTGTTATATGTTGGTGCATTTCCTGTTTTAGCACAACAACAACAAAAAATTAAAGTTTATAAAGTAAGACCTTCCTAATGAGGGATAAAAGGAGCATTTCTGCATGAGGAAATTAAAAATTACATTGTTTCCACTTAAAATTCTCCTGATATTGTAAAAACTTTGAAGAATATTAGGCTGACAAATACTGATAAAAAGATGATAATTTAATGTCTAGAAAAGCTTTTACCAAATGATTTTTAAGATTTTTAGATTCAGTTACACATATATATGTATATACATATAAATGCCAAAAATATATATTATTACAAACTTATAAAAATAAAATACATATAAAGACTGGTAGACAATAGTCATTCTGACAAGTCAGTAAGACAATAAGTATTTTTTTTAAATTTCTGTAATTTTTTATTCAAGAAATAAAATTTTAAATAAACATTTTTCCACTGGTTGAGTACTGGGTTGAGTACTCACAAATCTCACTGCTGTCACCATTTCTTTAAAGCACAAAACCCATTCTACATATCCCCTTGTATTCTACTGTAACATGCAATCCTGCTTCTAATATTGTGAAGAATGAAAAATAGTGAGGAAGGTTGAAAATCAAGCCATGTATAATTTTCTTATCTACTATAAATTTACAAAATCAAAATAAAACTATATTTGAACGTTTTATTTCTGCAGACAACTTTAATAATATGTATTTAATTAACCTGGTAGGACACAGACTAGTCAATACTAATAAACATAGTATAAATAAATATATAGTAATATAGAAGAAAAACAAATTATAATAAATAATATATAAACAAATATAGTTTGAGATTACAGCCTAAAACCCTGAAGTCTGCATGACTCAGCAGCTTGTTCTGATTATCACTGAGAGTCTTCCATCCATTTTACCTGGCAACTGGTATTTGTTATCTCTTATTATAGAGAGCCATGGCAATTTTGTTGGACTGCTCTCCTACCAATAAATACATTATTCTCCCCTCCCCATTATCTCCTTTTCTTACAAAATTGTAGAGAGGATAGGCAGTTAGATCAGATATGTTTACCTTCTATTAAGGATTGGGGAAAAATTGTAGTTTCCCAAAGCTAAGTTGATTGTGACAGTTGAGGAGTTTTTGTAAAGTATGTTTCATGGTGAATCTTTATCAGCTCATAGGAACAAAAGTTTCATAAAGAACATTCCTTAGTACATGATGGCAGCCTAGGTATTTACTGTTGTCTCCCTTTTAAGAAAATATTTAGACATAAAGAGCACATAACCTATAAAGTCTAGTTCTTTAAATTTCAAATATTGGTACTAATGGCTATTTGTTCTTTCAGATAAGCAATGAAAAATAATTTATACATTGTAAACTCACAGATGGACTGCGTGCAATGAGTGACGTATGTAAAGTAATGAGGCACTGCATCATTTCCTTTCTGTGGACGCTTCATCTTGTTCCTGTCTGCTTCCTCCTCCTCCTTGCCTACCTCTTTCTTTGGGGGCATTTCCTGGTACTATCCTCAGAAGGTTTTTCTTAATTTTACTCTTGTTTACTGGTGGTCTATTCATTTTATAACTTCACCTAAATTTTCCAGGGACACCTTCAACTTCATATGCCTAAAAAGTAAACCATTAGTTCCTACCACTCTTCCCTGTGCATTTCCTACCATAAACACAGTCACCCAGACTAGAACCTTTAGAACTGTCTTTCCCACCCCCTCCATTTCACTTTTCCCATCTTATCTGTCATTGCTTTTACTCTCTAAACATCATTCTATTTCCTCTTCATCATTACTGCTTGACTGAAGTTTCTTACCCTTAGCTGGCTTAGATTATTCTGCGTCATAACGGATCATTCTGCTGGGAATGGAAAAGCTCTTCAACTTTACAACAGAGCTTTTCCACAGCAGCAGAGTGATCTGCTTGCCCTAAAGCATAAATCGGAATGCCATTCTCCCGTTGAAAAGTTCCTGATGGCTGCCCATTGCAAACTACTATTCATGGTATATGTGTCCTTAATAATCTGACTCTTAACTCCAAGGTCTGTCTTCCTGAGTTTATTACCAATTCTTCTCTCCCCCAATATATCTGTAGCAAGCCTTATAGTGGGGACAATTTAATCAGAGCTTCACTACAAAATGCAATCTACTCAAATACAAATTACAGGAGAAGTACATCTCAATAAACTAACCAAGGTTATTTGTTCAGCATGCAGTAAACGCAAGAGCTCCCAACTGTATCCAATGAAGAAGCTGTTATTCCAATAAAAGATAGAGAGGGGAAATGCATGGGTAGCCAAAAGCAAACATAACAAAACACAATTTTTTTTTTTTTTCCAGGCCTCTCACTGTTGTAGCCTCTCCCGTTGCGGAGCACAGGCTCCAGACGCACAGGCTCAGCGGCCATGGCTCACGGGCCCAGCCACTCCGCGGCATGTGGGATCTTCCCAGACCGGGGCACGAACCCGTGTCCCCTGCATCGGCAAGCGGACTCTCAACCACTGCGCCACCAGGGAAGCCCCAAAACACAATTTTTAAAAAATTTCCTCTATTTCATAGGTCAGCAAACATTTTCTGTAAAGGGCCAGAGAGTAAATATACAAATATAATACCCATATAGTCTTTGTCACGACTATTCACCTCTCCTCTGTAGCACGGAGGCAGCCATAGACAATGTGGAAAGGGATGGACATGGCTGTGTGCCATTAAATCTTATTTTCAAAAGAAGATTTTGGGCAAGATTTGGCCTGTGGGTTGTAGTTCTTCAATCTCTGCAATGTATCATAGCACCATGATTTCAAAGTAAGACACCCATGGATCAATTAAAATTTTGTTGTCTGTGTTCGATGACTTATTACTGGAAATGAAAAAATTACATTAAACTGTTTGGTATCTCCAAATGAATAAAAGAATTATACAGTCTCTGCACAAGAGAAAGGGACAACCACAGAAGAAATTAAGCTAACACGATGAAATGGTAAGACAATAAGAAGGGTAAAAGGAGAGACTAAGGAGGTAAAAAGTATTTCAAGTCATCAGAATGGAATGGCACATTTTAATATCTACTTTTTAAGCAATAAGACATAATTACCAATACCAAAAAATTCTTCCAGTATGTAATGGAAAACATAAAGCAATGACAAAGAGAGCTAAGACAGACAGAAACTGAAAAGTGAACTTCAAAAAAGTTTCTGCCTCTGAGGAAGAAATCAGAAGTTTTCCACAGAAATAAAATTTAGACTTAAAAAAAGAAGCAAAAACTGAAGAATCTGGAAATCATGGTAATACAATGTACTGTATTTTTTCCTTCTAGAAATATAAACTAAGGAAATAGTCTGAAATGAAAAATTAAAAAAGATATATTGTTTCAATGTCAAAAGTGGAGAAACCTAAACATAAAAAATTAACAAAAATAGGGCTTCCCTGGTGGCGCAGTGGTTGAGAGTCCGCCTGCCGATGCAGGGGACGTGGGTTCGCACCCCGGTCCGGGGGGATCTCACGTGCCACAGAGCGGCTGGGCCCGTGGGCCATGGCCACTGGGCCTGCGCGTCCAGAGCCTGTGCTCTGCGACGAGAGAGGCCACAGCGGTGAGAGGCCCCCGTACCACAAAAAAAAAAAAAAAAAATTACAAAAATAATCAAAAAGGAATATTATGCAGTCATTACATAAGATATTGATGCTTTCTGAAAGTCCTGTGGAAATGCTATATTTTACTTTTCAAGTAAAAAAAATATCAGATATAAAAATTTATAAACAGCTAATTTCAAACTTTTTTAAATAACTGAATAAAACAAAAGGAGAAGACTCGTGTAATGTTAACAATGCTGCCTTGGACTTCTAATATAATGTTTTTTTGCCTCCTGTGTATTCCTTTTCTTTTTCAAAAATTTTTAGGAAGAACAAGTAAAAAACAGAAATAAATAAAAACTAAATGTGCAAAGGTTTTTTCAATCTGGTGATCAGATTATCCAATGTAAAGTGATATAAAATTTTGGAAAGTTTAGGAAGAAACACAGAATGAACCTTAGATTCTATTTTCAAAAATGAATGTAATATAATGAGGAAAAGAGAAGAATTGGAAGAACAGGAGTTTTCAAGTGCATAAAGATTTTCTAAGTTACATTTTCATTTACCGAATTATATTCTAATATATTTCACTTCCATTAAACTCAGTAAAACACAGAGGGTAAAAGATAAAGAAGTTTGTGAGGTCAAGATACATGTGTTACACCTCCTACCACTTTTTTCTTCAATATAAAAATAAAGGATATACTACACAGAAACATAAAAAATAATTTTACTCAGAACCTGAAAAATTATAGTCAGTACTTCAGAGGTTATCTAGTCACTTGTCTAGTCTGCATAATTAAACTGAGAATTTCTTATTAAGTCAAACTGAATAGCATCTCCCTGGCCTAGAATCATATCCATATCAAACTTATGCTCAGGAATTAATGATCATTAGTGATGTCCTTCAGACCAGATATAAAGGAAAATGGAAATCTCTTCTCTTCTGCACATCTAGTTACTTCTCTCCCCTCTGCTTCTTTTCTAACAGGCAATGCGATATAAGGATTTAATTCAGGTCAATCTCTTACTAATCCACAGCATGAACGAAAAAGCAGCATAGCTGAGGGGTCTGTACCAGCATTAAGCTTCCTAAATTTTCCAGTAAGCTTTAATATCATCACCTAGGACCTAAGAATCAATAATGAGGAGCTCATCTTCATAAAGTCACTTAAAACATAAGTCTCTTGCCAGTGAGACGTCTTTCAACATCCCTCCCACCCACTCTACTATCATACAAAAGCACACATACCATTTTGGTTTCTTCAAAATAGAACTAAATTCTTTATGTCAGAGCACTGTGAACCAGAGAGTTTACTTTTTTAAACTGTGCTATATATAGGGACAATAAGATACCAATGGAATAGAAACAGGATTTAATTTTTCCAAGTATCAAGAACAATGAAATAAATTATTTACCTAATAAATACTACCATCGGCCTTGGAATACTTTGTGCTCGAGAACAGTTTCAAACATGTATAACGTAAGTTGAATGTTTTATATCTAGAAGTTAGAGAATTTAGTAGTGTGATGTTTTTTAAATAGATTATAATTTGACTCTTGGGGGGGGTGCTTTTTATTTTTACTGCACCAGTACCCAACTTTGGATTTTGCAGAAAATTAGAGAGATATTCATTTTAAGGAATTACAGCATTCTCAAGAAAATTAGCTACACTTTAAACTTTAAAAATATATGTAGAGCTTCCCTGGTGTTGCAGTGGTTGAGAGTCCGCCTGCCAATGCAGGGGACATGGGTTCGTGCCCCAGTCCGGGAGGATCCCACATGCCGCTGAGCAGCTGGGCCCGTGAGCCATAGCCGCTAAGCCTGCGCGCCCGGAGCCTGTGCTCCGCAACGGGAGAGGCCACAGCAGTGAGAGGGCCGTGAACCACAAAAAAATAAATAATAAAAATATATGTGAACTATGAAACACTGATGAAAGAAATCAAAGATGACATAAACAGATGGAGAAATATACCATGTTCTTGCATTAGAAGAATCAATATTGTGAAAATGACTATACTACCCAAAGCAATCTACAGATTCAATGCAATCCCTATCAAACTACCAATGGCATTCTTCACAGAATTAGAACAAAAAATTTTACAATTCATATGGAAACACAAAAGACCCCAAATAGCCAAAGCAATCTTGAGAAAGAAAAATGGAGTTGGAGGAATCAGGCTCCCCGACTTCAAACTATACTACAAAGCTACAGTAATCAAGACAGTACAGTACTGGAACAAAAACAGAAATATAGATCAATGGAACAGGATAGAAAGCCCAGAGATAAACCCATGCACATATGGGTACCTAATTTACAACAAAGGAGGCAAGAACATATAATGGAGAAAAGACAGCCTCTTCAATAAGTGATGCTGGGAAAACTGGACAGCTACATGTAAAAGAATGAAATTAGAACATTATCTAACGCCATACACAAAAATAAACTCCAAATGGATTAAAGACTTAAATGTAAGGCAAGACACTATAAAACTCTTAGAGGAAAACATAGGAAAAACACTCTTTGACATAAACCACAGCAAGATCTTTTTTGACCCACCTCCTAGAGTAACAGAAATAAAAACAAAAAATAAACAAATGGGACTTAATTAAACTGAAAAGCTTTTGCACAGCAAAGGAAACCATAAACAGATGAAAAGACAACCCTCAGAATGGGAGAAAATATTTGCAAATGAAACAACAGAAAAGGGATTAATCTCCAAAATATACAAACAGATCATGGAGCTCAATTTCAAAAAAACAAGCAATCCAGTTAAAAAAAATGAGCAGAAGACCTAAATAGACATTTCACCAAGGAAGATGGTGAAGAGGCACATGAAAAGATGCTCAACATCACTAATTATTAGAGAAATGCAAATGAAAATACAATGAGGTATCACCTCATGCCAGTCAGAGTGGCCATTATCAAGAAATCTAGAAACAATAAATGCTGGAAAGGGTGTGGTGAAAAGGGAACCCTCCTGCACTGTTGGTAGGAACATAAATTGATACAACCACTATGGAAAACAGTATGGACGTTCCTTTAAAAACTAAAAATAGAACCACCATATGACCCAGCAATCCCACTACTGGGCATATACCCTGAGACAACCGTAATTCAAAAAGAGACATGTACCACAATGTTCATTGCAGCAGTATTTACAATAGCCAGGACATGGAACCAACCTAAATGTCCGTCAACAGATGAATGAATAAAGAAGATGCGGCACATATATACAATGGAATATTACCCAGGCATAAAGAAACAAAACTGAGTTATTTGTAGTGAGGTGGTTTGACCTAGAATCTGTCATAAAGAGTGAAGTAGGGCTTCCCTGGTGGTGCAGTGGTTGAGTGTCCGCCTGCCGATGCAGGGGACACGGGTTCGTGCCCTGGTCCGGGAAGATCCCACATGTTGTGGAGCGGCTGGGCCCGTGAGCCATGGCTGCTGAGCCTGCGCGTCCGGAGCCTGTGCTCCGCAACGGGAGAAGCCACAACAGTGAGAGGCCCGCGTACCGCAAAAAAAAAAAAAAAAAAAAAAAAAAGAGTGAAGTAAGTCAGAAAGAGAAAAACAAATACCGTATGCTAATGCATACACATTGAATCCAAAAAAAAAAAAAAAAAACAGGTACTGATGAACTTAGTTGTAGGGCAGGAATAAAGATGTAGACATAGAGGACACGGGGTGGGAGGGGGAAACTGGGGCAAAGCGAGAGTAGCATCGACATATATACACTACCGAATGTAAAATAGTTAGCTAGTGGGAAGCAGCAGCATAGCACAGGGAGATCAGCTTGGTGCTTTGTGACCACCTAGAGGGGTGGGATAGGGAGAATGGAAGGGAGGCTCAAGAGGGAGGGGATATGGGGACATATGTATGCATATGGTTGATTCACTTTGGTGTACAACACAAACTAACACAGTATTGTGAAGCAATTACACTCCAATAAAGATCTATTAAAAATATATATATATATGTGAATACACACACACACACACACAGGTACATGCAAACACACACACAAGCATACACAGAACTCCTGTCTTCTTAGGGAGGAAAGACAAAATGATATTAAAAACTCAAGTCACATAATATTCTAATAATCCTAAACTCAGCCCCCAGTAGCATTTACAAGCCATTTATGATTTGTCAGAAAATGATGCTATCTATACATAGGAAATCACAGTTGAAGTCAAGCTTTATAAATAGCAGATGGCATTCAATTACTTTTCTGGTAATGGCCTGATTAAAAAAAAAAGTTTTAATTCTAACACAATTTGTAGGCTCCAGTCATTATAATCCATTTTATTAGTCCATAGGTTTAAGTTTTAGAATATTTGATTGAAATAAGCATATTTACTTATAATTCAAATATATATCATATTATTCAGAAGAACTTGTACATAATTTATAAATAAACACACACATTTGTTGGATCGTTCTCTGAACCCCTTTCCTTCTGTTTCCTGACCAGGATGGAGACCAAAAAATTTGGAACCAATGAATCTAGGTATGCAATGAACTGCTGGAGTGAGAAGCCTTACGAAATATGGAAGATATTTGAGAAGAAGAGAAAGGAGTAAAAAAAATATGGGCTCAAGGAAGACCCAAAAGAAGAGTCAGCTAACAGCTAAGGAATACTTCATCTAGTTCAAAATTTTACCTAAGGTCAACCCATCAACTACTTTCAAATAAAATTTTGATCATTATAAATTGTAACACTTCTAATTATGCTTCGACTGTTTCCTAGAACTGTGCTAAGACATGTATGTTTGGTACTTCTTTGAATTTAAATCCAGCATAACGTTTCTTAAAACCATAATGACACCTAAATGTAAACAGTTAGCAAGCATGGATCAGGTTTTATAATCAGCTTCAAGATAACCCTGCACAGGTCTCTACAAGAATCCACTGGTATTGTGATCACAACTGCATCATACTCATATATTGATTTGGAAGTTATCTTCATTTTTATGATATTGTTTTCCATCTAGAATACGGCATACTTTGCTATTTACTGAAGCCTTGCTTTATGGCTTTCAATGGAATGTAATCATTTTCTTCACTTAGGTGTTGCTTTTCTCCTGTTAAATTTCTTTCTTTATATTTTATGTATTTGCCACTGTTATTTTTTATAATGAAAAACGTGCCTTTCTCTCTTTTGTTTGCTTAGTTACTTTTAAAATAAATATAATCTTTATATATTCATCTTGCATCCAGCCACTTAGCAAACTTTCCCATCAGTGGTAATATTTTGCTATACTATTTTAGATTTCGTAGGTATACAGTCACAGCATGTGTAATATGGTTTATAATGTATGCATACTAAAATAACATTGCTGAGTTATATCATTCAAGATGCTACTCAAATGTGACTAAAAAATTGTGTGACAGAGAGTCTTTTTTAATTTTTGTTTTCACTTCTAAGTCTGAAAAAAACTCTCTAAAAGAAGCCACTAATAGATAAAATTATTTGAGGCAAATCCTAGTTAGACTCCACAGACAATCTGGAAAAATTCTCAGAAACTCTGTGCCAATCAAAATGACTCTGATTAAATATATATACATTATATACATTTTTATGCATATTTTATTACCTTTTTTCCTCCAGTAGAAATAAAAAAAATTTTGCTTTTAGATTTAACTGATTCATATTTCAGAATACTGATGTTATTTAAGGATAATACATTTAAGTCGATGTTATTTGTGGCAATTTAACTTCTACATCGCTCATTTGCTTTCTCAATTTTACTCTTCTAAGAGTAGATGCTTGGGAATTTCACTTTCACATGCTAAATTACTTTGTAAATAAAAGTAAGACATCATCTCAATAGATAATCAAGCAGGTATTACTCCTTTGAATGACCTCAAAAATAGTTATTCAATTTACTTGTATTTAATTTAGAATACTGTCTCAGAAACTAGTAACATTTAAAATAATTTACCAGAGAAAATTTAACTCAGCCATCTAGACCTTCATCTTAAAATAAAATATACAAAATTCAGACATTGTGAGCAACATGCAGGCAGAGGCAAAGACAGAAGTATCAATCAGAACTAACGCACAATTATGATAAAAAGTTTGCATAGGATTCATCTAACCATCTGTGTCCTATTAACATGAACAGAGGGGGTATAATTATTCACACTATCTTCTTACTACTATAATAGAATTATGTTCCTTTTTTCTTACCTTTGTAGAAATAAAACATGCATACGAATGCATGCTATGCTCTTAAAAAAACTTTTTAGTCTCCAACTGCGATAATTTGTTTTCAAAACGCTGAAATTTCCTATTTTTAGAGTAGAGGAATCTTCTTGACCGTATCACGTTCTTACTCTATGCCTAAGTGGCCCTACACAATCTGTTTCTTTCCCCAAATCCGAGTTCCTCCGGCTTAAGTTCCCCCAACATTGATATAGACATGGCACCTGCATTATCATCACCTGGAGATTGTATGTTGAATTAAAAATCGTGTAGTGGGAAAGGAGTGTGGGCACTGTGACCATTTTCTCCCGTGCTTCTGATGCAAACAAAAGTTTAAGAAATGGCAACTTTGTGTTAGAGGCCTTGAGGCTATTGAATCTGAGACTGTGAATGTGTGATCACTACGTTGTGGGAGAAGCCCCGAAGCGGAACACTGAAAAAGGTCTCTGGATCCTGTGCTTGTGCCAACACTGGGACAGCTTATTTGCATTTAGGAGTAAACAGAATAAATAAAAGGGAAGGATGGCGAAAGGATGAGTTACGAGTGGGGTGGGAAATAAGTTACTTTTTCCAGTTCTGTTCTTTCCCATCTTTATATCACTGGGTAAGTTAGTCAACCTTTCTATGATTAAATTGAGGATATAAAAGTACCTAATAGATTTTTGTGTATATATGTGTTAAATTATTTGATGTACAATGTCAGACACTTATTAAATGTTCATTAAATATTTCCGCTACTATATATTCATCCATCCATCCATCCATCCAACTACCATCTGCCTCCTAAAATGTGTCAAGCTCTGTGCTATGTTATCAAAAAACAAAGATGAGAAAATCTAGACGTGGCAAAATCTTTCCCATTAGAAAGCTTAAAGTATCATAAGAATACATATATTAATCAAAGTCACTCAGATATTAAATAACATCTGTAATAAATATAGAAAAGGAGAAAGAGATAGAGCAAAGGGAATATACAATAAGATAACGTAAATGTTCTCTTGAGAAACCTGAAGGAAGAGCAGAAGAGAAGACAGTAGGGACAGCTGGTACCTTTTAGGCAGAGAACAGCACGTGCTGGCCCTTGGGGCTGCTATAAATGCCTCAGTTTGGGTGACTATACTTGGCTGGGTATTTTATCTGAAATCATTACAATTCTTTACATTAGGAATTTCAATCAATATTTTTTAGTTGAGAAAAGTGAAGCTTAGAAAGAGTAATTACTTAAGCAAAGTCACATGAAATGTAACAAGTAATAGACCTAAGAGTGGAAATTCCGATCAGTTCAAAGTCTATGATTTCTTACTCTATTTGGGTACAAATGTATTTCAAAGTGTAAATGATGTTAAAGGCTTCTCCAGAACTAACAGAAGAGTCAGATATCAGGAAGGAGCTAGGTCTGTAACAGTGGGAGAGAGGAGACAAGGAGAAGGAATGGTAAAGAGGAATTTGTCTCCTAAGTATCAATGCTGAAAGGACGACAAGTTCAGTCTAGAGACACTGCACGTAGAGTAATTGTGGGATAATTGAATTATCTTGTCCAGAAGGCAACTGAATGCTATTAAAATTATTTTGGTTTACATTTTCTATTTCAGAAATCTAAATGAATATTTAACAATTTTTTACAACCTATCATTTACTCTGCCACTAAAGACAATCCCATTATTAAATAGAATTTATCTGTAATTAATTATCATTCATTTTTATTCCAAATTAGTAAAATTAGGTTTTAGAAACATATGATTAGGTATTCTTTCCTTCTAAGCAAGATATTTATGCATAATATTGATTAAACGATTAAAGTTCTCCTTTTGTGGATTCTTGGATTTAAATACTGTGTATTAAGAGAAAGATTTCTTAACTATTTTCCAGAAAACATATGTTCAGCTAGATTTGTTAAGATGTTTCAAAATTATTAGTTTCCTATAAAAAAACGACATGAAGAACAGATTTCTTGACATACATAGATGTAAAAATAAGCAAAAATACCCCAGACCTACATATCAACTTCAAACTCAACACAACTGAAATACAAGTTACTTAAAATACTTTTGGAGATTTGTTAAATGTGCTACACAAAATGCTATACATAGTGTTCCAGTCTGCATGGATTAAGTTGGCCAAGACAATGGTTATGGCTGATAAATAATATTTTTATGATATCATGCGACCTTCAATTCCTAGCTAATGGTTAAGGCTAATATCTCTTTCTCAAAGGAAATGGAAACCAGGCTTGTAACACCTTTAATGCTTTAAATATTGTGACTGAATTTTAAACACTTCCATTGTTTGTTTAATGAGCTGCCTGGTAGTGCTCAGTCCCCACACCTGGGGCCTGAGAGGCCCCATCTGCAGGCTGAGCCCACCCACCATTTGACTGAGGCTGTGGAAAAGTAATAGGGGATTTACACACATTTGGTGACTCCATGAAGAAAAAACATTAATTCTGGTAATTTGGGGAATTAAGTCTGATGATAAATATTTTCTTGTTCACTATCCTCAAGCCCTCAGATTTCCTCCCAGTTCTGGGAATTGAGTAAAAACTTGAATCCCTGCACTGGTTCCCTGCCAAAGGCTGTAATTATGCCAGAGCCCACCTCTTGGTCATTACGTCTTAGCCTACTACCTGCCTACACTTCTATTCATGTCAAGCCTCTTAACCTTTAGCCCATAGACCCAGACTTGCTCCTCTTGTTTACTACTCAAGACTTCCCCATTCACGTTCCCACTGCAATAATATACTTGTGTTTATTCTCATTCCAAAAGGAATTTGGAGGAAATGGAGACTGTCTCTTTTCTATATTGCAATGATTGATCCCACACCATCAAAATATTAATTGAAACATTATGTTGTATTTATTATTGTTAGCACTTATAGAAGCACCATAATGTGATAATATAATATTACCTTTGTTTATTGAATAAAAGTATATGCACTTGCTATTTCACTTGTGGCCACGGTTCTATATCTTATTAATGCAATGTTTTAGGACAAATATGTGTATATTTGTTTATATACATATATATATGTATATAAACAAAAATCTCCAGATTTCTAATGGTCCCTGATAGTATTCTAATCATGGAAATCTTTTAACACCTCTCTAAAGCTTCTTTAGAGAACATAATTCCCTTATATCATGCACAGATGAAAAGATTTGATGATAACTTTTATTGACTCACATCTGATTAAATGGCTTGGAAATGTCAACTAATAATATAATGTAAAATAAATCATAGTGATTTCAACTTTAAGACAAATTTATAATCATATGCAGTTTTAAACATTTGAAATATCAAAATCCACAATAATTTTATTCAGAAATGGTGATAATATGCTTACATTCAACACCATTTATGAATCACTATCTTAAAAATATAAAATAGATAATCAACAAGGACCTACTGTATAGCATGGGGAACTCTATTCAATATTCTGTAATAACCTATGGGAAAAGAATCTGAAAAAGAGTGGATTTATGTATAAGTGAATCACTTTGCAGTACACCTGAAACTAACACAACATTGTAAATCAATTATACTCCAATATAAAATAAAATTTTTACAAAATGTTTAAATAAAAATGAAAATATAGTGAAGTTACAACATACATAGGTCTCAGAATTTCACTTGTTTTGACTGTAACTCTTTTGCAAAAGAATACAAATTATGTTTGTCTTATTGGTTGACTGCAGATGTTTTCAAGGGCAAAATGGAAAACTATTCAGTGATTGATTCTTTATTTTTATTTTGATCTTCATTCAAAAATCACAAACAGGGACTTCCCTGGCCGTCCAGTGGTTAGGACTCTGCATTTTCACTGCCGTGGGCCCACCTTCAGTCCCTGGTCCGGGAATAAGATCCCACAGCCGGGAGGCACAGCCAAAAAAAAAAAAAAAAAATCAAAAGCAGTTCTAATTGTCATACTTTTCTGACCTACAACACATTATTTCGAGTTATCCCTGTGATAGGTGGAGCACATTTAATTTTTTGTAAGCAAAACAGAATCTATTTAACGCCCTATGATCAGCTGAATATTCACACAGTTCTTCTTCACAAGGCTAACCAGTGCTCTTCAGGTCAGGAAATGTAGCTCCACTTCACGTTCTTAAAAACACTTATTTTTAGTTATGTTCAAACTTCAACCTCTGCAATAAAGTCCAGAAATACATTTTTTCTATTTCAGGAAATTTTTTTTAAATAGAAATAGAAATAACTCCATAAATAAATTTCAAAAGGTAAACCTAAATATAACATTTTATTAAAAGTTAAGTCACCAGGAATTCAAACACTCAATGTGCAAAACATAGAGCTTTTGGAACGTGGACTTATAAACAGTACATCTTCCCAAATAAATGGTAGAAAGGAAATACATTAGAATTTATAAATAGGAGACTTCAACGTTAGTCCAGAGTTTAGAAACAGTTGTTGGTATACAATCATTTTTTAATAAATAAATACAAAGGCCGATGTGTGGGACTTCTTGCGTGAACAATAGTCCTGTGTTCAATCAGACTGATGCTCTGCCCCAGTAGTTCTCAGATGATCGATTTACTATTGGTGATTTAAGATAAGCAGAGCACTGCTCAGAACCTGGAGTAAGCAAGCAGGAAAGGCCCATGGGGAGTAGGTAGCGAGCGGAGAGCTGGTGGAGCAGAGGTGTCCACCATGCAGCTAGGAGAATGCAGGTGCCAGCCCCCAGGCAGTCTCCTCTCTGCTGCACAGCTGTGTCTTAAGCTTCCTACTTTTCCCATCCAATATCATGTCTCCCCTCCACTGCTAATCTAAGACCTCCAGCATAATTCCTGCACCTGCATTGAAATATTCAATGCAGCATTATTATTTTTATGGATTGAAATCACCTAATCCTCCTCCTTTTCTTCCCCCCCCACTCGCCTCTCTCTCTTGCTCTCATTCTCTCATTGTTTCTCTCTTGAACACACACACAAACCTATCTCCTTCTAGGGGCTTCTGATTTGCCTTAAAGTTTTAGGTTGACACGACACAGATCCAAGTCACCAATACTAAATGGCTTCTCATTTTTTTCTAAGAAAGATGTTTAGAATCTGTCTGCTATACCCTCAGGCCTTCTAAATTACATGTGGCTATGGCCAGCAGATGCTAAAGGCCGGTACTAAGATCTGTGAGGACGTGGGCCTGGGAATAATGGAAGCAGGAACTTATTTGCACGAATATTTCGAAATATTTCATGAATATGTCTGATCAAGATAACCACCTGAAATAAGTGTCTGAGAGAAAGGTATTCCCACATACTACTTACTTTGGGTATCAAGAAGGATCAAAATTATTTACTATAAAGTCTGCTTTCTTAAATATACAGATGATATGGGAAGAAAATATAAAAGGCGGCAAAAATACAAAGCACATTATTGGTTTTATCATCGTTTTCATTGGAAGGCTTATATAACTATAAATGAAATTGGAATAATATTAAACACTGCAATTTTAGCCCCACCTAAACTCAAACTTATTTTGAATAAACCATTTTAAATGTGACAACTTATTCACAGTAGTAATTTATGACTGAAATTAATACAGTATGTTTTTATTTTTTAAGAAAAGATTGATCACACCTAAAGCTTGGTCTAAGCAGTTCACTCTCCATAAAAGATCACCTGACATGAGTTTTAAATCAATGAATATTTCACTACAACTATAATACACAAGCCTGAATTCTATTTTTTTTTTTTTGCCAAAAAAAAATAAGATTTGTCTCTTGCAAAGCTAACATTTTAAGCCTATTTTCCAGATCTCAACTAGGATTAATAATTCTAAATTAATACCAAAGTGAATGATAACCAATAAACAATACACTGTCAGAACAATATTGATACCCACCCCCATACCCATCTTCTAAATGCCTCATTGCTCTCCTATCCTAAGTGCCCCGGAGGGCCTCTCACTGACCCTCACCTATCTACCTGCCTATCCATACACAGCTCCCCAGAACCCTCCTTCTGTCTTGTGAGAGGTTCTGATTATGCCAGGCTGGAACACCTCCGGGCCCAGCTCCAACCACTTCAGGATAGTTCAGAAAGAAACCAAAATAAATAAACAAAACCAACCAAAATAATTATACATCAAAATGGAAAAATATAGTATATTTTAACATATTTAAAAGTTATCAATTAAAAAATAATGATAATACTGAGATAGATGACTTGCGATTTGTCATATTGGCAAAAGTTCGTAAACTTTTATGCCCAGTTTTAGTCATGTGACATAGGCACCATCGACTCCCTACTAGTAGTTATAATAATTTGACAATCTGTACCAAGAATCTTAAAAGAGTTCATCCTTTTAACTGAATAACTTTCTTTCTAAAACTGCATTATAAAGAAATACTCAGAGATGTGCAAAAGAGATGTATTTACAAAAATATAATTCACAACATCTTTTCCATAATAAAAGAAAACAACCTATATGGCCAGTATTATATAATAGAAAATATATTCCCCTAAAAGGTATCAATTTTTCTAAGGTTATTTAATAAAATAAGACAATTGTCCATGAATGTTATGAAGTAAAACAAAAGTAATATAAAAATTATGTGATCGAAAATAAGGTGCAGTAATTTATTCATTCATTAACCATACACTGACATCTAGTATGTGATAGTAACAAAGTAACAAAGATGATTAAGATAACCCCTGACTAAAGATGTTCACATTTCAACAGTAAGAGACCTATAAAATATCAAAAAGAAAGTTACAGGTACTTCAGTGGAGGCACATACTGTAATACGTACACAGGGTTCAAAGAAAAGGAAATCAAGTATCGTCTGTTAAAGTGCTACCACAAATCAGGAAGAAAGATCACAAAAGACTTCACGAGGAAATGGTGTCTGAGCTGAGTCTTCAGAGGAGAGCAATTTTTGGAAGCCATAATCTTCTACTCGTAGAGTTATAGCTACCTGTTGCTTATGTACCAAGAACTTCAAATAAGATATTACATTTTACTACACACAACTATCCTTCCCTTTCTGTGTGGTTGCCTATGAGGGTATAGAAAAATCACAGCTCACTTACTGTAGGAGGATTTTCACAGCCTTATCATCACAGACTTACAAATGCATCAAATTACATTTTACATGAAGGGGAGCTCTAAGAGTTAACCACACTGAATATTAGAGTAAGCCCCAATATATCATCAAGTAAGACAGAGCTAAGACATTCTTTAAACACAAATGAGTTACTTTATGTAAATCTGGAACTTGCTCACTTGCTTAATTCCTGGGTCTAATGGAGATACAACTTACTTCCTGACACAAATTTTCATTGGTTTTCCCACTAAACCCCAAAGAACGTTCATACGTACCAAAGCATAATGGTGTAACACATGGTTCAAGGTAAATATGGCTGGGAGTTGGATCTAATAACCAATTACAGTTATTTGATATTTCTGGGTTCATGTCGAAGTTGGGGTTTGTGGAACAGTGGGCTGGACAAGGAAGGTGAACTAAACTGACCATTTGTTTAAACTATGAAACCGAAGAACATGGAAAAGTAACTTGCTAGGATTAAGGTCAGAATTTGGAATCCAAGTAGACATTATAAGAGGCCAAACAAGGAATTAGAAACCAGGTAGAAAGTGCAGCTGTTGCATAAAGCTGGCAGGTTGATGAAGGAAGAAACAGAACTGACAGGAATCACTGAGGTTACTGAGGATACCAACAGGGAATTACTGTAGTTTTCACAGGCAGGGAAAGAGCTATTCACAATATAAAATCCATTTAGATGGTTAATTTACACTTTTGTGACTCTACCATTCATGCTATCCCTACATTTCGTCTCTCAACTCTCAGATATTTACGCATCCTTTCAAGCCCAGCTTAACTGTAAATCCTCCATTAGGCCTTTCCCTCCTGGTCCTTGCCCTTCTCCAGCCCAGATGAACTGATCACTCCCTCTTCGGTGTCCTTAGAACACTTCAAACATGCCTCCTCGATAGCCCCACTTACACTGATTTATGGCTGTTGTGTTTCTGCATCTCTTTAAAAGATATGAGCTCATCACTGACCAAGGGACCGGTCCTGTGTGTCTATATTTCCCCACTGCTAGAAGAGGATCTAGACCAGAGTTGAAAATGTTCGTGCAGTAAATAATGGGGCTCGAAGGGGACCACACCTACTGCTGATATCACTAACATGTTTGTAATAGATTAAAACAGGGAAGGGGGGAGAATAGCTTTGCTTGGAAGATGAAATAACAACACTTTGTCTACCGCTTAAATTTATCTGTCCATCCTAGATGCATTAATATGATGCAACACATAATAAAAGAAATATTACACACATGTACATGTAGGCACAATCATTGAAGATGTTAGCACAGCCCTAGAATGGTTTAATTTCAACTCTCAAAGGTGTGGATGTGAGTAGAATGATATAGATTTCTGTAAATTTTTGAATGCAGACAATCATTTAGGAAAATACTGCCACTTTTAAATGTCTTAAAAGTACACAATTAGGGGCTTCCCTGGTGGCGCAGTGGTTGAGAGCCCGCCTGCCGATGCAGGGGACACGGGTTCGTGCCCTGGTCCGGGAAGATCCCACATGCCGCGGAGCGGCTGGGCCCGTGAGCCATGGCCGCTGACCCTGCATGTCCGCTGACCCTGCATGTCCGAAGCCTGTGCTCCGCAACGGGAGAGGCCACAGCAGTGAGAGGCCAGCGTACCGCAAAAAAAAAAAGTACACAATTAAATGAGAAAGACTAAAAGACTCCTTAAATATGGCTTAATTCAGCATCCTACCAATGAAAAACTTCTTGCAGAACTTCTTCATAATTCTAATCAGCAATAAATTTTTGTTCACAATGAAGACTGGCACACTTCAGCCTTCTGAAGACATTTATGCATCACTATAAACTACAGATTAAATTATGTGCAGTATGATGTTATTGTTAAGTACATCTTATTGGATTACAATATTTTAAAACTTGGTGATTTGTGTGTAATGTCTCTTCTGTCCATTAAGCAGACTTTAAGACACCAAATTTCCTGTGCACATTAACCAAGAGAATTATCAAATACACACACACACACACACACACACACACACACACAAAACAACTTAAAATAAGGACATGTACTGTACAGAAGTTAGTAAAGACCTTCAAAATAGAAAGAATAGTCCACATTTTCCTCCAAGTAAAATTGCTATCTGGTTGTATACTTTATACTTAAGGAGTTAAATGCTTCTACAATGTACTCATGACACATTCAGGAACTAATCATCCACTTTGTCAAAAGCGATTTTTGATATTGGTCCAATATTTAGGAAGAGATAAGCTTAGGTCTGAATTCAAGTTAAAAATCCTATCACACTGGTGATAGGAGGAACCTACCACATAAAATCCCTGAACACTTTAGGGGTAAAAATCCCTAATTTTTATCTCCTTCATCACATGTCGTAAGATATATAGTGTCTTCAGAAAAGTCATTTTCGAAGTACAAGAGACAGAATGAGAATGTTCCAAAGCCTATTTACTGTAATGTTTGCAAAGAATTTCATTTGAATAAATTTACACTAGTTCTTTTACTTTCAATAATAAATTATAGCTCATTTCACAGCTGTATCCCATACAGTAGTCCACACTGAATATATCATAGTGTAGCTGCCTAGAGACAAATATAATGATGCTGGCAGGTTTTCACTTCGTCTCTTTCTGGGAAGAAAAGAAAAGGAAAACTACAGCTGGAATGCAAGTCTCCCTGTGCAGCACACTGCAAGTCAGCATTTCTATTGTCAATAATATCCCTATTCAAGAAATTACTTCAGTTAATATACTTGGAAAATGATTCCCTGAAATTAAAGGTGGAGTGCAATATTGTACCGAAGCACAACACAGATGGTCAGTCCAATTTTTTTCAGTGTAATACTTTATTTTCTATTGTATCAAACTAAGGCCAACAAAAATGAAGTTAAATTTAAAGGCAAATCTTTACTCCTTAAGGAAAAAATACAAACTGTGATACTTTTATAATAGGTCATTATATTGATAGTTTACATAATATAAACCAAATCACTAATGTATCTATATGCTTGGTTTCCTTAAGCTACAAGGAACCACAGAATGAGTGGAAAGTAATGGGAGAGAAGGGATAGGAAGAGCCTAGGAGTAAAGAAAACTTTAAAGAGAGAGTGAAAGAAACTTGAGACTACTTAGGAGAGGGAAAGGAGATTATGTGTAAGTGTGTGCGCACATGTGCGTGCGTGCGTGTGTGTGTGTGTGTGTGTGTGTGTGTGACAGAGAGTTCTGTGGGGTATTTGGGGAGATGTAAAGAAGATTTGGGATGTTTCATTGTATGGTGTTCAGTATAAACTCCTATGTGACGCTGTCAACAAAATCTACAGTCTAAATCCATATAACACTCTAAAAAAAAAAGAGGAATAAAAAAGGGCAACATCAATATACTGAAATTAAATATTGAGTTATGACTTGAAGCAGTAGTTCATACTTTTCAATGTTAAGATTCACTGCATCATGGAACAATATGAGAATATGCTTACATTTGATTACGGGGCAATCAATGGTTTAGAAAAAACATGTCACTATTTTATATCACAATAATGAAAACTATGAGAGTAAATGTTGAAATCTCAAGGACATTGTCAAACGCTCAATAAAGATACCAAATAGTCAAAATAGTTACTAAAATACAAATCTGTGGTCATTTACTGTATCTCCCGATACTTGTTTTAAAGTGTTAAAACTAAATTTCTGTTATTGCCTAGTAATTATACCACATAATGCTAATTTAAATATTTGAAGCTTACTCTTCACAAAACCCAAGAAAATTTTCCCTATCACCTCTTCAATTAAAATATTAGGCATATATTTTAAAGTGTGCTGTATAAAATTTTTATTTTTGTGTATGTCATAGCATAAAAGACAATAAGATATTTGTCCTGGCTGCTAGTGTTATACTAAGAGTGTGGCTTGGGTCAAATTACTTGACCTCAGGTACCTTGGTTTACTCTTTCAATAAAAGAGAAGGGCATTACTTCTTGCCCTACATTAATGAAGAAACCGTGAGAATTCAGTAAAAGAACACGTGAGTATGAGTGCTTAGAGAACTGCAGAGTACCATGAAAATACAAGCAGGTATTGTTATTACATACACTAACTTGTAGAAACCAAATGGGCAACTTCTAAAATGCATTAACATTTAAATTTTTCATTAGTATCACGTAGGTTTTTCTGTGCATTTTAAATACATGTGATTAAGTAATCCACTCATTCTTTAAGTCATCACACCTCTCCCATCCCAACTACTTTTTTTCTTTACTGAAGCTTCACTATATGATCAGATTAAAAACCCAAAAGAAGCTTCTTCTAGGCATCCTATCAAGTGTATTCAAGATCTTCCTCCTAAATGTGCTTTTATTCTTATGAAATAGGTTCCCTACAGCACTTTCCTATATTTCACAACTACTTACCTTCTAATTACACAAGATATTTTTATTGGAATTTTAATGTATTTTCTCAAATGATAATTATATCATAATTGAAGTTCCCGGAGAACACTGAGTTCAAAAAACTATGGCTCAAACAGTCTGGCAGTTCCTCAGATGATTAAACATAGTTCTCATAAGACCCAGCTATTCAACTCCTAAGTATATATTCAAGAGAAATGGAAGTACATGTCCACACCAAAACCTGTACGTGAATGTTCATAGCATTATAGCCCAAAAGTGGACACAACCCAAATATCTATCAACGGATGAATGGATTTTAAAAATGTGGTATATCCATACAAATGGAATATTATTCAGCATAAAAAGAAATGAAGCACTGCTACATGCTATAACATGAATGAACCATGAAAATATGCTAAGTAAAAGAACCCAGTCTCAGAAGACCACGTAAGGCATGATTCTATTTATATGAAGTGTCCAGAAGAGGCAAAATCTATAGAGATGGAAAGTAGACTAGTACTTGCCTAGGGCTGGGCCTGACAGAAAAGCATGGAGTTTGAGAGCAATGGCTAAGGGTACAGGGTTTCTTTTTGGAGCAATGAAAATGTTCTAAACTGATTGTAGTGATGGATACACAACTCTGTGAATATACTGAATTGTACACATTAAAAGGGTGAATTGCATGGTATCTGAATTATGTCCAGTAAAGCTGTTAAAAATGGCTGTGACAGCAATTCTACTACTCAGCATATGGCCAGTAAAGGTGATTCATCTTGCCTATAATGACACAGTATGAGAATCACTCTTCCCTCTATTTTTCATATCTTTCGTTAAATAATCAAATTGATTTAGCTTGTGGATGATTCTATCAAGAGAGAAAATTACTTCGAGAAGAATGATCTTGAAAGCTCTGAAAACTTTCCTCACGATTTGGGACATCACGATGCCCGTGCTGCTGCAGCGCTTGACCAACCACGGTTCAAAGACCACCTTGTCTGCTCTACAATATTTATTCTCTTCCTGTGGAATTTTCACAGCTGAAGCAGTTCAAAGCCAGTTCTCACATAAAACAAGCCAAGGGAACTGAAGAAGTTATATCAAACCTTGCAGTAAGAGAGAGGTAAGAAATGTATCTTAGCGGCACTCAAAGCTTTCCTTATGAATTATGTGATTCCATAAATCCAAATCCAGTCTGATGACTCTCCCATTAGTGGTGTGTAGTCACCACTGCAAACTGTCAGAAGAAGCTGTTTTATAGAGTGATTGAACCCTATGATCTTCACTGCATTTCTGTGATTATACACACCAGCTCAAGGCAGCAGATACCTTGCTCCAACTAGCTCCTCTCATGCCATAGGGCCTGTTAACTAATGAGAACAAATGAACCACAGCATCTAGTGTGGAGGGAAATACTGATGCTGGCTGGAAGTGGGACTGTTCAGATACCTTGATTTTGGAGTTTCATATATTCTCATGTAAGTCATTCTCTCAAACTCAGAAAAGTATTTTTAAATTATCTTTTCCATCCTATATTTAAGCTTCAGATTTTTAAAGATCTGATATGATGGTCAAGCAAAGGTTGTGAGCTACTACCCCATAATCCAGCTCTGGCTCACTAGACACTGTATTTGGCAGACAATGTTGTCCCTTATGAGATTTTTTTTTTTTAAGATGTTGGGGGTAGGAGTTTGTTTATTTATTTATTTTTGCTGTGTTGGGTCTTCGTTTCTGTGCGAGGGCTTTGTCTAGTTGTGGCAAGCGGGGGCCACTCTTCATCGCGGTGCGCGGGCCTCTCACTATCATGGCCTCTCTTGTTGCGGAGCACAGGCTCCAGACGCGCAGGCTCAGTAATTGTGGCTCACGAGCCTAGTTGCTCCGCGGCATGTGGGATCCTCCCAGACCAGGGCTCAAACCCGTGTCCCCTGCATTAGCAGGCAGATTCTCAACCACTGCGCCACCAGGGAAGCCCTGAGAGTTTGTTTTTAATGGAATCCCATCTCTAAATTATGGCAAATAACACACCCTCAGCAGGGTGAGGAGTGGCACAGCTTCTTTAATTAACCAAGTCCCCATAGAGAAGAGTGAGTTCAACCAGCCTTTACCCTATGGCTGGTCCACTTCACTCATTTATATTCTCTGTCACTGACCCCACCAGAGAAATAGTACATAGATTTCAGGTTTATTCATTTCAACATTGGTCTAATCAAAAGTGTAGAGGAAAAAATATCAAATCACCCTTATATATAAACCTGAAAGGGTCTCCACTCTTGAAATAACTGTCTTTAATCAGCATTACTTAAAGACAGCATTGCTCATAGAAAGTTTGCAAGGAGAACAGTTTACTTAACGATTTACTTATACAATCAACAATCTGTTAAATTCGTAAATTCACATATGGCTTCATATTTGCAAATATATTCTTTTATTCTTAGTAATATTTTATCCATCCAAATAGAGTTAGGCTCCTAGATTCCTTAAGTCAAACAACAGTTAACAAAGGCTAAGCTCCGTAGGACGGCCTGCTCACGCTAGTCCACACACGCCCTTCTCCAGACACACCCAGCTCACTCCCTGCTTGCTCCTCATGCCTCAGAACTTCTCGCTGCCCCTGGACACGCATGTCATTTAATTTCTTCACAACTGTTCCTCTGTGCCTGGAATTCTGTCTCTCTAGAGGCTTTGTCCCTTTTGTAAATGGTTTATTTTTCAAACTTGTGTATTATGAAATCTTCCCTTCCCTGTCTCCTTCTGCAAGATAATCACCCCCTTCTCATTCTACATCTATCTATATAGGCTTCTGTTTTTGTAGTAAGTTCACTAACCAATAATTACTTATTTACCCATGATAGGGGACTTCAGAAGGGATGGGTCCATGTGCTGGTTATGTTTGCCCCCAGCACCTAGCTTGGCATGAAACAGGCATTAAGCACTTGCCAGTTTTACTTAATTGAAACTGATCGATACAAACTGATGAAGAAAAAGGTTACCCAATTTTCTTTTCTTTCTTTTTTTTTTTTTACTGTGACTGGAGTCCCTGAAGTTGCATGATGTAGTGGCTCTGAGTAAACTATATTTCCCATAGAAAAAAATACATTAGCTATAACGTATACATTACATACACACACATACAGAATAAAGCAATAGTTAATCCAGATCATTCCACCTGGGTCTGTTATCTGTACTGCCTTAATGATATCACAATCAATGTAAACTATTTACAAGTTAATATTTTATATAAATGATGTTCTCGGACATGCTGGCAGGCAGTGCTATTAGAAGAGAAGTACTTCTTGGAAATTTGTGCAGAGACTGCAGTTTGAAGACTGTTCAGGCACCAGAGGATCAAACACAGAAAGATGGTTAGACATAAAAAGGATCTTAAAATAAAAGCTATAAGTTAGTGGGAGGTAATGCAAGGACTTGTATAATAAGATCTTTTATATGACTAGGCTCTTGATGAATGCTGTATTGGCATAAAATTTTCTAAAATAAAATTTTAACATCAATTTTGTATAATTAATATTTTAGTGAAAAGTATTAGTAATTGCACACATTTTTAAAACTCACCTCTATAAATACCAGGTATAAAACACATGTGAGGAGGTATAAAAATTTCCACAATACCAGATAAATTGTGAAGTTCTGCGTAGTCATTTAACCATAAATAACTGCGCTATTTGCATGTGTATGTATGTTGTATGCATTTATGTATCTAGGTGTGTATGCATGTATATGTATGCTTGCAATGGTGTCTTATATTGTTATTGTAATTCTACCATAATTTTATAAATGCTAGAAAATTTTAGAGAATATACAGATAAATGAGTTGTAATGGGCATTAAAATGTTGAATAATCATCTCTCCTCCAAGTTGAGAAACATTTTAATTTCCTTCAAAAGACTCTGAACCACATATATTGAGGTGTGTAAGTAGGATATTTATATATGTGAGATGTGCATGTACATATACAGAGCATATACATGACATGTGCACGTTCGTTTACATACAGAGGGAGGGAGGGAGAGAGAGAAATAGAAAACATACTATAGGAGAGGAAAGAGGACTTTGAGAGAGGAAGACTCAGTATTCACTGTACATTCCCTACACCCTTTCACTCAGCATCACAGACCAGGAAAATCTTGCCAAGAACATTCTTAGGTGTTTCCACACAAAGGAATTTTGGAACACATCGTCCCACTTAAAGAGTCACACCTCCAGCATTCCTTGCATGGCAAAGATATGCACCATCACAAGTAAGAATGAAACACTAAGGCAGAATGTCTCTGTTTTAAAACTACTTTGAACAACTCTGCAAACAGCAAAGCTAAGGGCTTTGCAACTATGCTGGTGGATCTGACAGCAGGTAGAAAGCAGAGCAACGTCAGTTGCAGAGAAGCTTGAGATGCAAATGCAGATCCAAGAAGAAAGAAGAATCAAAACGAAGGAAAGGATCCAGACAGATCCAGGAAACAAACTCCATCCCAGAAAGAAGGCATTCACAGCTCACACCAGGATCACACCAAGTAAGAGAGGACATTTACGAGCACTGATGTGTGCCAGGCATCATCTAAGTACTTTACAGGTTTCTCTCAAGTTATCTTTAAAATAACCTGAAGAGGTAGATACTAACATCTTACCTATGGTATGTCTAAGGAACATGAGACACAGAGAGATTAGAGATCACATTCTTAAAAAATTATAAAATTAGGTCAAGGTTCATGTTTGGCTCAAAAGTCTCTTCTTGAACATTGCCTTTTATTTATTACATACACACACAAATGCATACAAATACATATTTATTTAACTCCTGAGCAAACAGTGCCTCTTTCATTTCAAGCTGTAAGTTCAATTCTCTGCACACACTCTCACTGTGAAGGGGAAGTACCGGAATACAGTGGGTCCCACTGACATTTACAGTTGCACTCTCTGATTTTGGTAGAGAAGACCAAAATTATATTTAAATATGGAACCCAAAGAGGCACTATCTGTACTCTGATGCCATTCTCTAGCAGGCACATTATAGAACATACTTGCAAACATATCCGTCTACAATACTCAGAATATTCTATTACTGCTATAATAATCCAAGGGATAACTTTTTATCCAGACTGTGTGGCACAATTAGAAAGCCTTGCATTGGCCATATACCATAAGTTAAATGATTGCACCCACATAATCCATGCCTGTGCCTGATACATTTGCTAGGGAAAACTAATCTTCTATCAAGCTCTCTCAATAGAGCAACATCGTGTGCTATATGTCTACCCCCATGCACACAAACTATCCACTTCTAAGTCATTGTCTTACTACCCCCATTTTGGGGGTACTCAGCACTTTGTGTTCATAGCAAGTTCTGTGGGAGCAATCTGAATAGCAGGCTGCCTTGACAACCTGGTTCCCAGGTCAATTTACCAGAGGTTCAGGATAGTGGACCTCCACCGTTTCCGAAGTTCAGAAGGATATTGCACCTTGACTTTCTGCCAGCCCATGGCTTCCTCCAGGCAAGAACAAGGAAAAGTGAATATGTAGCTATGTACGTGGTTTATTAACCAGACCAGAGGCAGCTAGAGATACAGCACATTCATAGTGTACTTGAAAATCTCACAAGCTTGCAGGTCCAATTTAACCTTTAATATATCAGTTCATTTTCTTCCCTTTCAAGGTACTGTTCATCACTTCCAAACTCTCTCCCAAGGGTTTTCCCTCAAGGTAGAACAAACTAGACCGAGTTTACACCCATCTCTCCATTTATTCTTTACTTAATTCCCATGTGTGTTTTCTCTTTATATAAACAAATGTACTTAGTGTGGGTCACATCATCAGAACAGCAAGAGGTGGAGTATGTGCAGCACAGGCTGAATTGAGACTTAGAACTCTGTCACAAAAGAGTTCTACTGGCTCTTACTACTCTTATTTATATGATGAAAAAGATGCAGATCCCCTACCAGAGAAGGCATACAGATGACAAATACGCAGATGAAAAGATGATGCTCAATATCGTATGTCACTAGGGAATAGCAAATTAAAACAACAAAATAAAACTGCATGCCTATTAAAACAGCTAAAATTCAAAACACTAGCAAGGATGCAGAGCTATAGGAATTTTCACTCATTGCTGGCAGGAACACAAAATGGTACAGTTTGCGAGACGGTTTGGCAGTTCCTTACAAACTAAACATATTCTTACCATATGATCCAGAGATCACACTCCTTGGCATTTATCCAAAAGAGCTGAAAACATAGGTCCACACGAAAACCTGCACATGAATGTTTACAGCAGCTTTATTCACAATTGCCAAAACTTGGAAGCAACCAGACGTCCTTCAATAGGTAAGTGGATAAACTGTGCTACATTCATACAATGGAATATTATTCAGTGATAAAAATAAATGAGCTATCAAGCCATGAAAATACATGGAGGAACTTAAATGCACATTACTGAGTGAGAACGAAGCCAATGTGAAAAAACTACATATTGTATGATTCCAACTGTATGACATTCTCAAAAAAGCACAAGTATGGAGACAATAAAAAGATTAGTGGTTACCAGAGATTTGGGGGGAGAAAGGGAGAGATGTAGGGATGAACAGATGAAGCACAGAGGATTTTTAGGGCAGTGAAACTACTTTGTATGACACTGTAATGGTCGACACATGTATTGGTGGATATATGTCACTATGTATTTGTCCAAAACCACCCAATGTACATTAGAGTGAACCCTAATATAAACTGAACCTTAATATAAACTACGGACTTTAATTAATAATAATGTATCAATACTGGCTCATCAGTTGTAATAAATGTACCACACTAATATAAGACGTTAATAATAGGGAGAATTGGGGAGAGAATGAGGCGGTACATGGGAACTCTGTACTTTTTGCTTAATTTTTTATAAACCTAAAATTGCTCAAAAATAAAGCCTATTAAAAACAATTTTTAAAGGAATGCAGATGATTTGCCCATTGTTTTCTCTCCTTGTTTTGTTGCTCTCTCTTATAATGTCTTACTTTCTTGTCTTACTTTCTTTTCAAGTTTTAGCAGTCATGCATAGCTTTCTCCTGAATTTACTGATGTCACTCTATGTGGACCATCTCTCTCTGATGGCTCCTAGAACACGAGCCCCACTGAACTTTATTACATGTGCCATTTGAAAATTACTGCCCTTATAAAGGAGTGTATTTGTGATTTTTCCCCATCTGCCCCTATTTCATTTCTTTTCTCATAGTGTAACTTTGATACAATAATACAGAATCAGTAAAAATGATATCCCAAATATTATGATTTCACATGGTAAATTATGCAAAACACCAATTAGCTCACTAGTTCTTCTGGAAGATGAGGGGACATCCTTTTGGTTAGGTCCAATGACATACTGGAAGCAATAATTACTTTTGGCATCAACTGTTTTAATTACTACCAGGTTTCCCCCACTCTTTCCTTATTGGGTTGTTTTTAATTGTTGTGTCTCTTCCTCCAAATAGAAGTACTTTTCTTGCTGCTTCGGTACCTGGGGATTAAATGCAAATGCCTGTATTTTTTTCATCATTTTAATGCATTCTAAAGTGTCAAGTGTAAAGTTCTGATGAAGGAAATCAGAAAAAATCTCTACCTTATGACCCACTGGAACCTCTAACTCACACTCTATGATGTTCTTGTGATAGGAAAGATATGTTTTCCTGGATGCCACTTCCCCAGGGCTTCTGTCATTAAGGGCCACTCTAATGTGCCTTCATATTAGGAAGCCTAGAGGCTTCCACTCTCCGCTTCCCAGAGAGATCCACTGTCCAGTGTCACCATTCGAACTTAAATCAGAGGCTAAGAGGCTTCATTTCCTCCTAAAAGGATCCAAAGCATATCACACTTCTCCAATAACCTAATCAGAACGTCAGCATCTCATCCCACCACCAGTTCTTTATATAACAATAAAAGGTAGGAAGAGACCTGGGTATGTGTTGCTCTACAGCACTCTTAATGCCAGTCCTGACTGGGGCCTTCATTATTTTGCAAACCAGGCAGCTACCTATAATTTGCATAAGGAGTGATCCCTGTTACCACAGTCCATTGAGCTATTAAAGTTTCATAAAACCACCTGAGAACTTGACTTTTTGGACCAAATAACCAATAAGCTCTTAATGAATTCTGAGTACTAACTGTGCTATGTATGCTAAGAAAGGGTAGGAAAACAAGACATAAACTGTAGTATGTTTGTTTATTTATTTATTTAAATAATCACCTAAGATGCTAAACAAATCATAAACCACAAACAATTCTACTGTGAAAATATTTAATTTGGAAGGCACTGGTGACAATGTTAACTGCAAGAATGTGAAATTTCAGGTTCCCGAGAAATCCCGAGACACTAAACAAAATGAAGTACAAAAATATCTATTTATATAACTCACCCTGAATTTGTGCTCAAAATATTTTGATGGTCTGTGATCCATGCTGTCTACATATAAGTGCCAAACTAATAAGAAAAGACAAGCCTACAGTAAAATAACATCTCTTTCTAGACTTGTTTTATTTGTTTGTCCTGGTGTCCTTTAGTTGGAGAAAACAGATAAATGTGTTGGATCGTTAAAATTCCTTCAAGATATGTCATTTTTAGGAGAGGAAAAGGTAAAGAATGGGAAGAGAACTAATTTTTTTTAATGTTTACTATATTTAGGGTACTGGGCTAGACCCTTTCTATTTACTACCTGTTAAAACTTCACAAATACCCTCTCACTTCAGAACTTCTGTCACCATTCTAAGGTGAGAAAACAAAGTCAGAGAGTTTAAGTAACTTGACCAGTCAGGTAGAGGCAAAATTTAAATAGTGATCCTCAAGTCCATGTTCCTTCCATTCCACAATGCTGCCTCCCTTATAACCTGTGGGAATATCTAGCCCTGTAACTAGATCAATTTGTAATTTCTAGTGCATTTACAAGAAAAGATGCTTAAGAGAAAGCTGAAGTTACTAGCCTTGTTCCAGGTCATAAAATTAAGTAACCATTCTATTATATAAGAGAATAATAGCAATAATATAACCTACCACTTATTGAAGTCCTAATACGTTCAAGCACTCTACTAATATATACATATGTTACCATACTTAATCCTCAGAAAACCCCTATAGAATACATAATATTTATCCATACTGGAGATGAAAGAAAAAGATTCAGGGAGATGAAATAATTTCATAGGTCCCATGGATAAAATATTTCAATCCATGTTCCAGATTAATTGACACTGACGCCCACGCTCTGTCCATCCCTATCTCGGCTCCATCTCTATTCTTCATTTAATGAGCAACCTGTGTCACATTCCAAATTACGACAAATTGTAAGCACAACTGAAATGCAAAACACTTTTTTAAGGATAATGCCACCCTTATGTTACTACTACCTGGTACAACACCCCTCTCTCCTTTGTTATTTAATGAATGGCAGGATTAGGATGGTTCTGTTTCCATGTACATTGCAGAATATTTTATATTAGTATAAGTACATGAAAGAAAAAGAAAACACTTGTTTTTATTTTAAACTGAGGAAACAAAGTATTATTTTATGTGCAAGTAACTATGTAAAGGACACAGTGACTGTCAACAGCACTGTCTTGCAATGCATGAACCCTGGTCCAAAGTGTTTAATGTGAGAAGTAATTTCCTTAAGACAAAACTCAACTGTAAATACCCTCATCACCTGATGCTGAAAAAATGGCTACCGTGTATCTTTCTTGGATTTTAGTGTAATTTCATTATTATAAAAATAAATTCAACTACTTCAGTAAGATCTTTTGAAAATATATCTCTATGGCATAAGTTGATAAAAGTTGGTTGTATTCACTATCTTCTGTCTGACTCATGCTTCAATCACATTTTGTTCAATGCACTTAATTTGGAATTGCCAGGTGAATATAATTAGCCATAATTATTATTGAAACAATTCCATATTCAAGAATATTAAAAAGAGGAGAACTGTCTAACACTCACCAGTAACAGTAATTATTCATCTTCCAATAATATAAGTGCTTTACCTCTGCAGGTATGAAATATATTTTTCAAGTATTCAAACAAAGTTACCTTTCAAATGACTATGGCACAAAACTGTTGAAACATTAACTTTTATATTTTAATATCTTATATTTTGGTTTTTTCTCTGTTGAAAAACAACAGTGTAGTAGAAGGACTTAAATACCACTTGCTTATTCACTTTATCAATACTATAACTTCTCCACTATCTGGCTTATTATTCAACTAAGTTTCTAGCTCTATCACTCTACTGAAAATGTCTTTTCCCAAAACAGTGTTAATTATCTTACCAGTTCCTCCTCTTACTTGATCTTTTCTGAACTATTTCATAACCCCTTTCCAGACTCTTGGAAATGTTTTATACTTTTTGCCCCCATCCCCTTCATAAGATATCTTCTTCATTTAGCACTACTGGCATTTTCTCTGGACCTGTTCTGACCATACTTTCTCAGGCTCTTTCACTACTTTCTCTCCCATACTGACTCTTAAATCTCAATATTCTCTGTGAAGTATCCTGGCCCCTCTTTTCAATATTTTTGTTGTTTTAATGATCCCTCCCACTACCATGCCTTGAAATATTATATATGTATTGAGTTCCAAGCCTATACCTTCAGCCTAACACTTTCACCTAAACTGCTCACCCATTCACTAATTCCTCTATTAGCTGACTGAATTACTGCTACCTCAAGTTCAGTATATCTGATACTGAGAATTAAACTGGTATTCTTTCTTCCCCAACCACAAGAACACTGTTCTTCCTTCTTTCATATCCTCTGTCTCAATCAAGTAACTGTGTGCAGACATGATGCAGATAGCATTACTTCCACCTCTCCTTGGCAGACACTGTGTCCCCTGCACTCCAAACCTGAGCTAACACTTCTGCCATGTGCCCCCAGCCCTCCTCTACTCATCCTTCACTATAAGTGGTTTGTTCCCCTTTGTCTCTCAGTCCCTCTCCTCACTGACCTCCCGGCCTCTTAATTTACCTTTCTCCCTTCTGGGTGAAGAGTATATCAATCCTCTGCTCTAAGGTTATAATGGTTTCCACCTGCTTACAGGTTACACTCTAACATCTTTACCATAGTGTGAAGGTTTTCTTACAATCTGGCCCAACTCATCTCATTAGCACTACATCCATTCATTCCCACCACATATTCTGGACTTGAGCTGCAGTACTTCTAAGACCTAGGAATATTGTCATGCCTTGTCTTTTTATTTTTTCTCTCTATCAGCTACACAACTTCTCTGCTCTCACAGTGTTTTGTTCATGAGTATGGTATACCACGTTGTAATTGTTGTGTATTGTTCAACTGTAACTTTCTTGGGGGCAGGGACAACAAAACCCTAGCCAGCCTCTACCACAATGACTTCAAATAATTCACACAGTGAGTCCTCAACAACTCTTTGTTGTGACTGACTTAATAAAACATTCATACAATATACCTTACGCATTAAACGTTCATATATATTATGTACATATATATGTATATATACGTTAATATACTATATATGTGTATAGATGCATACATGTACGTTTATGGTGTATGTATGTGCATATGTGCACATAATTTAGGGCTGAAAAGGCCTTTAAATACCATCTTTTCTAATCAATGAATATCACAAAAAAGGAAACCAAGAACTAAAGTAGTTAAATGACCTAGCTAACATTCTAAAGCTCGTTAGCGACAAACACAGTGTTACAGTTCCTCTCTTAGCTCCTCATCCAGTGTACCTTTCACTACATCACTTTAACACAATGATCTCACCAACAATGTGATTCCAAATGATCTGCTCTACCAAGACCAAGCTTATCCCACTAGAATCTTGGACTGTTTCACCTCATTTTCTCTCTCAAATCACTGCCTGACTCTTTATTTTCATCAAATGAGGAACACTTATGATTCTGTCATCCCTATATCTTCATTTACAGTGTATTCCTCTCCTTTAAATATTCCCTATTTCCTCCAATAACTATTCTCAGTTCCTTTATAGATATGGTGAAGTCTCCTTTCCCTCTGGAAAAAAATAAAGAGGTCATTATTTTGCTCTCCTGTCTAATTCACCATTTTTTTCATCAAACCAAGGTTCACCATCAAAGAGATTACATTATTCTCATCATACTACCTTATATTTGTACATGCACATAACTTTGAAGTTTACAGATTACTTTCTCATCACTCACTCATTTGATCTTCATAATACTACGAATAGTCAGGAGAAGGTCCCATTTACAGGCAGCTGAATAAACGGGGGGTCAAAAGTTAAGTGACATGCCAACATTCCTAGAGCTAGCGAGCGCTGGAACTGGCACTGGAACCAAGGTCTCCATATCCTTGCTCCTGAGAGCTTTCCACTATCTTAAACTGTTTATTGGCTTAAGTTGCCACCATGACATTTATATTGACGTGTATTGGCACCTCAGATGCTGCACAGTGGATGTTGCCTAGCCTCTTCTTTGATCTGAATTACTGCTTGGCTCTTGTTACTTTAACAGTACAAATTTCAACAGGGCAAGTACTGTTTTGTCCAACACTTACTTACTTGAGAAGCTCTTACCGAGCATCCAAATAACACCATTTAATGGTAAATTATAGTTTGACTAGTGTTTGTTATGACTGAGCTTCTGAAAATTAAAACCACGGCTTCCGCTAAATTAGAGATCTTCTTTATTTTAAATTGAAAAAATCCATTTGATTTCATCTGCATCCCCTAATCAACTGATCTTTAAACTGCAAGTGGTAACAAGAATGGCTAACACTAACATCCAAATGGCTTTTCTAAACGTGTGTTTATGTGTGTTCTTTCATGCAAGATTCTGAGGCAAATTCTGTACTCTGGCTTTAAATAAGTTTCTATTCAATCTCCTCACTAAGTTGTTAGATAGATGCAACTTCTTTAAAAATTCAGGGTATCAGTGTAATTGTAGAGTAGACTGATCTGTCTCTGCATGGGGGACTACAGACAGCTGAAGCCAGGAAACAGACACACTCACTGTAACTTGGTTGTGATCCCATGACCAATATATACTTTCCCTCCTGTCTACTGCATCCTTCTCGTAATGTCTAGTCATTGCCAAGAAACTCTTAATTCATTCCTAGCACTAAGCAGTAAGAATAATGTTTCCCACTTTCTTCTTATAAATCTGAAGTTTCAGGTCTGCTGAAGAATTCTGTGTCCTTTAGAGGAGAAAGGAGCCTCAGGAGAGGGAGTGGTAATTCCTCATTTGGTATTGTTTTCCTGCCTGTCACTGCCTCACACCAGGACCTCTAGTCAGCACTTTGCTGGGAGATTCTGAGGGACAATTAGTTGCTGCTTTTGTTGGCTGGTTGAAAACAAAGCAAAAACTTTTTCAAGGCAGGAGAAGTTAAAACCTAAACATCCTAACAATTGCACACTTTAAAAATCCCTCAATTCGCTCATTAAGAATCGAGATTCACAAGGTCTCAGTCAGCTCACTGCAGCCCCATTTGCCTTCAACTGTCAGAACTGCCCTCACTTGGCTTGTTTCCACGTGTCCCACATAAGCTGTACCTTAAATGTAACTCTATATCCATATATATCATGGCACAGAGTGAACTGTTTGCCTAAACACAGAATAAAGACCGGAGTTAAATGTTTGCTAGAAATATATTTAAGAAAGTCCTAGTAGAATGAGAACGCAGAGGTTAAAAATATTGCACGTAATTACGAAAGCGCAACGTTGGTTGCCCTCATTAACTACGGAGCTGTGAAAGAAATAGTCCAGTGACTCACTAATGCTTTTTAGTTGTTAGGTTTTTCTTTCTAACAGCATCGGCCATGACCTAATTTGCTTCCTAAGAATTGTACTTTTTTACCTTAGGGTCCCAGTACCCCCCGTTCATCAGAAGCACAGGGGTCCCTCCTGAAGCCCAGCAGTTTTGTAAATGTGGACCCAGATGGGAAGATGGGAAGCAGGGGCAACTCCGTCCCACTTACCGGTCTTCCACAGATAGAGGGTGGGTGCCTCCGCCGCGCCCGGCGCCGCAGCCCCACAGGCGCCCAGGCACAGCAGCAGCGGCAGCAGCAGCGGCAGGACGGCCGGGCGCGGGCCCGCAGCGTCGGGGCTCCGGGACGTCGTGCGCCTCGCTTGCAGCCCCATGCCGCCCGCAGCCGCTCCAGGGTCCAGGTCCGGGACGCGGTTGGCAGGGAATGTTCCTTTGCCCTCGGAATGTCTTCCCAAGTACAGAACGCAAAGCTCTCCCCGCTATTGTTCTTGTCAGATGAAAAGGAGGGAAAGCGCGTTTAACACCAGGGAACAATAGGTTCTGCGGTGGCCGTGGCTGCCGCCGCCACCGCCACTAGCGGGGATGCTGCTGCCGCTGCCATTCCGCGCAGAGTGGCAGGTCCTACAGGCGAGGGAGGCAGCCGTCCGCAGGGGGCCCCAGCTGACGGAGCAGGTCCCGAGGTCCGGGAGGCAGCGCAGCCCCCGCCGCTGCCAGCTGGAGAGAGAGGAGGGGGGCGTGAGCCGACAGGAGCACCGAGGGAGCCGCAGGCAGGGGGAGGCGAGAGAGCCAGGGCAAGAAAGAAGGCGAGCGAACGGGAGCGGGGGCACCCACAGCCAGCACACCCGCCAGAGAACTCCAGTGCACATGGCGCGGTGAAATATGTTTGGACGGATACACCACTAAAAAGAATCATCACCCGACAGGCTTCCGCATGACAAATAACAGGCTCTGAAATTCATCGTCACCCAAGGAGTCAAATGCTAGCTCTAGTGGCATGTTCTTCTTAGCATATATTTATGTACGCAAAGCATCAGTGTTTATCATTTATTTTTAAGCCGTGGCTTCTGAATTACTTTATGTGGGGAGCAGTATTTATGATCAGATGTGAAAAACGTAGGAAAACTGCAGAGATGTTTACTTGCTGTTGAAAGGCACTTAAACTCTTTTTTAAATCTTTCCTTTTTAACTTAAAGGAATCTATTCCCAATAAAAATATAAGCAGTATTGATCTACGGTTACAAATCAAAGTACACTGTCTTTTAACAGCCTTTAAAACTGAATTAGTATTAATAAGTATCCACAATGATATCTATTAGACGGATAACATTTTACAAAAACTAATCATGAAATTATATTTCACCTATGAAGTTAATAAAAGTGCTATCCCTTTATCTACGCTCTGTCAAAAATATGCTACCTTTAAGGATCCACACAGTTCTGAGTAAAATTAAAGAACAAAGTGAGTTTCCTTTATTTGTGTATCTCCAAATTAGTAAATTATTTACTTAAAAATCCTTGACACTAATGTCTCTTAACAGATACTGTAGAAAAATGCCTTTATAATCTATACAATCTAATGTGCTTGGGCCTTTTGTTCTTTGTGTTTTCACTTTCTTAAACCAGTAGCAATAAAGGAATGTGTGTGAAGTCAGACAATGCTTTGCCCTTTCTCTTTCTCTCTTCTCCCCAATACTAACCCTTTACTAATTCATTTCCTAGTAAAACTAAAATGGTATCGAGGCATTTAGCCAATTAAAAACTGGGCAAAAAGAAAGCCAAAGAAAACTATTCACATCCGGTCAGCAATATCTGGCCAAATAAAATAAAATTTAAAAAGCAGGAAAACTACTCTTTATGAATTTGCTCCATCAGCACAGCCAACCCAAGAGTTTAAAATGAGGAACCTACTGTTTCTGAAAGAGGAAACCTTCCATAAAGCTCTCTTGGGACTCCTGTCGTTTTGCAGATCATTCCAGACACAGCCCTGCTGCATGCATTAGATTAAAAGCAGGTTTTGATCAAATAATTCCCAGTTCCTGCCTATTTAAGTATTCTGACATCAGAGGAAATTAGCAATGTTGAAGGTTGCAAATTTGGTCCTTATTTACTTTCCACTCTGTTAGGCCTCTAAGAGGGAATTAACAGCTCAGAGAGCCCTAGCTCTGTGAGTCTGTGATTAGGAGAGAAAATCTAGCGTGGATTACTGTTTCTTCACTGGTGAAAAATAGGCAACAATCAAAAGATTATAGGTTGATAAGGGATACAAAAAAGCCTGATTCCAACTTATGTGTGGCTCCCTGAAGGAGCACTTGTTTCAACAGTTACACCGAGGAAGAAAATAGAAAATAGGAATTGTATGGCTTCCTTGGGTCTGTCTTCTTAGGGAACACGCTGTAATACCACTCTACAATGGCAGTGTTTTCCTATCCTGTTTGTTTTTATTTCTCAGCTACTGTTAGGGTGCTAAACCCTAAAACCATCTAATTCGGGCACAGAGAGCATTTAAAATGAAGTACTCTGTTAATCAGCCCATTCTAAGCATTCTTGGGAAGTCCCAGATCAATCCACCAAGTAGAATCTCATTAAATAACAGAAGACAGAGAATCTAAGGAGTCAAGCTAGTACAATTTGATGTGCAGGATAATTACTTAGCCCTTTGAAAAGCCATCAGATGCTATACCTAATAGCTTAATATCAAAAGAAAATTTAAGATTCTGATTTTTATATTTATCCATAGTTGTGTAATAATTACTCAACTGGTCAAGAGTTTAAACATCATAGCTAGAACTTCAAGCATTATACAGAACAACCAGGGACCATGTCACAACTAGGGTTACTGTTCTGCTGTAGTGTTTGAAACTAGCCAACAATTGGTTTCCTTCTTTTACTTTCAATTTATACAATGTTTAAAGATCACTGCCATTTGCAGCAACATGGATGGACCTAGAGACTATCATACTAAGTGAAGTCAGACAAAGACAAATAAGATACCACTTATATGTGGAATCTAAAAAAATGATACAAATGAACTTATTTATAAAACAGAAACAGACTCACAGACACAGAAACTTATGGTTACCAAAGGGGAAAGGTGGAGAGGGATAAATTAGGAATTTGGGATTAAAAGATACATAATACTTTATATAAAATAGATAAACAAGGGCTGACTATACAGTAATGGGAACTATATTCAATATCTTGTAATAACCTATATTGGATAAGAATTTGAAAAATAGATATATACATATGTGTATGACTGATTCACTTTGCTGTACACCCAAAACAGTGTAAATCAA
The DNA here is from genome assembly GCF_963455315.2 of Globicephala melas. Classification (NCBI taxonomy): domain Eukaryota; kingdom Metazoa; phylum Chordata; class Mammalia; order Artiodactyla; family Delphinidae; genus Globicephala; species Globicephala melas. Next base: position 64,503,831 of record NC_083322.1, read on the forward strand.
CTATATTTCAATTTAAAAGTTTTTTAAAATTTTTAAAAGAGTTAATAAAAAAATCACTCTAGATACATACACATGTACAATTAGTAATAAAGATACCACTGGACAAGGTTACAGAAACTAAGTCATAAACATTTGTCTCCGCCAATGCCACACATCTGTTCTATAACAATGTCATTATTGCACTCGAGGACAAAAATGTATGGGTCTCTGAGGACACAGAAATGATATATATTTTCAGATACATGTTCCTTTGTGAAAGCTATAGTGTCCAGTCAGATAAATCCTATCAATAAAACTGATAGATTACAAGAGATAGCAAGACATAGCAGTCTTTGTTTTCTAGCATATGACATAAATAATGCACAAATGTTTAACGACATGATGTCAAAATTTAGTCATGAGAAGTCTCAAAGATGCAGATTAAATTGACCATCTGTACAGCCTGCCATGAAGTAAATCGTTCATCATTTTTCATAAATAACTGTTCAAGTATTAATGAACCAGGGATATATAAAAGTTTCCAAACCAATGGATGAAAAATGCAAAGCATGTATGTTTTTTAATATTTAGAAATAAGATAATTCTGAACCTATCGCTTCTCATGTGTTGTCCTTTTATCTGTCTTTATTATTTTTGCTATAGTTTCCAAACTCCAGAGAGGGTGGATGTGTACAGATCTACACATGTGTTATCTCTTTAATTAGAACATAAGCATATAACCGTACTCGAAGACCCAAAAGCCATACAGACAGTGACTTGTAGGGATTAGTACCAGCATTTAAAGTCAATCATCAAAAATTCATTTACTTGACAAAGAGGGAAACTTTTAATATCATCAGTTTTTATGAAGAAAAACAATGAGTAAATGAAGGAATATATACAAAGTTATTCACAGCTACATAGGGAAGTATCTAAGAATATCCACTTTGAAATAACAACTTTAAATAAATTTCTCTACCTAAATGCATCTTGCCTTATAAAAAAAAAATCACCCAAAGGAATTCTGTTTGTATGGCCTCTAGGTGTCATACTTGACCAACATTTGGGGTAGAAAAAATTAATTTGGGGCTTCTTTCTATTCCCCCCCTTCTTGCCACACCCACGAGATTATTAAAAGATGAAACATTTCCCTTTTTATCTTTGTAATAAGTAGCCACAAATTTTACTTTCCCAATTCTGACTCTAATATTCACCATTTATTTTCTTTCCAATTCCTTTTTCTTTATAACTACTTTGTTGGTTGGTTGGTTGATTAGTTTGCTGGTTTGTAGGTATATGCAGTGAGGGGAGGGGAGATTCTAAATTTCAAATAGTTTTACAGAAAGAAAATAAACCCCATGGTTTCTCCATTTTACTCAAAACTAAACCTGTTTGGAAACAATAATGATCTGCTATGAATAATCAGATTCCTTGTTTTGAGTGTCAGGTAAAAAGGTACAGTATTTTGGGGCTTCCCTGGTGGTGCAGTGGTTAAGAGTTCGCCTGCCGATGCAGGGAACACGGATTCGTGCCCCGGTCCGGGAGGATTCCACGTGCCACGGAGCAGCTGGGCCCAGGAGCCATGGCCGCTGAGCCTTCATGTCCGGAGCCTGTGCTCCTCAACGGGAGAGGCCACAGCAGTGAGAGGCCCACGTACCGCAAAAAAAAAAAAAAAAAAAAAAAAATGCTTAAAAAAGGTACAGTATTTTGGTTCAGATCCTTCTAGGTTTGGGGAATGGATCACTTACTGCAAGCCTTACAATAAGGATCCCAATCTCGGTGGTAGGTGAGGCATCAATAGTCCCTGACACAATGCAGTACCCCAATCGTTACATTTCACCAGGGGTTCACTTGGGAGAATGCTTCCATACAGAACACCCAGGCCAATGCAATGATTCAGGTATTTGAAAGTGCAGAGCAATAATGTATACAAAGGCAACAGAATTGATTAGCTATCACTAGTTGTGTTGGTCCTACAGATGGATAATGAAAAGGTACCGACTTTTAACAAGCAATTGAAAACTAAATATGAAGGAAAGGAGCCCTTAAAAAGAGACCCTTGTCTCCTGCAGTGGCAGAGTTAAAAAAAAAAAAAAAAAAAAAGCTGAAGATCAAATTAAAACTTAATAGTTAAGAGTTGACAACTGCAAAGATAACTGAATGATCAACTGAGGCAAGTTTGTTACGAAAAGATCAGGGTCTGCTTAGGAAAACCTGGAACCTGATACATGGACAAGTTTATCTGGGTCAATGCGCACATGTCTTTGGTTCCCTGGGCTCCTCTGAACTCTCAAAGCCTTCGAAGGCAGCCCACCTCTCCCTGTTAAGTACTGGCATATCGCCTTTCCTAGTTTTCAGACTGCTAGCTAGGATTAAGTTGCAGCGTTAAGTCAGTCTAGTCATGTTGGGTCTGTTAAGAGTAAAAGGACTACACAGCAAAGGAGCTGCCAGAATTAGCTAGCAGCTGACTACTGGTAGGAGCCAGAAGACTATTCAGGAGGCTTGATTTTGAGAGTGTTTGATTAGGGGCCACAACATACAGGGATAGAGAGTTTATTATCTTGGAGAAATACTCTATGGGCATAGAATTTAACACTCTGCCAAGGATGAAAGGGATGGTGCAAACTGGTGGTTCCTAGAAGCCTGGAGAAACACTGATGGAAAGTGAACTGTCAGGGAAGGAAGACAGGGAAGGAAGGGACATGCTGGAGTAGATACATTATGTAAGGAAAAGGAAGACCAAGACAGGATTATGCTCCTCCAAGGGGACACACAGAGACCACACCAATCACCAAGGCCTTCAGAAATGTACTGGTGAGAAGGACGCCAGCATCACTGAGTTCCACGGTGGCTCTTTGCACGCCACCAGTAGGAGAGGTGGTCACACATGTTTAAGTCTCTGATCCATCTGAGTTAATTTTTACGCATGGTATGAAGTAAAGTTCTAAACTCATTATTTGGCACAAGGATACTCAACTGTCCAAGCACCATTTAAAAGAGTGTTATTTTTCTCATAGAATAGTCTCAGCACTTAGTAATAAAAAATCAACTGACCATTAAGGGAATGGTCTACTTTTGTTCCACTCCAAGGCATAGCTCAGAGATATTGCGGGTTCAGTTTCAGACCATCATAATAAAGCAAAAATCACAATAAAGGGAGTCACAGGATTTTTTTTTGCTTTCCCAGTGCATAAGAGTCATCTTACCCTATACGGTAGTATATTAAATGTGAAATAGCATTGTGTCTTTAAAAAAGTGTACATACCTTAATTAAAAATACTTTATTGCTAAAAAATGCCAACCATCATCTAAGTCTTCAGCAAGTTGTGATCTTTTTATCATAGTAACATCTAAGATCACTGATCACAGGTCACCATAACAAATATAATAGTGAAAAAGTCTGAAGTATTACAAAAGCTCTCAAAATGTGACACAGAGGGCTTCCCTGGTGGCACAGTGGTTGAGAGTCCACCTGCCGATGCAAGGGACGTGGGTTCGTGCCCCGGTCCAGGAAGATCCCAGATGCCGCGGAGCGGCTGGGCCCGTGAGCCATGGCCGCTGAGCCTGCGCGTCCGGAGCCTGTGCTCCGCAACGGGAGAGGCCACAACAGTGAGAGGCCCGCGTACTGCAAAAACAAAACAAAACCAAAAAAAACCAAACAAACAAAAAAAATGTGACACAGACATGCAAAGTGAGCAAATGCTACTGGAAAAATGTCACTGATTAAGACTTGCTCCACGGAGAATGGTAATTTGTAAACAATGCAGTATCTTCAAAGCACAATGAACCACAGAGCACTAAAACGAGGTATGCCTGTATTCCCATCTTTATGCTCATACCACACAACCTTGATTTCTTTAGCTTATACTAAGTTTTGAAATTCAATAATGTAAGACCTCCAACTTTTTTCCTTCTCAGAAAGGTTTTTGCTATTCAAGGTCCTTTGCGTTGCCATATCTATTTTAGGATCAGCTTCTCAATTTCTACAAATTGCCTACTACAATTTAGATAGAGGTTGCAATGAATCCACAGATCAATTTGAGGTGATCAGCCATCTTAACAATACTGAGTTTTCCCATTCATAAACAGGAATGTCTCTCCATTTATTTAGATATTCATAAATTATTTTCATAACTATTTTATACTTTTCAGTGCAGAATGCACTTATTTTGTTAAATTATACCTGTTTCATTGTTTCTGACATTCTTGTGAATAGAATTTACTGAATTTCACTTTGAATTGTTTATTGCTAAAATACAGAAATCAAATTGATTTTTGCATATTGATTCTGTATCCTGCAATCTTGCTTAACTCACCTATTACTCTAATAGATATTTTCCAAACTTGAGATTTTTCAACATATAAATCTGCCATCAGCAGACAGACATCTCTACTCCTCATTTTTCAATCTGAAAGCCTTCATTTTTATTATTATTACAATTACTGTTATTGTAATTGTTATTTTGCCTGTTACACCAGCTAAAGCTTCCAGCACAAGGTTAAACAGAAGTGGAGAGAGCTCAAATCCTGGCTTGGTACCTGATCTGAGTGAGAAAATATTCAGTCTTTCTCCATTAACTATGATGTCAGCTATAGATTTTCATAGATGCCATTTCCATTCCTAGATTGAGAAAGTTCCATTAAATTTTTAGATTGTTGAAAGTTTTTATCAAAAATGGGTGTTGGATTTCGTCAAATGATTTTTGTACATCCTTTAACTGTCTTATATCCTTTAATTGATCAATACATTCTAGTAATTGATTTGATTTTCAGATGTTAACTCAACCTTGCATTCCTGGGACAAACTGCACTTAGTCATGGTATATAATCTTTTATGTATGTTATTAAATTTGATTTTCAAATTTGGTTTAGGTTTTTCCTTCTATATTCATTAGGAATATTGGTCTTGAGTTTGTTTAGTTTTTCTTCTTGCTGTTACTTGTGATATCTTTTTTTATTTATATATACAGCAGGTTCTTATTATCGATTTTATACATATTAGTGTATATATATCAATCCCAGTCGCCCAATCCATCCCACCACCATCACCCTGCCCCCGCTTTCCCCCCTTGGTGTCCATATGTTCGTTCTCTACATCTGTGTCTCTATTTCTGCCTCGCAAACTTGTTCATCTGTACCATTTTTCTAGATTCCACATGTATGTGTTAATATATGATATCTGTTTTTCTCTTTCTGACTTAAATTCACTCTGTATGACAGTCTCTAGGTCCATCCACATCTCTACAAATGACCCAATTTCGTTCCTTTTTATGGCTGAGTAATACTCCATTGTATATATGTGCCACATCTTCTTTATCCATTCATCTGTCGATGGGCATTTAGGTTGTTTCCATGAGCTGGCTATTGTAAAGAGTGCTGCAATGAACATTGTGGTGCATGTGCCGTTTTGAATTATGGTTTTCTCTGGATATATACCCAGTAGTGGGATTGTTGGGTCATATGGTAGTTCTATTTTTAGTTTTTTAAGGAACCTCCGTACTATTCTCCATAGTGGCTGTATCAATTTACATTCCCACCAACATGCAAGAGAATTCCCTTTTCTCCACACCCTCTCCAGCATTTGTTGTTTGTAGATTTTCTGACGATGCCCATTCTAACTGGTGTGAGGTGATACCTCAATGCAGTTTTGATTTGCATTTCTCTAATGATTAGTGATGTTGAGCAGCCTACTTGTGATGTCTTTATATGGCTTTGGTATCAGGATAATTCAGGCTTCATAGAATGCATTGGAATGTGTTCCTTTCTCTCTTATTTTTCAAAGTTTGTGAAGGACTGTATGAGTTCTCCTTTGAATGCTTAGAATTCACTACTGACACCATCTGAGCCTAGACATTTCCTTCATGGGATGATTTTTAATTACTATTTCAGTTTCTTTACTTGTTATAGATCTACCCAGGTTTTCAACTTCTTCTTCCATAAGTTCTGGTAACTGTGTTCTAGGAATTTACCCGTATCATGTAAGTTGCCAAATTTGTTAGCAAAAGTTTGTTCATAATAACCACACAAAATCGTTACATTTATATAAGGTTGCCTTCTCTTTTAGGAGATCATAATTAGAGGGGAGAGAGAGAGAGATGAGCAAGCATCTTGGTATGGGCTGAACTGTGTTCCCCCAAATTCATAAGTTGAAGCCCTCACCCCCAGTATCTCGGAATGTGACTGTATCTGAAGAAAGAGTATTTAAAGAGATAATTAAGGTTAGATGAGGTCATTGGCGTGGGCTCTAATTCAATATGACTGGTGTCTTTATAAGAAGAGGGGAATAGGACACAGACATGCAGGGAGGAAAGACCATGTGAAGACAAAGGGAAAAGACAGTCATCAACAAACCAAGGAAAAATGCCTCAGAATGAAATCAACCCTGTGGACTTCTTGATCTTGGACTTTTAGCCTCCAGAACTGTAAGGAAATAAATTTCTATTGTTTAAGCCAAAAAAAAAAAAATTTATATAAGGTTGGTACTGATTTCTCCTCATTCCTGATTTTGGTGATTCATGTCTATTTTCTTTTTTCTTAATCGACCTAGTTAAAGGTATGTCTTTTTTTTTCTATCTTTTCATAAAACTTCTGGTTTCTTCGATTTTTCTCTATTGATTTTCTTTCTTTTAATTCATCGCTTTACACTCTAATTTTATAATTTCCTTTCTTCTGTCTTAGGCTTAATTGTTCTTTTTTTCTCATTTCTTAAGGTGAAAACTTAGATTACTGAGGCCTTAGGTTGCTTAGGTACTTAATTAGGTTACTTACTGAAGTTATGTAGGCCTTTCTTACTTTTTTTTAAAGATTTTTTTTTTTTGATGTGGACCATTTTTTTAAGGTCTTTATTGAATTTGTTACAATATTACTTCTGTTTTATGTTTTGGTTTTTTGGCTGCGAGGCATGTGGGATCTTAGCTCCCCGACCTGGGATCAAACCCACACCCCCTGCATTGGAAGGAGAAGTCTTAACCACTGGACCACCAAGGAAGTCCCAACCTGTCTTATTTTTTGACATACACTTAAAGCCAAAAAAATTTCCTCCTAAGCACTGCTTATCTGCATTACATTCAGTTTGATATGATGTGTTCCATTTCATTCAGTTCAAAATATATTTTTAATTTCCCTTATGATTTATTCCTTGTTCTGTGACTATTTTTTTGTGACTTATTTTTAAATGTATTTTTTTTATTTCCAAATATTTGAGGGTTTTCGAGATCTATTTCTGTTGTGCAAGTCTAATTTACTGGTGTTAAGAATAAACTTTACATGATTTCAAGTTTTTACATTTATTGAGCCTTGTTTTGTGATCCAGCTTGTGGTCTATACTGAAGAATATTTCATGCACACTTAAAAGAAAATGTATTCTTCAGACATTGGGTGAAATGTTCTATAAAGTTCAAGCTAGTTGATGTCACTGCTCAAATGTTCTATACCCTGGCTGATTCTCTGTCTAGTTGTTTTATTGTTTTATCAACTATTGAGAGCACATAACTGAAAGCTCCTGATATTATTGTTGATTTGTCTTATTTTCCTTTTAATTCTGTCAGTTTTTTAATGTCATATATTTGGGAGCTCTGCTATTAGGCATGCACACATACATTGTTTTATTTTCCTGATGTACTGACCTCCCTCATTAGAACATGTCCTTTAATGTCTCTATCAATTTTCCCTTGTTGTGAAGTCTATTTTTCCTGATAATATGGCTAGCCCAGCTCTATTATGGTTGCTGCTTGCATGGAGAATATTTTTTCTATCCTTTAACTTTCAACCAACTTGTGTACTCAGATCTAAGGTATATTCTTGTAGACCACATATGGTTGAGTTTGTTTTTTATTCAGTCAAATATCTTTGCCTTTTGATTGGTTTTTGGTTTATTCGCACTTAATGTAATTATTTATATGGTTATATTTACATCTGTTATTTTGCTATTTTCTACTTGTCATATCTTTTTTAAATTATAGTTTTAAGACATAATTCACATATCATAAACGCATCCATTTAAATACAATTCACTGGTTTATTCACACAGTTGGGCAACTATCACCACCGTGTAATTTCACAACATCTTCCTAAAACTAAAAAAAAAAAATCCTAAACCCATTATCAGTTACTCTTCTTCCCCCAAACTCTGGCAACCACTAACTTTCTGTATCTATGGATTTACCCATTCTTGAAATTTTGCATAAATGGAATCATACAATACGTGGCCTTTCGTGAATGGCTTCTTTCACTTAGCATACGTTTTCAAGGTTCATTCTTGGTATATCATGAATCAGTACTTCATTTTTTTTCTGGTTGGGTAATATTTCATTATATGAATATACTACATTTTCTTTATCCTTTAATCAGTTGATAGACATTTGTGTTGTTTCCACTTTTTGGCTATTATAAATAATGTTGCTACGGACATTTACATACATCTTATATATATATTTTTTCCCTCTGTTCCCCTTTTATGCCTTCTTTTGTGTTTTTGTCATACTATTCTAACCACCCAGGGTTTTTAAAAATAATTTTCTGAGTTACTCTAAAGACAATATTTACCTATGCCAGCTTTTCACTATATACTGTTGAATATTAACTTAATTCCCAGGAAATATAGCATCTTTTTTCTAACATGTCCCCCTTTTCTCCCCTATGTTATGTGATCTATACATGGTAAAAAACCAACAGAACAGTATTATTAAAACTTCCGTATAAAATCTTATATATTTTAGAAAGGTTAGGGGAAAATATGAATAAATATATTTACAGGCTCTTTCATATTTAATACCATGTTTACCATTTCTGACACCCCTCATTTCTTCAAGTAGCTTAGGGTTACTCTCTGGTTTCATTTTCTTTCAGACTGATGGACTTCCATTATTAATTCTTGGAAGGCAGGTCTGTTGGTAATTAATCCTCTCACACTTTGTTTAGCTGGTAATGTGCTTACTGAATCTTCATTCTTTTTTTTGTTTTTTTTTTTTTTTTTTGGCGGTACGTGGGCCTCTCCCTGTTGTGGCCTCTCCCGTTGTGGAGCACAGGCTCCAGACGCGCAGGCTCAGTGGCCACAGCTCACGGGCCTAGCCGCTCCGCGGCATGTGGGATCTTCCCGGACCGGGGCACGAACCCGTGTCCCCTGCATCGGCAGGCAGACTCTCAACCACTGCACGACCAGGGAAGCCCTGCATCTTCATTCTTAAAGGATGCTTTTGTTGAATAAAGGTTTCTTGCTTTACAGTTTTTGTTTTCTCTCAACTCTTTGAACATAAGATTCTGCTGTCTTCGGGAAACCATTGCTCCTGATTAGAAGTTAGCTGTTAGTCTTACAATGATATTGAACCAGGTTCATTTTGCCCAATGCACAGCAAGGCAAAACGCTGAGATGCCAAGGTTTGCAGCAAAGAGAGTTTATTCGCAAGGCAGCCAAGAGAGGAGATGGGAGAACAAATCTCACATCCACCTCCCCAAAGGCAAGAAGCTCCAGGTATTTATGGGATAATGAGTAATGAAGCAGGGCGGTTTGAGGCATGGGGAGCATGGGGAAAGGTGATTGGGAAAAGGTGCTGTAATCGTTATTCTGCAGAGGTGTTACTAAGCTTCAGACCTATGCATGTTCAAAAGGTCACTGAGAGGATACTCAGGCTTGCTCAGTTGAAGGATCAGTGGTCTTATCCAATCTTAACCAGCTCCGTTGGAACTAAAGCAGTTGACTCCAAGTTCCTAGAAAACAACTCAGGCAAACAGACTATAGTTTAGGCTACATACTGCTTGGAGGACATGCAAGTCTTAAAATGACTTTGATTAGTGAAGGAAGATGAAATGGATTTAACCCATGCTTTCAATTGTGGTTCCTTTGCACTTCATGAGTCTTTTTTCTCTTAATGTTTTATGATAAATTCTTATTGTATTTGATGTAGATCTCTTATTTTATCTGGGCTTTGTTGAGGTTCTTAGGTGCTTAGGTAAATGTTTCTCATCAAATTTGGTAAGTTTTGAGGGCTATTTCTTCAAATATATTTTTTTCTATTCACTTCTCCCTCCTTTCATTCTGGGATTTCCATGACCTATTTGTTGGCATGCTTGATGCTGGTTCACAGATCTGTGAGGCACCGCTGTTATCTTTTTCTTTCTCTCTATTCATCAAATTAGATCATTTATACAGATCTGTGTTCAAGTTTACTGATTCAATGGTTCTACTTTCCAGGAACCCAGGGTACTTCCATCTTTTGACTCAGGATTTCAACATGTATCCTACATGTTTGCCTCTGAAGGAAAGCAGAGGGCAAGAGAGTGCTACAGTTCTATGAGATGTCTACATTATTTCTCTCTACATATCACTGGACAAAATGATACCATATAGCCACAACCTAATTGCAAGGGAAGCTGGGAAATTTGTGTCCCAGTATGCCCAAGATGAAGAAAATGGAATTTAATAAATACATAGCAATATCTCTACCATAGATTCCTACATTCAGGCAACTGTGTCACCCAAAAGACTTTATTATTTTTCTTTGTCTGATTACCTAGATGTCATAACCCTCTACATGTTTTCAGGTCAAACTGTTGAGCACATAGGTAGACAGCAGATTAATAATCATTGAAATGTAGAAATTGGAGTCTAATCTCTAGAGAGCTGGCAGTGATTAAGATGGCAATGGTAGACCTCTTTCAGGGTTTAACTTGACCAAATAAGAAAGAAAATTCACAATGAAGGCAGGCTGGGAGTGATTACTTCATAAAAGGTAAAATGATAAATTGAACATAAGAGTTCTCTCTGCTTCATCCTCAAACCCCACTAAAACATGAACAGCAGAATTTTAAAAGTATAAAACACATAAGGCTGAAGAGAACAGTAGAGGGAAAAAACCCTGCATCTTTAATAAAAGAGGTAAATAGATAGTGGTTTCCTATGCTGCATTACTCCTTTAACTCTATATTTGAACAGGTTTTTGTGACAGGTTATCAGGCTTCACTTCATAATCCCTCACATCTCATTCATATAAGCTACAATGTGAATGGCTCTCTCTGTGTTGTACAACATAACAGCCCTTCCTTACTCCACCTTTGGAGTGGGTATGCCTCTGATTTCTGACCCTTCCTGATAAATATATTTGCTTTACTCTTTGACACATATAGGATCTCAGCTTCCCCTAGTCTACTGAGTCATTTTAAAAGTTTCTCCTGATTGAATTTTCAATCTTTTTCTAAAATTTTTTGACAACACTATTTTGTACTATCTCCTCTCCATTCTATTTGGCCTTACGTATTTATACATTTTAAACTCTGCTATTGACGTTTAGTGGGGTTTGGGGATGAATCAGGCAGTACCCTTATGTTCAACCCATACGTTTAACTGGGAGTCAATTAAACTCCAAATGAGTCAGTTCATTTTCTATTTTTATTTTTCTTTTATATTTTTTAACCAACTATGAAAACAAACTTTAATATTTAATTGATGCTCATTACTTTCATATGTTAAATGTCAGCTAAACCTTTCACATCAGAAGAAATAAGTGGGCAAGGTATCATTATGTGACAATAGAAAAAAATAACAGTTTAACAACTTTCCCATGTACTCAGTGATAAGTTTAAAAGTAGGAGGATACCGGACTTCCCTGGTGGTCCAGTGGTTAAGACTCTGTGCTTCCACTGCAAGGGGTACAGGCTGGATCCCTTGTCGGGGAAGTCCCTCATGCCACGAGGTGAGACCCAAAAAAAAGTAGTAGGATACCATAATCTCCCTATACATTGTGTTGCCCAAATTAGAGATAGCTTTCTGAAAATCAGTGGTTTTGTAGAGAACATCTGCACTAAAAATATAATAGACACAAATATTTGTCTAATTTGAAGTTATTTAGAGTAGTAGAAGGTCCACAAAATAAATGCATGAAAAGTTCTTGTGAAAAAAAAGTACTTATGAAAAACTGGAAAACAATTTAAATAATTCACCTGACTAAAATTTAAAGGAACTTTGATTTTTTTAGTAATTAGAGAGAAACAACCATACCCAAGTGTTCTAGAACCAAATGTGCAGAACGAATGCAAGTATAATACTTCCCTAAGAAAAAAATGAATCTTGGCATATATGATTATCCGTAATAGAACTAAAAAACTCAAGCTTCTCCTTGAGATAAAATTTGTTATATAAAAGTTACATTTTTTTTTTTAATGACAATTTTTGACGGTCTTGCTACCGATATTTTAAGTTGACACATCTTTCTTTGCTAACAGAGTGGCCTTTCTTTATACTTCTGCTTAGTAGGTGATGAAAAGAGACCAGCTATTCAGGCTTCCCTGGTGGCGCCGTGGTTAAGAATCCACCTGTCAATGCAGGGGACACGAGTTCAAGCCCTGGTCCAGGAAAATCCCACATGCCACGGAGCAACTAAGCCCGTGTGCCACAACTAACGAGCCTGTGCTCTAGAGCCCGCAAGCCACAACTACTGAGCCTGCGTGCCACAACTTCTGAAGCCCGTGTGCCTAGAGACCATGCTCCACAACAAGAGAAGACCGCGCACCACAATGAAGAGTAGCCCCCACTCTCTGCAACTAGAGAAAGCCCAAGCACAGCAATGAAAACCCAATGCAGCCAAAAATAAATCAAATAAATTTAAAAAAAAAAAGAGAGAGACCAGCTATTCAACACATCTTGGCATTCACAGATGTAAGATGCTTTCATTTTTATAGAGTAAGATATGCTTACATCTTATATACCCTGCATTATAATGCAATAAAAATACCTATAGTTATGCTGAATTCATCATTTGGCAATGAAAATCAAGCTCAATGTAAGATGAAGATATAGGACACTTTAAGAAAAAAGCAAATGTCAGTAAATTAACTCCATCCATTGTACTACCCTGTGGCGACAGCAGACGTCACTACTAATTTTCTCAAGCTGCTAGTACACGTCTATAGCTGAAAACAGTATGAAAAGCTTTCTAATTAATTGCTACTGGCAGATCTGCTACTTCCAAAAGTTTTTCCCTTGAGATACAGATGCTAACCTGTCTTACTATATGACAATTGCATCCTTTTGCAATTTACAAAGAAAATATTTTTTCTTTCATTTGCTAATCGGTGGCACAGAAAATGTTCCAGATCCTAGAAGGTGATAAAGGGGACAAAAAGGTATTTAAAATTTGTTTTCCTTTCTAAATTGAATAATGGGCTGAGGACTGCCAAGTTTTGGCTGAACAATAGCTCACCATCCAGTTTTACTTTACTCAACTGAAAAGAGATGAACATAAGCAGCTTAACTGGGATGTGAATAAAAGCAGTACTTCAAAACTATACTAGCAAACATGACTCTTTAATCTACAACATGTCTCATTTACCACATTTTTGTAAGGTCTCAATGTAAGAGGGTTGAGAGTGTGGACAAAATGCCCTTAAAAACACATGTGTCTCTAAATGAAAAGTGATAGAAACTACATTTTGCAGCTGTTTGAATATTCTGAAATTTTCACATTTTTAGTCCAAAATAAAAATAAGAAAATAACACTGACAAGAGCAACACTATCAACAACATGCAAGCCAAATATCAGGATCTAGGCTCTTCCCAGGGCTTTTTAAGTGATGACCCAAATGTGGCTGTGAAAGTCCATTTTATCACAGTTTTTATGTGATCTCCATTATGTCCTCCAAATCATACCTTTGTTGAAAATTGACCCATTCATTCAACCAATGGGAAAATGTTTACTGAGTGCCCTGAGTGCCTACTATGTGCCAAGCACTGTGTCAAGCTCTGGAGATACAGTGACTCACATATACATCATGCAACACTCACTGAGCCTTCATGTATGCATGGTACTGAGCTTGGAAATGTACAGGCTAGCCAAACTGCCATGTCCCTCGACCACAGGACAACATAATACATATGATAGCATTACGTACACAAAGATAAAATGTAAAATGAATCAAGAGAAAAGCCCATTAATATATCAACACCCAGGGTACTGTTAGGCACGTAAATAACCAACAGTGGGCCTTATCCGCAATCGATACTTTGCAGAGTAAACTGCTCCAGACAGGCAGCCCCCATAGCATGTAATGAGCAGAAACTTCAGGCTCTCTGTGTTGTCATTGCAGATGTTTGGATCCTGCTGTTTTCACATTCTGCGTGGCTGCGATGACTGTACTTTCTTGGCAGCCAAAAGGGAAGCTTGCCCCGGTTTCTCCCATAACAAGCTAAGGACAAAACCTAGAATCCATCTTATTTTCACCCCATGTGACTGAAAAGGAGTGTTGGTGGGGGCAGGAAACATCACTGACAATGGCTAGTGTGGAAGAAAAACACCAAAATAAACTATAAAAGGGTATTAACTCAATGGGTTTAAATTACAAGAGATTTCTCTTTCGTAAAATGCAACACAGACTCACACCCAACTGTGTTTCACTATCTCATTATGCAATTATGGGGGCTACTAATGGTTTATATACTCTTAGAAAAAAAATAAGTTTCACAGAAAAAAAGAGAGTAGTAGAGATTTTTAAATGGGTAATATGTTGTTGACATTATCACAGATGTTATTTTTAATGAATAAGAGTACTAATGTATTTCACTCTTCCAGATCACACAAGTACAAAGGAGCACCACTGTTAGCCTATTTTTAATAACTATTTTCTTAATATATTCTCATAAAATTCCTACAAGTGTATATGTTTATCCCTGACATAATATGGACTACTTCATTAGTTTTCCATGAAATTTAAAAACCTCCTGCATTATACTGCTTCATATTGGACTGATAGCCACCATATGCTTCAGTCATTAAAAAGAACAGTCTGCACCACACCATAAGTAAAGCTAATGCTTACCTCTAAGCAATAAGTATTAAAACGAATACTAAACATTTGCTTTACAGCATGTTTTTCTTCTCTAAATTATGATTTTTGCAACATTTTTAATGGCTTTCATTTTTATTGCATTGCAAAAGTGAGATCATATTCTTCGTATGTACTTCATTATCTCATCTGATTGGGTTTTAATTCCTGCAACATACAGCAAAGGTTGATGTGCCTTTTGCAATTTGAAAACTGTGGTTGCATGCTGAGAATAATTAGCTTCACTAACGCAGAACAAATGATTTCTTTGCAAAACACCAAGCCTGTGTTTCAACAGATAATTGTAGAATACCCAAGTTATCTTGGGACTTACAGTATAGTGGTTACTTTGAGTTTAATTAATATTTTTGTAATCTTAATTCCCTAATAACTATGTGACCCAGGGATTATCATAAAGAGTGTTGTTTTTGAAATCTGGAGTTGAGGAGACTTTCTCAAATTGGTTCATTTGAGTTGTCAGTTTTCATTAAAATACTTATGAAAAATATTAATATTATTTATATCTAGTCATAATTTATGCAAAATTTCATTATTGGCTGTGGCTACCAGAATGGTAGTAGGCTATCTTTCCTGCCCAATTCACCCTGAAATGTTGAAGATCTTTTATGAATCCAATAGAGAAACACTTAAAAGTAACCAGATTAGTTGAGTTTTCTACTTAATTTTACTGAGATAATATAAATGTAGTAATTAAATCCCACAAGTCAATTTAAACTAAAGAGAACTCATTTAGTAATAGCAACAACAGAGAAATCTATAATTTCTTGTAATTAAGAGGTTAATCTTCTTTAAACCAGTAAAATCTGCACTGAAAGCTTCATTCAATTGTTTATATTTTAGTTAAGATTCTTATTGAGTTAAAGATTACTGCAGCACCTTAAGTGGAAACATTAAACAGAGTTCACTACACAGCAAAAAGGTCATGAATGCATACTGCTCTGAAATTAAACCTTACTTTCATTCCCTACATGGCTGCAGGAAACTTAAGCTGCTGCTGAATTACAGAGCCATCTAGTATCTTATAGTTCCAGTTATCAATGGCCTGACAAGTCTAATTCCAAGCAAGACTCCTTCAACTACTCCAACCTCACTACAATTAGATTCACTACAATTTAGATTCATCCTCTAAAATGTCTCTGGAATAAGCAGGTAGATACAAGCTTTAAATGTTTTAAACTTTATAGTCTAGATTGACTTCTATGGCATCGTTGGCAGATAGACAATGAAACTATTATCAAATTAAGTTTCATTCTATATCTATAACTTTAATCCTAAATATTAACAAGCTTGTTATTTATTTGATTGACACAGAAGGTGCTTTTAAAACCTAAGAAATTATTCTCCTTTCCTTGCTTTGAGACTACTGAATCACAAAAAAGTTTAGTACCTTTTGTAAAGTGAGTTTTATATTCAAAATTGTAACTCTGACTACAATTTTGAAATGCAAACAGACTGTGTTATACAGATGCTCTTAATATATCTACAAGTTGTTAATGTGCACACCAGCCCAGTTAGCAAATACAATAAAAGGAATGAAAATTACTTGAAGATTATTGAAACAACAGTGAGAAAAAAAAAAAAAGGATTCAGCAAAACAAACTTGAATTCAAAGACTATGAAATTCAAGGAGTATTAAACTGTTTGCCAAAGAACATTGCTTTATTTTTATTCAACTTTTTAGAGACTGTTTATCTGAAAAACGTGTTCTTTACATGCCCAAGCACCACACCACTGAGGTTTCCAAATTAACTTTTGCAGTAAATTATTTTGATCAGAATCAAGGTATTATATCTTGGAATATTTAAAATATTCATATTTCATTTAGATTTAGAGAC
The DNA here is from genome assembly GCF_963455315.2 of Globicephala melas. Classification (NCBI taxonomy): domain Eukaryota; kingdom Metazoa; phylum Chordata; class Mammalia; order Artiodactyla; family Delphinidae; genus Globicephala; species Globicephala melas. The sequence goes on from NC_083322.1 coordinate 64,520,477, forward strand.
ACAAAACTATAAAACTCACTTTCTCCTAGTAATAGCTTTCAAGTAAAGTCCTTTTCCTTTTTGTTTGGCAAGCATGTAACTTTGATATTGCTTTTTTCCCTTCTCTCACTCAATTCCATCTCTGCCTTGTACTGGTTAGATCAGGTTCAAAATTATATTTATTTCATTTAATAAATATGAATTCAAAAGAGGGTTAAAAATAGGAATGTTCACTGAAATACTGTACCATTACAGTAAAACTTAATTTTTGCTGCAAATCAAGTTTAGTTACCTTAGCAACCCTTTTATTTTATTTTTTATTTTTTTAACCCTTTATTTTAAAAGTTCAAAGTCAATCAAACTCTATTAAGAGAATATAGTTGGAAAACCATGGCAATTTACTACTAAAAATATCATGATGCTGAAATAATTTAATCATGTGTTTAGAACTGGTGATGCCACTGACAAATTATTAAGGTTTCATATAAAAAGTTGATGGTTACTGCTCAGAAGTACTTAAGTGACAGTAAAAGTGGGACTGTGTTTTTTCATATGTGGTAAGAGAAGACTGATCTCGTTGTAAACCAGTGAAAGGATATAGTAAGAAATATTATTTTATCCCCTATAAAGTAGTAAATATCACCAAAATCCTTCACTTTTTATGTACTAGTTGGGGTATCCAATCTTTCTACCATTCAAAATCAAATATTAACCAATATTTAAGTACACAAATTACACCCTTCCCACTCTTGCTTCCACCTGATTCATAGAAATATATTTTATTTTAAATAAAACAATGCAGACAAATCATACTAATGGAGAAAAACAGCCTGATATGAAGCTGGATGGAGGAGCAGAGTCTTGTGACAAGACATATTCTTTCACCAATTTCCCTAAATTCACTTACAATTTAATGTAATTAACATATAGAGTTATTAATATATCATTTGGATTTGCATGATTTTCCTTGTTTCATTTGAAGCCAGCACAATACAAAGATATAACGGTAATAATTAAGATTTCACTTTTTCCTCAGGATTGCTTTGGGAATTCTGGGTCTTTCGTGATTCCATATAAATGTTAGGATTATTTGCTCTAGTTCTGTGAAAAATCTCATGGGTAATTTGGTAGGAATCACATTAAATCCATAGATTGCTTTGGGTAGTATGGCCATTTTAACTATATTAATTCTTCCAATCCAAGAGCATAGAATATTTTTCCATTTCTTTGAATCATCTTCAGTTTTCTTTATCAGTGTTTCATAGTTCTCAGCATATAAGTCTTTCACCTCCTTGGTCAGGCTTTTTCCTAAGTATTTTATTTACTTTCTCTTTCTGATATTTAATTGTTAGTGTAAAGAAATGCAACTGATTTCTGTATGTTAATCTTGTATCCTGCTACCTTGCTGAATTTATCAGTTCTAACAGTTTTTGTGTGAAGTCTTTAGCATTTTCCATATAGAGTATCATGTCATCTGCATATAATGACAATTTTACCTCTTCTCATTCAATTTGGATACTTTTTTATTTCTTTTTCTTGTCTGACTGCTGTGGCTAGGACTTCCAATACTATGTTGAATAAAGTGGTGAGAGTCAGCATCCTTGTCTTGTTCCAGATTTTAGCAGAAAGGCTTTCAGCTTTTCACCACTGAGTATTATGCTGGCTGTGGGTTTGTCACAAATAGCTGTTATTATGCTAAGATATTCCCTCTATACCCACTTTGGGGAGAGTTTTATCATGAAGGGATATTGAATATTATATCAAATCTCTTCTCTGCATCTACTGAAGTGATCATGTGGTCTGTTCTTTTTTTTCATTGATGTGGTGTATCACATTGATTTGAGTATGTTGAGCCATCCTTGTGACCCTGGGATGAATCCAACTTGATCATGGTGAATGATCCTTTTTATGTGCTGTTGGATTCATTTTGCTAATATTTTGTTGAGGATTTCTGCATTCATATTCATAAAGGATACTGGCCTGTAACTTTTTTGGTAGTGTCTTTGTCTTGTTTTGGTATCAGGGTAACAGTGGCTTCATAGAGTAACTTTGGGAATGTTCCCTTCTCTTCAGTCTTCTGGAAGAGTTTGAGAAGGATCAGTATAAGTTCTTCTTATACCAGAACAAAGTTGGAGGCATAGTCCTCCCAGACTTCAGACAATACTACAAAGCTACAGCAATTTAAAAAGTGTGGTATTGGCACAAAAACAGACATGGATCAACAGAACAGAAAGCCCAGAAATAAATACACATCCTACGGTCAATTAATCTTTGACAAAGGAGGCAAGAATATACAATGGAGAAAAGACAGCCTCTTCCACAAGTGGTGCTGGGAAAGCTGAAGAGCTGCATGTAACTCAATGAACTTAGAACTCTCCCTCACACCATACACAAAAATACACTCAAAATGGCTTAAGACTTAAATATAAGACATGACACCATAAAACTCCTACAAGAGAACATAGGCAAAAGATTCTCTGGCATAAATTGTAGAATGTTTTTTTAAGTCAGTCTCTCAAAGCAAAAGAAATAAAGCAAAAACAAACAAATGGGACCTAATTAAACTTAAAAGCTCTTGCACAGCAAAGGAAACAATAAACAAAATGAAAAGGCTACCTATTGACTGGGAGAAAGTATTTGCAAATGATGTGACCGACAAGGAATTAATTTCCAAAATATAAAAATGGCACATACAACTCAATATCAAAAAAACAAACAACCCAATCAAAAAATGGGCAGAAGATCTAAATAGACATTTCTCCAAAGAATACATACAGATGGCCAACAGGCACATGAAAAAATACTCAATATCACTAATTAGTAAAGAAATGTAAAACAAAACTACGAGGTATCACCTCACACTGGTCATCATCAAAAAGTCTACAAAAAAAAAATGTCTACAAATAAATGCTGGACAGTGTAAAGGGAACCCTCCTACACTGTTGGTGGGAATGTAAATTGGTGTAGCCACTATGGAGAACAGCATGGAGTTTCCTTAAAAACACTAAGAATAGAGGTAACATATGATCCAGCAATCCCACTCCTGGGCATATATCCAGAGAAAACTAATTTGAAATGATACATGCACCTTAATCACTATTTACAATAGCCAAGATAAGGGGAGCAACCTAAATGTCCATCAACAGATGAACAGATAAAGAAGCTGTGGTATATATATACTCAGCCACAGAAAAGAATGAAATAATGCCATCTGCAGCAACATGGATGGACCTAGACATTATCATACTAAGTAAACTAAGTCAGACAGAGAAAGACAAATGCAATATGATATCACTTATACGTGGAATCTAATAAAAAAAGATACAAATGAACTTCTTTACAAAATAGAAACAGACACACAGGGGAAAGTGGCAGGCGGGGTAAATTAGAAGCCTGGGATTAACAGATACACCCTACTATACATGAAAGAGATAAACAACAAGGTCTTACTGTATAGCACAGGGAACTATAGTCAATACCTTGTAATAACCTAAAATGGAAAAGAATCTGAAAAAGTGTGTGTTGTGTGTATATATATATATATATGTATTATATATATACATAAAACTGAATTACTTAGCTGTACACCAGAAGCTAACACAACATTATGAATCAACTATACTTCAATTTAAAAAAAAAGGGTTTCACTAGAAATGTAGATGCAAAATTTTGAAATAAAATATTGGCAAATTCAGTTACTTGGTAGAGCAATAAAATACCACAATAATATTATTTAGAGTCATGCCCAGAATGCAAAGATGGTTGAATACTAGAACTTATATATAAGGACTTATATATTTTCCCATATTCCTAGGTAAAGAGAGACACATTCTGAGATCATAATATACCCAAAAGAAATTTGATAAAGTTTCTTATGAAAAACTTGATCCATATTTTCATAATGATAAAAGATACATATCACAAAGGAGATAAAAGACTCCTACCACAAAGCAATTATATTCTTCAGAAAACATTTAAATATATTCTCACTAAATGAGTGAACAAGATACAAATGCCACTGTTGCCACTGAAGTTTTATATTATTCTAAAAGTACAAGAAAATATAACTAAGAAAAAAGAAAATAAATGACTATTAGAGTGAAAATTATCAGTAACTAAAATTTATAATATTATATATCTAAGAAATCCAAAGATATCAATAGAAAAGCCTTTTAAGTGAATGAGAAGTCAAAAAATTAAATCTTTAATGTATAAAATGATCATTAATTTTCTAAAACTAAGAATAATCAGTTAGAAAACATGATTAAAGGGATTCCTGTGTATAACTGATAAATGAGGTAAGCTAAAAACAAAAGAACTTGGGAATTAACAAGAGTTGTATAAGACAGAAAGAAAAAACCAATTTGAATTTTTCTAAGGGGACTTTCCTAAATAAAGAAAAAAACTACCTATTTGAATGTAAGTAGAAAACTTTTCCCTAAGTCACTTTACATGCTCATTAATCCACTTTACACACATATTTTCCTTGCATTACTCCATATGATTAAGGGATAGTAAAATATGCAATAGGACATTCCTAAACCAGATAAGTGGATTCTAGCACTTAAATGGAAATATACAGCCTTGAAAACAGTCCTTGTAATAAAAAAGGAATCTGGTTATACAAGATAAACTTACATTTTAAAAACAACATGGGAGTGGCACAACTGGAGGTGTGCAAAACTGTGGGCCTGCACACAAATCACTGTATAGAAATTTTAAAACAAACAAAAATTTATTTGATAGCTTAGAATAGGACAAAAGGGACATTTCAAATCAGCAAAGAAGCAATGAAGAAAACAGGAAATGTTTGGACAAACTTCCAGCCATTTGGAAGTGAGGAATAATGAATCTCTCCTCAAACTTTAAAATAAATTACAGATGCATCAAAGACATAATCATGAATAAAAACAAAACTGTACAAGTACTGAAATAAAATGTGGGAGGATATTTTTATAAATTTCGTAAAAAGGCCTACGAAAGTCAAAAACTCAGAAGTCATAAAGAAGATATGTGGCTTCACCATAATTAATTATCCAAATAGCAAATAAAATAAAATAACCCACCAAAAATAAGATCACACAACAAAGAAAAACTGGAAGAAGCTTTTTCTATACTTGCCTTCATTTTTTTTTAACATATAAAAGAGAAAATGTTTAACAATACTATAAGAAAGCAGATAAAGTTTGTTGATAAGCAGTTCACTGAAAGTGATATACAAATTTGCCAGGAGACAGGAAAAAATGTTCAACCATATAACTTAAAATTGAAAATAGCAATAAGAAGCCAATTTTTTACCTATTACATTAGCCAAGATTCATATGTTTAATAACATTTAGTAGATGACTACCTATTATGTACCTAGCAATCCTTCTGGCGAAGAAGCACCATCCTCCCATCCTATAGCAATTCTGTCTATTCCACATTCTCCCTGAGATAGTTAACTGCCCCATCATCCCCCAGTTCCAGGAGTAGCTACAGGCTGCTGTAACTGATACTGTGGATAAGCCTGCTCTCTCACACTCTATAGTAACACCTGTTTAGGTACAACCTCTTAGCAGTTTGGCAATATTCATTAAAATTAAAGGGGCAATATATCCTTTAATCAGTTGAACTTTTTAGAAATTTATCCTAAATATATAAGATATAAAAGATGTAAGATACAGGAGACATTTTTTATTTTTGTCCTTTGAATTTTGTTTCAAAATTAGCAAGTACTATTTGTATGATTAAAAAAATCTATTTAAAAAAGAAAAACATGTAAAATTAAATCGGTAACAAGAGAATTAAAAATACAAGTAAAAAGAGCAATAACCAGAAATATAAATGCACAAAATAAAATTAGTGGTATTGGGGACAAATGATAGAAACATACAGAGGATACCACAAGAAAGGTCCTAACTGACATATAATGACCAAAGTGATGATAAGTAAGGTATCTCAATGGCATAGAGCCCGTATAGCTCTCGAGGAGGAAAGAGAGATGACTAGAACAAAATAAGTAGTTACATTTAGAAGAAAAGGGGAAAAAAACTCCTAAAATTGAAAAAAGGAGTCTCCATTTTGAAAGTCTTAAAATTTCTCCACAATAATTAGTGAAATGAAGATCCACTCAAAGAAATAACATACTCTAAGATTAAGAAGAAAAAAAAGCAAAACCTCTAAGCCTTTGACCATTGAATTAAAGAAAAATTTACTTGAACATATATTTGAATAACAAGATTTAAAGTGTAGACTTATTAACCACATATTGAACTTCCTACCCTAAATGCAGAAAATGTTTTGGATTTCCAGAAATATATTACTGTATTACTGCTATTATTCTTCTACTCTACAAGACACTGGAAGTTATTTTTAGGAGAAGTTAAACCAGCAAGATGGGGGGACACCAGGAGAAGTTGAGTATGGAAGTGAGGAACTCTTATTGAAATGGGAAAGACAAATGGATAGCTATATACTGAACTGGAAGACCTTCAATCCCCTCCCTTCATGCAACTCTGAAAACGCTAAAAACAGGGTATGTACTCACTCTCCAAGGAGACTTGAGGATACCTCTATGAGGAACGCCAATCCCAAAGCAAAGAACAATAGATACTGCTGTCTTCAATAAACAGCACCTACAGAGTGCCTACAGAGTGTCCAATTTGACTTTTAGTACTTCATTCTTAAATGTCAACAGATAATTCATAGAGGAGCTTCTAAAATGAAAGACATACACTAAAACACACACACATAATTTTAAAAAAGAAGGAAAAAGATAAAATGAAGAGAACAAAAAATAAAATCAATAATATTCAGAGAGAAGAAATGACATCAGGAAACAGAAACAAGAGGCTACAAAACAGAAAGAATCAACAGAGAAATAACACTTCAAACTTAAGAATATGGTAGTATAGTTTTTTTTAATTAAAGTTTTACCAGGTTAAGAAATCTCCCAAAAAGAAGTAGTAAAATGAAGCTGAAAAACTTATTTTCTAATTGGCACTTTACTAAGTAGGACAGTCCTTAAAGAATAAGAAATTATGAATAGTTTTACCAAGTACAAAAGTCTTCAAAACTCTTAAAGTGATGAAGAATTCAAGAAAACAGAATTTTTGAATGTTTGTCTTATTTTCCCAGTTTTATTGAGATATAATTACTTATATCATTGTATTATTTTGAGGTGTACAACATGATGATTTGATATATGTATTTAGAAAACACAATTTCTGAAAAGAGAGAATGGAAATTATGAGGATGATGAACTATGAAGGCATCAAATTTTGTAGGACATTTTTCTCCTTCAAAGAAAATAACAAATATTGTAAAAATTGAACTTTACTTTTGATGGAAAACTTTAATGAGGGATCATACAATTTCTCCTCAATAAATTTTAAAGAAAATTTAGCCTTTCCTGTGACAAGATTCTGTAACTGTCTACGTGCTTTGTTATTCATTCACAGCAGCCAAAGCTGTCTTCTCCTCTAAACTTTCTTCTTCAAGGAATGGGTGTTATTTGGCTCAAAAACTTTTCACAAGATAAACTCCACACTTTATAATAGGTACTTCCACTTAAAGCCCACGTGAAAACACACAAACAGAACATGAAGTCTGAGTATCTATCTATTTAGAGATTATCTATTCATACTTTCTAATACTTTGGCAACTTTAAATCATGTGCTGTGAGCCTATCAAAAAGTAGAAGAAACTAAGCTTTTACAGTTGACAAACATTAATCATCTCTTGATCATGGTTTCCATACTAAAGACTCTGAGGCAAAGGAGTGCATGTTAGACAAACACAGCAGTTTGTGTTTCAGAATTCTTAGCAGTAGCTAACTAGGTAAAGCTCACACAATAAGAAACTGAGGAATGTTGACACAAACATAGTTTTAGAAGCAAAATCTAGAACATACTGGCCTTACATACTGCCTAAGGCAAACGCTGGATCAGTAGTAAGTCTGGGTTTAGAATTTGGTCCTTTAATTTTGCAAGACTATCCTGTCTAGGATTGAAGCAAACCAACCGGTGAATTTTTAGACCTGCAAATTATATACAGCAACAAAAAAATGTTATATGCCCTGTGGACTTCCAAAATTTTATTTTGCCATACTTTATTTTTGGACAGTAGCTTTAAATGTACTACATTTTTACAACTCTTAAAAATACTCCTGGTGTTGGTATCACAAAGGACTTTTCATTCTCAAAGACGACAAATTGTATTTCTTCACATTACAATTATGTTAGGAACAGAAGACAAGTTTCTTTTTCAATGTTTCTTGAGTTTAGTTCAAATAATATTTTCTGTGAAGTATAGTTATCTGCATAATTTTAAGCATTTCCATCTTTTGCCTTTTCATTTTGGTTTTATCAGCTCTTATTCCCTTCAAAAGAACGAATAAAACACACACTTTATTACTCACACTTTATTACTCACCAAATACTGTTAACAGCCTTTGTTTACTAGGAAAGTAGCTATTTGTAAGGCTGATAAAATTCAGTTCATGCTGCTTAGACAACACAGCATGAACTGGTTCATGGGAAGTAAGTCTTTGCCTAAGGGTTTGCTAAAGAGGTTTCATGGCCTATTGAGCTATTTCCGGTTATATTTTGGAATGTGGTTAAGCCCCACGGTTCACTCATTTCCCAACATGTTTCTTAACATTCAGAGGGAATGTCTGGTAGTATCATTACCTTTTTAATCATAGCAATAAAGGGAAGAAGATTCATACCTTATTGTTCTTTGGCAGGTCTACAGAAAGATTGAGATTTATTATCTTTACAACTGCATCTAAGATGATTTTCTCAAAATAATAAAAAATGGACAACTCATCTACACAGACTTACTGTCATCTATATAGAGCGCTATCAAGACTCTCAAGTAACTGGCTTCTTAAATTATCTGCAATCTTCATTATTCACATCCACTGGAGGATTCCTCTAATTATCCCAGACCTTACCTCTTTAGATGCCGGTATTATATGCTAAGGTCAATTAAGATGGACATTACATTTCTTGCCCAGCCAATGCCAAAGTACATCAGACAAATATGAGACAACTATGTTGAATGCCTATAGAGATCCGACTTTGTCAAGTAGAATCTATAATTAATTAATTCTGGCATTTGTTTTATAAACTTCCTCCAAGATTCTGTGTAAGTTTCCTGGTAAACAAAATTTTATGATACCTGATCTCAAGGAGTTCATAATATGTATCTGTACTCTCAAACATTCAGTGTGTGCTGCCTAATAAGACCAGGTGGTTTCTTCATTATACTTTATTTTGAGGTTTTTTTTTTTTTTTTTGGGAAACTATTTTTAAAATGCCATCCCAAACATCTGTGCACCCACACCAAAACTGAAAATCAGTAACATTTTGTCATATTTACTTAGTAAAGAAATATTTTTACTTAGTAAAGAAAGAAAATCGTATAAATGGAATTTGTTTTGCAGACCCAATTCCATTCCTTTCCCTCCTACTAATCCCCACCAACAAGCACAGTCATCAGTTTAGTGGGGACCAGGGTCTCACTGTATCCCCCAGGCACTTGCCATGGCCCTGACTCAGAACTGCCAGCAGTTGCATCTCTTTGCCTACTGTTATCTTTGACCACTAGAGCCCACCCATCCCGGTACATCAGGCCATAAGTACCAAGAAATAAGCCCCTCTCCTCCCCTGCAGCAGCCCTTAACAAGCAACTGATCAATGCTGATATCCCTGGTCCCTTAAGTGAGCCTGTTCACACAGTCTACCAGAGTTCTCCAGCAGGACTGTACTTATCCCAGTTATTCGCAGTTGTCAGTCACTTGATAACACATACTTTACTGTCTTTCTTCTCTTTCCTGTTTCATTTCTCCACCCCGCATTGGTATTCGCTGAGATCCTCTCCCCAAAAAACTATCTGCATTTAAAGCCTTGTCTCAGGGTATGCCTCTGTGCAATCCAAATTATTATATTTCCCAGTCTATGTTAACACAGATGATGACTCATGTTTGTTCACTTTAAAATCTATTGCATAAACATACCGTATTTTATGTATGCATTTTGGTTTTGCTGGTCATTTAGATTGGTATTAAATACAAGGCTGCCTTCAATATCTTTGTATACTATCTTGGGCACACAGGCAAGTTTCTCTCCATTAAACACCCTTATGTGATATTACTGCTTCATCACAAGCATGCATATCTTCACTTCATCAGATGCTGCCAAATTATACTCCAAAACATTTAATAAAATTTTATTCCAGCAACAACTGATTTCATAAGATATAAAAATTTTGTCGATCTCATTTTTTCTACATATTTCTTCAAAGAATCAACAAATCAGAATTAATCATTTGTTCCCCTAGAGAAAGTGGAAAAAAATAGAGAATTCTGTGTGTCCAAGAAACAAGAACCAAGTTGAAAATCAGTACTCACATGAATTAAATTAGAAACAACTCAACAGACATAAATGTATATGAGAAAATATGTATATATAAAATTACATGTGCTTATACTATAATTAAGTACCATTATATGTTCTATAACTAGGCAATATAAATGTATAAATATATTTGTATATCTATAAATCAATGTAGCTATAAAATTTACATATCTTCATCATCAATAATGTAAACCAAATACGTTCCTTATGTGCAATCAGCAAGTATAGAATATGATGTGAAATTGCCATTTTCCTTCAATAGTTTCCTTTAAAGGCCCAAATATCTTCAAATAGTGATTGTTTACACAAAGACTTCTGTTAAGTCCTCTCATTACCTAGGAGAAAAGAAGTGCAAATAGAAAGGAACTAAAACTGAGGAACTTGAGGATAGATAGGTAGCAGGAATCACTACAAAACCAAGAATTATGGAAGTCATGGTTACAAAACATTGGTGAATGTTCTCAAACAACAAAATGTGTGGATCTGTCCAGGGTCAATTACTTCTAAATGATAGTACTGGTGGTATATTCTTGCATTTCACCTTTTTCTTTTCTGGAAAGCTTTTTCAAATTATGAAACTGCTTTACCAGAATCAAAAACACTTTTAGGTTATTTATTTTATTCAGTTATCCTTCATGTATCATACACAAAGGTAATTTAAAATAAACCATACTTATACTCCATACACTCTTAACATTCACATATTCCAGTGAAATTCTAAATAAAAATAAATTTGGCAAAAGAGTAATTGAAATGATATGATTTCAATTTTCTTAAATGTACTGAGGCTTATTTTGTGGCCTACCATGTGATCTATCCTGGATAATGTTCCATGTGCATTTGAAAAGGATGTGTATTATGCTGTTTTCAGATGGAATGCTCTATAAATATGAATTAAGTCCACTTGGTCTAGTGTGTTATTTAAGGCCTGTGTGTCCTTATTATTTTCTGTCTTGATGATCTGCCCATTGGTGTAAGTGAGGTGGTAAATTTCCCTACTATTACTGTGTTACTGTCAATTTCTCCTTTTATGTCTGTTAAAATTTGCCTTATATATTGGGATGCTCCTATGTTGGCTGTGTGTGTACATATACATACATATATATATATGAACAATTGTTATAGCTTCTTCTTGGATTGATCCCTTGATAATTATGTAGCGTTCTTCTTTGTCTCTTGTAACAGTCTTTATTTTATTTATTTATTTTTTTCAGTCTTTATTTTAAAGTCTATTTGTTGTCTGAAATAAGTATTGTTACTCTGGCTTTCTTTTGATTTCCATTTGTGTGGAATACCTTTTTCTATCCCCTCACTTTCAGTATGTATGTGAGTCTCTCACAGGCAGCATATACACGGGTCTTGTTTTTGTATCCATTCAGCTGTCTTTCGGTTGGAGAATTTAATCCGTTAACATTTAAGGTAATTATTGATATGTATGTTATTACTGCCATTTTGTTAATTGTTTCTTGCCACTTTTATTCCACATAGTTTTGGAAGTCCTATCCACAGCAATCAGAGAAGAAAAAGAAATAAAAGGAATCTAAATTGGAAAAGAAGAAGTAAAACTGTCACTGTTTGTAAATGACATAATATTAAACATAAAAAATCCTAATGATGCCACCAGAAAACCACTAGAGCTCATCAATGAATTTGGTAAAGTTGCAGGTACAAAATTAATATACAGAAATTGAATACATGATTCAATTTCTATACACTAACAACAAAGTATCAGAGAAATTAAGGAAACAATACCATTTACTATCACGTCAAAAAGAATAAAATACCTAGCAATAAACCTACCTAAGGTCTTTAGCAATAAACCTAGCTAAAGACCTGTACTCCGGACAACTATATGATGCTGATGAAAGAAACTGAGGATGACACAAACAGATGGAAAAGATAAATCGTGTTTTTGGATTGGAAGAATCAATATTGTTAAAATGGCCATACTACCCAAGATAATGTACAGATTCAATGCAATCTCTATTAAATTCACAATGGCATTTTTCACAGAAATAGAACAAAAAATTTTTAGATTTGTATGGAAACAATACATACCCCAAATAGACAAAGCAATCTTGAGAAAGAAGAACAGAGCTGGAGGTATCACACCCCCTGACTTCAGACTATACTACAAAGCTAGAGTAATTAAAACAGTATGGTACTGGTACAGAAACAGACACATAGATCAATGGAACAGGATAGAAAGCCCCAAAATAAACCCACACACTTATGGTCAATCTATGACAAAGGAGGTAACAATATACAATGGAGAAAAGACAGTCTCTTCAGTAAGTGGTGCTGGGAAAACTGGACAGCTACATGTAAAAGAATGAAATTAGAACATTCTCAACACCATATACAAAAATAAAATCAAAATGCATTAAAGACGTAAATGTAACACCGTATAATATAAAACTCAGAGGAAAAAACATAGGTAGAACACCCTCTGACCTAAATTGCAGCAATTTTTTTTTTGGATCTGTCTCTTAGAGTATTAGAAACAAGGGCAAAAATAAACAAGTGGGACCTAATTAAACTTATAAACTTTTGCACAGCAAAGGAAACCATAATCAAAAGAGAGACAACATACTCACTGGGAGAAAATATTTGCAAAAGTTGTGACCAGTAAGTGCTTAATTTCTAAAACACACAAACAGTTCACATAGCTCAATATTAAAAAAAAAAAAGAAAGAAAGAAAGAACTGAATACAAAAACTGGGCAGAAGACCTAAATAATTATTTCTCCAAAGAAGACACATAGATGGCCAACAGGCACATGAAAAGATGTTCAACACTGCTAATCAGTAGAGAAACACAAATCAAAACTACGAGGTATCACCTCACACTGGTCAGAATGGCCATCACCAAAAAATTTACAAATAATAAATGCTAGAGAGGGTGTGGAGAAAAGGGAACCCTCTTACACTGTTGGTGGGAATGTAAATTAGTGCAGCCACTATGAGAACAGTATGGAGGTTCCTTAAAAAAGTAAAACTAGAGTTTCTTATATGATCCAGCAATTGCACTCCTGGGCATGTATCTGGAAAAGACAAAACCTCTAATTCGAAAAGACACATGCACCCTAATGTTCACATCAGCACTATCTACAATAGCCAAGACACAGAAGCAACTAAGTGTCCATCAACATACGAATGTATAAAGAAAATGTGGTGTGTGTATATATATATATATATATATATATATATATATATATATTCCAATGGAATATTACTCAGCCCTGAAAAAGAATGAAATAATGCCATCTGCAGCAACATGGATGGACCTAGACATTATCATACTAAGTGAAGTAAGTCAGACAGAGAGAGACAAATATCATATGATATCACTTACATGCGGAATCTAAAGAAATGATACAAATGAACTTACTTACAAAATAGAAACAGACTCAGAGACATGGAAAACAAACTTATGGTTGTGTAAGGTGAAGGGGGGAGGATAAATTAGAGATTGAAAGATACACACTACTCTATATAAAATAAACAACAAGAATCTACTGTAGAGCAGAGGCAAGTATATTCAGTATCTTGTAAATAACCTATAATGGAAAAGAATGGACATGATAAGAATACTTCTATGACATTTGGATAAAACATAGAATCCTCTATACACAAATATAATAGAAGTGCATCTGACATTATAAAAACAGGAACACTGCCAACATTTTTTTTTTTTTGCGCACGCGGGCCTCTCACTGTTGTGGCTTCTCCCGTTGCGGAGCACAGGCTCCGGACGCGCAGGCTCAGCGGCCATGGCTCACGGGCCCAGCCGCTCCGTGGCATGTGGGACCTTCCCGGACCGGGGCACGAACCCGTGTCCCCTGCATCGGCAGGCGGACTCTCAACCACTGCGCTACCAGGGAAGCCCCTGCCAATTTTTTAAAACACTAACTGGGCATAAAGCTATTGCTGACTTATTAACACTTTGGATTTTATTAACAAAAATATCTAAGGCTGATTTTTATTAAGAGCACCTAGAGTTGGGGGGTTTGATTTGGAATGTTTAACTCTTTTAATGAGGTGGTTATCCAACACAACTAAAGCCATCCACATTATATTCATTTCACCTAAATCTATAAATGTGTTAAGGTAATCAACCATGAGAAGATTTCAAAGCTCTTGAGCTACAATTTTAATTCCACTGAAGAAAATTAAAATAAACCTAACATATGTGTAAATATAAACATTTAAGCAAATTTTATTGTTGAGTCAACTTGGGATTTGTCAAATGGTGGATTACTTGCAAAATTTAGTTACAGCATACACCTATAAATAAAGAGACCAAAAAAAATTGAGTAAGAATTTGAACTTAAAAAAATAAAATGTAGGGCTTCCCTGGTGGCGCAGTGGTTGAGGGTCCGCCTGCTGGTGCAGGGGACGCGGGTTCGTGCCCCGGTCCGGGAGGATCCTGCATGCCGCGGAGCAGCTGGGCCCGTGAGCCATGGCTGCTGGGCCTGCGCGTCCGGAGCCTGTGCTCCGCAGCGCGAGAGGCCACAGTGGTGGGAGGCCCACGTACTGCAAAAAAAAAAAAAATATTAAAAAAAAATAATAAAATGTAGGATATATTAGGATAACAAATAGCCCCATAAAATACAGTTTATTCTTTTTCATTAAATATTTCAGATATTTCCTTAAAAATGAATGGAATAGAGAACATAGCTTATTAACATGTAAAGGTAATTTCATTTAGAACTCAAAGTTTCAAATATTTATCACACTCTAAAACATCAACTAGCAGAAAAATATTAGTGAAAGAAAAAAGCACAATGTGGACATTGGGTAGAAAGATTTTGAAAAATGTACCAAAATAGTATTACATGTAAAGCAAGTAATTATCAAAAGAAGAAGGTGAAAATTTTTGTTGTAAATCTCTAAGAAATTGAAATAAAAATACAGTATAAATACATCAATATTTATACATAATCATCTATACACACATATATGTAGATACACAGAAAAAGACACATGCATACATAAAGACTCTTGAATGTGTACGTTAAAAACTCACTATTGGGATCACTTGCAGGCTCTTCCAGGCTGACTGATGCTCAAGGAAGAGAGACTAGGGAAACCCATTTGGCCTGATCCAATTTAGATATGCAAATTTTATCTTGTGGGCTTGAAAGGAACATTATGGCACAGGACAATTTGCATTTTCAGTTGTAAGACAAAGTATTTTTAATCTAATAAAAACATCCCTCTATCGTCCACTTTAACACTCACCACATTTTATCTGATCCACTGTTCGCTTTCACTTTTAAACTATACTTTCTTATTTTAAACTATCAAATTAGTTTATCAGGAAAAGACAAATATATTATGGAACTCACTCTCTCTACAAAAGGGGGAAAATCTTAAGTGGTATTTAACTGGTAACATATGACATATTTTAGAAGAACACACAAAAAGAGTCCTTGGAAGAAAAGAAAGAATTACATTATTGTATGTCAAATATATTTTTTAATTAATTTTTATTGGAGTATAGTTTTACAATTTTTTTTTTTTTTTTTTTTGCGATACGCAGGCCTCTCACTGTTGTGGTCTCTCCTGTTGCGGAGCACAGGCTCTGGACGCGCAGGCTCAGCGGCCATGGCTCACGGGCCCAGCCGCTCTGCTGCATGTGGGATCTTCCCGGACCGGGGCACGAAACCACGTCCCCTGCATCGGCAGGCAGACTCTCAACCACTGCGCCACCAGGGCAGCCCAAATTAGAATTATTTTAATCATTATCACTTAAATACAAATCATGACAAAACACAAAATCCAAGTCCATTTTCAGAAATTTTGCAAAATATAATACTTAAAAGTCTTTAATATTCTACCCAGCCATCCCATTTAAAAAATGTAATGCCAGCAGCTCAAACAATTGATGCTCCAGGATAAACATTATGCAACAGCATGAAGAAGAAAGCTAGTTATGTCATTTCTCAAGCAATCATTTTAAAAATAATGTTTTTCATGAAATTTGGAATCATACTATACAAATTTCTGGTAATCCATTTTCTCCATTACATTAGCTCATGGACTTTTCACTATTCTACTTCAATATGTTCCTATAATATACTTTTTGATTGCTGCACAGTATAATCACACTGTAATTCACAGAACCTATAT
The DNA here is from genome assembly GCF_963455315.2 of Globicephala melas. Lineage (NCBI taxonomy): Eukaryota > Metazoa > Chordata > Mammalia > Artiodactyla > Delphinidae > Globicephala > Globicephala melas. Next base: position 64,536,993 of record NC_083322.1, read on the forward strand.
CATATATTTGGTTATTTTATTTCTAATTTTTCATTTTTAAAATCAACATTTCTATATACATTTAAATAATTTTAAGGTAAATTCCTACAAGTGAATCACTGATTAAAAATCTATAACTTGTTGAAAAGACTTTATTTTTTAGAACAGTTTTTAGATTTGCAGAAAAATTTAGCAGATAGTACCAAGCGTTATCATATATCCCAAACCCAGTTTCCCCTATTAACATTTTACACTAGCATGGTATATATGTTAGAGTTAACCAGTATTAATAAATTATTATTAACTGAAGTCCATAATTTACTGGATTTCCTTAATTTTTCCCTAATGCAGTTTTTCTGTATCCAATGTACTTTGCCCTGATCCAATGTATTTCTTCTGTATCCATCAGGTATTTTGTAGGCTGCCTCACTATTGAAATTTGTTGAATATTTTTCTCATGGTAACAGTGGGTTACAAGTTTCCGGGAGAAAGAACATAGAGGTAAAATGCCATTCTGATTATGTCCTATCAAGGGTACCTATCATCCACATCATTTAAAAATGTTGACGTTGCCCTCGATCATCTGGCTGCGGTAGTGTCTGTCAGGTTCCAGCATAAAGTTAGTTTTTATTTATTTTTCCTCTTTTTCACTCTTTGAAGGAAATCAGTTCGTGAAGCATGCTCACAGGGACTGGGGAATTATGCTCGTTCGCCTTTTTTTTTTTTCCCTTGCGGCACACGGGCCTCTTACCGCTGCGGCCCCTCCCGTTGCCGAGCACAGGCTCTGGACGCGCAGGCTCAGTGGCCATGGCTCACGGGCCCAGCCGCTCCGCGGCATGTGGGATCCTCCCGGACCAGGGCACGAACCCGTGTCCCCTGCGTCGGCAGGTGGACTCCCAGCCACTGAGCCACCAGGGAAGCCCCAGCTCCTTCTCCTTTAGAATGGAGTATCTATATAAATTATTTGCAATTTGTCTTCATGGAATATTTGCCTCTTTTCCCTCATTTATCAATTTAACCAAACATTTATTTCTATCAATAGTACTTTATACCAGGACTTTATTTTTGTTGCTCATATTGTTCTGGCTCTGATCAGTGGGGCCTCTTTCAGCTGGCTCCTATGCTCCTTGCTGAAGTCTGGAGCTTTTATTCAATATTTTGTTATAGAAACTTTAAGGACCCAGAAAAGTTGAACAAATTAAAGAATTACTTCTCTATATCCACCACCTAGATTCAATTCAGCAATTTTTGGCATTCTACCATATCTGCTTATTTCTCTCAATATGTTTTTTTTTTTTTCTGTTGAACTACTCTATAGTAAGTTGCAGGCATTTCATCCTTAAATACTTAAGCATACTAAAAATAAGGACATTCTTCTATATAACCACATAAGATTTCACAGTTTAGAAAATTAACAGTAATTCTGATAGAATTACCAATTCATACTCAAATTTTATCAACTGTACCAACACTTTAGTGGTTTTTTTCTTTTTTTAAACTTGGATCCATCCAAGCCTCATATGCCTCTTTAGTCTCTGCAACAATCCCCCACTCTCTACCCTTTTAAGGTAGTCTCCTTCAGAACCAACACATCTTTTCATAGGTAAGGGTTTTTTTTTTTTTCTTTTTTCTCCTATTAACTCACTGAGAAAGAATCCTAACTCTCAATCATCACAGTCCTGGAAGAATGCCAACGGTTCCTTTTTTTTCTTTTGAGAATACAGATACAGTAGAGTAGCATGTCTGTGCCTGTGCTCCTGAGTTTATTTTGCCATCATTTTATTTTTATTGAAGCAGAGTTGGTTTACAATATTGTATTAGTTTCAGGGATATAACATAGTAATTCAGTATTTTTGCAGTTTATATTTCATTATAGGCTATTACAAGATAATGGGTATAATTCCCTGTGCCATATAGTATAACCTGTTGCTTATCTATTTTATATATAGTAGTTTGTATCTTTTAATTCCATACTATCTCCACTTCCCTCTCTCCTTTGGTAACCACAAGTGTGTTTTCTGTATCTGTAAGTCTGTTTCTGTTTCACCTACACATTCCTTTGTATTTTTTTTAGATTATACATATAAGTGATATTATACAGTATTTGTTTTTCTCTGACTTATTTCACTAAGCATAATATTCTCTCGCTTCATCCACAGTGCTGCAAACGGCAGTATTTCATTCTTTTTATGGCTGGGTAATATTCCATTGTAAACATATATACCTCATCTTCTTAATCCAATCATCTGTTGATGGCACGTTGTTTCCATGTCTTGGATATTGTAAATAATGCTGCTATGAACACTGGGGTGTGTTTATCTTTTCAAATTAGTGTATTATTTTTTTTTCCAGAGAACTACGATATGATCTTGCCAAGATTATTTTAGTTCCCCTTAACAGTTTCCTCAGCATTACAAACAAGGTTAAAACTAAGACAGGACTTAATCCAGAGACAATCAACAGACTACATGAAAAATGGCAAGTTATCACAAGCTTAAATAGAGGAATTAAAGAGTTAATGTGATCCTTAATCCTTTTACAGTGTTAGTATGTAGTCTGTCCCACTCACTCCCATCAGAAAAAGAGCATCATATCATGTTGGCAGAGGCATTGCCAAGGGCAGATTAGTTCGAATGCTAATAAAAAAGTCACCTCGTTCCAAAAACTCATCTTAAAGAGTCTTTAAGCTATTTAAGTCCACATGGATAAACTAGATGGGCATTAACAGTTTGGAATTAAAGCAGTGGGCAGAGGGAAAACAAAAACAAAAATCAAAGTCACCTTACCAATATCTAAAATAACATATATCCCCAGACAAATAATTGGGCACATTACCTGAAGACGCTAATGAAAAACACAGATAAATGTAATGGCATATATGCAATTGTGACTCTCCAAGAGAACCTAGGATTGATGGCTGACACAGTAATATCACGTTAGAATAAAGACTGCTTCTCAAATTCATGGAAATAAAGACAATCCAAATAGTGTTTCAATCACCTTATATCAATACTACATTTGAAAATATTCCACCCTTCCCTAAGTTTTTGTTTGTTTACATTTTGAAGCTCTTGTTTTCCATAGACCAATCTTTAAAGTAAATTGGTTTTACACACACCCTGAGTTATATATTTTTTCCTAATCCATGCCATCCTCAGCAGGAATGCATGAAGCTACCAAAGAGGTATGGCGAGTGAATTTACAGGTGATTAAGTTAAGCTAGGCTTAAGGATGTGCAGGAATATTAGAAAAGCCTCCAACAGCCCCCATACAGTTTCCCTTCCCACCCCTCCCCAAAATATCCCAGGGGCTTCATTCTGTAGTCAACACCAGTAATCTCAGGGGCTTACCACACCCCATGCTGTTTCCTTTGGAAGTGGCATAAAAGCCTCCCTGCTCCCATGATTATCTCATCCCTCAAGGCCCTAACAGAGTGTCCCTGGACCTTAATTACATAGTTTTTTTTTTCTTTCCCTGTGAAGAATCTTTGAAAAATAGCTATTATACCTCTATTATTCTGCAATGTACTTTAAATAAATGGCTAGAGTGTAAGAACAGATTATTAACACAAATTAACCTGACTTGTTCTTACTGATTTAGCACATTGATTGCTGTATGTGCCACAAAGTTGTGGTAATTGGTTCTTACATTTTACTCAAGATATGCCCATTATATGGACTTTCAACATGGCATTTAGATCTTTATCTATAGATAAAGAAACAGGATAATTAAATATTTAGCCTATGTCTCCCAGGCCTCCTAGAGCAGTTTGTATGCTTTTAAATTTATTCTCATTTAATCTTTGAATCTTCCACCCACACTGATTAGTGCCCAGACACTGTGGGTTTCATCATAAGTCACGAGGCTCTTTACCTTTTCAAGTACAAAGTTTCCTTACCTTTGTGATGATTTTAGAGTTTATTCCAACAACTGTTTCCCAACACTGATTTTTATCTTAATGAGTTCTTATGAAAATAAACTTCTCCCTACAGAATTCATTTTAATCATCAGCACTGATAAATGTTTTTACATATGAATTATTGTTACAGCCTTTTGTTTCATCATATGGGTTTTCCTACAGGCTTCACTTACATAGCTGGTTTGTGTTTGAGGCTGTGCATTTTCAAAACAGCCAAAAATTGGCTGAAGAAAGAAGCAAACTCAATAAAATGACCAACAAATCAGGGCCTAAATTTTCCCCTGTACATGTTCTCACCAGGAAATTTAAAAATATTAAATAAAGCAATGTCTACTTGGGGAGAAGGAGCTTATCTGTGAGATAGGTTTTTATTAATTAGATATGGTGTATGTTATGTGCATTTGAAATGAATGTTCTGTTCATCAGTCAAGTAAAGTATCATCAATAAAACTGTGACATCCCTTGTCCTAAGATTTGAATTCATTTTATTCTGTTTTTCTGCCCTTTGAACAGAATTGTCTATGTCCTGCTTTCCCATGGGAAAAACCTCAATGAACTTTTGTGTAGCCATATTTCTTTTAAACCTAAGCATGCAATTATATATAGTTAATAGATAATATTAAGTCTGTTTTTACAGTTTTTACACATTATGCCATAAATGAAAGCATTTTTCTATTTAATGGCCAACAATCAAAATCACTATAACACATAGTATTTTTCTGGGGGTTGTTCCTTATTAAATTCAGAATTACAAAACTCTTTGCCTTGCAAACCTTGACTGAATTATCCAGACCCAGCTGTAAAGAGAAGTGCAGATCAAGTAAATATTTGCCATCCATTATATTTGGTGATTAACAGTCCATAAAGAGATTTTAAGCAAAGCTGTGGTTTCATCTTATGCAGGCTTTACATCTAGGATGTCACACTGCAGCTGCCTGTTTTAGTAGGATGTCAACGGTGCAGCCACAATTTCTGAACCATCACAGAGAATTTTTTAAAACCCTGAGGAATTGCAGGCCCATTTAGTCCATCTGTGGTACAAGGTGGGGTAAACAGGAGCAAGGGTGTATGAGACTTCAGTTACTGAATGTGATTGTTCCAGGCATCAAGGGCTAACAAAACACACGTTAGCATGTACTACAGGGGGTTTAGCATTTTCCCCAAAGTGAGGGAGATGGGCTTTTTATCACTAAACCCAAATTGCCTAGAAAACACATCTATTCTTAAGTTATTTTCAAAGCCTCTAATATCTTTTTATGACTATTTATTCAAAGAATTCAAATTAATTGACATTTTAAAATCTTGATGGATTTATTTTCTGTAACTAGGAGCCTCAGCTCCATAATTTTAAAATATGCCTTTACAAAAAAATGAATTCACATATATAGTGAGAGTAGAATCTATCAGGCTACATGTTTGTACCATCAAACAATTACACTAGAAAACAACAGAAAACAGCAAAGGAAACAGTGCTATTTTCCCAGATTAGACATAGATCCCTTTTTAGATACTGATTTGTTCAAGCAGTGCAATAATTATGTGACAGTCATTTGACTGAGGATCCACATCTAGGATCCAAATGGTGTTCAGGCTTAACTACTTATTTAGCAGGTCTATCCTGAGCAGGGCATTTGAAATGTAAACAAACAAACAAAGAAAGCAAGCGTCTCCTGAATTACAGAACATCTGGACAGCTATCACTGACTGAAGTAGAAATAGAAAAGCATTGAAGAATTTTCAGATTTGAGGCATATTAGGAATTTGTTTACTGTTAATTCTACTTATCCATTTCACTGTTTAAGAGTGACTTGCCTATTAAAGACAATAGAATGAATGGCTAAATCAAATCCAAGTTCACAGTTCTTAAAAACTATGTTATCAAATTCTTTCTTTGTCCTCTTTCCTTCTAATGCTCCTATCCAAGCTATTGGCATGTAGGCACTTGTACCTTCACTTGGCTTTTTCTATGTACAAGGAAGCTCTTAGTAAATGGTCTCAGAACCCTAACAAAATTAATTCAGTCAAATCTGTCTATCTATCTATTATCTACCCATCTATTCAATTCCCTCATATTCCAAGAATAACTTGACATATATCAAAGTTGTATATACAGTAAGGGTAATAGGATTCCTTTTAAAGGGATGATTGAGTAAACTGAGGCAAAATGAAAACAAGGATAAGAAACATAGATGAACTAAGGCATCACTTCCTGCCTTGTGACCTAGTCATACATCACGTTTATAAGAACGCTGAGCATCCTAACTGCCCAAACACGCAAAGAAAGAAACATGATCAGAAACAGGTATACAATTTTACAGTGTCTGCAACATTCTACAGTGTATAATATGTCCTGAAAATATGAAAATGTATTTCAGCTTTAGGGTTCCAAAATCCCACTTTCCAAGAGTATCTGAAGCAGATGGGGCTAAAATTATTTACATTTTACAGATCATTTGTGCCCCATATTTTTTTCATTTGCAATTCAATGTAAGCAATTTGGTGTACTTTCATAAGGGAGATAATTTGATACTGAACACTCTAGAAGATGAACCAAACAGGTCAATCTTAGTCGGGAGGCGATAATAAATTACAGGCATACCTCCTTTTATGGAACTTATGTTTACTGCACCTTGCAGAGACAGCGTTTCTTACAAATTGAAGGTCTGTGCCAACCCTGCGTGGAGCACGTCTAACAGTACCATTTTTCCAACAGCTCATTTCATGTCTCTGTGTCACATTTTGGTAATTCTTGCAATATTTCAAAATTTTTATTATTATTACATTTGTTATGGTGATCTGTGATCTTTGATGTTGCTACTGCAAAAAGTTACAACTTGTTGAAGGCTCAGATGATGGTTAGAATTTTTTAGCCATAAAGTATTTTTAAATTAAGGTACGCACATTGGTTTTTTTAAGACATATGCTATTGCACACTTAACAAACTACAGTATAAACATAACTTCTATATGCACTGGGAAAACAAACAATTTGTGTAACTTGCTTTACTGCGATATTCACTTTATTGCAGTGGTCTGGAACTAAATCTGCACTATCTCTGAGGTATGCCTGAAATAAGGATATGGTTTGTGGACATTTAAAAGAGCAAGCAATGGTCACTACAAACAGCATGAATTCATTAATAATATCCTAGACAACTCTCATTTTCTTTGTAAAGTTTTTAGTCTTATAAATTAAGAAAAGCTGGAATATATAGTGTATTATGGAAAAGTGGAATATAAAAAGTATTAAATCTTGAGCAAAGTAGGTTACACTGCCCCTCAACCTGTTAAGAAAAATATGGTAAAGTATAAATTGGGAACAGTGACAATTAAAGATATTAGTGATTGTAATAGGAGAGCTGACAACCTCAAGTAAGTACTCAAGACAAACTACACATCTATTCTTTTTAATATATTTCATTAAAATTTTGGATGAATACACCAGACAGATGTTCATCACACTGATAAAACTAAACTGCAGGGATATTAAATACATATTACAGATGAAAATATATGCAAATATATGGAAAGACATAAATGATAAGCTGTATGTAATAAGAGATACTTAACGGGGAAAATGTGAAATTTTTTGATAGATTAAAAAAAATCAGGTCTACTTCTGAGTGTGAAGGCAAATTTCATTGAACATGTCCAACTCTTTCCCCTTTCCCTAATTTTCACCTGAAGGGATGAATGAAATTACCAGTCACTTAATTTTTGGCGTGAGTCCAGGAAACTAGAGACAGATGATATGGACACACTTGAAACTTTCAGCATACTGAAACAAAATATAAATATTTATGAAAATCTTTTTGTGAAATGGGCATTTATTTCTAAGTATAATACATAAGGAAAGTATTAAGGTAAAATATTGGTAGATTTGACTTAAATTTTTTGTTTCTTAAAAACTACCTTATGTAATAGAAGGTTTTAATTATGTTGCAAAATTTCTAATCCAGCATGTCTGGCCTGACTGAGACAAAGTATCTTTCCAATAAATCACATTGCTTGATTCAAGGATGGGCTCAGAAAGAAAGCCAGAAGAGTAAGATCCAGCACTAGGACTACTACTAATACTATTAAAAAAAAAAAGAGTCATTTTCTTTTCAATGGCATTGTTAATTATAAGGATCAAATAAATTTGGAGCTCACAAGAGACTGATTAACAATAAGGTCAACCCAGAAGATAACCAGTGAATTAAGCAATGGATAAAAAGATAACGTTCCTCTGGTATCTCTAACTAACCCATGCTGCAAATCTGTGGATGGTGCCATAAGCCTATACATTTCCTTTATCTTCCTTTCTTTTTTTAAAAAAATGAATTGTAAGTTGCATGCTTGACACTTGAGAGGAAAATATTACTAGAGGGGAATTATTATTTTATTAAGAAAGCAATATATGCTCATTTAAATGGTTCAAATGGTAAACCAAGCATACTAATTTGAAATTGTTGTCTATAACTGTTAACTGCTTGGATAGTATCCTTCTAGATTTTACTTATATAAAAATGTACATATGTATATACTTTTTAAAAACAAATGCAATGACATTAGAGATATCATTTACTACTTGTATTTTCACTTAACAGGAATTCAAGACACTCTTCTATGCCTATAAATCTGGATTGTCCATATTTTTTAATAGCTACATAATATTCCATTAAAAAAAATAATGGGAAAACTGGACAGCTACATGTAAAAGAATGAAAAGGAATGTAATTAGAACACTCCCTAACACCATACACAAAAATAAACTCAAAATGGATTAAAGACCTAAATGTAAGGCCAGACACCATAAAACTCTTAGAAGAAAACATGGGCAGAACACTCTATGACATAAATCATGGCAAGATCCTTTTTGTCCCCCCTCCTAGAGAAATGGAAATAAAAACAAAAATAAACAAATGGGACCTAATGAAACTTAAAAGCTTTTGCACAGCAAAGGAAACCATAAACAAGACCAAAAGACAACCCTCAGAATGGGAGAAAATATTTGCAAATGAAGCAACTGACAAAGGATTAATCTCCAAAATACACAAGCAGCTCATGCAGCTCAATATCAAAAAAAGAAACCCAATCCAAAAATGGGCAGAAGACCTAAACAGACATTTCTCCAAAGAAGCTATACAGATTGCCAACAAACACATGAAAGGATGCTCAACATCACTAATCATTAGAGAAATGCAAATCAAAACTACAATGAGGTATCACCTCACACCAGTCAGAATAGCCATCATCAAAACATCTACAAACAATAAATGCTGGAGAGGGTGTGGAGAAAAGGGAACCCTCTTGCACTGCTGGTGGGAATGTAAATTGATACAGCCACTATGGAGAACAGCATGGAGCTTCCTTACAAAACTAAAAATTTTTTAGTTTTTAGTTTAGCAATCCCACTAATGGGCATATACCCTGAGAAAACCATAACTCAAAAGGAGTGATTTACCACAATGTTCATTGCAGCTCTATTTACAATAGCCAGGACATGGAAGCAACCTAAGTGTCCATCAACAGATGAATGGATAAAGAAGATGTGGCACATATATACAATGGAATATTACTCAGCCATAAAAAGAAACGAAATTGAGTTATTTGTACTGAGGTGGATGGACCTAGAGACTGTCATACAGAGTGAAGTAAGCCAGAAAGAGAAAAACAAATACCGTATGTTAACATATATATATGGAATCTTAAAAAAAAAAGTGTTTCTGAAGAACCTAGGTGCGGGACAGGAGTAGAGATGCAGACATAGAGAATGGACTTGAGGACACACGGAGGGGGAAGGGTAAGCTGGGACGAAGTGAGAGAGTGGCATGGACATGTATACACTGCCAAATGTAAAATAGATAGCTAGTGGGAAGCAGCTGCATAGCACAGGGAGTTCAGCTCAGTGCTTTGTGACCATTTAGAGGGGTGGGATAGGGAGAGTGGGAGGGAGACACAAGAGGGAGGGGATATGGGGATATATGTATACATATAGCGGATTCACTTTGTTATATAGCAGCAACTAACACAACAATGTAAAGCATTTATACTCCAATAAAGATGTTAAAAAAAATAAAAACAACAATGACAAACAAAAAAAAACAAATAAAACATAAATGCAATGATATTATAGATATTATTCACTACTTATATTTTCACATAACAGGAGTTCAGGACACTCTTCTATGCCTCTAAGTCTGGATTGTCCATATTCTTTTTAATAGCTACCTAATATTGCATTAAACAAATAATGATTTACTCAATCTTCTATTCTGAGGCATTTATGTTATTTTTAAAACAAATAATATTTAGTAGACATCTCTGTATTTACATATTTGCACAAGTGTACAAATACACTGAATAATGAATTCCTATCTCAAATTGTCTGGTATGTCGGTGGGGAAGTGCAAAACACAGAAAATAAGATTTGTGTTGAAATTCATTACAGAAATAAATTTCATCTTGAAACAATGAGTATAAAATGAAATTGGAATGATATCTTTGCCTGCCTGAGAGGAAAATATTCTTGATGAAAAAAAGCTATTATGTTTCATTGTCCTGGCCCTGGTTTACCCTTCCTTCCAGACCATCACAATCACTTTGCTTCCTAATTCTCTTCATTATGGCCTCACTCACATACCAAGTTGTGTGTCTTTTGTGGACTTATTAAGTACAATATGTAGGTTGCTGATTTTCAAATAATCAAATAATAAATGTTCTTCAATCCTGTCAGGTAACTAGGTATCCTGGGGGCACAATAAACAGTAGTAACTATGAATAACTAACATCTGTTGAGTGCTTATTCTATTTTTGATAAAAGAGCTATTTCCAAAAGACCTTTGCATAGATTATCTCATTCAATCTTTACCTAACCCCTATGAGGAAAGTACAAATTACATCACAACTTTATATAAGGAAAATGAAGCATGGAAAGTTTAAATAGCTTTCCTACAGTCACACAGCTCAGAAATGGCATAACCATGACTGTAAGCTGTGGTAGCTGCCTACAAAGGGTTTACAATACAACTGGGATATATAATATACTGTGAACAAAGGCATAGAGATTTGTGTATTGAAGACTGAGAAAGAACTAATAAGGCTAAGAAAGAAAAACAATTAGAGGTATAGGAATCAGCATGGAAAATGATGTATAAATATTATAAACATGATATGGTGCATTTGGGAACCATGATTTGCTCTTTGTGGCTAGAATGTAATTTGAATGAGGAGGTGGCAAATGAGGAAGCTGGATAAATGAGCTGGAGATGGGGGTGGGGATACAGGCAAAATCAAGAGGGTCAATGAAGATCAAACTGCATTACCAGCATGGCTCACCAATGTGGCTACAAAAGTAGAACACATTTTCACAAAGGGGACACAGTACACATTCTGGTGTGTCTCCTTCGATAGCACAGAGACTGACAACTGGAGCAGCTACATTATGACCTGTGTAGGAAGCCCTGTGTACAGTGAGAACGTCAGAGCCAGCATTCTAGCTTGGGTCCCTGGATAACTCAGTGGAGTAGAACTTGCCTACCCAGGATTGTATGTGAGAAAGAAAGAAGCTTTTCTCTTTGTAAGCTATCATATTTGTGGTGTCTTTGATAGCAAGCAGCTCCTTGGCCCACTCTCATTTATTCAAGGATTAATCATGTTTCTTTAAATACCTTCATGTGTGAGTTTCATTCTGAGACTAAAATTCAATTGAAACATGTCAATACAAAAGCTGTTATCCGTTACATTTACATGTATAAATAAACAATACATTATCGTAAGTTTCAGAATGATAAGTATGGAAAAAGTGTTGAGAATACTTATAGAGGAAAACTTAAATGGGATGTTCTAAATACACATGGTTACCAAGAGCATCCTTTATTCCTAACATATGTTCATTCTACTTTCAAGGAAATTTAAGGAGGTTAGAAGCTTAAAAACAATGCAAATAAACTGATATATGGATAAATTACATCACAGGCCACCTAAGAAAGTAAAAGGACCACGAGATGTATATTTCAAGATGGTGTTAAAACTAGGCACTGAATTTATCGCTATATTTTCTTGCAGCTAAGATAAATAGACAAGAAGGTCATATATTCTATTTTATTTTTTAATATGCCTCAAAGTACTTTTTTGAAACAGAAAACAATAATGCAAACTTTTTACTTAAGGTCTCACATTTTGGACATCTACAAATATGACTTTTTAAGAAAACATTTCAATCAAATGCAAAGTCCCAAGGCATTCTCCTAAAATATGGAATCTAATCAAAATGAGAAGAGTTAAATCTTATTACTGCATAACCATTTAATACATGGTTATTTGGTTATGTATGGTTTAGGAATGATAGACAAGTTGAAGAAAATCAATAGCTAATTTTCTCCCTATATCATGTACACTGATTTACAACAAGTCACAGAGTGCTCACATTTCTACAGTATTAGCATCATACAGATAGTATTAATCATCATAACATGCTCTTCACTCATGTCAAACTAGTCAAAATTCATAATTAAAGTAGTCTTCATCAAGTAAAAAGTAGAAAAAAAAGGTACATGCATTTAGTGAAAGGAATTAATGTTGATATTATCCCTTCATTTATTTGAAAGGAAAATGACTACCTAAGAAGGAGGAAAATTCCTGGTCTATAATATAGTCCATGTTTCTAAGATTCTGATTTTGAATGATGACCTGCCCCAATTTCGTACTGATCATGAAATCAGCCATAGAAATTAACAGATAAAAATTCCTAGCCCCACTCAATTTTTTTTTCATGTTGGGAACCCTAATTTCAACACAGCAATTCACTTTTCCTTCAAAGACATTCAGTAGTAGCTGTTTTTACCCACCTAGTACCAAGAGCATATGAAGATTAAAAGCTGAAATTTTATGCTAAAAAAAATGTTTAAACAATCAGAAAAGATGATCTCAAATGAGCCAATTTTATCAGAAGGACACTGGATTTTTAAAATATCATATAAAGAATCGAAACACAAAAGCCACCTTCAGTTCTAGGAAGAAATCAAGTTACACCAGTAACTATTCTTCCAGCAAGTTTCCAAAAAAGGAAATGTTCTACAAGATTTTTTTTTTCAGTTAATTACATATTTGCTAGGATGGCTCATAATTCTGAAAGAAATCTGCCAATTGTATGGGCATGGGAATATGAGATACAACAGTTTCCAGACTCAGCATAGAATATATTCTCCTCTAAAAGCACAAGGGTGACATTATTTACTACCTTAGCCCTTCCATGGATGTTTCACTCTACTCTAGGAAGTAAACAATGGGACTATTTGATTTCAAAATTTCATTTCTCCTGTTACTTTCATTTCAGGATTTCTCTTTAATGGAAAGATTAAAATAATTATGGGGATTCAGAAAAGTACACTAAGAATAAATAGGGATTGATAAAGTAATCTCAATGGAATTAAAATAGGTATGCTTTACTGAATAAAGACTAAGTCAAAATTAAAGTGTGACAATTGTTTGAAAATATCTGGATGGTTTCCAGAGAAAGTTAAGTTCTTTTGCTTGTTGCAAGCAAATCTATCTGTGAACAATAACAAAACAGAACAGGAAATTATGCTAACAAATACTAAAATATTTAAAGATGTGATATCATAATAATTGGAAAGAAATGAAATCTGGTTAAAAATTAAATTTATGCTAGATGAAGAGTTAACTGATAAATATATTCATTTACCTATGATGATAATTTTAGTGTAAACCTCATCATTTGAATACGAATCTAAAACAAAAATCTTTTTATAATGAAGAAACCTTTGTAAATTAGGAAGACTTCTGCTGCATTAAGGAGATAAACCAAAGCAATTTTAAATTAACATATCCCATAGAAAAATGTTTTTATTTTTGAAAACAGATCCAATTTTGACACTAAGGCCCATTCATTACTGATGATAAATGAATAAAAATTTAGTGAACTGAGTGACCTCTCTAAGTCACCTAGAATATAACAATCATTTTTTTATTCTCAAGAAAAATTAAATTTCAAAAGACTACATGGAAGTCTATACATCTGAATGACTTCCTTTTTTTAGAAATGTTACAATATAGAGTTCATGTGGGCTGGAGAATAATAATGGTGACCATGACCTACCACATGCTAGGCTCTGATCCTGAGCACTTTACAGAGGTAACTTGGTGTTCTCAGCAACCTTAAAAGACACCTATTTGTTACTATAATTTCACAGATGAGCAAAACTGAGGTAGAGGAAAGTTAAGTAACTTCCCCAAAGATGTAAAAAGAGGCAGAGCTGGGATTTGTATCTGGGCTACTGGGTTCTGGATCCTATGACGCTCAACCCACTAGACTAAACTATCTCCCACTAGGATAATTTAAACCAAATTAAACTTGGATTACCATCAAAACTGAATTGCCATTTATATAATTCATTAAAGAACTTCCTGTGTAAAAATGGTGGTATGATACTGGCATGACCCTTTGTCTTTCTGAAAATCAACTCATAGCCAATTAAAGAATATACAGAAATGTGAACAATAGCTTTGATAACCATAAACCACAAAATAGATAAAAGGGCAAAAATCAAACCATGATGCAAAATCAAAACCAAGTCTTCAGCAGCAGTAATGGGATGCGTAGGCTGAGGATGAGAGCACATAAGCAAACTATATTCGAAAACATTATTCTGGCCCTATGGCATCAGCGAAAAGGACATCTTTTATTGTGTGCAAAAGTACAACTGCCTATCTCCACTGCCTTGGAATACAGATAAACAAGTATAAACACAAACCCCTAGGTCATGCACAAAAATCTGTTTGGTTGGAAAATTCCCCTGGTCCTTGATGGCTGAAAAAGAAAAAAACACCACCTCTAAGGGACTGATCCAGTACAGAGCCCTATAACAAGCACACAATAATGCTGTAAGACAAGATTAAAAAAAAAGAAAACAGTGGCAGATGAAAACTCACTACAAAAAGCTTGCCAATTATATTAGCTTCCTAATAACAAGTTATCAGAAAGTGGCTGGCTTAACAGAGCAGAAATTTATTCTCTCCTAGATCTAGAAGCTCGAAGTCCAAAATCAAGGTGTGAGCATGGCCATGTTCTCTCTGAAGGCTCTAAAGAAGAATCCTTCCTCCCTAACTTCTGATGGTTTCCAGCTATCTTTTGCACTCCCTACTGCAACTTCTTCCTCCACTGTCACATGGGTCTTCCCAGCATGGCTCTCTCTGTCTTCACATGGCCTTCTTACAAGGACATCAATCACTGGATTTAGGGACCACCCTAACTCCTTATGACTTCATCTTAACAAATTACATATGCAAAGAAACTATTTCCAAATATCCACCTTCAGAGGTTCTGAGTGGACGTGAATTTGGAGGGGACACTATTCAACCCAGTATACCATGAAATACATGAAAATTTTGTCCAAAAACTTCTCTATAAATTTACAAAATGAATTTCGTCAATCAAGAATAACAAACAAGAATATAGAAATTTAGGGAAGAGATGGTGAGAAAACAGAAAGATATGATGGACACTGAAAGAGCTTAGAGAACATGTGACATTAAAATTAAAACATCGCAGAAATTAAGGCAAAATTAGAATGAGCCTGACAGAAAAAAACTAAAGAACATGAAAACAGGACATTATTAAGGAAGAAAATAAATGGTAGAACAAAATTAATAGTTACAGATATACAAATAAGTAAAATCTTAAAATATAAGTACATTTGAATCTACACTTTGACAGAAATATTTAATACTACTGGGAAAAAATGTCCAGAACAGACAACATGCAAACACATCCTACTGAAGTTATCACTAACTGAAACCAAAGAAACCATCCTGGGGCTTCCTTGGTGGTGCAGTGGTTAAGAATCCGCCTGCCAATGCAGAGGATACGGGTTCGACACCTGGTCTGGGAAGATCCCACATGCCACAGAGCAACTAAGCCTGTACGCCACAACTACTGAGCCTGCGCTCTACAACCTGCAAGCCACAACTACCGAGGCCACATGCCACAACTACTGAAGGCCACATGCCACAACTACTGAAGGCCACGGGCCTAGATCTCATGCTCTGCAACGAGAAGCCACCACAATGAGAAGCCTGCGCACCGCAACAAGGAGTAGTCCCCACTCGCCAAAACTAGAGAAAGCCTGTGCACAGCAACAAAGATGCAACAAGTCAAAAATAAATGAATAACTCAATCAAAAAAAAAAGAAGAAAGAAACCATCAACTGTGAAGCTAGATAAAAGATGAAAACATATATGGGGAAATTTTTGGAACAGCCCCAGAATCTTTTGTATCTACCTTTAATGTCCAAAGACCGTGGTCAATTTCCACAAATTCCTAAGTGAAACCAAGTATGACCCCAAAATTTGATCCCAGATAACATTCAAGAGTTTTACACATGTAAAAGCATTGGGAATGATGGTCCCATAAACTCTTCCTGAACAATCAATTTGTGTCAACTAAGATATGACTGGGAAAATTAAAGGAGTAAGACTACTGGTGAATGCTAAACTTTTATAACAATATTATGTTCTCAAAATATACCTGAAGTAAATGTGTGTATTAAAATGACAGGAAAAAAATGAAATAGAACATATCAAATTAGAAACACCTAAAAAGGGAAGAATGTAAAAAGATGGACATAATGCAAGTATAGTAGTTTCACCTCTTATATGTAGTCAAATTATATCAATAGGTATATTTTAAAGCCTAAAACTCAAGAATGGTAAAACAAGCTTACTAAATACTATATAAGTAAATTCTAAGAAAAAATATAATTGACTAAAGGGGGACATAGGCAAAAGGAAGTGGGGAAGGAAGGAAAAAGATATTTCATCATTAGTCTTAGTAGAGCATTTGAACATTCTATAAAAGAAACAGGATTTTTAACTTATCATTTTGACTTCCTAGGATAAAATAATATAACAAAGATGAATATCTGTACATAGAGAACAGTATGATGACAACATTCATAAATCAAAAGCTTTAAGTGATGTAAGACAAAATATATTGAAAAATTCAGTAATAAAAAGCTGATTAACACCTCTCATTAATTTTCAGATAAACTGAACAAAATAATTATGAATACAGAAAGCCTAAAAACAATTCATAAAGAAAACAGAATACATCTTTCCAAGCAAAAGTCATAAAAATGATTAGTATGATTCTATAAAGAAAGATTATATTCTCTAAAGGAATGTAGCATCTTTCAAAAAATAAGCAATGTAAAGCAAATACATCATAGGTTTTCTGTCTTATAATTTACTATTAGTGATTACTAATGCTATTTTTTTTCTGAGTCATGTGATTGTCTATTATGCTGCATTTCTAAAACAATTATCTTTGATAGGATGTGTTTAGGACAACAGTATTAAAATAAGACACAATATTCCTATTTGACCCTCATGTAATAATTAGGAGTTTCCTCAGTTTTATTTCTTTTGCAAACATTTTCCAAGGCATTTTCACTTGTGCAAAATACTGACAGTGTATTACCTATGAATAACAATTTACAAAAGGTGGGGATGTGGAATTAAATATTTATTAAAGTCATTCCATTTATTACTTGACTTGCCAAGGCAAACATGATTATACCAACTTTGAAAATAACAATGACCCCCATAAGGTTAACAGCTGAACTTTCAGCAGAAACTCTGCAAGCCAGAAGGAAGTGGCAGGACACACTTAAAGTGCTGAAGGAGAAAAACCTACAACCAAGATTACTCTACCCAGCAAGGACCTCATTCAGATTTGATGGAGAAATTAAACCCGTTACAGACAAGCAAAAGCTAAGAGAATTCAGCACCACCAAACCAGTTTTACAACAAATCATAAAGGAACTTCTCTGGCAGGAAACACAAGACAAGAAAGAGACCTACAATAACAAACACAAAACAATTAAGAAAATGGTAATAGGAACATACATATCGATAATTACCTTAAATGTAAATGGATTAAATGCTCCAACCAAAAGACATCGACAGGCTGAATGGATACAAAAAGAAAACCTGTATAGATGCTGCCTACAGGAGACCCACTTCAGACCTAGGGACACATACAGACTGAAAGTGAGGGGATGGAAAGAGATACTCCATTCAAATGGAAATCAAAAGAAAGCTGGAGTAGCAATTCTCATATCAGACAAAATAGACTTTAAAATAAAGACTATTAGAAGAGACAAAGAAGGACACTACAGAATGATCAAGGGATCAATCCAAGAAGAAGATATAACAATTGTAAATATTTATGCACCCAACATAGGAGCACCTCAATACATAAGGCAAACACTAACAGCCATAAAAGGGGAAATCGACAGTAACACATTCATACTAGGGGACTTTAACACCCCACTTTCACCAATGGACAGATCATCCAAAATAAAAATAAATAAGGAAACACAAGCTTTAAATGATACATTAAACAAGATGGACTTACTTGATATTCATAGGACATTCCATCCAAAAACAACAGAATACACATTTTTCTCAACTGCTCATGGGACACTCTCCAGGATAGATCATACCTTGGGTCACAAATCAAGCCTTGGTAAATTTAAGAAAATTGAAATCTTATCAAGTGTCTTTTCCAATCAAAACGCTATGAGACTAGATATCAATTACAGGAAAAAATCTGTAAAAAAATACAAACACAAAAAAAAACAAACAAAAAAATACAAACACATGGAGGCTAAACAATACACTTACTTAATAACCAAGAGACCACTGAAGAAATCAAAGAAGAAATAAAAAAATACCAGGAAACAAATGACAATGAAAACAGGACGACCCAAAACCTATGGGATGCAGCAAAGGCAGTTCTAAGAGGGAAGTTTATAGGAATACAATCCTACCTTAAGATACAAGAAACATCTCAAATAAACAACCTAACGTTACACCTAAAGCAATTAGAGAAAGAAGAACCAAAAAACCCCAAAAGTTAGCAGAAGGAAAGAAATCATAAAGATCAGATCAGAAATAAATGAAAAAGAAAGGAAAGAAACGATAGCAAAGATCATTAAAACTAAAAGCTGGTTCTTTGAGAAGATAAACAAAACTGATAAACAATTAGCCAGACTCACCAAGAAAAAAAGGGAGAAGACTTAAATCAACAGAATTAGAAATGAAAAAGAAGTAACAACTGACACTGCAGAAATACAAAGAATCATGAGCTATTACTACAAGCAACTCTATGCCAATAAAATGCACAACCTGGAAGAAATGGACAAATTCTTAGAAATACACAACCTTCCAAGACTGAACCAGGAAGAAATAGAAAATAGACCAAACATAAGCACTGAAATAGAAACTGTGATTAAAAATCTTCCAACAAACAAAAGCCCAGGACCAGATGGCTTCACAGGTGAATTCTATCAAACATTTAGAGAAGACCTAACACCCATCATTCTCAAAGTCTTCCGAAAATTTTCAGAGGAAGGAACACTAGCAAACTCATTCTACGAGGCCACCATCACTCTGATACCAGAACCAGACAAAGATACTACAAAAAAGAAAATTACAGACCAATATCACTGATGAATATAGATGCAAAAATCCTCAACAAAATACGAGCAAACAGAATCCAACAACACATTAAAAGGATCATACACCATGAACAAGTGGGATTTATCCCAGGGATGCAAGGATTCTTCAATATACACAAATCAATCAATGTGATACACCATATTAACAAATTGAAGAATAAAAACCATATGATCATCTCAATAGATGCAGGAATAGCTTTTGACAAAATTCAATGCCCATTTATACTAAAAACTCTCCAGAAAGTGGGCATAGACGGAACTTACCTTAACATAATAAAGGCCATATACGACAAACCCACAGCAATCATCATTCTCAATGGTGAAAAACTGAAAGCATTTCCTCCAAGATCAAGAACGAGACAAGGATGTCCACTCTCACCACTATCATTCAACATGGTTTTGGAAGTCCTAGCCACAGCAATCAGAGAAGAAAAAGAAATAAAACGAACCCAAATTGGAAAAGAAGTAAAACTGTCACTGTTTGCAGATGACATGATACTATACATAGAGAATCCTAAAAATGCCACCAGAAGACTACTAGAGTTAATCAATGAATTTGGTAAAGTTGCAGGATACAAAATTAATGCACAGAAATCTCTTGCATTCCAATACACTAGTGATGAAAAATCTGAAAGTGAAATTAAGAAAACACTCCCATTTACCATTTCAACAAAACGAATAAAATATCTAGGAATAAACCTACCTAGGGAAACAAAAGACCTGTATGCAGAAAACTATAAGACACTGATGAAAGAAATTAAAGATACCAACAGATGGAGAGATAAACCACGTTCTTGGATTGGAAGAATCAATATTGTGAAAATGACTCTACTACCCAAAGCAATCTACAGATTCAATGCAATCATTATCAAATTACCAATGGCATTTTTTATGGAACTAGAACAAATCATCTTAAAATTTGTATGGAGACACAAAAGACCCCAAATAGCCAAAGCAATCTTGAGGGAAAAAAATGGAGCTGGAGGCAACAGACTCCCTGACTTCAGACTATACTACAAAGCTACAGTAATCAAGACAATATGGTACTGGCACAGTAACAGAAACATAGATCAGTGGAACAAGATACAGAGCCCAGAGATAAACCCACACACCTATGGTCAACTAATCTATGAAAAAGGAGGCAAAGATATACAGTGGAGAAAAGACAGTCTCTTCAATAAGCGGTGCTGGGCAAACTGGACAGCTACATGTAAAAGAAAGAACTTAGAACACTCCCTGACACCATACACAAAAATAAAATGGATGCAAGACCTAAATGTAAGACTGGACACTATAAAACTCTTAGAGGAAAACATAGGAAGAACACTCTTTGACATAAATCACAGCAAGATCTTTTTTAATCCACCTCCTAGAGTAATGGAAATAAAAACAAAAATAAACAAATGGGACCTAATGAAACTTCAAAGCTTTTGCACAACAAAGGAAACCATAAACAAGACGAAAAGACAATCCTCAGAAGGGGAGAAAATATTCTCAAATGAATCAACGGACAAGAGATTAATCTCCAAAATATATAAACAGCTCATGCAGCTCAATATTAAAGAAACAAACAACCCAATCCAAAAATGGCCAGAAGACCTAAATAGACATTTCTCCAAAGAAGACATACAGATGGCCAAGAGGCACATGAAAACCTGCTCCACATCACTAATTATTAGAGAAATGCAAATCAAAACTACAATGAGGTATTACCTCACACCAGTTAGAATGGGCATCATCAGAAAATCTACAAACAACAAATGCTGGAGAGGGTGTGGAGAAAAGGGAACCCTCTTGCACTGTTGGTGGGAATGTAAATTGATACAGCCACTATGGAGAACAGTATGGAGGTTCCTTAAAAAACTAAAAATTAGGGCTTCCCTGGTGGCGCAGTGGTTGAGAGTCCGCCTGCTGATGCAGGGGACACAGGTTCGTGCCCCGGTCCGGGAAGATCCCATATGCCACAGAGAAGCTGCGCCCGTGAGCCACGGCCGCTGATCCTGCGCATCCGGTGCCTGTGCTCCGCAACAGGAGAGGCCACAACGGTGAGAGGCCCGTGTACCACAAAAAAAAAAAAACCAAAAACAACAACAAAAAAAACCTAAAAATTAAATTACCATATGATCCAGCAATCCCACTACTGGGCATATACCCAGAGGAAACCATAATTCAAAAAGAAACATGCACCCCAATGTTCACTGCAGCACTATTTACAATAGCCAGGTCATGGAAGCAACCTAAGTGCCCATCGACAGATGAATGGATAAAGAAGTTGTGGTATGTATATACAATGGAATATTATTCAGCCATAAAATGGAACGAAATTGAGTCATTTGTTGAGACGTGGATGGATCTAGAGACTGTCATACAGAGTGAAGTAAGTCAGAAAGAGAAAAACAAATATTGTATATTAACACATGTATGTGGAACCTAGAAAAATGGTGCAGATGAACCGGTTTGCATGCCAGAATTTGAGACACAGATGTAGAGAACAAACGTATGGACACCAAGGGGAGAAAACCACAGTGGGGTGGAGATGGTGGTGTGATGAATTGGGCAATTGGGATTGACATGTATACACTGATGTGTATAAAACTGATGACTAATAAGCACCTGCTGTATAAAAAAACAAACAAAAAAAAACTAATACTAAACTTTCTTTGGGTTATTTGTATGGAAATATGTTAACATAAATGTTTCAGACATTACATGAAATTACATGTTTCAGACATTACATGAAATTCATTACATGAAATTTCTAAAAATCC
This sequence comes from Globicephala melas, assembly GCF_963455315.2. NCBI lineage: Eukaryota > Metazoa > Chordata > Mammalia > Artiodactyla > Delphinidae > Globicephala > Globicephala melas. The sequence continues at coordinate 64,559,182 of NC_083322.1, forward strand.
TATATGTTCTGGTATAATGTTATAGGTCATAATTCTAGTTATTACTTTAAAATGTGTATCTCAGAAATAACTAAAATTCCTTGTCAATTGCATCATTATGAACTTTCATCAAATCTTTAACTGTGGTCATTTTTAAGTCTTTTGTCATTTACAGACAATTCTGGGTGTACTCTGATGCCTTCACAAAAATCTTCCTATAAAAGGGTTTCATCTTCAAGGAATTCATTTAAAAGACTCTGACAAGTACAGGTTTCTGGTAACTGACTATATTGTTGAACTGAATGAATAAGCATTTTCAGAACTCTAATGGAAATCTGATGAATTCATAAAAGTGCTAACAAAAGATCAAGATGAAAAAAAATTAATTACATGGGATTGAGTGAACTGATGAGGATGATTATAGCTTTTGTTACTTTCTGTTTGAATAAAATAAAAAAAATCCTGGGCTTCCCTGGTGGCGCAGTGGTTAAGAGTCCGCCTGCCGATGCAGGGGACACGGGTTCGTGCCCCGGTCCGGGAAGATCCCAGATACCGTGGAGTGGCTGGGCCCGTGACCCATGGCCGCTAAGCCTGCGCATCCGGAGCCTGTGCTCCGCAATGGGAGAGGCCACAACAGTGAGAGGCCCGCGTACCACACACACACACAAATCCCATAGGGACTCAGAGGTAAAAAATATACAAATCAGTTTTCACTGCAAAGTAAAGGACCTGTTACAGTGGAGGACTGCTGGACTGAATGTCAATATTGTGACATAGTATGAGTGTGTTTCATGTTTGGTAATTGCAATCATTGTTGCTTTTGTTGTGGTCATTCATTTACAATGCCTGATGTCAGTTTTTTTATCTCTTGTAAAAATAAAATACAGTGTGTGTGAAAAAACAAAACAAAACAAAACAAAACCCTGATGACATTGCCAGTCCTGAATATAAAACAAAAATGAAACTTCTAACACTTAACCAAAATACGCAGGGGAATGAAGAAATTCCTCTAGATTTATAGAAATCCATAAGAAGATTAGCAGTCATTTTAATAAGCCGGAAGACCCAAAGAAATGCTATGCGTGATATTCAGAGAATAAAAGATCTCATTTATTTCCTTCAACAAATACTTATAAAGCACCTTTACGTATTAGGCATTGTTGTGGGTCTGGGTGAATACAAGCTGATAAAATCCCTTCCCTTGGCACTTACAGTTTAATGAAGGAAGAAAAACCAAGAAAAAACATACAGAGAAAACATTTTGGAAGCCATGTGGGAAGTAGGGTGTTGGGAAATGAACTAGACAGAAGACAGAATGTGCTGGAATGGGGATTCAATTTAAACAGAGTGATTAATGAGGGCTCACTGGGAAGAGGATATTTGAGCCAAGATCATAAGAAGGTGAGGGAGTGAACTCTGTAGGTATCTGGGGGAAATGTGTTCTAGGTAGAAGGAATAACAAAACCAAATGTCCTGACGCAGCGGAGTGTCTGGTAAGTGAGAGACCCAATAAAGAGGCCAGTGTGGTTGGAGAAGAGCGAGCAAGAGAGAGAAAAATAGAAGAGACTGGAAGGGTCATGCGGAGTTAGGTTGTGTAAGGCCGGCTGAGATATTTTAAAGGCTTACACTTCCAATCCAAGAAACACAGAAAGCCCTGGCAGGGCTTTACGCAAAGGAACAACATGATCTTACACGTGTTTTAAAGGCATGGCTCTGATGCTCTGCTGAGAATTTAAAAGAAAAAACTAAACAAATAATTCTCCTTTGCCTTGAAAACAAGGAGTCCATAGAAGTAGTATCTATCAATCGAAAAAAGAAATGCCTTGTCCTTTCGACAAAGATGTGGCTCCTTCGTTTGGGCATCTGGCAGAAAAATGGTAAAGTTGGAGCTGATGCATCCACCCTGTCTAACCCTGTCACGCTCCTGCCCAGTGCACACAGAGGAGCCAGCTGGCCAGGATTAGGTGCTTCCTCCCACACAGGGAATGAAGGAAGGCGTGGGTCTTGGGAGCTTATCACTGGCAACTGCTAAATGAACGAATTCTCTCTCTCCTCCTGTTCCTACTAAGATGAAAATCAGCTTAATCTCAAGAACAAATAAACAGCATTTTTATTGATTAAAAAAAAAAATCTTCCAGCAAACAAAAGCCCAGAACCACATGGCTTCACAGGCGAATTCTATCAAACATTTAGATAAGAGCTAACACCTATCCTTCTCAATCTCTTCCAAAATATAGCAGAGGAAGGAACACTCCTAAACTCATTCTACGAGGCCACCATCACCCTAATACCAAAACCAGACAAAGATGTCACAAAGAAAGAAAACTACAGGCCAGTATCACTGATGAACACAGATGAAAACATCCTCAACAAAATATTAGCAAACAGAATCCAACAGCACATTAGAAGGATCATACACCATGATCAAGTGGGGTTTATCCCAGGAATGCAAGGATTCTTCAAAATATGCAAATCAATCAATGTGATACACCACATGAACAAATTGAAGGAGAAAAACCATATGATCATCTCAATAGATGCAGAAGAAGCTTTCGACAAAATTCAACACCCATTTATGATAAAAAAAACCTCCAGAAAGTAGGCATAGAGGGAACTTGCCTCAACAAAATAAAGGCCATATATGACAAACCCACAGCCAACATCATCCTCAATGGTGAAAAACTGAAACCATTTCAACTAAGATCAGGAACAAGACAGGTTGCCCACGCTCATCACTCTTATTCAACATAGTTTTGGAAGTTTTAGCCAAAGCAATCAGAGAAGAAAAATAAATAAAAGGAACTCAAATTGGAAAAGAAGAAGTAAAGCTGTCACTGTTTGCAGATGACATGATACTACACATAAAGAATCCTAAAGATGGTACCAGAAAACTACTAGAGCTAATCAATGAATTTGGTAAAGTAGCAGGATACAAAATTTATGCACAGAAATCTCTAGCATTCCTATACACTAATGATGAAAAATCTGAAAGTGAAATCAAGAAAACACTCCCATTTACCATTGCAACAAAAAGAATAAAATATCTAGGAATAAACCTACCTAAGGAGACAAAAGACGTATATGCAGAAAACTATAAGACACTGATGAAAGAAATTAAAAATGATACAGATAGATGGAGAGATATACCAGGTTCTTGGATTGGAAGAATCAACATTGTGAAAATGACTCTACTACCCAAAGCAATCTACAGATTCAACGCAATCCCTATCAAACTACCAATGGCATTTTTCACAGAACTAGAACAAAAAGTTTCACAATTTGTATGGAAACACAAAAGACCCCGAATAGCCAAAGCAATCTTGAGAAAGAAAAATGGAGCTGGAGGAATCAGGCTCCCTGACTTCAGACTATACCACAAAGCTACAGTAATCAAGACAGTATGGTACTGGCACAAAAACAGAAAGATAGATCAATGGAACAGGATAGAAAGCCCAGAGATAAACCCATGCACATATCGTCCCCTTATCTTTGATAAAGGAGGCAGGAATGTACAGTGGAGAAAGGACAGCCTCTTCAATAAGTTGTGCTGGGAAAACTGGACAGGTACATGTAAAAGTATGAGATTAGGTCACTCCTTAACACCATACACAAAAATAAGCTCAAAATGGATTAAAGACCTAAATGTAAGGCCAGACACTCTAAAACTCTTAGAGGAAAACATAGGCAGAACACTCTATGACATAAATCACTGCAAGACCCTTTTTAACCCACCTCCTAGAGAAATGGAAATAAAAACAAAAATAAATGGGACCTAATGAAACTTAAATGCTTTTGCACAGCAAAGGAAACCATAAACAAGACCAAAAGACAACCCTTAGAATGGGAGAAAATATTTGCAAATGAAGCAACTGACAAAGGATTAATCTCCAAAATTTACAAGCAGCTCATGCAGCTCAATAACAAAAAAAGAAACAACCCAATCCAAAAATGGGCAGAAGACCTGAATAGACATTTCTCCAAAGAAGATATACAGACTGCCAACAAACACATGAAAGAATGTTCAACATCATTAATCATTAGAGAAATGTAAATCAAAACTACAATGAGGTATCATCTCACACCAGTCAGGATAGCCATCATTAAAAAATCTAGAAACAATAAATGCTGGACAGGGTGTGGAGAAAAGGGAACACTCTTGCACTGCTGGTGGGAATGTGAATTGGTTCAGCCACTATGGAGAACAGCACGGAGGATCCTTAAAAAACTAAAAATAGAACTACCATATGACCCAGCAATCCCACTACTGGGCATATACCCTGAGAAAACCATAATTCAAAAAGAGTCACGTACCAAAATGTTCATTGCAGCTCTATTTACAATAGCCAAGACCTGGAAGCAACCTAACTGCCCTTCGACAGATGAATGGATAAAGATGTGGCACATATATACAATGGAATATTACTCAGCCATAAAAAGAAACGAAATTGAGCTATTTGTAATGAGGTTGATGGACCTAGAGTCTGTCATACAGAGTGAAGTAAGTCAGAAAGAGAAAGACAAATACCCTATGCTAACACATATATATGGAATTTAAGAAAAAAAATGTCATGAAGAACCTTGGGGTAAGACAGGAATAAAGACACAGACCTACTAGAGAATGGACTTGAGGATATGGGGAGGGGGAAGGGTAAGTTATGGCAAAGCAAGAGAGTGGCATGGACATATATACACTACCAAACGTAAAGTAGATAGCTAGTGGGAAGCAGCCGCATAGCACAGGGAGATCAGCTCAGTGCTCTGTGACCACCTAAGGGGTGGGATAGGGAGGGTGGAAGGGAGATGCAAGAGGGAGGGAATATGGAGATATATGTGTATGTATAACTGATTCACTTTGTTATAAAGCAGCAACTAACACACCATTGTAAAGCAATTATACTCCAATAAAGATGTAAAATAAATAAAATGGCAAAATTAAAGACAAAAGGAACATTAAAGACAGCAAGAGAAAACCAACAAGTGACATACAAAGGAACTCCCAAAAGGCTCTCAGCTGACTCTTCAGCAGAAATTCTTCAGCCAAGAAGGGAGTGGCATGATACATTTACAGTGATGAAAGGGAAAAAACTACAACCAAAAATGCACTACCCAGCAAGGCTTTCATTCAGATATGAAGGAGAGTCAAATGTTTTACAGACAAGCAAAAGCTAAACGAGTTTATCACCACCAAACCAGCTTTATAATAAATGTTAAAGAACTTCTTCATGCAAAAAAGAAAAGGCCACAGCTAGAAATAGGAAAATTGAGAAAGAAAAAGTCTCATTGGTAAAGGTAAATATACAGTAAAGGTAGTAAATCAACCAAGTATAAAGCTAGAGCAAGGTTAAAAGACAAAAACAGTAAAATCATCCATACCCACAGTAAGTAGTTAAAGGATACACAAAACAAAAAAGATGTAAAATATGATGTTAAAAATGGTAAACGTTGGTGGGGGGCGGGGAAAAATACAAGGTTGTTAAAATGTATTTGAACTTAAGAAATCAGCAACCTAAAATGATCATATATATATATAGATAGATTGCTGTATACAAACCTCATGGTAACCACAAACCAAAAATCTAAAGGTAGTCACAAAAATCACAAGGAAAGCGAACAAAAGAAAAAGCAAGGAACAAAAGAGAACTACAAAAACAACATTAAAACAATTAACAAAATGACCTATCAATTAACCTATCAATAATGGACTAAATGCTCCAATCAAAAAATAGAGTGGCTGAACGGGTACAAGACCCACATACATGTTACCTATAAGAGACTCACTTCAGATCCAAAGACACACACAGACTGAAAGCGAGGGAGTGGAAAAACGTATTCCTCACAAATGAAAATGAAAAGAAATACTTTTGGTAGCAATTTCATATCAGATAAAATAGACTTTAAAACAAAGACTAACAAGAGACAAAGAATAACACTGCATAATGATCAAAGGATCAACCCAAGAAGAAGATACAACTATTGTAAATATATATGCACCCAACATAGGAGCACCTATATACACAAAGCAAATATTAACAAACATAAAGGGAGAAACTGACAAACACAATAATAGTAGGGGACTTTAACACCTCACTTACATCAGTGGACAGATTGTCCAGGAAGGAAATCAATAAAGAAACACAGGTCTTCAATAACACATTCGAACAAATGGACTTCATAGATATATAAAACGTTCCGTGCAAAGCAGCAGAATGCACATTCTTTTGAAGTGCACATACAACATTCTCCAAGATAGATCACATGCTAGTCCACAAAACAAGTCTCAATAAATTTTAGAAAACTGAAATCATATCAAACATCTTTTCTGACCACAAGGCTATGAAACTAAAAATCAACTATAAGAAGAAAACTTCAAAAAACCACAAACACATGGAGGCTAAACAACATGCTACTAAACAACCAACTGATCACTGAAGAAATCAAAGAAGAAATTTAAAAACACCTGGAGACAAATGAAAATGAAAACACAATGATCCAAAATCTACAGGACGCAGCAAAAGCAGTTCTAAGAGGAAAGTTTATAGTGATACCAGCCTACCTCAGGAAACAAGAAAAATCTCAAGTAAACAACCTAATGTTACAATTAAAGGAACTAGAAAAAAAAAGAACAATCAAAACCCAAAGTGAGTAGAAGTAAAGAAATCATAAAGATCTAAGTGGAAATAAATAAAACAGAGACTAAAAAAATAATAAAAAGACCAATGAAATTAAGAACTGGTTCTTTGAAAAGATAAACAAAATTGATAAACCTTCAGCCAGATTTATCAAGAAAAAAAGAGAGGGCCAAAATCAATAAAGTCAAATATGAAACAGGAGAAGTTACAACCAATACCACAGATATACAAAGGATCATAAGAGATTACTCTGAAAAATGATACACCAGTAAAATGGACAACCTAGAAGTGATGGACAAATTCCAAAAATGTACGATCTCCCAAGACTGAACCAGGAAGAAATGGAAATATGAACATTCTTTCTGCCAACACTTATCAAACCATATTAACCATCATTGGCTTTTGAAAGGTGGATCACAAAGCAAAGCAGGTATGCCTCGTATGTCTCAGCTCTTGCTTCATTGCTTGTTCTACATTGGGGAAACATTACCTAGTGTCTGTTTTTCACCTAAAATACAAGGTATATAAAGAGAAGAGAGAGAGACCATCCATTTATGTCTTTATATCACCAATGCACAATACAATGACTGGAATACAAAAGCTATTCAACAAAACTTTGATGAATACATAAATAAAAAACCAGAATACAGTTGAGGATACATCATCATAAATATTTCTAAGAATACTGTAGAATTAATGTTTAATTTTAGAAAGAATTGTAGCAATGAACTTTAAACTTCATAATATATAGTTAACCTTAAGATGATTCAGAGATTTAAAAGCATTTAGGTAATTAAAAATATCAAAGGTAATGGATTTTAAAAGTAGACCAATACATTAATAGTCAAGTAAAACACGAAATCCATGTTAGCTAAAAATTCAATAAAACTATGATAACAGACATAAAAATACTGATAAACATGTCTCAGTTCAGTAACCTAAATGAGAAAATGTGGCTGAAAGATCAGATTTACCAAAAAGAAAAAGAAATCATACTAGGATGAACTAAATCACACTAAATATGATTTAAAGAAGGGACAAGAACATGGAGACCAAGTTGCCCAGCTTTCTTCCAGCTTAGATTTAAAATGCATCAAAATATTTGACAAAATGTTTTTACTATTTTGATGAGAAATACAGAAAATTGAAATGGAAATCATAATAAAATTGGTTCATAAATAAAAGGTAATTTCTACACAGTAATTTGCTAAATTTTATACGGAAGTTAGTAAGAAAGGCCTTAAACATAATATCCTTTGTACTCACTTATTTGAATAGGAAACTAGAGCAATGTTTTAACTTAGAGTCATCAAATGTTTAACACAAAACTGTCTTGGGTAATAATAAAATGAAGAAATATATTTCCTAAGGGTGTTTAAATACGTTTAATTTTTAAGTCTTATTAACAACACAGAAATAAAATAATGTATAAGACTTGAAACAAGTAATCACTAATTATGAGACATGCCAAGGCAATTAATAATTATCCATAGACTCTTTGCCACATAACTCACTTGTCAGAAAAATTATTCAGATAGGTAAAATGTTTTTAATTAGGCAAGTATTAACCATAAAATAAACTTTGCCCATTAAAGAGCGATATCATTGTATTACCTCTATACCTAGAATCCAGTAATTCAGTAAAAACTTGTGTGTGAATACTGATGATTAAAGTCTTTGCTCTAGGACAGACTATTTTCATTTAACAACGCATTTAAAATCTGTAGTCAAGTCTTAAACTATTTGAGGTATCCATGCATGGAAACAGCAAAACAAAGCCAAAGTACATAGTCAATAGACCTGAAACAATGTGGGAGTCAAGAAGGTAAGGGAAAAAACAGTCCCTAACAATGATTTCCACATAACATAAAAAATTTAACATAAAATAATTGGGGCTAACTACGAATCACATTTCAAAGATTTCATATTTAGATTATAATTCTTTTCCAAATGTGGGATGCAATTTAAGTTAATCAACGCTCTCTGGCCCAGGGCTTCACAAACTATCTGTGATGAAGGACTGATTTTTTTTCTATCCATTACAGATAGACAAATAAAGAGCTAGAGAGATAGACAAATAGACAGATAGATTGATATACAGACAGACAGACACGTAGATAGATAGGAAAAAAACAGAAACAAAGAATAAGCTTGGTTTGAAATGGAAATGCAATGATTAAAGAAATGCTCATATGAAACCAAAATTAATGACTACAGCATTGTTGTATGCCATAAGAATATTAGAAATGCTAAACCTAGAATGAGATAATAACATTACAATTAGTTTCTGAACCATGTTTACGATACGAGGATTAGCAAAGGAATAGGCCCACATTTGGGGCAAATAATACAATGCAGGTTTGACACATTGGCAGCTCCCACCCAAGACCCTGATAGACACTGCTAATTGATTATGCCACTTTTTAACCAATAAGTAGAGAAGCAGCTTCTCAGTCTTTCGCCATACAGCACAGCAGACAGTCACTTGTAATTGATTGGTATTGACGTAAGACCAGTATGTCACGTAGAAAAATGAAAAACTACGACAAGAATAAAAAGACCTATTCAACTCTATTTTTTCCTGTCTTTATAATTAAACACATGTACATGACAGCATATAACAAACTTGCGTAAGTGAAAATGTGTAATGGAATAACCACGCTATTATGAATGAACACACAGCTCCAAGCTAAACAAATCATATTCCAGGATACTGTAATAATGCAGAAATGTGATTATGAATACATGAAAATCAACCTGAGACTGGAGCAGGCAGGGAAGGTTAAGCACAGTATGGACCTGGAGGCCCTATTTAAATGGACTGAAAAGAGCTACGTATTTCATATATGTCACAAAGCAATAAGAGGATATGAAGAGAGAAAGAAAAAGAACTTTCAGGAAGATTTTGAGCAAACCAGTATGCAGCAAAAGATATAAATAGGAAAGTTCTTGGGATGAAAAGCCAAAATGCAGGTTAGGGTCTGGTTCTGAGAATCTTCCTTGTTCCCTAGTTCTTTTGAGGCCTAACCCCTATAATGAACAAATTTTACACATTCTTTCCTATTTTTTGAAACATTTTCTCACTGGCGTAAGGGACCTTAATGTGACTTTTTTCAATTATGAAAAGCCAAGGACACGGGGACACAGTTTACCAATTTGCTTTATATTGAATTTCTCTTAAAATTTACTCACATATTTTCTCATATATTGATACATGTTTTAAGAACTTAAATAAGAAGTTCTAAATAGAGATTATACACACTGGATCCTATATATATTATGAAGTTATACTTTATATATATACACTATATACATACTTCATATATATATATAAAATATATATTACACACACACACACACACACACACACACACCGTGTTTACTAATAGAAAGGCTTGATATTGTTAAATTGTAAGTTCTCCCGAAATGGATTTGTAGGTTCAAGACAATCCTATCCAAAAATGCAGCAGGCTTTTATTTTTAGAAATTGTCAGGCTTATTCTAAAATACCTAAGGAAATACTAAGTATCTAGAAGAGATAAACCAAATCTTAAAAAAAAAAAAAAAAAAGACAGCGGTCTTAACACTACTTGATTGCAAAAATTTATATAAATCTACAGTAATCTGCACTGCCTGGGACTGACAAACGGCTAATAAGTTCAGTGACACCAAATAGAGAGTCCAGAAATGAACCCACGTATGCGTGGCCATTTGACTGTCAAAAGAGGTACCAAAGCAATTCAGTGGGAGAGATGACAGCCTTTTCAACAAGTGGTTATCCCATAAGGGAAAATATAAACATTGAACCTTAGTTTTACCATATCTAAAAGTTAACTCAGCATGAATTATACAACTAAATGTAAAAGTTAAAATTATACAAATTCCCAAGGAAAACAGATGTATTTGCCACCCTGGAGTAGGCAAAGATTTCTAAGATAGGTTATAAGAAGTACACACTAAAAACACATAAGGTGAAAAACTGGATATCAAAATTTAAAACTCTTCTCTTTGAAAGACTATTTAGAAAATAAGGCATATCACACATAACAGAAAATATTCTTAATATACTTCCTGCCAAAGAACAGGTAGACAAAATAATGAACTGAGAATTCAATAATAAAAAGTAAACCCAAATCAAAATAGACAAACTATTTGCCCAGACCTTCCACAATAGACAAAAATGACAAATAAGCACATGAAAGTTAGCTCAATATCACTGGTCAACAGAGAAATGCAAATTAAACCCCAAATGAGATTCCATTACATAACCGTTAGAATGGCTAAAATGTAAAGGACTCAAAAATTCCTTGTAACTTTTTACCTCAGCTGGCAGCAATATAATGAAATAAACTTCTTAAGCTAACTTGATAAACTCAAAACCAATGCACGTTTTTTTTTGAGGCTTATATTATTGAACTGGTTGTTCTCCACAACCTAGTGGAAAGCTCAGACAAAAATGCAAAATGACAGACACAACGCTGAGGAAAAAGGAAGTAAATCAACAAATATGTATAAGCCATAAAAAGTCAGGTTCCATCCGAATTAAACTCTTTTGTCTTTATTACAAAGAAACGGTTCAAAGTAAAATCACCTGAGCTCCTTGCACATGACTCACTTTACTCATTTTATACTACTTAGCGGTCAGAAGATGCTTCTTCTAGCAAACAGTATCTTCCCTACCCGCTTCACTCCAATATAATAGTGGTCTTGGTTTTTCATACTTTTAAGCTACTCATAAACTGTTATGAGAATTAAATGAGATGTACATGAAAGCATTAGGTAAACCACCAAACGTTACTGCAGGGTCATCACTTACCATTAGTTGTGCCACCTCCAGCTTCTCACTGAGCTGTAGCTGAGTCTCCAAGAAAAGCTCTGATAATTTTCTGGACCTGCCTGAAATAAAAAAAAAATAAATAAATCTATCAGATGTTACAAACACAACTTCTATAGAACATGGAAAATGCTATCTTCTCACTTTTTATGTTAACATAATGTAATCCAGCCCTTAATGGTTGTTTAATTTAAATTTTCTCCTAACTATGCATCCAACATTCCCTCACTTAGAGTCACCCAAACATAAGAGGTAAATATTTCTTTGAAGCAAAAACTGAAGAAGTTCAAATGGACACTCAAAATAACCACCTTTCAGGTGGGTACTGTTTTGTACCACTGCAATTTTCCTAGAAACTAAATGCTTTTGAATAGTCTTAAAGTTACATGACCTACTTTTTATATTTATTAAACCTTTAAAAAAATTATATGGTCCTTGGGAATAACATTACTCAGGTATTTCTCTGCAAACTTCAGGAGTCCAGTCTACACTGATAACAGTAACAGTGTGAAGCAAAGTTACTTCTAGGAAATATCAGATAAGCAGATTAGAAAAACAGTGGAAAAAAAGGAACTAAACAGTGAATTGGGACATGATTAAAGAAAATAATTTATTGATCACAATATGTTCTGCTTCAGCAGCTTAAGATAAAAATGTCCAAATTTTTAAACTTATTTTGTGACAATTTTAGACTCACATTTAAAAGTTTTGAAAACAGTAGTTTATAGCCCAAGAAGATCCTTTCACTCAGCTTCTCCTTATGTTAACATTTTAACCATAGGATATTTATCAAAACTAAGAAATTAACCTTGATATACTATTTTAACTAATATTTTGAACATATTGAGACTTTATTAATTTTTCCTCTAACATTATGTTTATGTTTCAGGATTCCACACATTTCGTTGGCAGGTTTCATTAGTCTCCTGTGATTTCTTCAGCCCTCCCCTGTCTCTCATGACACTTTTGAAGATTACTGATCAGTTACTTTTTTAGAATGTCCTCCAATTTAGAGTGTCTGATGTTTTCTCATGATTAGGCTAAGATTTTGCATTCCTGGGAGAAATCATACAGAGACACTATGTCCTTCTCAGTGCATTATAATACCAAGTATATGAGGCCGGTATGTATTACTGGGATGTTGACCTCAACAACCTGGGTAAAGTGGTGCTTGCCAGGACTCTGCGCTCTATAGCTACTATCTTCCTTATTTAATTACTAAATAAATGTGTAGGAGGAGGACACTGGAGATGATGCAGATATTTCAGGCCTGTTTATTTTATACCTACTAGTTCTCACATCCATCTGCGGATGTGAGAACTAGTTTAGGTTTTCCTCTAATTGCACAATTCTATTTAGGTTTTCCTCTAATTGCACAATTTAGGTTTTCCTCTAATTGCACAATTCTATTTCCCTCTCCATTGTTGCTCCTCTGACAACTGTCCCAGTGAGGTATAGAGGGACACCTCATTACACCCTGGTGAGAATGGAAGTCCAAGCTCTTTAAGTGGTCTCCACTGACATAATGGGGGTCTTAGTTACTGGCTTCTGGAGATGAAAAGTCCTGGCTCCCTACTTGACCTACAGTGACACCACTCAAGTGGGAGGATTGGGGCATCCTGTTACAGAATAGTGAGAGCGGAAGAGGGGAAGGAGGGGACCACTAAAAAAGAAACCTAAACATAAACAAAACTAGTTTTTTTAGGTGACAAATAAAAACTAGATAAAACATAACATCATAGGAAAACAAAACCTGTTAGGATGCATACCTGAAAGTACACTGTGCTTTAAATAAAACTGAAAATAAATCATGAGTGCTTATTTGATGCACCATAATAGAGACACTAAGTAAATTTAAAATAGTGCAAAAACACACTCTGCTTCATGAATTCATCATGTTCATGATAACAGTTCTCCCAAACGCCAAGAAAACTATTCTCAGTATGTAAATGCAGCATTTATGCCAAAACAGCAGAAGCCCATCAGTGCCAAAACAAAAGCAGCAGGGGCATTTGCAGCAACTGTATCCTTCCAGGCTGACAATGGAACTGAGTTACCAGGAAAGGAAACATGCTTCAATGATGTAAGGAAGCTAGCATAAGGACAGAATCTGAGAAACAATGCACCAGAAGAAGAATCCTACACAATCTGGGCCATCAGGAACTGGCACCTTTGATGTAAAAGGCACAGGAGAGGCAATAAGTCACAGTTTTCTGTTCTTTCACATTGATTTGCAAGAGATAAGGAATTATTAGAAAATTATCTCGTAGTACTTATTCTTCAAATTAGAAATTGTAAACCAGTAAGGAGTTTTAAAACACCAAACAGATGGCATAAAATCAGGTACAAGATGATTGCTACATAGAGAAATACTAATTAAAATGATAAAATTAATTTCACTTTTTTGTTTAATAGGCCATATAAAGATTTAGGTTGCTTGTACACTTCACATGAAAGTGCTTTCCATTTTATTTGTGTATCTTAATAAAATCTGGGTCTAGAAAACAAAATATAATTTCTAATAAAGCTGATATAATATATCCATCAGTAAATCAGATAAAATATACATTAGTATCTTAAATTTTCTTTATACTTTGTAAGTACCATCATTAGTTGAATGATTATAACATTACCTTTTACTACACCATTCTTTTCTATTGGGTTGGCCAAAAAGTGCTGTTTGTTTTTAAGTAAAAATAAAAGACAAATTTTTCATTTTCACCAAGAACTTTACTGTACAACGTATTTATGCTTCTGTTCCACTACCTTCTGCCATTTTTCAGGCAACTTCATAATTCCATCTTCCCAAAACTTTTTATCTTTTTGAGCAAAGAACTGTTCCAGGTGCTTTAAACAGTCTTCCAGGGAACTGAAATTTCTTCCATTAAGAGAATTTTGTAAAGACCTAAATAAATGGAAATCCAAAGGTGCAATGTCTGGTGAATACGGCGGATGAATCACAACTTCCCAGCCAGGCTGTAACAGTTTCTGCCTGGTCATCAAAGAAACATGTGGTCTTGCGTTATCCTGATGGAAGATGATGCGTTTTCTGTTGACTAATTCTGGATGCTTTTCGCTGAGTGCTGCTTCAGTGGGTCTAACTGGGAGCAGTACTTGTTGGAATTAATCGTCTGATTTTCCGGGAGGAGCTCATAATAGAGGACTCCCTTCCAATCTCACCATATACAACATCACCTTCTTTGGATGAAGACTGGCCTTTAGTTTCGTTGGTGGTGGTTCATTTCGCTTGCCCCATGATCTCTTCCATTACACGTTATTTTACAGTATCCACTTTTCATCACCCATCACAATTTGTTATAAAAATGGAACATTTTTGTTATGTTTAAGTAGAGAGTCGCATGTGGAAATACGGTCAAGGTTTTTTTTGCTTAACTTATGTGGAACTCAAACATCAAAGCGATTCACATAACCAAGCTGGGGCAAATGATTTTCAGCACTTGATCTGGATATTTTGAGTACATCTGCTATCTCCCATGCGGTATAACATTGATTGTTCTCAATGTCTTGATTTGATCGCTATCAACTTCGACTGGTCTACCTGACCGTGGAGCATCATCCAGCGAGAAATCTCCAGCACAAAACTTCACAACCACTTTTGACACATTCGATCAGTCAGAGCACCTTCTCCATACACTGCACAAATCGTTTTTTGCATTTCGGTTGTGGTTTTACCTTTCTTGAAATAATAAAGCATAATATGCCAAAAAGTTTGCTTTTTTTCTTCCATCTTCAATATTAAAATGGCTACACAAAAATTCACCAATTTTGATAGGTCTTTTTTTTAAATTCACGCTGATATGACGGCTGTCACATACAATCTAACAAAACTGTTTCAAATGAAGTTAAAGACAACTAAGTGCTACTAGAGCCATCTTACGGAAAAAACAGAACGAACCTTTTGGCCAATGCAATACATATGTTACCTAACTGAACTAAAGACACAGAGTACTAAAAGAGATCATCTAAAAGGC
Organism: Globicephala melas; assembly: GCF_963455315.2. Lineage (NCBI taxonomy): Eukaryota > Metazoa > Chordata > Mammalia > Artiodactyla > Delphinidae > Globicephala > Globicephala melas. The sequence goes on from NC_083322.1 coordinate 64,574,616, forward strand.
TGTAATTCATCCTAGCATTCCTAGCCCCAAATAAGATTAGTCCTGAAGACTGAAAAATAAAATTGTAAAAGCCATATAAATATATAAAGTCAAAGGCTTTGGTGGGGGAGGGGGAGAAAAGAAATTTTTATCTTCTGCTATTTTAATGCCCTTCCCATTTAAATTCTTAATTTTACATCAATGCTCAATAATAAACTCATTCAGTTAGCAAATACAGATATTGGAAAACCAATAAAAGAGAAATGTGGAAAACAGCTAATGGGTATTCAAGAGTGGCTAAACATTAGTTTCTTAGCCACTCTTATTGCTGTAAGTCCAACTCTCTTTGAGTTAAGACCTTACTAGTTTGCATTTAAGATTTATCAGTAATAACGGAAGTTCAAATGGACAGTAGGGAATTCCCAGGGAACAGATAAAAATAAATATCTGCCACCTTTTCCAGCTATTCTACCAAATAAGGATTTTTTTCCTCTAAAATATATTTACTAACGCTTTTCCAAGCCTAAAGTATAATATGGTTTCTCCTCCTTGCCTTGGAAGAATTCCAAAACAAAACACTTTATAAAATGATATTCATGCTAAGTAACTTTTAGAAAAACAATATCATGATCAAAGTATTTATTATTAAAGGAGAATATATTTAATTCCAAAACATGTTTTTAATTTTCTTAACAAAAATCATAAGAGGAAAAAAATTTAACAAAAGTCCCAAGACCCTTGATATTCACTTCAATATTGTATTTTTTTCACGAATATTTAAAAGATATGACAAAAGTCTAGGTTTCATAAATACAATGAGCTGAGATTATAGCATCAGTGAAAATATTATATCATAATAAATCATCTATTGGAATGGGCAGTAACCAAATAATAAAATCCAATATCTGAATATTGAGGCTTTTAGGCTATTAATAAATTTCACCGAAACATTTTGTGATAACACCACTCTTTGTTTTAAACTGAAGAATCTGTGAAATTAAACAATTTCAGTATTTTATTTTCAAAGGTTATTAAGTTCAAGAGTGCTAAGAAAAGCCAGGAAGCCTCTCTCCAAATATGCCAAATGGCACCAATGCTCAAGCTATGAGTCAAACCAGAAATTCCCATTGCTAATTTCTACCTTAAATTCTGAAGAATTGATTTTTGATTAAATCATGTTCATTACTTTAAGCTGCAGCTGACAGACCTTCTATTATTGAATGTACAAAATAAAACATTAGCCATCTGTTAAAATCATCTTTCTACCTTTTAATGAAAAATTTTTATTAGTTGGTAGAATTTCTCTATTTTCCAGGAATAAAGGACACAAGAAACTTCCATTGTTCAAGCTGACAGGGCTGCCAGACAGAAGCCTCATCAGTCACTGAATTGCCCTTGAGCAGAACAGTTTTATGATATTTCTAAAGAGTCTGTTTGGACCTGAAAATGTTCTTCCACTTAAACACACTCTGGAAGTAGACACATTTTCTTTCTATTCTATTCTCAGGCAAAAAAAAAAAAAAAAGGTATTTTTCTTTACTGCCTTTCTTTGTTTTCCACACGCACATTCAATAAACTGTTCTGTCAAGAGAAAGAGCAAAGGGCTCAATTCAATAAAAAATTGCAGTGATTATGCTATGCAATTTCGCTCCTGCTACTTTATCACAATTTGCCATTCAAGTGGACACTGCTGTGCTCCCGGCTTTAGAGGGGGGGAAAGTCCATCAGGTGCTGCAAGGTCATTTTATACCAGAAAGACATAAGTCCAATTTGAGAGTGTGCCTATGTCGGATTGTCAGCAGTCCTTGCATCATAAGCCAAAATCATGACTTCATGCGACACAAAGCAACCAGAGTGGATCATTATCAAATAACGCTTATTTACCTAACAACTCTCAGGGTCTGAGTTAATCGCTGTTACGTAAGAAGCTGCACAGCTCAGGCCTCAAAGGCACGACTTAAGTAGTTAACTGCTCTTTATTACTGTTCCACCTCAAGGCCATTAAGGAGTGTGAAAAACTAGAAATGAGAACTTGGGAAGATGATTCGGTTGGTTTGTTGTGTACATAGACTTGAAAAGGAAAAAAAATTAAGTCTCTACGGTCCAGATGATCTAGGTCTCCTTTCAATTAGGGTATTTTTCTGGAAACTCTGTGACTTCAGAATTGATTTAATATTAACATAGTAAAAGATTTCTGCAGACATTTTTGTATGCGTGCTAAAAGCTGCGGCATGCTTGTAGCTTTTATGGTTCAGTATAAGAGAATATTAAGGTATTTTACATGTTTTTAATTCATAGTAAGTCATGAATATCTGGTATGCATTTTACACTTACAGCACATCACTTCAGACTAATCATAGTTCAACCGCTCAACAGCCCCATTTGGCTAACTGCTGCTACAGGAGACACACTGCTGTAGAATCTTACAGGTAAAGCCAGACGTGTATAAAAATATATCAGACATATGCCAATATCTCTAAGGTGCTCATAGAACTCAAAAAAGGCAGAAAGTTTCTATCTGGACTGTCAAGGACAGTTCATGACTTCATTTGCTCTACTGTGATTAGCATCTATCTAGTCATGGTTTTAACAGCAAAGTATGTAAGAAACTGTATTTATTAGGGGCTTTACTTTGAGATTGGAAAATAAAGTGTATATGAGGAAGATAATGTATTTTTGGTGTGCTTGGAGGTGACTTTAAGAGGACAATCAGTTATATAGAAGGTGGCTTGAATGCTTTTATTCCTTAATAAGTGAAACGTAATGACGAATTGAACAGCAGTGACAGCGTCTGGGAAAAAAATTGAGTACAGGGAAAAAAGCAGCATTGAACCTACAGAATTAGCAGGTCTTTGGAGCCTAAGCAAAAGTTCCATACCAAGGTGATTCTGATATATCAACCCTGTAAAAGCAGGAAAATGAGATCACCAAAAAGGTTAGAAATGGCAAATTTCTAAAAGAAATTTAATGAAAGAAAAATTAATAAGCCAAAAATAATAGAATTAGAGTTCAGATATACTTAGTTGAGAAACAGGAAAACAAATAAGTGGATGTGATCTTCAACAAGATATTTCAGAATAGATATCATGACTAGATTGCAGAACTGAGAATTGTGCAGAAAGCAGTAGATGTTAGAAATATGAAAGTTGAGATAAATGAGAGATAAGATGTTGAGGGAAAAAAACCCAGCAGAACCATGAAGAATTTCACATGCAAATGTCTACAAGGTTAGAAGAGAGGCAGAGACAAAGCAGAGAGATAAAAATCAAAATGCAGTTGATCTTGGAAGCTGTACTACTATGATGCCTCAGAGGTTATTCACAAAATCTAGTTTGGAGACTTGCAAAGAACATGGTAAGGTAAGTGACCCCCACTGCTACACACCATCATAACATCATGAAGATATTCAATTAAATATTTTAAAAATTTCATATTGGAAAATATACAAAGATGCATATTGGAAAATATACAAAGATGCTTCATACTGTTACACTCTGAATCAGGTTTTATGATTTGAAAAACAAAACATTGAAGAATGCCATTTACTACCTGAAAGAGGCTGGGCCATATAAAATGAATTTTGGTAGAATTAAACTCTAGACATTTTTTTTGCACGTATTCCATTACCTAACTTACTCCCAAAAAATACAGATTGAGGCTGGAGGAGCAAAGGATAAGAAATATGATTTTAGTTGAGAAGGTATAGACCAAGGAGAATCTTATTTAAAGCTAGAATGTGACTGAGAGCTGTGTAAATTAAGCTGATCCCCACTGTGTAGCTGAGAAGATTTGACCTGCACAAAAGTAGGCTTGAAATTGGAAGACAGTGTCAATTAACCACACTTTCTGAGAAACACGGTGTCTGCACAGTTCTTCCCTCATAGATGATGATACAGCTATCGAAAAATGCAAATGAAAACCCTGCAATACTTGCAGAATAAAGGCATCAAGAATAGTATCTGGAAGATCCAGAATACACGTAATATTTGACACGGACATTTCAGGAATGAGGAAAAGAAATGCTGGAGACACAATAAAAATATTAAGCTGAGAAAAGTGGTAAATACCTAAGTAAATCTAAATCACTTTTTGTTTTATGGGACAATGATAATACTGAGCAAGAGCATTTGTGTCAGAAGAGTGACCAGTGTTCCCACACTCTGTAGTACTTGGATTCTTTGGGAAACAGGAAAGATGCTGACTGAATATAAACCTGGATTAGTAACACGTTTCAATAGTAACCTCTCAAAGAACAAAAATAAAGTGTGTACCTTCAAAGTTAGTTAAGGAAAAAACTGGAATGGATGGGAAAGTATATTCAATAAATAAAAAGCAAAGACTGGGTAAAATACAAAAAAACCTCTAAGATATCCAGTGATGTTGGGACAAAATGCCATCTTATACTTTTTGTGAGGCCATTAATTGTTTAAAACTTTGTTCGTATACCCAAGTAGTGAAATTGGGAGAGTTCTGATTTTTATATTATGTTTAGGTGAACTTCTACTCTTGAGATACTTTAAAACTTTTTATGCACAACATATATTTGTTTACTAAATGAATTATAAAAGTGTACAATAATTTGTAGCTATTGCTAAGAGGATTAACAGGTGCAAAATTTCTGGTGAGTACATCAACAGTAAGTATCAATATCACTTGCAATGGATGTTCCCTTTGTTCTTTACAGCAATGTTTAATTAGGATTTTATCATGGGATGAGAAAGATTCATTTTTTTAAATGTTCCTCCTGACTTACTTATAATAGCAAATGTCTATCACCAATATTCTTCATTACAGTCTCTATTCTGCTGACCCCCTTCTAACATAAAGAACACAACAGAAGAGATGCTGTGTTCAACATATACGGATGTTCAAATATAGGGACTGCTTAAATAAACTGTGGATCATCTTTACGGATGAATAGTATGAATGCTTTAAAAATAATAATATCACAGCAGGTTATCAGTGGCATGGGAAATGTTTAATATATGTTAAATGAAAATTTTCTTAAGAGTATATACTACATGATACCTTACTAAAGACACATACACCACAACGCAAAAAGTGACTCTTTATATGTTGTTTAAGAATTCTCTATTTTCCAAATGTTCTACAATAATCATGCACTGTAACTATGTAATGAGATAATTACAAAGTAATCCATAATTTGACTATACAATATTATATGTCACCACACAAACAATACTGATATTGATAAATAAAATTGCTCATTTTTGCATAATAAAAAATCCATGGTTTAAAAAACATCAGCACTCACATAATACGGTACTCACTGTAATGAAATAACCCATAATGTGGTGTTGTGATCCACACAAATCAGCCACCAAAGTGATTGTTTCAGAATCTAAGCTCAGCTAATTAAAAACGTAAGTGAACGTGTCACAAATACGCAGGCATTTATATAGCACACTATACTGAAAGACTTCTCAAGCACTCTTTGTGTGGTATTTAAGTCTTTTTTCATCCTCTGTATTTCAGTGAACATCCTGAAAAAATACACAGGATAAATATGTACATAATCCACTTTAATATCAGTTTGGGTTTTTTGTTGTTGTTTTTTTTAAACTAAAATGCTTGGAAACCTTTTTTTTTTTCCTTAACATCTTTATTGGGGTATAATTGCTTTACAATGGTGTGTTAGTTTCTGCTGTATAACAAAGTGAATCAGTTATACATATACATATGTTCCCATATCTCTTTAACAGTATCTGCCTCGTACCTTTATAACAGTAACAAAGACAAACAATATCATCACTTTAGGAAGAAAAATATATTCCGTTTTTTAAATATTTTGTTCTCTAATTCTTGAAATTTTAGGATTTAAAAGTAATTCAGTTTTTGATAAAATTTGTAGGAACCAATTAGAAGATAAATCTTCTTTAAAGCTTACCTGTTAAAATTTTGCTTGCCACTAGGCCATGCATAGTCTATATGTATCAATTTTACTGTTTGACCCACTCATAAGTACTTGTATAAATAAAAATACAGTTTTTTTAATATTTAAGTTGGATACATTAATAAGTGCCTTCCAGAACATAAAATAATGCCATCCCTTTCCTTTATCCAATGTATCCTTTTCCTTTATTTAAGGGATGGATGCCACTGTTTCAGAGATTTCTTACTGTTATTATTTTAATTACCCAGGTCCTGTTCATACAAACTTGTGTATATAGAAAATCAATAAGCAAAAAAGGAAAATACAAAATAAAAAAATCATACATTGATGCTTTTAGAGAGAGAATTTTTTACAAACTTACAAATCAACCAGCTGTTCAAATAAATAATGTATGCTGCAGCTGGCTCTTACATGGGCCTGAGTGTCCAAGAGGAGCAGATGTCCCAGTTCTATAAATGTGCTAGTAGAAGGTGGTCCTAAATTGAGATGGAAACAAATGGTGATGAAAACCTACAAGTGAGCATTTGACTGTAGAAATGATTCAATATATATTTTTCTAAAATTTTCTATAAACATTAAAGTGCTTTTCAGCTAAAAGCTATAAAAATATCCTATAGCCTCCAAAAGAGCGAATTGATCTCGACATTGATTTTCTGTTTGTTTTAGATAAGCTCTTTCTCCCCTATACTATGCAAGTGAATGTGTTTTTTTTTTTAATTTAGAAAAGTGTTTAGAACCTAAAATGACAGTAATTCAGACAATTAACACAGATCTCTCTACAGTGACACTTACTTAGTGATTTAAAAGAGGACCTGTAGAGCCCATACCTGCTCATAAGTAAATGCCAAGATGAAAAATCTCAAACCAAATAATGAAAATGTTAAAATATAATAGAAGTCCTGTTCTCAAGAATATCCACCTAACGGGGAAAAGAGATTTGAACAAATAACAGTATTTCAACTCCAATGAGTGAAGGGTGCATACGAAACAATAGTAGCACAGATGAGTAATGCCATGATGAGCACGACAGGAGGCCAGAGACAGTTCTCATAAAGAAGAGGACTATTAAATTGGTTTCAATTCTTTATAGACACGCCCTGAGTAAGCAACATAATGGAAGGGAAAGTATTCTAGGCAAAAGGTATAACATGTACAAGATCAGGTATATGTGAATGAGCATAGTAAATAGGTTTGGAATGACTGAAATACAAAGTAGAAAGTGGAAGCAAGAGTCTGGGAAGGAAGAAAGGGGAGGTCATGAATGATCTTTTAGGCGATACTCAGAGTTTAGCTTTTATCCTATAAGCAATGGAAATCTACTTAAATTTTCTTGAGATAAAACAACATATATTGGATTTTTCACAATACGAAGGTAAAATTCCTCATTTCACTAGTTAGAATAAAGAGTGAATACACTGGAGGTGTAGATGGGATGACACTGAAGCCATCCATATGAGAAAAGATGATACTTGGAGCTAATGCAGTGAAGATGGAGGCCATTTCCTAGTCAAAGACAAAGTATCCTTCCTTAGTGACCTGAAATAAGATCCAAACTCTTGGTCTGAGCATTAACTTTCTCATAAATTTGAACCAATCTTCCATTTTAGCCTATTAGCCTATCCCCAACCATATTCCCATACCAACTCCATTTCACTACACTGGATCAATGTTCCAAACTAAGACCTAGTCTTCCCCACCCACGTATCTCCTAAACTCATCTTTATCCAGCAAAGTTAATTACAGCTCTTTGATGCCTTTCAAATCACTTTGGTTTTATCCCCTGTAATACCGAGAAAAATATCTTCCACATGGTAGAGTTTCAATAAATGTTTGGAGAATTTAACTGACTCCCTTGCCTCAGAACAGTTGACTTCTTTATCCAATATAAAACTGCTAGCTCAGGGCTTCCCTAGTGGCACAGTGGTTGAGAGTCCGCCTGCCAATGCAAGGGACACGGGTTCGTGCCCCGGTCCCGGAAGATCCCACATGCCATGGAGCGGCCGGGCCCGTGAGTCATGGCCGGTGAGCCTGCGCTCTGCAACGGGACAGGCCACAACAGTGAGAGGCCCGCGTACCGCAAAAACAAACAAACAAAAAACTTCTAGTTCATGGCAAAGTCAGGGGTCTACTTTAATCTAAGACTTTGAGTTGTCAGCCTACTTCTTTCTTGACCATACCATAAGACTTGTAACAGTCAAACTGCCTCTACCTAGGTGTTCCTCTAGCATTATAAACTCAACAGTCTTATCCAAATTAACTGACTTCAACTATTTCCTATCTTCCAGCTCTTGCCAATATCTGTTTATTAAATCATCAATGGCACAGGAATCTAGATTTAACACTTCAAAGTCAGCTGAAATTCATCCACCCACAACAGGACTTCAATTACTCCCCAAGTTCTGTCAATTTCATGTCTGCAGTGCTTCTTTGCTCCATTTCACTCTATGCTGGACTTTGAAATAAGATCCTAACTTCACTCTATGCTGGACTTTGAAATAAGATCCTAACTTCACTCTATGCTGAACTTTGAAATAAGATCCTAACTGTTCTCCCCACTGCCATTAAACCCCTTCTTCATCCAATTTATTCTATAGATCAAAACAAATTAATCTTCATAAAGTACAATGCTGACCATGCCACTGCAATGATAAAACAAAGTTTTAATACTACTGAACACTATTTTAAAGTGTTTAGCTAATACAATTAGCAAAGAAAATTAATTGAAAATGAAGAACATATATTTTCTTTGGAGATAATATTGAAAAAAAATCCTATTCTCAACAGTAATAATTTTTTAAATTATAAAATACCTAAAATTATAATATAAAAATGTCTTTATACTGAAAATAAACTTAATAAAAATAAACTACATAAAATTATACAATAATGTTGGAAAATCAAAATAAGAATAAAAAGGCTTAAGTGGAGATAAACTCCCTTTTTCTGAAATTAATATAATTCCATATGATTGATAATTAATATATAGTACAATTTTAATGTTTCCTATTTTTTTTTTTATTGTTTTTGTTTTGGGAACCAGAAAATAATTAAAAAATGAACACAGAAGAACATCCGTCCCAAAAAGCTGAGAAGTGTTCGGAAAAAAGTCAGTAGTATAAATAAAACATTCTACAGGTGTAGTAATTTACTATTGTTGTGTTTCAAATTACCACAACATAAGGTGCTCAAGACAATGTCTATTTATTACATCTCTTTAGGTCAGAAGTTCAGCACCACATAGGTGGGTTCTCTGCTTGGGGTGTAACACAACTAAAATTAAAGGGTCAGCTGGCTGCATTCTCATCTGAAACTTGGGGCCTTTTGGATGATGGTGTAGGAAATAATGTATGCCGCTACTTCTCACTGAGAAACACTTCACCCTGGCTCTTCTAACAAGGCTAGATATGGAATTGAACATCTAGCACAGGCAGAAGTAAATCTAGCAAAGGGAAGCATGTCTGTTGCCAGGGCCCAGGCCACTGCATGATGGTAAAGTAAGTAAGCACATAAAAGGTAGCCACACCATTACCTTGTTTATATGTTTCATATCCTTACTTTAACTTTTTAACTATGTTTATAATTTTAACAACCCTCATGTCACCTTGGTTCAGGGCAACAATATTAAAACATCTCCTTTTGGGCCTATTGACAAAGAAAGACACTGCCACCTCTGTAGTCCCACCCATTGTGAAGGTAGCACTGGGTTTAGAATACATTATTCTAAACATACAATTTTCCTCATCACACATTTTTTTCACGTAATCCAACGCATTTTCTGAAAAAGTGTTATTTGTCTAAAAATATTTTAGGGTCAGCTACATGTAGTACCTACATTTTTCTCTAAAAAGAACAGCATAATATGTATATATTCCAAATATATCTTAAAATAAATGCAGTTATGCTTACACAATAGTAACAACATATTGTAAAATTTGGTGCTGGTGGACAGCAACATTTGAAAAAGCAACTCTAATTCCATGGTTTTTAATATGAAAAGAAATCATACATAAGACCTAGAGAAAAACTCACTAAGGCTGTTAAAATAAGGATGGGTCATTATTACAGCTATTTATCTAAAAGACAAATAATCGATTAACAACTTATCATCTGTAAATTATGGCATGAGATAATTTTATTACCAAATTATTAGCTGATGTTATTTCTAATCATGTTCAACCAGTGATTGGTCCTCTCCTCCCCAAATGGTCAAATCATCTCAGGGGCAACTATGAGTATATGGGGATTCCTTTGCAATTGTGATTCTACTTAAAGCAAATTTAACCCATGAATACATTTATGCTGCAGGGTATTGCCATCTAATCCTTTCCTTCTTCTAATCCACACCCTTGGAATTAAAATGAGAAGCTTTTGCACTTTAATGAATGCACAAAAACAGTATCAATATTTACTCAACAATATTGTTTAAATTTCCCAGTGCAAAAAGAAAATGGCCAAACTCATTTCCACTGACAATTACTCAGCATGGACTCAACTGGCTCCCACCAATGCTTTCATATCCTTGATAAACACAATAGTTTGGATGAGTCCATGTCTCTGCATACACATATTTTTTTCCTAATGCTCTGAAAAGAAATAATGTGTTAAATTTGCTATTTAAAAAAAAATCAGCCAGCTTGAAACCAGAAAATTCCTAAGATGATAGGAACAAAAAATACAACTTTGTAAAAGGGATAGATCCTTGTTATGTGTGTCAAAATAGTTTTCTGAATGTCACCAGGTAAGAGAAAACTATGCGCACTTAAAATGACAGTTAAATGAGTATCTGCATATGTTTTTGTGATTGGAATTATTAAATAGAATTTTATTAAAAGATTAATACATTTCTCTGTGTCTTTTTCTTTAAAATAGCTGGAAAAGGTACACAAATGCAATAAGTTTCTGGTTTTTGGCTTTGTGTATTTTTTGTTTGTTTGCTTACCTGCAAAAATAGCTAAAATGCTTCTCTTCTGTTCTACAGGATATTATTCTACTTGTATAAAGAAAATCATATCAAATCTTCTAGTCTATTCATCGGGACCATACCCTAAGTCTATTTCAATTTAAAAAAAAAAAAGTAAAAATTTAGGTGTTTTTTTTTTTTAAATAAACGCAAAACACTGAAGAAGTGCCAATTGTAATAGCTAATCCCTGATGTTTCTTGTCTCTTTTCCTGACTGAAGGAGCCTTTTTTATAATAAAGAGAAACATATCTCATGTCAAAGCCAAGCAAGGTATCTTCAAGATTTACTGAGCCTAATACTTGCTTTATTTAATATTCTGAGTGAATATACATCTATGGACACAGAAGAAAAAAACTATTTTATAACTAATATGTCTGAAGTAAAAGCAGAAATTTAATCAGTAGATTGTAATTTGGAGGTTTAGAGATAACTAGCATTATTTTTGGTAAGTCCACCTCCCCTCTAGGTTTTAGTTAAAGAATAAATCAAATCCTTAATAAATTTTAAAGTACTGAAATCATATCAAGCAGCTTTTCCAACCATGACAGGATGAAACTAGAAAATAATTACACAAAATAACTGGAAAATTCACAAAATGTGGAGATTAAAAACATGCTAATGAACAAACAAGAGATCAAAGAAGAAATAAAAAAAGAAATCAAAAAATACCTTGTGACAAACAAAAATAAAAATATACCAAACTTTGCGATACAGAAAAAGCAGTTCTAAGAGGGAAGTTCATAGCAATAAATGCCTACCTCAAGGAACAAGTCTCATATAAACAACCTAACTTTACACCTCAAGGAACTAGGAAAAGTAGAACAAACAAAACCCGAAGTTAGAAGGAAGGAAATAAAGATTAGAGCAGAAATAAATGAAATAAAGACGAAAGAGAACATCAATAAAACTAAGAGCTGGTTCTTTGAAAAGATAAACAAAATTGACAAGCCCCTAGCTAGACTCAGCAAAGGTAAGAGGGAATGCAAATAAATAAAATCAGAAATAAAAGAGGAGATATTAAAATTGATACCACAGAAATATAAAGGATCATAAGCGACTACTGTGAACAAGTATATGCCAACAAACTGGACAACATAGGAAAAAAATGAATAAATTCCTAGAAACCCAACCTACCAAGACTTAATTAGGGAGAAACAGAAAGTATTTATTAGCAGATCAATTACTAGTAAGGAGATTTATTCAGTAATCAAAAACCTCCCAACAAACAAAAATTCAGGACCAGATGGCTTCACTAATGAACTCGACCAAATCTCCAAAGAATTAATAGCAATCCTTCTCAAATGCTTCCAAGAAAACAGAAGAGGAGGGAATTCTTCCAAACTCAAGTTGAGAGGCCAGCACTACCCTGATACTACCAAAACCAAACAAGAACACTGTAAGAAAATAAAATTACAGGCCAATATCCCTAATGAATATAGATGCAAAAATCCTCAACAAAATATTAGCAAAGTGAATTCAACAATACATTAAAAAGATAACAGACCATGATCAAGTGGGATTTATTCCAGGCATGAAAAGACGATTCAACATCCACAAATCATACAATGTGATACACATCATTAACAAAATGAAAAATAAATATTATATGATCATCTCAACAGATGCAGAAAAAGTGACAAAATTCAAATCCATTTATGATAAAAACTCCCAACAAAGTGGGTATAGAGAGTATGTTCCTCAACATAATAAAAGCCGTATATGACAAGCCCACAGCTAATCTCATACTCAATGGCGAAAAGCTAAAAGTTTTTCCTTTAAGATCAGGAATAAAACAAGGATGTCCACTATCAACACCTTTATTCAACACAGTATTGGGAGTCCTAGCTAGAGAGCAATTAGGCAAGAAAAAGAAAAGGCATCCAAATTATAAAGGAAGAGGTAAAACTATCATGGTTTCCAGGTGACATTATATATAGAAAGCCATAAAGACTCCACCAAAAAACCACCACCAAAAAAACAGAATAAATAATTCAGCAAAGTTGTGGGATACAAAATCAATATATTAAATTCTGCTGTATTTCTATACATCAATAATGAACTATCAGGAAGAGAAATTAAGAAAACAATCCCATTTACAACTACATCAGAAAGAATAAAATACCTGGGAATAAACTTAACCAGGCAGATGAAAGACCTGTACACTGAAAACTATAAAACACTGATGAAGGAAACTGAAGAAGACACAAATAAAGGGAAAGATATTCTGTGCTCATAGATTGGAAGAAACAATATTGTTAAAATGTTCATACTACCCAAGGCAAATTACAGATTTAATGCAATCCCTATCAAGATTCCAATGTGTTTTTCACAGAACTAGAAAAAATAATTCTGAAGTTTGTGTGGAAACACAAAAGACCCTGAATAGACAAAGCAATCCAGAGAAAGAAAAACAAAGCTGGAGGCACTGTGCTCCCTCATTTCAAACTACATTGCAAAGCCATAGTATTAAAACAGCACAGTATTGGTATAAAAACAGACACAGATTAATGAAACAGAATAGAGTGCTGAAGCAAAAACACACATATAGGTCAATTAATTTATGACAAAGGAGCCAAGAATATACAATGGGGAAAGAACAATCTCTTCAATAAATGCTGTTAGGAAAACTGGACAGACACACGAAAGGAATAAAACTCAGCCACTGTCTTACAACACACAAAAATCAAATCAAAATGGATTAAACCCTTGAACATAAGATCTGAAACCACAAAACTCCTAGAAGAAAACAGATGGTAAGCTCTTTGACATAGATTCTTTGAAATATGACCTTCATCACCAAGACCTGACATCAAAAAGCGAAAGCAACAATAGCAAAAATAAACAAATGGGACTACGTCAAACTAAAAAGCTTCCACACAGCAAAGGAAACCATCAACAAAATGAAAAGGCAACCTATTGAATAGGAGTAAATACCTGCAAATCATATATCTGATAAGGAGCTAATATCAAAAATATATAACTCATACAACTCAATAGCAAAAATAAAACCTAATTTTAAAATATGCTGAAGATCTAAATACACATTTTCCCGAAAAAGATATATAAATGGTCAATAAGGACATGAAAAGATGCTCAAGATTACTAATCATCAGTGAAATGTAAATGAAAACCATAATGAGTTATCGCTTCACACCTGCCAGAATGACTAGTATCCAAAAGATTAGAAAGAACAAGTATTGGTGAGGATGTGGAGAAAAGAGAACCCTGGTGCACTGTTGTTAGAAATGTAAATTGGTTCAGTGACAATGGAAAACAGTATAGAGAATCCTCAAAAAATTAAAAATACAACTACCATATGATCCAGCATTCCACTTCTCGGTATTTATCCAAAGAAAATTAAAACGCTAACCAGAAAAGATATATGAGCCTCCATGTTCATTGCAGCATTATTTTCGAGAGCTAAGAAATGGAAGCAACCTCAGTATCCACCAATGGATGAGTGGATGAGGAAACTGTGGTATATATATGTACAATGAAATATCATTCAGCCATAAAAAAGAAGCAAATCTTGCCATGTGCCACAACACGGATGGATCTTGACGGCATTATGCTGAGCGAAATAAGTCAAAGAAAGACAAACACAGTATTATGTCTCTTACATGTGAAATCTAAAAGAAAAACAAATAAACCAGGTTCATACGTAAAAAGAATAGAATGGGAGTTGCCAGAGGATGGAATTGCGGTGGAAGAAAAGGATGAAGGGGATCAAAAGGTAAAAAGAAAAAAAATTAAAAACAAACTTCTGGGGAAAAAGCGATACAGAAAATAGATATATAGAAGGATCATTGAGATAACATGAGGGCCAGATGGAAAAAAAAATTTAATAAAAGAGTTACTCCTCTTCAGTCTTGCTTTTTCCTTTTCTAAAAAAATTCCATAAGTTAGTGGAATGCCTAGTGAACTTCCAATAAAGTCTGTAATTTAATAATAGTATAGCAATGTTAGTGTCCTAAACAAACATCAATGATAACATAAACAAAGATTGTACCCTTTGATCTCTTCCAACAGAAACATTATATAAACCTATACTAAGCTACTGATGACAGTCATTTAATAAATACCTATTAAATCAATGGTTGAAAGAAAAATTAATGACTGAATCATGTAATTAGATCATTGCTCCTTCTAGTATCTTCCACATTTCCCTCACTCAGGAGCATTTCATCAGAATCACTCTGAGAAAGGGGATGTTACTAGTCAGCAACTTATGTTCCATTTCAGCAAGATCCACTAAAGTAGAATATCTGCAGATTGGCTTTCCAAATCTGCCTTTTTAAAAGCTCCTGAGGAGACTTATTTGAAAACATATGAGATTTTTGTACTTAAGATACAAAAAAATATTAATCCCATAAAATTTCCTTTCTCACCATGTTTCACTGAAGCAAAAGATATTATAAATGAGATGGACATTTGGCAGTCCATTTTAAAGAAAGGACAGTAACAAATGACTTTGCCTGGAGTTTTATGCTATTTTTTAATTAGCTGTTTCTCTGTGTATTCCAAAGAAAAATCAGTATAGTTGACATCATCCTTCAGTAGCTAACACACATGAAAGAAAATGAAACACGTTTACAAATGTTAATATGATAAAATTGACTTTACAATATCAATATGCATTATAAACTGCAATAAAACTCACTTATCACTTATCTATTGCCATCTGGTAAAGTGTTAAGTAGTCTATGTTACATTTGGAAAAATGAATTCCCCATGTTTAGAGCTCAGTACCCTTGATGGTTATAACTGCCGGTTAATGCTGTCGTCACTCAGGGTACTACTGGGCTTTGACCTGCCCTATTGTGAGAATAGCTTGGATTTTCTAAAATCCAGTTAAGGGCATTTGGGAAATGAAAGGAAGCAATTATACAACAGAGTCCCTATTTATCTTCATATCACTTCAAGAAAAAAAGTACCATGGCAATGTGGATCACAACAGCCTATAAAAACTGGGCAAAACATCTTGATATGTTGCCCAGACATTTACAGTATACGTTCAAAACTGATGTTGTATTCTACAAATATGAGTTTACTTCCCTGAATGGAATAAATGTATTTAATGCCAATCATGGCTCTTTGGTTAAGAGATCTCTAAGGTTTAAATTGTATTTTATACTAAAAGCCAGTTGCAGGACTTCCCTCGTGGTGCAGCAGTTAATAATCTGCCTGCCAATGCGGGGGACACGGGTTCAATCCCTCATCTGGGAACATCCCACATGCCGCAGAGCAACTAAGCCCGTGCGCCACAACTACTGAGCCTGCACTCTAGAGCCCGCGAGCCACAACTAGTGAAGCCCGCGCCCTAGAGCCCGTGCTCCGCAGCAAGAGAAGCTACCACAGTGAGAAGGCCGCGCACCGCAGCGAAAAGTAGCCCCCGCTCGCCACAACTAGAGAAAGCCCATGCGCAACAACACCCAACACAGCCAAAAGTAAAATAAAAATTTAAAAATAAAAAAAAATAAAAGCCAGCTGCTACACATATATCAATCACAACGAGTAGTATAACTCAAAAAATAAACCATGCTGTCTAAACCCTGTTCTTTCTCCTTGCTCTGATATATGTTCATCCTATAAAGTTAATGGCAA
Organism: Globicephala melas; assembly: GCF_963455315.2. Taxonomy (NCBI): domain Eukaryota; kingdom Metazoa; phylum Chordata; class Mammalia; order Artiodactyla; family Delphinidae; genus Globicephala; species Globicephala melas. The sequence goes on from NC_083322.1 coordinate 64,591,074, forward strand.
GTACACAGTTTAGAATTTGGGGTTATATATTATTTAGAGTCATTAGCATGTGGCACTGGGAGAGAAGCTATGAGTGTCACCAGGGGTTTTACCAAACAGAGCGTAAACTCTCCACAGAATGACATGGAGACATTTGCAGGAGCTCTCTAGAGAAAGTACAGGGCATCATTCTTTAAAAGTCAGTTTTTCCAGTCTAGCTAATTGTTACTAAAAATGTATATGTTTCTATTCCCAAAATCACATTTTCCTCATGCATTTCCTGAGTTACAGCATCTTCAAATCAGAAGAGATTCTGTATTATTCACTCAATGTCCTCATATGTCCCCCTCATAGGTTCTCCTAATGCCTAAACCATTAGCTTACTTATATGTATTTCAGGAGGTCTTCTGCTTATTAAGCAGGTAAAAATAGTTGTTACAGTTAGAAGACTTTATTTAGCAAGTGACATGGCCTTGTCCTGACACCAGTGTCTTCTGAGGTACACACTAAAGTCTGTGGGCAGTTTTCCCTTGAAAAAAAAAAATTCTTCAATAAGTGCTCATTAATTTAAAATAGGGGAGAAAACAGGCTGTAACTTTTTCGAATGTATGCTCTAGACTCTGTGCCATTAGCAAAAAGGCTGTAAAGAAAGAAATTATACCAAAGAACATGGTATTCACATATTACTTTTCCATAATATTCTTCTTCTAACCATCAAATAAAACTTATTTTGGACAACTAGAGGAGACAAAACCTAGAGGGGTGGGTTAGGGAGGGTGGGAGATGCAAGAGGTAGGAGATATGGGGATATATGTATATGTATAGCTGATTCACTTTGTTATAAAGCAGAAACTAACACACCATTGTAAAGCAATTATACTCCAATAAAGATGTTAAAAAAAAAAAAAAAACTACATGCCCTTCTGGGTTTTTTTTTCCCTGTGGTCCCAAGATGGCCCTTATAATTCATTTAGTTCAAGTTCTTAATTTCACAGATTAAGATGAGACATAACATTCAAAGTAATGTTTTATCTAACTGAATTGGTTACATCTCTTCAAAATAATTTTTCCAATGCCTTAGCTTATGAAATACATACATATCTAATTTTTCTCTAATTTATTATAGCATACACTGATTTAAGACCTGCTTTAGTATAAAATAGCAAGAGAAAACAGTTACTTTAACAGCAGACTTGTGATTATGAACTATTTAAAATTGTTAGCAGCATGGATCAGCTGATTCTGATTTTCATTTAACAGAACCAACAAGATTATATTGTTAAACAATTTGGAATTTAAATAGAGCTAAGAGTGATATTGTGTTTGAAAGGTAAATCATTTTTGAAGCATTGTTCTCTGGCTGCAACTGTGATTATTATATTTTTCCAGATTTGGATAAATTTTTGATGAACACGGATGCCATAAGACTTGACCAACTGTAAAGATTTTTGAGTTTCACTTATCACTCGTCAATAACTCAATGAGTAAAGATTACAAATTTCTGGACAAACCTTATTTGGCCAGGACCTGATACTCATTTATCAGTGAATTGAAGTATTGCAGAGAGTAGTCTGTAAAAGCCTGATTACCTGCTATACCCACAACCACAGGTGAGTGCTTACATAGTGATTGGTCGTGACCTGCTCCCCCTGCTATAAATGGTAGGCTAGAGATCGGCATTCAACCACTGAGATGGTCTGGTTTTAAAAAAAATAATAAATTGAACATTGATAAATAGAAGTATTTGATCCAGTGTGTTGATTTTTTCAACAAACAATCTTTTCTCTTGGATAAATTGAATTTGAGAACTTTATAAAGGAAAAATGAGTAATAATTAGCAAGGTTTATTATCCAACGACTGAAACAAATTCCAAATATACTACCAAATGTTCAGTTATCATTCAACATCCCTAGAATGGCAGGTGCCCTTGGCCCTTTGCCTTCGATAAAATTTTTGAAATGGGCTGTACTTCTGAGTCAAAAGGGAAAGGGATGGAGATATGTTTTGGTTTCAACTTTAATTCAATAGGTTACCAGTATTAGAAAACCAGGAAGACTTTGTGTTAGTGTGATAGGATTGCCACAACCAAGTACCACACACTGGGTGATTTAAACAACAGAAATTGATTGTCACAAAAAAGGCTGGAAGTCCAAAATCAAGGAGTTGGCAGGGTTGGTTCCATCTGAAGCCTGTGAGGGAAGGATTTGGTCCAGGCCTCTCTCCTTGGCTTACAGTTGACCTCTCCGTCCTATGTCTTTTCACATCATTTTCCCTGTGGGTCTCTGTGCCTAGATTTCCATTTTATAAGGACATCAATCATAGTCCATTAGGGTCCAATCTAATTTTAACTTGATTTTCTCTGTAAAGACCCTAATTCTAAATAAGGTCACATTCTGAGGTACTGGCTATAAGGATTCAACATATGAATTTTAAGTTGGGGTGGGGAGAACACAACTCAACCCATTAACACTCTGTAACAATAAATTCCAGATTTTTAGCTTTAACTGAAAAAAATAAATCACACGACTTGGCAACTGAGAGCTTGCATTCCTGCAAAGCCTCCATCAGCATGAGTTAAGCTGTGGTTGCTCTCTCCTGTATGCCATGCTCTCGCTTTTTCTGTTGTCCTAATCTCTTAATTCCTTAATCTCTGGTTTAATGCTTGTCATCTGTAAATTTATGAATACTAAGAACTATTTTAAGCCTTTCTGTTCTTGGAATAATACACGAACATTTAACTTCCCGTTCTACTAGTGTCAACTGCACTAAATCTAGTCTTTCACGACTGCCGTGAGTACAGCCATCTTTCTTTTATGTATAAGTAATTATTGGACCAACCATGTGATAGGTTCAGACTGAACTATTAAGTGGCCAAAAGCCATTATCAGCAGCTACTCAAAATAATAAAATGGATCTAAAGAAACTGGTTGAATTAAAAGAGTTAGGAACTATGGGCCTAATCTCCATGTTTCTCTTTTGACCACGTGGCAGACATGCAACAACCAAGTAGCAGTAAAAGAAAAAAAGACATTCTAGAAAAATTTATGATTGTCTGTCAAGCCCACAAATCAGATTTCATTTTCCCTTGGTGGGAACAATATTCAAATCATAACGTGTCCTTTTTTTAAAAAAATACTCACTATCCTCTTGTTTAAATGAAAGTGTTTCAGGTTGGAAACTTTGATTTTGACTTCCTCTAAAAAGGAAAAGCCAAAAAATAAAAAAATAAAAATAAAATGTTTTTAAAGTAAGTAAATAAAAAGGAAAAGCGAATCCAATACACATGTTTTGGAGGAGAGGAAATGTGTCAAACCGTCAAACTACACCCCAATTCCACAGCATTGGGGAAGTATGTCTATCTTCTTGATTAGAGATTCCTTTAGAAGCTGCCAATGTTAGCAATTTAAAAACAAACCAAAAAAACTGCCAAACACACACAAACATTAAGAAGTAAGCAAAATCTACGTGGAGTAGAAGTCACAACACTGATGAGAAAATAGAGAGAAGGCGGCAAAGCAGGAGGAAGCAGGTAGGACAGGAGAGTGCAGGAGGGAGCCATATCAGGACAGAAGTAAAATTCCCACTGGGTCACCAGAGCTGTTGACAGACTATAAGAGCTACTGATTTACGCCTGACAAGGATAAACAAAGTTTTAGCTCCTCTGGGCTCCCTTGGTCCCCAAGGTATCCTTAAAATAAAGCCCCGTTAAGTGGCGAGGGGGGGGTGGTTAAGCGTGTCTGAGTTCCATAACACTAAAAAGAAACTAACACAGATAAACTACAAACACCTCTTCCGAATGAAATTTATATCATGAATAAGGTGATCTTGTGATAAATGAAAATGTTGCCTTTTTTTCTAGCATTTACCAATTAGACTAATACTACCTTCTCTCTTCAAGACAAGAAATGAGTTTAATTCATCTCATTTCCATCTAATGATTAGTTGTTCACATACAACTGCAATAAAAATGCAACTACGTAATTTATTTAGTTCTTTACCAATTTCATCTACCAAGAAACTATATAACACAGAGGAATAAAAAATTAAGCCCTAGATATTAAAATTACTGTGTCCCAATAAAAACTCTGAACACAGCAAAAAATATATACACAATGCACACATGCATCCATGCACACCACACAGCATAACTGGTGGTAGGTTTGGAATTAATTTTTTAAAAAGCTTTAGTCAGGCTCTTCGGACCAGGAATTTGATACTCTCATTTATAATAAGTTACACAGCGTGCATTTGCAAACTATGGCCTGTGGGCTCTTGCCTGGTTTTATATCAGTGGTGGGATTAAAATGTTTTTTCACATTTTTATATGATCACATTTTAAATGATGATCTAAGAACCTATATAATATTCTCATTTTTGCCTTTTGGCATACAAAGCTTAAACTGTTTATTATCTGACTATTTACAGTAAGTTTGTCCTGGTATTGAGTATACTGCACCCATTAATAAACTGAAATGTTGTTATAAATTAATTATCCTATTTTGAGCTAGGCTCTTAATAGTTCAAAAAGCAACCAACCTTCACCAAGTTATCAGTCGCCCTGTCCTCAGGTTAATTTTTTAAGCTGTACTCATCTGGCTACATCTCACTCCCTGGCCATCATTCAGAGAGAAGATACAAAGTCAGGTAAAAATACAACAAGATTTTGTAAAATATTACATACTGTTTTATTCAACAAAATTTATTAGGCACTTCCTTTGTATTTGAAAAAATAAATTAATGAATCTGCTCTAGGTCAATGCCCAAGTTATTGGCTTGGCCAGCTGTGTGGAGAGGTGTGCACTCATCCAGTAAACGGACATTGAAAAAGCTGCAAAGTGAACTTCCAAATAAATTAAAGTTCTGAAATGCTTATGAGGCATAAAGTGGAGATACAGGAAAAAGGCTGAAATATGGCCTAGCAACTCAAGAGGAGTATGGCCTGAAGAATATTTCAGAGCCATAAGCATGTATTTGGGAGTTGAAATATTTTGAAATCAACCAAATAGAGGTGTATAGGTAAAGAATGGAAGAGGAATACATGGGGATTACCAACAGTTATGGCTAAAGAACTGCCAAATCAGGAACAATAATGGGAAAGGTCAAAGAGGTTCAATATAATTTTAAGAAAAAAGTCATAGTTATCACTAAAGAACAGTCTTAGAGATGTCAATTAATGCAAGGTTTTTAAAAAGTGAGTATTCATTACGAGAAAACTTGTGATCTCAGTGGAAGAAGGTAAGAAGAGGAGTGTTTGGGGAATAAAGATTGTACTGGTCAAAGCAAAAACTGTACTGGACAAAGTTAAAAAGGAAGACTTTATTCATGGCTATTGCAAGACGGAAGAAAGGCCAGACTCAGCCTGAGATCAACTCCACTGAAACAAAGGGCTGGAGAGTTTTAAGAGATGGAGTGGAGGCATTTTAGGCCATCTGTGTTTGCTAACTGGCTTTATCTGGGGACAAAGTAAACTTTCTCCTATCTTCATGACAGGTGGTAGTTTTAAAACTTGGAGCAAGGTGTCTCCCAAAGGTAGGTTTCCCACTCTTTCACAGAAACTGGCAGCTAGGGGCCCTATCTTCCTTGATGATTAAGGGAGGGCTCCCAGGTCTTTGAAAAAGACATTCTTTGGTTGTACCAATGAAACTGGCAAGAGGCCTTTTAAAAGATTTGCATTTCAAAGGGGAGAGAAAGAATGGAAAATCACAATTTTTCTCAAGTAAATGCTCTAAGAAAAGGAAAGTTAGGGGCCTAGAATTAGGAGGAAGCTTTTCTAAAGTTTAGTCAAGATGAGGGGATCTTTGAGGCTGTCTTGGTGATCTAATTTGAAGAGTGAACTGAGAGAAAAAATTGGAGACAAAGATAATAAATTACCTCTTCAAGGAACTCAGGCATGGAGAGATGAAGACAGCTTGAAACTAGAGAGACTACAGGATTAGAGACTAAATATAAGTTTTTATGACAGAAAAGCATTTTATAGTCTGAAGGAAAATGAGAGGGATATGATATACAGATTGTGGGAATAACCATGGAAACAAAGTCCTCGAGCACAAGTCAGAGTATTGGGTACAGAGTACATTATTAACGGTAGACAATGAGAGTTTCTCTTCCACTGAGACTGTAAGGACAGAGGAATCATAAATATTTTTGTAGTACAGCTTAGCAAAAAAATATAGAGAGAAGTTAATTAAAGTTAATTTCCCCCAGAACAGAGGGCTTATATCAATAGGAACAGGCTTTTTTACAACTTCATATTAAAGTGTTTTGAACTAAAATTCTGTTAATATCATCATCTTGTTGCAACTCACATTTTACTACATGACTTTCAGGTATTCTAGAAAAACACCCACAACTGATGACCTTAGAAATTACAAGAACTCTCTCATTGTCCAGGTGACCCTACTATTTTTGGAGGAGTGACAAGCTGCTTATAAGCAATAGCTGTTTAGACTGAAAGTAGGATTCTAAACCGAAGTTAAATGCAATCTTCTTTCCAGTCTGCAAGAAAAGTGATGTCATAATCTTGGGTTTTTATAGGGACAACTGAATGCTGGACTATTTCATGTGACAAAATAAAAATATACCTAAATATGAATGGGCTCCGGTAAATAACTACACCCCTAAATCATACACAAAATTCTGGATACCATCTAGAGTAGCAGCTTTTACACTTTGTGGAGTCGTGATACTCTGTGAGGCTGATGAAATCCACGGACACATAAATTTCCTCCAGTACAGGTGGAATGCATTTGCCTGTGCTCTCAGTTGGAAACGTTATACTGGGATAAAACAGAGAGCACATCATAATATTTAAGGAGAGATGGAAAGAATATTAAAATGGTCTATTCTCATAAATTGAAATGGAGTTTCAGGTAAAAAAAAGTGTGACTTTCTGTCAGTTATCCATATTTCAATATTATATAATTCTATAAACTTACTTCAGTAATATTTCTGTGGAAGACAGAATACTAAATTTAGGCTCTAATTTGAAATTTCAGAAAACTTTTAAATATCTTCATATGTGGATCATACTGTACTACTTTGACATAAAATGAAAATATTCATACTTCAAATGTTTCTCAGTAAATTAAAAAGTTTACAAATAAAAATTCATCACTAGTATTAGGAGATAACCATAAGAAACATTTTTCCTGGAAAAATTACTAGAGAAGCATCAACATCCTAGCATTCAATAAAAGGAGATCTTTTAAAGAAATACGCAATTTTACACTTAAAATTTTACATCTAACATAAAAAGCTAGTTTGCATAATAATGCTGAGTATTACTGATCTTTGAACCAATATAATTAGGAAAAACTATGTCATTTAACTTACCGAAAGTTGTTTTAATCTAGATCTTACAGGTACAAAAAGTAATACATAACATATAGTAGTATTAAAATAAAATAGAGACCAAGCTTAAAAATCTCCCAAGCAGACAAAAAATCATTTAAGCCACATAAGCAAAACTAAGTCTAGTTTATTTTATGGATATAATTGAAACTTACTTTAGGTCATTTCTTATAAATGCCTCTGATAATCATAAAAGAAACTTAAGTCATCTTCCAAGATACTCACTTTTACCCAATCCCCTGCTGTCTGGAAATACCCACAGTAATAATTAATCCCTGTAAAGGTTAAACAACTTCCTGATTTTCACTTTATAAGTCATCCTGTAACATTATGGCCCTGAGTGTCAGGCCAGTTTGAGGTTTGAAGTATCTCTGCTCTCGAATAGTTTGTTTCTCACTCAATAAAATATTCATATCAGGTAAAGCTCTCTGAATTGTCTTTTAACAGTAGAGAGCTGACAAAAATTTGAGACCGATTTTGTTTTAAAGTTTTCAAATTGATTAAGAAGGATTTTTTTTATACTGGTAAGATATCTAGAAAATAATTTTTTCTTCCCTAATAAAGTGATTCAAAGGAATATTAAGAGGAGGAAAAATCATGACACACAAAACAAGATGCAGGGCATGTTAACATATGCCACATAAAACATAGAGTAAACACTCAGAAGTGGTTCCCTTTATGCAGTAGAGGGATAATGAGATTCTAAATCTACCTATAACTGAGACCAATGGTTACTACAGAATAGGAACTACTTTCAACTCCAAACTCACTCCCAACCTCAGTGAATGAAGAAATATGATTTAATACCTACTGCATCAGACCACAGTAGGGAAATCTAGAGACTGATTCTCACAAATGAAGTCTATATCTCTAGAGAAGAACAGAGGTATTAGAACATTGGATGGCAATAATTACCAAGGTGGTCTCCAGACTAATTATTTTAAACCTAAGTAGCAATATTTACGATCTATTAGTTGTCAAGTTATTAATTAACTATGAAAATGTATTTACAATAGAATATAGCCAGTAAATTTGATAGAAATCAAACTCCATTAATTATTTGACTAAGGTGCATATTACCATCAATACCACAAACAGCTTGTGTGGACAGCTATTATAATAATGCTACCTGGTAGTCTCACCAAAGGATAAGTAAACAAGCAGCAATGCCAACTATAAAAATCACCCATTATTAATATTTACTGAAGGGGAAATGCCCAGCACAGTACAACTTTTTTTTTTTTTTTTTTTGCGGTACGTGGGCCTCTCACTGTTGTGGCCTCTCCCATTGCGGAGCACAGGCTCCGGACACGCAGGCTCAGCGGCCATGGCTCACGGGCCTAACCGCTCTGCAGCATGTGGGATCTTCCCGAACTGGGGCACGAACCGGTTTCCCCTGCATAGGCAGGTGGACTCTCATCTACTGCGCCACCAAGGAAGCCCCACAGTACAACTTTTTGTTGCACTGTTTATAACTTTTTGTTCTCTTTGATGTACCAGGAAAATACACAGCAGCTCTTCGCCCAAATAGCTTTAAGGTAGTGAAATGAAGTATATCAACCACACACATGAAGGCATGAATAATAGAAAAAGACAGGTAATTAGATACATGTAGGTACATGTTTAGAGATATTAATCTATATCCGTTTAGATACATGAAATATATGACAGTCTCAAAAGTCATAGAGCATTTAATTAAGCTTTAGATGCTCTGAAAATCAGATCCAAATACTGAAGCAATACTTCAGCTCACTAGCAAACGGTAGCAACTGATGACCAAACTGTACACCCAGAATCTATCCATATTTTTCTTCCTTGCTCCCTCCCTTCTCTTTCTTGTTGTCTCCTTTCTTAGTTGCTTTCTTCCAACACTCAGGTTGTGCACCTTCTCTGTGCTATGTACCACTCAATATGCCGGGATACAGTGTTTTAAAAAATCTATTAAATGCTCTACTATGTCATGACTCCCTTCCAGTGGGGAAAGAGACCAAAAAAATTCAAAACAAAAGATCTAAAAGTATGTCTGATGCCAGATAACGATAAATGCTATGAGTAAGATAAAGGAGAGTAAAAGAATAGAGAGGAAAGTAAGTGGGTTGGGAGGGGAAATTTTTGACTGAATGGCAAAGGAAGACTTCTCCAAAGAGGTGGCATTTTTGTAGAGCTGTAAATGAGGTGAAAAGCAAGTCATGAGGCAATGTGGCAGAATACTCTAAGATGGGAAAATTCCAACTCAAAACTTTCTGAGATGAGAATGATCTTGTTGTGAAAAACTAGAAAGCCAGTGTGATGTACATAGAGTGGTTAGTAGACTGACAAAAAATGAGTGTGGAGAGATGGGCACAGAGCTTGTGGGCCATGGCATGAGAGTTGGGTTTTCTCCACTTAGTATGGCTATAGTGCAGAGAAGCATGTGATTAGCAACTGTTTTTTTCAGTCAAACTACAGGTTCAGAGGCAGTTTTTAAATGGAGACAACTAGTCATTCCATAAATCGCATTTGGATACAGATTTTTAAAAGTACGGTATGCTTTTTAGCACTGATACATATTCCATTGTCTGGTTGCACCGAAGGTTATTTATCTATTCCATTACTAAAGGACATCTTGGTTGCTTCCAAGTTTGGGCAATTACGAAGAAAGTAGCTATAAACATTCATCTGCAGGTTTTTGTATGGACACAAGGTTTCAACTGCTTTGAATAAATACCAAGCAGTATGATTACTACTCATATGGTAAAAGTATGTTTAGTTTTGTAAGAGACTGCCAAACTGTCTTCCAAAGGGGCTGTACCATCTTGTACTCCCAGAAGCCATGAATGAGAGTTCCTGTTGCCCCACATCCTCGCCAGCATTCGGTGTTCTCAGTGTCCTGGTTTTGGGCATTCTAATAGGTGTGTAGTGGTATCTCACTGTGGTTTTAATTTGCATATCGCTGATAACATATGATGTGAAACATCTTTTCATATCCTCATTTGCCATCTGTATATCTCCTTTGGTGAGGCAGCTCTTAAGATCTTTGGCTCACTTTTAAATCAGGTTGTTTTCTTGTTGAATTTTTTTTTTAATTTAAGTATAGTTGATTTACAATGTTGTGTTAATTTCAGGTGTACAGAAAAGTGATTCAGTTGCACATACTTATAGACCTATTTTTTTCAGATTCTTTTCCTTTATAGGTTATTACAAAATATTGAGCACAGTAAAGAAATGACTTATTAAGCCATGAGAAGACATGGAAGAAATTTAGACGCATATGACTAAGTGAAAGAAGCCAGTCTGAAAAGGCTACATACTGTACTATTTCTAAGGTGTGACCTTCTGGAAAAGGCAAAACTATGGAGACAGAGGTTGCCAGGGCTTAGGGGATAGGGAGGGATGAACAGGCAGAGCACAGATGATTTTTTAGGGCAGGAAATATACTGTGCATGATACCATAATGATGGATACATATCCTTATATTGATACATTTGTACTAACCCGTAGAATGTACAAAGCCAAGAGTGAACCCTAATGTAATCTGTGGACCTTGCGTGATAAGATGTTTCACTGTAGGTTCATCAGTCATAACAAATGTACCACTCTGGTGGAGGATGTCAAAAATGGGGGAGGCTGTGCATCTGTGGGGGCCAGGGAGCATATGGGAAACCTCTGTACCTTCCCCTCAATTTTGCTGTGAACTAAAAGTGCTCTAAAAAGATAAAGTCTTAATAAAAATACATAAGTAAGTGAAAAACAAGTCTAAGGTATGCTATACTTAAATCCTTTCAGCTATACATGGACACATACATAATACTGTTACTTAACACATTAACGATACCTTTCAGCTTATAAAATACTTTTATTACATTATCTCATTTCACACTCACAACCTTTCATAGTACACAGAGATTTTAATCCTCATTTTACATATGAATCAACGAAAACTTAAAAGTCCAAAGTGAATTAACCAGTCAAGATACTAAAAGGAGTCCTGACTTTTTAATCAAATCACATACGATTACATAGATATGAATCATCAGTAGTAAAATCCACCAAAATATGAATAATGGAATATGGTATATATAAAGTAAGGAGAAAAACTCCTTTCAACTTTCTCTCAGTTAATCTTCTCCATGGTCTCCTCTGCTCCATGCAATGGGAAAGACTTTCTCAGGCAGACCTCTTCGCCTTCATCTAAAATCAGTTTCTTTAGAACTGCGAATATGCACTGAACCCCCATGGGCTTTTCCTCACAGCAGTGTCTAACTCCCTTTGGTTAAGCGCTAAGGTGATACATTATTGCACTAACTGCTACATTTTAAAGAAAACACAACAATCTCAGTGACTAACTTAGACAAATAATGATTGCCACACTCTGAAAAGGAAGTACAGATATTATATTCTCCCTCACTTCATTATTTTATTATGCCTAGGGACCAGTGTAAAGATCTACTAATAACATTAGGAAATATTATCAATATTTAGTGACAGTATTCTGCAAGCTGATTTTAATTCTACCCAGTTTCACAATTCCAGGCCACACAAAGGTTAAAAATATGTTATAGACAAATTATGTTTATAAACTATGGAAATGAGGAAATTAAGAAGAGTATTCGGGCCCAGTCACAACCATAAGCTAGAATGACCTTTAAGTTATTACACATGAGTACCATACAGGTACATTTGGAACATGTTCAATTCCTGATCTCATCAGTAAGTACACTCTGGATTGTGGGATCAAGCAAGCTGTTTTGGCTCAATATATTTCTTCCCCCTTCCCCACCGCCCCCTCCCCCAATCTTGGCATGAGGACATCAGAACTCTTTCCATGAGACATATATGTCACTGTCAAGGTTGTAATATCCTTTCTTTGGAATATCATAAGAGTAGCCATCATAAACTCATAGGTGTGTAACTCTAAAGTACTTCAAAACTTTTGTTTTAATGTCTAAAAGATTTTTTAAAATTTAAACAAACATCACATGTTCAATGACTCAAATTCAACGAGCTTCGGAAAAATTATCCATTTTAGATACTGTATTATTCTCCTAGGTTTCTCCTTAGCTAAAATGAACTGTCAAGGAGGCATGACTGTTTATACATATCAGACACCGAAGAGAAAGCGTGGCATAAAAACTACATGACCAGGGCTTCCCTGGTGGCACAGTGGTTGAGAGTCCGCCTGCCGATTCAGGGGACACGGGTTCGTGCCCCGGTCCGGGAAGATCCCACATGCCGCGGAGCGGCTAGGCCCGTGAGCCATGGCCGCTGAGCCTGCGCGTCCAGAGCCTGTGCTCCGCAACGGGAGAGGCCCGCGTACCGCAAAAAAAAACAAAAAAAACAACAAAAAAAACTACATGACCATCTGCAACCTCAAGACAAAACTGACTTAATACAGTACTTCATAGAAGTGTCATTGTTCCTGTGGTTTACTGTTCTTAGAGTCAAGAGAAAGCTATGGTTCATTACTTTTGTTTTTATTCCTTTACAACTCTTAAATTAGGTGGTATGGGTTTTTTTCCAGCTTTATAGAAGTACAACTGACAAATAAAAATAGTATATATTTCAGATGTACAACATGATTTAATACATGTATATATTTTTAAATGATTAATTAACAGAACCACTACCTCACATAGTTACCACGTGTGCTTGCTGAGCACACTTAAGATCTATTCTTCTTTTTTTCTTTTTCTGGCCATGCTGCACAGCTTTTGGGATCTCAGTGTCCCAAACAGGGATCAAACTCCGGCCACAGCAGTGAAAGCATCAAATCCTAACCATTAGACCACCAGGGAACTCCCAAGATCTGTTCTCTTAGCAAATTTCAATTACACAAAGCAGCATTATTATCTACAGTCAGCATGCTATATGTTAAATCCTCCAAACTAGTTCATCTTATAACTGGAAGTTTCTACCCTTTGACCAATATCTCCCCATTTACCACACCCTCCGGCCCCCAGCAACAAAAACTCTACTTTCTACTTCTTTGAGTTTCATATTTTTAGATTCCACATATAAGTGAGATCAAATAACACTTGTATCTTCTTGTGTCTGATTTATTTCACCTAACACAATGTTCTCCAGGTTTATTCATATTGTTGCCAACGGCAGGATTTCTTTTTAAGGCTGAGTAACATTCATACATATAAATATATGAATATATTTTCTTCATTCATGCCTGGACAAACACTTAGGTTGTTTCCATATCTTGGCTATTACAAATAATGCTGCAGTGAACATGGGAGTACAGATATCTCTTCAGGAGAATGATTTAATTTCCTTTGGATATATACCCAGAGTGGGATTGCTGGATCCTACGGCAGCTCTATACTTAATTTTCTGAGGAGCATTCATACTGTTTTCCATAATGACTGTACCAATTTACATGTCCATGAACAGGGTACAAGGGTTCCCTTTTCTCTACAACCTTACCAACACTTGCTACCTTTGGTCTTTTCCGTTAATAGCCATTCTAACAAACGCGAGGTGATATCTCACTGTAGTTTTAAAATATTTGCTTTTACATGACAATTAGCAACAGAATATCTTTTCATATGCCTCTTGGCAATTTGTGTATCTTCTTTGGAAAAATGTCTATTCAGTTTCGTTCACCATTTTTTAATTGGATTACTTGTTTTTCTGGTATTCAGTTGTATGAGTTCCTTATATATTTTGCATATTAACCCTTTTTCAGATATAGGGTTTGCAAATACTGTCTTCTACTGCATAGGTTGCCTCTTCATTTTGTTGACTGTTCCTTTTGCTGTGCAAAAGCTTTTTAGTTTGATGCAGTTCCACTTGTTTATTTTTGCTTTTGATGTTTGTGCTCTTGGTATCATATCCAAAAAATAATTCTTCCAATCAATGAATACAGGATATTGGTACACTTATTTATGTCATTAATTTCTTTCATCATTGTATTAGTTTTCAGTGTACAGATATTTCACCTCCTTGATTAAATTCAGTCTTAAATATTTTATTCTTTTTGATAAAATAATAAATGGAATCGTTCTTTCTTTTTGAGATAGTTCATTGTTAGTGTATAGAATTGCAATTGATTTTTCTATGTTGAATTTGTATGCTGCAAGTTTACTGAATTCATTTATTATTTTTAACAGTTTTTTTGTGGAATCTTAGCATTTTCTATATATAAGATTGTGTCTTCAACTGCAAATAATTTTACTTCTACCTTTCAGATTTGGATGCTTTTTTTTTCCTTTTTCTTGCCTAATTGCTCAGGCTAGGATTTCCAGTATTTTGTTGAATAGAAGAAGTGAGAGCAGACACCCTTGTCTTGTTCCTGATCTTAAAAGAAAAGCTTTGTGCTTTTACCGTTGAATGTGATGTTAGTTGTTGGCTTCTCATACATGGTCTTCATTTTATTGAAGTACACTCCTTCTCTACCTAATTTTTTGAGAGATTTTATGTTGAATTTTGTCAAATTCTTCTTCTGTGTATATTGAGATAATTATATGATTTTTATCCTTCACTGTGTTAATGTGGTGTATCACTTTATTGATCTGTGGTATAATAAATCATCTTTGCATGCCAGAAATAAATCCCACTTGATCATGATATATGATTCTTTTAATGTGCTGTTAAATTCTGTTTCCTAGTATTTTTTCAAGATTTTTACATCTATGTTCATCGGGGATATTGGCTTATAATTTTTTCTTTTTTTGGTGGTGCCCTCATCTGGCTTTGGCATAAGGGTAATGCTGGACCCATAAAGTGAGTGTCAAAGAGTTCCCTTCTGTTCAATTTTTTTGAAAGACTTTGAGAAGGATTGCCATTAATTCTTTAAATGTTTGGTAGAATTCACCTGTGAGCTATCTAGTCCTCAACTTTTGTTTGTTGGGAGATTTTTTTATTACGGATTCAACCTCCTTTCTCTTTAATGGTCTGTTCAGATTTTATCTCCATATTGAGTCTTGTAGGTTGTATGTTTCTAGGAATTTATTTCTAGGTTATCCTGTTTGCTGATACATAATTGTTCACAGTGGTCTCTTACAATCCTCTGTATTTCTGTGGTAGCAGTTGTAACATCTCCTCTTTCATTTATAGTTTTATTTACTTGAGTCCTCTCTATTCTTCTTGGTTAGTCTAGCAAAACATCTATCAAATATTTTTATCATTTCACAGAACCAGCTCTTAGTTTTGATGATTTGTTTCTATGGTTTTTCTAGTGTTTGTTTCACTTATTTCTGCTCATATCTTTGTTATTTGCATCCTTCTATTAAATTTTAACTTACTTTCTTCTTTTTCTAGTTCCTTGAGGTTTAAAGTTAGGTTGTTTGTGATCTTTGCTCTTGATACAGACACTTATTGCTAATGAATTTTCTTCTTAGAACTGCTTCTGTATGACAACAAGATGGCAATATAGAAATTTCTAGCACTCGTCCCCTCCCAGAAACATCAATTTGAGCAACTATCCATACACAAAATACCTTCACAAGACTTCAAGATTCCAGGTGAGGGTTTACAGCACTTGGGTGAAGAAAAGAAATAATAAAAGGCACACTGAAGAAGATAAGGAAGGACAGTTTCACATTATCTTCCTCAAGCATGGTCAGGCCAGTGTAGAGAGATATACGCTCCCCATGTGGAAAAGAGAATGAAGCAAACACCCAAATTCACCACGGACCCCAGCACTGGCCCTCACTTGCATCAGGGTGGCTCCAATGGACCTGTCTCCTGTCCCACTCCAGTTCTAGGCTGTGCCACCCATCCCATAGACCCTGACTGCAAACTGGTTCCTGCTCAACCACAGAACCAGACACCAAACCCACCCCCATGACTCCAGGAAGGTTCTCTCAGACCCAGGCTTCTAGCCCACCCCAGCGCAAGGCTGGCCTCAACAGACCTAGCCCCTCCTGGGAACCCAGGCTCCTAGCCTTCCCCAGCACCAGGCCAGCCCCCATGGACCTAGTCTACAGGCCAGTTCCCATGGGCCAAAGCTTCCAGCCTTCCCCAAGACCAGGCCAGCCCCCACAACCTTTGGCTCCAGAAGAAATCCAGGAAACCCAGGCTTCTGGACCATCCCAGCATGAGGCTGGACCCTGTGGACCTTGTATGCCTCTAGACCAGTGCCTATGGACCCAAGTACCAAGCCTGCCCACCATCTGACCCAGGCACCAGACCTGCCAGCCCAAGGACTCCAGTTAAGTTGTTATTAGCTTAAAATAGTGTTATGTCTATAAGAGATATTATACAAGCCTCATGGCAACCATCAAGAAAAAATCTACAGTAGATACACAAAAGAGAAAGAGAAGGGAATCAAAACCTAGCACTATGGAAAGTTAACAATCCATAAAAGAAAACAGCAAGAGAGGAAGTAAGCAACAAGGGACTCCAAAACAGCCAGAAATCCATTATTATGAAGGCAATGGTAAGTCCTTACCTATCGATAATAACTTTAAATACAAATAAATTAAATACTTGAATCAAAAGACACAGAGTGGCTGTATGGATAAAAAAAACAAGGCCCAACAATATGCTGCCTACAAGAGATTCGCTTTAGCTTTAGGGACACACATAGGCTGAATGTGAAGAGATGGAAAACGGTACTCCATGCAAATGTAAACCAGCAGAGAGCAGAGCTGCTATCCTTACATCAGACAAAGTAGACTTTAAAAGTGTAAAAACAGTTAGGACATAATCAAATAATAAAGGGATCAATTCATCAAGAGGATATAACAACTGTAAGTACACATGCACCCACATCAGCACACCTAAATTTACTAAGCAAATACTAACAGATCTGAAAGGAGAAATAGACAATACAAAAGAAATAGGGGAGCTCAATACTTTCAACAGATAGATAATCTCAAAAGAATACCCATAAGAGAACATTGGACTTAAGCTATACTTTAGACCAAATGGACTTAACAGACACATATATGACATTTCACCCAACAGGAACCGAATACACACTATTTTCAAACACACACAAAATATTCTCCAGGATAGATCATATGTGAGGTCACAAAACAAGTCTTAGTAAATTTAAGAAGATTAACATCATACCAAGCTTCTTTTCCAAACACAATGGTATGAAACTAGAAGTCAGTAACAGAAGGAAAAATGGAAAATTCACGAATATGTGGTAAAAAGTATATTGGAAGAAATGAAATAGAAACTTGGGGGATGGTGCTGGTGGGAGGACCGAATCCAAATGGGGCTGTTGTTGCGTCCACGAGGTGACAGGGCTGTTGTCAGGCTGGTAACTGGGACCATGGTCAGCAAGCCTACCACCAGGATGCACCCTGCCTTCTGAAAAGGACCCTTCTCAATCTTGGGCTCCACTAGGGTTTCACAGCCTCCTATCCGGATCCCAGTGGATCCCAAAGCAGCCACAAAGGCACTTCTGTCCACAGATGGCTGCCACATTATTGCTGCTATGGGGGAATACAAGTGGGGGACCTCTTATTTCAGCACCTTGCTGACATCACATCACCCAGTTGCTATGGGTTTTTAAGTGAAGAATGAACTAGCCTATATTAACTTAAGCTTTTCTTTTCTTGAAAATCTACTAACTCTGTCATTTTAAAATTGCTCTGCAACCCCAAATTTTATGACAAATAAACAAGGAATCTGATTTTGTAAGTAAATATCTTGTATTATCTCTGTCAACTACTATAGTTAAACAAATTAATGTCGTTTCTACTCTAGATAAAGAACAGGCACTAGCCCTATAGAATGGATGGGTTATCTGGAAGAGTTTGTCATTAATAAGCCTACTTCTTAAAACAAATGCACAAGCAATATAAGTGAGAATATTTTGTAAATTTACTATATTATACTAGTTTTTTGAATTATTACCACTAACAGTAGTATTAATAGTAATTAATAACATCATTAGTAATAATTCTTATGATTACCATGAGGAGTGGGCAATCATTTACCATAGTCCAAGGTGGAATAGGAATAAGCAATACACAAGCAACACTATTTAGCTGTGTAGTCCACCTAAACCTTTTCTCTGGTCTTTTCATGGAATAATACCTTGGTAAGTTTCTTGTATTTCTAAATATTTTCTCAGTCCTAAACTGTGGTTGTTTTTGAATGGCATTTTCAAGAAAGTATGATTCAAATTTTAACATGATTTTGAATAAATGGTGGCTCTGATTGACCAACATGCAAATAAGATTTTCTTTAGGCTGTAAAGTAATTCCCTGTATTTATATGTCATTATTGAGACATTTGGAAGACTACTCATGTTAAATTATTTGCTTCACTAGAAGCTCTTCTAAAAAATATTTTCATATTACACAATATACTCCTAAGGACAGCAGAGAAGAATACTTATTTTATACACTGTCATGGTCATGTTTCACAGAAAAGAGTACCTGTACAAACTCTACACTACACTGTTTTGGCAAAAAAAAAAAAAAAATTGCTCCTAAGGAGACATGACTTCAGGAACAGCAGAGAAATAAGGTAGAAGGTGCTATAAAAATTTCCTCTGTGAACTATTGGTTTCCTCATATTTTTCCCAATTGGCTTATATACAAAGATTTGAGCTGGGCATTGGACCAAGGCAAAGACTAAAATTAGACATTGGAAGCAGAAGCACACTCTGATTGCAGATAAAAATCAATGGGATGACCAAAAATAATTCCAAAAGAAGATAACCTGAACAGATCTAAAAAAAGAAAAAAAAAACAGTTATAAAAGAATCCATTTCAAAACTAAAAACAGAACTACCATACAACCCAGCAATCCCACTACTGGGCATATACCCTGAGAAAACCATAATTCAAAAAGAATCACGTAGGGCTTCCCTGGTGGTGCAGTGATTGAGAGTCCGCCTGCCGATGCAGGGGACGCGGGTTCGTGCCCCGGTCTGGGAAGATCCCACATGCCGCGGAGCGGCTGGGCCCGTGAGCCATGGCCACTGGGCCTGCACGTCCGGAGCCTGTGCTCCGCAGCGGGAGAGGCCACAGCAGTGAGAGGCCCGCATACCGCAAAAAAAAAAAAAAAAAAAAAGTCATGTACTACAATGTTCACTGCAGCTCTATTTACAATAGCCAGGACACGGAAGCAACCTAAGTGTCTATCAACAGATGAATGGATAAAGAAGATGTGGCACATATACACAATGGAATATTACTCAGCCATAAAAAGAAACGAAACTGAGTTATTTGTCGTGAGGTGGATGGACCTAGAGTCTGTCATACAGAGTGAAGTAAGTCAGAAAGAGAAAAACAAATACCATATGCTAACACATATATATGGAATCTAAAAAACAAAACTAAAATGCTCATGAAGAACCTAGGGGCAAGACGGGAATAAAGACCCAGACCTACTAGAGAATGGACTTGAGGATACGGGGAGGGGGAAGGGGAAGCTGGGACAAAGTGAAAGAGCAGCATGGACGTATATACACTACTATATATATATATAAATATATAATGTATATATACACTATACATTACATATTTTTGAATATATGACAAATATATTAGAAATGTGTGCATAGAGAAAATAATGTAAATGCAACAAGAGTTACCACTTATTCACTATAATTAAACTATAAAGTACAATTTATTTCACAGCCTGTCAATTTTTAGGGCTGAATTTTACAAATGTTCTTTAAGGCAAAACGGGGAATAAAACCCTTATATCATATATTGTTAAACATCTTTTTTCTGCTGCAGCTTATATGTAACATTAAGTGCACTGAAGTTTTAATTAATTTTAAGCTTTGTGACCATAGTATGCAACTTCCTTTAACAGAAATTGTTTCTGAATTATTTTAGATGATTGAATTTTAAAGAAAAACAACTCATTAAGAAACTCCTATTAAATGATGTACTTGCACTAATTAGGTAAGAATAAAAATTGGTATCAATGTTAAAAAAAAAAGAAGAATCCATTTCAAAAGAATTTCCAGACTAGGTATTTGAGCTCACCACATAATGTCAGTTCTGCTATAACATTTGTTTTAAATAATGAATTTGTTCCAACATGATTGGAATATTAAGGAAGAAACTTAAGCATAGCAAGAATTTTGTATTTACCTATGTTATTTCATCTGCAAAAAATACTTGGTGACACCAGAAAACTGCACCCAGCTGAACAGAGCTGGTAGAAATGCACAATACAAACAAACACACACACACACACACACACACACACACACACACAGCCCTTCCAGCCACCTCAGTTCACAGTGTGTACTGTGAATCACACTCACCCACAGATGGTGTTACAACTTTCCTTCTGTTTCAGTTAACCTTCCTTCCACCCCTTCGAAATAACTCATAATTTGCAACCCTTCCAACTCCCACTTCACGAGCAAACTTCAGGTCTTTTTAAGAAATGTTAAATGCCATATTTCTTGCTGTATTCCTATATTTTTTAACCATTTAACATGTGTAAAACTATGCTTCCATTTTTTATGAGGTTTCAATTTTTTTTATGTCATTGACTGATCAAGTTTTTCAGGGTTGTGCTTATATTTTTCCTATGATCCTTGTAGTGTTTTATTGCATCATTTTCCATAATTTTAAGATAATTTTTAAGAATATATGTCATGTTATAAACTGACTGTACTGAAAAAAGATATAATTACAATGCTATATAAACCATTAAAGAAATACTCATTCATCCATAAGATATTTATTTAGTGTTTGCTATGTAAGAAATATAAGTTGGACAATCATTTTTATCTAGCCAACACTATCAATATGACTAGCCAATATGATTTTGATACAAAAATTATTTATGCAGCACAGAGTTATTATTTTTACCTGAAGATATTTATTTTTAGTAATAACAAACATGTTTTTTTAACCCCAGTTTTTCTCTATGGAAAAGAGGGTTCCCTTTTCTCCACACCCTCTCCAGCCTTTATTGTTTGTAGATTTTTTGATGATGGCCATTCTGACTGGTGTGAGGTGATACCTCACTGTAGTTTTGATTTGCATTTCTCTAATGATTAGTGATGTTGAGCATCCTTTCATGTGTTTGTTGGCCATCTGTATGTCTTCTTTGGAGAAATGTCTATTTAGGTCTTCTGCCCATTTTTGGATTGGGTTGTTTGTTTTTTTGATATTGCACTACATGAGCTGCTTGTATATTTTGGAGATTAATCCTTTGCCAGTTGTTTTATTTGCAAATATTTTCTCCCATTCTGAGGGCTGTCTTTTCATCTACCTACCTCTTTAAATGCCCTCTCTCCAAATATAATCACATTCTGAGGTACTTGGAGTTAAGACCTCAACATGTGAATTTGGGGGGTGGAGGCACAGTCTATATCAGGTGTCATAGTAAAAATTACACTGGCCAAGGAAGACTGTGATCAAGGCTATTACAATAGGGGAGAGAGGCCAGAGTTCAGTCTGAACTCAACTACACTGAAAGGAAGGGCTAGAGAGTTTGGACGCGCAGGCTCAGTGGCCATGGCTCATGGGCCTAGCCGCTCTGCAGCATGTGGGATCTTCCTGGACCGGGCACGAACCTGTGTCCCCTGCATCGGCAGGCGGACTCTCAACCAGTGCGCCACCAGGGAAGCTCAGGGCTACAGAGTTTTAAGAGCTGGGGTGGGGAGGATCTTAAGCCACCTATGTTTGTTAATTGACTTCACCCAAAGGAAAACTATCTGCAGTTATCTTTTTTTTTTTTTTTTTTTTTTTGCGGTATGCGGGCCTCTCACTGTTGTGGCCTCTCCTGTTGCGGAGCACAGGCTCCGGACGCGCAGGCTCAGCGGCCATGGCTCACAGGCCCAGACGCTCCGCGGCATGTGGGATCCTCCCGGACTGGGGCACGAACCCGTGTCCCCTGCATCGGCAGGTGGACGTCCGACCACTGCGCCACCAGGGAAGCCCCTTCAGTTATCTTTATGATGAGACAGAGCACCTATCTTCCTTGATGATTACATTTCAGAGGGATGGCTCCCAGGCTTTGAGAAAAAACAGTCCTGGACAGTAAAACTGTGAAGAGGTCTTTAAGCAAATTTACATCTCAAAGGGCAAAGAAAGAATGAACAGTTCCAAGTTTTCTAAAGTAAATGCTCTAAGAAAAGGGAAGTTCAAGCACCCAGAGTCAGGAAGAAGCCCGACTACAGTTTGATAGACTACAGACTATCAATCTGAGGAAAAGGTTAAGTCCATCTTAGTCAGGGGGGTTAGTTTTCTCTACTCTTTCTTGTAAGCATTTTGAAAGCTGTGTCAGTTCTTGTCAACTCATTTCTTTTGAAACGTTCATTTAATTTGGGGGATGCTACTCCAAGGGGGAAAATTTTTTTAAATGCATATAAAGAAATGTGTTTTCAAAGCATTATTTGTAATACTAAATAATTGTAAACTGCTTAAATTTTTAAAATGCACAAATAATTGGTTCCGACATTTACCACAAAATATGATCTAACTACTGATACAGTTTACTAGAAAATTTTCACCTAGAAAACACATATGATTTCTTTTCAAGGAAAAAATGAATACAAAACCTGTACACAGTATGATCTGATCTGCAAAAATATTTTATGTGTATACATACATACACACACAGAAACAGAACAGATAACTCAAAAATATTTACAGTATGCATCTGTTATAGAAGTACGGGATTTTTATACTTATTTTTATATATTTCTAATTTAAAAATATAACATAAGCAGGTCAAGAACAAGTAGAATAAGCATGACACCAATGAATCAGGCTAATTTATAGAGCTGGTAGAAGGGCAGAACATATTATATTAGTGAAGGGGAGCAGAATTTGTCACTCCAAAATACACTTCTTTGGCATAAAGATTATTTTTAAGAAACAGCAACCCTATGAAAAGCTCTGAAAACTGAGAATTATCCTTTTATAAGAGAAATTTACATTTATGAGGGAAATTTCCATTTGTAAGAATGGCTTCCTCACTGTACCAGGAAGAGGAAGATTACCAAAACTGTAGAAACTCTTATCAATAAAGAGGGCAGGGATTTAAGTCTGCATGACAACCATACCTGTGTTTACTCTGCTCTGCCTGGTAATCTCCCATAACTGAATCCTCCCCCAGCCCCCAACCGCAACACTTCTTTCTCTTTAGCTGGACGTGGTATTTAAGACCAAGGCTTGCGCCATTTGAGGGCGTTAGTTTTCCTGGGTATCTCCCACATATACAGGAGGTACATATGAAACAGGAGGGAGGAAGACAGGGCACCACCTTTGAAAGAATGACATAGACCAAGGACATGACATAAACTGATTAGAACCAAATGGGTCCAAGATAGTGGACAAGTCAACTTCTACTAGACCTTGAGCCTCAGTATACGCTCACATCAGAAAGCTAAATGACACACCCACAGATGCCATAACAGTTCCAAGACCAACCATAAGGATCAAAAAGTGGGTGGTGGCGCAATTCCTGGAAATCCCCACCCCCTTCCTAAAAGAACTGGAATATTTCTCCCACTCATTAGCCTATGAAATTACCCACTCCTATAAAAACTGACAACTCCATATTCTGGTGCCTTTCTCACCTTCTGAGAGAGCCCACACTCTGTCTGTGGAGTGTGTTTCTGTCTAAATAAATCCACTGCTTACCTATCACTTTCTCTCTCACTGAATTCTTTCTGTGATGACACATCAAGAACCTGAGCTTCATTAAGTCCTGAAACCAAGTGTGTGATCTCAGTTGGAAGGCTGTGGGTTTTGACCAGGTTCGAGTCCCAGCCAAAACCCAAACTGGTACC
The DNA here is from genome assembly GCF_963455315.2 of Globicephala melas. Taxonomy (NCBI): domain Eukaryota; kingdom Metazoa; phylum Chordata; class Mammalia; order Artiodactyla; family Delphinidae; genus Globicephala; species Globicephala melas. The sequence goes on from NC_083322.1 coordinate 64,615,070, forward strand.
TGAACCCAAGCGGCTGGGACTCAAACCCGATCAAAACCCTGACTGGGACTTGAACCCACGCAGCCGGGACTCGAACCCGGCCACAACCCAGCTTGAGACTTGAACCCACACGTCTGGGACTTGAACCCAGACAAAACCCACAGTCTTCCAACTGAGATCACACACATGGTTTCAGGATTTAATGAAGCTCAGGTTCTTGATGTGTCATCACAGAAAGAATTCAGTGAAAGACAAAGTAACAGGTAAGAAGTGGATTTATTTAGACAGACATACTCCACAGAGTGTGGACCATCTCAGAAGGTAAGAGCGGGCTTGGGAGAAACACACTGGACAGACAGTATGAGGGCCATCTCTGAAGTTGAGAAAGGCACCAGAGTATGGGGTTGTCAGTTTTTATAGGAGTGGGTAATTTCATAGGCTAATGAGTGGGAGGAGTATTCCAGCTATTTTAGGAAGGGGGCGGGGATTTCTAGGAAATGGGCCACCACCCACTTTTTTGATCCTTATGGTCGTCTTGGAACTGTCACAGTGCCTCTGGGTGTGTCATTTAGCTTTCTGATGTGAGCCTATACTGAGGCTCAAGGTCTAGTAGAAGTCAACTTGTTCACCATCTTGGACTGTGAAGATCCAAAGCAACTGGGGCTTGCAGACATAAATTCAAAACACAGTTGCATAAAACAGAACTTTCTTAAAGAAACCCAGGCTTGTCATGAGATTAAAGCCCAGTGGGGGAAAGGGAGACGCAGAGGGTGATTTCAAACTAACCGTGTAAGGAGATTCAGCCCTGGTTGAAAAGGAACTGGAAAGAAACAGTCAACAAATGATTGCACAACCCTATAAATCAAGAGAATAGGGGGATTATTGGTCTTCTTCAGAACTTTATCACTTTCAGAACTGAAACAGCTTCAGTGTGGCCTGAAGGAGTCTTATACTTCACAGGACCTAGCAAGTTGCCAAATGCCTAATAGGCACAAAATAGTTAAGTGTCAAAAAGAAATGAACAAGGCCAAATTTCCCTTTTTTCTACTGCAGTATCTGATAAGCGTTTATTGACATAGAGCTATACCAAGATTTAAAGGGAATAAATCCTGCCAGAAAAGAATCCTAAATAGCAAATCAATTTAAACAGCAATTGTTCTAAAATGCAAGCCTGTTCACTTATTTCTCTCTCCATTAAAACAATTTATAGCTTGCCATTGTCAATGAAATGAATTTCAAAATTCATAGCATAATTCATTAGACAACTTATAATCTGGTTCTGCCAACTCTCCATGCTTTGTAAACTGCAGCCACATAATCCCTCCCTTAACCCTACATATAGCCCAGTTCCCCACCCATACCAGACTAGACTCACTGACTAGATTCTATATTCATAGAGCACACTAAAAGTTCCCCTCTCACGGCCCAATCACCTGGATTTGTAAATCGTAAATCTGCAACCCTTAAAGAATCAAATTCTGCAAGACAAGACTATATTCATCCTGTACAATACTTGCCCCATATACTGTGTGTAGATGTACAAGAAATATTTTAAAAGAATGGATGAATATTTAGGAGTACTTATAGTCTCCAGGGAAAGAAAAACTAGTACTTACAGAATATAATTTCTGTAATATTTATGCTTTATAGGTTATGAAGGAAGTTATATTACTAAGAAAATGCCCAAAGTCCTGAGACAGCTAATGGAGTTTAAATCTAGCACTTTGCTATTATCTTAAATACTCTGTCAATTCAAATAAAAATTCCTTTATGTTTTGGTTAGAATCAGTTGCTGCCATTTCAGACTAACCTTCTAATAATTCTCCTTTCCTTTCTCAAAGAAAATCTAGACAAAAAGTTGGTTAAGTTGTGAGAGTATTTCTAAATTAGACTCACTATATATATTATGGCTTAACTGTGAGGAAACGTGTGTCTATGTGTAAATGCATATACAGAGGTAGACAAATGTACATTCACAATCCAAACTGAAAGCAAGATAGAGCAAATAAGAAAAAATCAAAAAATTGAAAAACGATAAAGACTTGTACCTCTTTCTGGAGTGGACTGCTTAACTTAATCAATTTCCTTCACCACCTACCTCTTCCCCCTCCAAGTCCAAACCACACCATTCTGCCTAGCTGAACCAAGTGAGATTCTCTACTGATTAAAAATGAAACGTGTGGCTCATCTGTGCACTCAATCAAGGCTCATTTTTCTTGAGAACGACCCAACATTTACTTCTGCATGAATCTGCCTAGCAGGCAGTTCCATATATAGTTGTTAATACTGTGAATGTCTACTGCCAGACATCTGGTTTACACCTATCTTCTTTACTGTAGTTACTTCATCTAATTGCATTATTTTGGTAAACAGAAGAAAGTAATTTAAAATGACATCTATCTGAATCAGTCCCAAACTAATTAGTTTTCCCTCCCCAGAAGATGTAAAAACACGTTTCTGTTATTCTGCCCTGACACTGCGTATCTGTTTATTATGGAATCAAGTTTAATCTTTTCCATTTTCTGCTTTTAACTGATACTGCTACTTGCAATCTGATACAGAACTAATCTTAAAACATTTATGCTTAAAATTGTTATGTTTTAACTGCTAATTTTCAAACCCGATATCCTTTGATGTGCAAGTATGAAGATGTGGAAATGACCCCCATTGAATCAGCCCAGCATTTACCCTGGGAGGACTTCAGACCAGGTAATGAAATCCATAAATAAATACCATTTCTGATAAAATTAACCTGTGGCATCAAATAACTACTCAAAATTTGTTTCCTCATCTGAAAGATTAAGAAGTTAGAGTAGGTAACATCTCGATTCCCCAGAGCCAAGCACAGGACCCTGGCTTTTACGCCTTTTTTTGTGGGTGTTAAAAGAAAATGGCGCCAGAAAAAGGCAAAGAAAGGAAACAGTCAGAAAAGCTAGAGAAAAGCTGAACGAGATCACTGTCACAAGGCCAGAAAGAAAATAGTTGAGTAAAGAAAAAGGTTTTCAATAGTGCCAAGTGATAATGATAGTAATCTTCACACATATAGTATTTTACAGCTTCCAAATATTTTTTCATACATTAAAATTTGTTACCAATGACAACTCTGTGATGGAAGCAGGACAGAGATTCATTTTCTTATTTTATGAATTAAAAAGTCAGGATTAAGGAAGATTAGGTCAAAGACATAAACTTGAGTACAGGAAAATCGAAACCATAAAATGTTTTTACTCCACAGTCATGACTTGTTACAAGCATATCTTCTGATCTGGATGGCCTGGGTTCAAATCTCAGTCCACTAGGTGTTTACTGACCCTTTGACCACCCTGGGGCTCAGTATGCTCATCTGTAAAATACAGGTCCTGAATAAACTTAACAAAAAGACTTGATGGTTAAAAAGTTGAATATACATGTAAAGCACAAAGACAACCACCTGGCATTCGATAAGTGTTAGCTGCTATTATTACAGTCAATAAGATGACCAGTTAACAGAAAATACAGCCACAACATCACTGCCTCAGTTTATCTTCCCTTTCTGGGGCTCTGGAGGAGTTGGTAAGACAAAGAAAATGTGTCAAGGGAATCAATGAGCAACAGCCATGAAGCCACGAAAGGAAGCAGGATAACAAGGTCTAAGGCCCCACTCCCTGCCACAAATGCTGGGAGTGGTGAACCCTGCCCTGGACAGTCTCCTCAAAGGATAGCCTATGAGTAGATAGCCAGAATGTTCTCATTTACAAGGAATTTACATCATTCTAATAAGGGCTTTGTTTCAAGACAGAGTCACAGAAAGTCATAACATGTGAATTTAATTCCAGTCTAAGAAATTGTACAAGTGTAAGCATGTAAGTTAATTACTTTTAATGTTGAAGACAGCCTCATGTCTAGATGTTACTAACTCATGTAGTAACATCTGGTGGGCCTATTTGCTTTTTCAAATTAGGATAATTAGAACTGACAAAGTACCTTCATTCCAACTTCTCTTTCTCATCACCGCTTAGATTATTTGCCAGTTTATTTTTTGCTGTTGTTGTGGCAAGGATTTTTCATTTTACTCAACATCACTCAATTTGTTTTCCACTAAACTATAGCAGTTGTAATCATTACCATGCCACTGTTCATAATATACATTTATATTATGTTGGAAAAAATCTTAATATGAAAGAAGTACATAGCATTTAAATGGTGAGTATTCATCCTCATTATCATTAATATAGTATCTATGAAATTATAAAAGTTGAAAGACAACTTTCTAAAAGAGTTTCAATAAAACATTCACTCTAGTGTTCCAAGCTCTTAGAATACATCCTTAACATACAGTAGGCACTCAATAAATATCTGTGCCATGAAGGAATGAATAAACCAGACAATCATCTATGTGCCATTTTATACGGCTATGTATCAGTTACAACATAATTATTTTGCCTTTATTTTAAAAGGTTTTTATTGCCATTTTAATTTATGAAACTTTGTTACATTTATTCAAACGTATAATTATCTCCCTTAGATTGTGTGTCCCTTTCTTCCTGTGCATCCTAAAAACTCTTTCATTGCTAGGAAAAATGCCTGCACATATAAAACTCTCCTCTCATGTTTTAAGTATAGAAATATGCATTCTCTAATTTTATAATGATTTTTTTACCAATCCTTTATAACTGATACAATATTCAGAACAGTTGAGTACCCATTCAAGCCCTTAAAATATTCACTTAATCTCTCTGCACCTAAACCTCTTCATCTACACGATATTAATAATCATACACTTATTTTCCTTAGTTCAGAGGGTTGTTCTGTAGATCAAATTATTTCTTAATAAAAAGCTAAATAAAATGATTAAATTAGAATGCACCCTAATGTGTTTCAGAACTTTCTTTTAATGAAAATGACAAAATATTTCAAATACTTTAAACAAAATCTATATTAGGACAAAATTTTTGCTTTAATGTATTGGAAGATTTATGTGGCAAAAATATGACATTGTGGTTGAGTAAAATAAAATAAAAATCAGAGAATCTACCTTTAAAATCCTATTTTTAAGGTCATCTGAATCAATAAGTACCAATTGCTAGGTGAGTAGGACAATTAATATTTTAACACATGGTCTAAATCAACCAATTCACGTAATAATATTCTATAACATCTTTCAGTTTCTCCACCTTTGTCCAGAAGCTTGGTGAGGTTTTCATAAGAATAGTTGTGAACATGTCTGAAATAGTTACATGAAGATTTTAATGTTTTTAAATATCAGTCTGAGCCCTGTGGCAAATATTTAAAAAGAAAGCTTCAGTCAGGCTGTATTATACCTAAAGGATATTTATCACGTAATGGTAATAAAATTTCACAAGCTCAGTATCAATCACTTTGTGCGGTTAAGCTTGAATACAAATTGAAACTCAGATCTTCCTATCTCCTAATTTCTCTTAAATATTTGTTCTTTGTATTGTCCTTGGATATGCTACTGTGGAAAATTTCCATAAATATTTTTTAATCTACAATGCATACTGGTTCCAAAAGGTCTAGCATATGGTATCCATTTAAAAATCATAAAAATGAATATAATTAAAAGCTAAGTTGAGACAGCAGTTTCCCTTATATCCAAAGTATATCACAGAGTCTCATTCAAGAAGTATAGATTCCACCAAGTATAAATGCACAAAGAGCTATAAACGTTAGTTTTTCAGCAATAATTTTATTGAGATTATTTAAAGTTAGAATTTACTCTGCCTGAGGCAACCTAATAACTGCAGTGTATAACAAACATTCTAATTTACAAAGCATTAATGAAGCAATTAGCAAAGAGATGAATGCAAATTGTAAGCTGTTCTGGGGAAATGGGAAATTAAAAGAAGGAAAATTCAAGCCATTGAATACTTGATTATTTTCCCTACTCAGTACCTTTGAGGATAACCTGGCTTACCCATTAAAAAATGAGTGTCTGTCAAAATCGTTATGTAAGATGCTTTCCTGTTTTAAACATGAATACCAGATGGTAGAACTCACTGCAGACATTTACCTCCAGAGTACAGTCAATTCTTATAAATAAGTCTTCAGCATTTGCAGATTATCTTTTATTCAAGGACCCCAAAGGATGTTTCAGGAAAAAATAAGGGGGGGGGGTGGAATTTATTCCTCCTTAGTGTCTTTCAGTCCCACGCAGTAGGTAAACAGACACATTAACTATGTATGAGATTAGAAATTAGAGAATACATTAAAAGGTATTCTCAAGTCACAAAGAATCAATGCACTGATTTCCCTTGGCTCCCTATCTATTGTTCAAACCAGAAGTTTCACTGAAATTTTTGGTGGGTTTTATTTATTCTCACTGGCCTTTAATATTAGCTAGGAACAAAATTTATTTCATTCTACAATGAAATTAAGACCTACTGTACAAATATATAATGATTTAAAGTGACTAAATTAAGCAAGTTGATTCTATTACAATAATATTGTTTATTCAATGCCTCTTTTTTTTAAATGATTAGAATAAAGATCAAACAAAACAAGCTATTTTGAATCCCAGTCTGCCAAGTATTGTGTAACTTTGGGAAAGTCCCTTATGTTTTACACTTAAATTTCCCTGTTTATAAAATGGGAAAATAATAGAAGCTGTCTTCTATACTTGTTTTGAGATTTAAATTAGTGAAAACTAGTAGAGAATTTAGCAGTGTCCAATCCTTGTAAGCACTCAAAACATATTAATTATTATCACAAATTAAATAATCTAAAAATGTGTAAAGCACAATAGTTCCTATTCCCTGACACACTGAAAACCTTAATTCTTTGAGGAAATCGGTTCTCATGTACCATTCTACATCACTCTTTACACACGTACAAACATAAGCACACCTAATTTTCCTTTATTAACAAAAATTGATACATTACATTCTAACTTGCCTTTTTACTTAGTGCAGCAGATAACGCAGCCAGTAATTTTTAAATAAGACACAATTTTTGAAGCACTTATGTCCCTTATTACATTTTTCTTAAAGAACACAAAAGACAAAGGAATGAAACATGTTCTTGGCTATTCTAGTAAAAAAAAAAAAAAGAAAGATCCTTAAAAGCGAAGTCCAAACCACATTGTGAAGTATATAAAGGTAAATACAACATTTCAGGAGAACACAATCTGGAATAGCTGTCTTGGGAAGTTTGAAGGAAACAGTTATTTAATTTGTCTTAACTTTTAAGAAAAACAAACAAAAAAATGCTAAATGTCATGCAGAGAAAAAAACATTAAGTCAGCTAAGCGTTCTGGAGATAATTTAACCCTAAACTGTCATTCATCATATAAGGAAAAGAGATTTGAGGAGGCAAACTTTCTAGTAGACCATTCAAATTATTAGGATTGATGCAACTCAACATTTTTACAACACTAAATTTGAATAAAAATAAAGATGTTCTTGGCTTCTGCATCTAGTAATGGTAGATTAATGGTAATGGTAATTTATTAACAGATCATAGGCATTACAGATAAAGTTATCTGTAATACAAGCTTTAAGATAACTATGATTACTATTTTCATATAGTTTAAGAATGATATTGGAAATTTAGGCAGAGAACTGTAAAAAAAATATTAAGTAAAACACTAAGTAAGAGGGAAGTACTTCTGAAAGGGTGAAGTGAGTGCCTCAAAAACAAAAACTCTTATCCACAGGACCAACAAATGCACTGACAAAAAATGTCAAGGTTTTCTGAACTCTGGAAATTAACCAATGTTTTGGAACAATCCTAAGAATGTTTATTCAAGAAAAGTGGCTCAATCTTCTTAAGATCAGCAAGCTTTGTGGTGTTTTTACTTGCCCATCACTTTCTTCCCTGTTCTTTGGTAGCCCTGAAAACCAACAGCCTTGCAACTACAGCAGCTGTGAAAATCAGCAACCACGCAACCACAGGAGGGGCACAATAGGTTTGGAGCTCTGCAAATGCCACATTCTCAAGTGTCACTATTTGACCAGACAGCTCCCTAAAAAGCCCCATTCTCAGGGCTTGTCTTTATTTGGCCTGATGTAGACTTCACTCCGGTTGAGTACCCCTATCCCTAGGGTATTTGTGAAAAACAAATGGGGACAATTATTTAACACTGCAGGTGACTCACTTTGAGGGCTGGGGAGTGTGGTATCAACTGAGGCTAAAAGGACTCTGGCCAAAAAATAAGGCTTTGAAAATCTAACATGTTCTTGGAAATCTAGAAGGCCATGAACATGTTCTGGGTACGTCCAGAACATACCTGAGAAGCCCTTAATCTCTCATCTCTGGTTCACCTTCAGGATCTATGCAAGCAGGAAGTGAATGCTATAACAGATTTATAAATTCCCTGATGAAGGGTTGAAGGAATGCTCAACACAAACATAGAACTTCTTGGTAAAGTATGGAGGACTTTGGCTCAAGGCACTTAAAATTTCTGCCTAGTCATTAGATGGCCATTAAATTAATCTAGCAGAGACTTCAGTAGCTACATGTAAAAAAGGATACGAACTTGAAGAATTAGTCCAGGAACATCACTAAGCAAACCGCAGCAGCAGCGGCAACCACCACAAACAGCAAAAACAAAAGACCATGGGGGTGGGAGACACAGAGAGATAGGAATGTATGGCACACAGATAGCATAAAAAGTAGGCAAGAGAAATTGTTCCTGAGGAAGTCCTGGTGTTGGATTTACTAGATAGCTGTTATAAGAATGTTAAAGAACTAAAATAAACCATGTCTAAAAAATTAAAGTATGAGAACAATGTCCCACCAAATAGAGACTATCAATAACAAAGAACTTAATTAAAACAGCCAAACAGAAATGAAGTTGAAAAGTACAGTAACTGGAAAAAAAAATTCCTTAGCAGAGCTTAGTAGTAGATTTGAATGGCACAAAGACTCAATGAACTTGGATTGAAGATAGGTCAACTTATCCCGTCTGATGAATAGAAAAGAAAAAAAAATGAAGGTAGATGAAGAGAGTCTCAGAGAGATAACGGGAATCTCAGAAAGGGAAAATGCATGTATTTTTTTAAAGCCCTGAAGTCCCACAAATTTGGTGAAAAACATTAATCTACACACCCAAGAACTCAAGGAATTCAAGCAGAATAAGCTCAAAGAGATCCATGCTTTGAAACATCATTGTCAAACTGTTGAAAGTCAAAGGCATATAAAGAATCGTGAATGTAGTGAAAAGCAACTCATCACATAAAAGGGATCCTCAATAAAATTAAAAGCTGACTTCTCAACAAAAACCACGGAGGCTAGAAGGCAGTGTGATAACATACTCAAAGTGCTAAAAGAAAAGGACCGTCAACCAAGAATGCTATATCCTTCAAAATTATCCTTTAAAAGCAAAGGCGATATCTCCAGATAAACAAAAACTGAAAGAATTCTTCATCACTAACATATTTGCCCTATAAGAAACACTAAAGGGAATCCCTCAACCTAAAATGAAAGGACTAAGGGGTAACTGAAATCCACACAATAAATAAAGAGCACTGGTAAAAGAAACTCCATAAATAAATGTAAAAAAAGTATGTGTATATTTGCAATTATTTTCTTACATCTGATTTAAAAGACAGCTACATAAAGTGATAGTTATAAAACTGTTGATAGTTTATAATGAAAAATGTTATAATTTGATGGCAAAACTAGCACAAAAGAGGCAGAAGGAATGAAGCTCTCCTGGAGAAGAGTGTTAAATAGTTTAAAGATTACTGTGGTATTTATCTGAACTAGATTATTCTAAAATAAGATGTTAATTACCCTGGGACAACCACTAAGATAATAACTAAAGAAATAGAGGAAACAACAAGAAAATATTTAAAAGTATTTAAAAGAAATACTATGAAATATCTATTTAACACAAAAAGGCAGTAATGGAGGAATACAGAATAAACATAAGATGTAGAAAAAACAAATTGCAAAATGGCAGACATAAATCCTATGTACCAGTAATTAAATATAAATGAACTAAATACTCCAATCAAAATCAGACTGTCTGAAAGGTTAACAAGGGACGTCCCTGGTGGTCCAGTAGTTAAGAATCGCCTTCCAATACAGGGGACATGGGTTCAATCCCTGCTTGGGGAACTAAGATCCCACTTTCTGTAGGGCAATTAAGCCCACGTGCCACAGTTAGAGAGTCCACACAGCCAAAAATAAAAATAAACAAATATTTAAGAAAAAAAGCAAACAGAAAGATCCAATTATATGCTGTCTACAAGACATACTTCAGATTCAGAAATACAAATGGATTGAAAGTAAAAGGATGAGAAAGGTATTATGCAAAGAGAAAGCAAAGAAGAGCTGCAATGGCTACAGTATATTCAAAGTGACTTCAAGACAAAAATTGTTACTAGAAGCAAAGTCAATCCATAAGGAAGACATAACAGAGACAACCATATGCACTTAACAGGAGTCTCAAAATACATGAAAAATGACAGCACTGAAAGGAGAAATAGACAATTTTATAAGAACAGTTGGAAATTTCAATACCTAGTTTTCAATACTGGATAGAACAACCAGGTAGGATATCAACAAGGAAACAGATAGAACACCTGAGCAACACTACAAACCAACTAGTGGTAACAGACGTTTATATAATACTCCACCCAAAACTAGCAGAATACAGATAGAACCATGCCACACCATTTTTTTTAAAAAGCCTCAATAAACTTCAAAGGACTTAAGTCACTTATAAAGTGTATGAACTGAATTTTGTCCTCTTAAATTCATATGTTGAAGCTCTAACCCCCAATGCCTCAGAATGTGACTGTATTTGGAGCTAAGGCTTTTAAAGAGGTGCTTAAATTAAAATAAGGTCACTGGAGTGGACACTAATCCAATCTGACTGGTGTCCTTAAAGAAGAGATTAGGACAAAAACAGAGATACTAGGGGCATGCATATACAGAGGGATAACCATCTGCAAGCCAAAGAGAGAGGCCTCAGAGGAAACCAACACTGCTGGCACCTTTATCTTGGGCGTCCAGCCTCCAGAACTGTGAAAACATAAATTTCTGTTGTTTAAGCCACCCAATTTGTGGTATTTTATTATGACAACACCAGCAACTAATACACAAAGTAAGATCTGATTACAATGGAATTAAATTAGAAATTAATATCAAAAAGAAGACAGGAAATCCACAAATATGTATAAATTAAACAATATATTCCTAAATAACCAATAAGTCAAAAGAAGAAATCAAAAGGGAAATTAGAAAGTACTTCGAAATGAATGAAAATGAAACCACAACACACCACTACTTATAGGATGCAGCCAAAGCAGTGCTTACAGGGAAACTTTTAGTTGTAAATGTCTATATTAAAAAAGAAATATCCCAAATAAATAATCTAACTTTTCCCCTTAGGAAACTAGAAAACATGAGAAAATTAAACTCAGTACAAGTGGAAGAAAGGAAATAATAATAATGATCAAAGTGGAAATCATTGAAGACTAGAGAACAGAGAAAAACAAAAAGTTAGTTCTCTGAAAAAGATTAACAAAATTTCATTTACCACAGCATCAAAAAGAATTTTAAAAAGTAGGAATAAACTTAACCCCTCTTCTCTTCAGATACAATTCAGCCTACTTTGTCAAAACTACTTAATTCTACTCAAGGAATCTGTCCAACTCAAGGCACACAGAATGACTCCTACTATAATATATAATAACTATCCACCCAATATTCTATGCTCCACCAGGATACTACATTTTATATGTGTATCAGGCTTATAATTATGTACCACATTCTCACTTGTTTTGGGTATCTGGAGTAAGTATTAGAGATTTCCAGATACTGAAAACTACCATCCCATCAGTGAGTCTTACCCTCCTTCAAAATGACACCCAGAACTCTCCAAAATAAAATAAACACAAGTATTTTTAAAAATTCAGAAGAGACTATTGAATGCCTTTTAATGCATACTCTCCAAACGACAACTTTCATATGGAGATTAAAGCTAGAGAAGATGGTTCGAAACTTATCTCTAACCTTAGCACAAAGTAATAAATTACCACTTCTGCTCTGAAAGCCTGAAAAACCAGTCTAAATACATTTATTAGAGTTGTCATTGACAATTGCAGAGCACTTAATTTCCTTATAGTAAACCAAAGGGTAGTTTATGCTATAGTGAATACTTCCTGTTACACCTATATTAAATACTACAGGACAAATAGAACAGTCTGTTACTAAGTTAAATTTAAACAAAGCTACATTACTACCTAAAGCAGAACCAACTGAATTCTGGGACATAGTATCATTTCCTGGGTTTCACAGTCTAGGTACCTGACTTCAAAACCTACTTAAAGAACTAGGAGTCATTTTGTTTCCGCTATTACCCTATATGATAGTTGGCCAATATGTCCTGTCCAAAATCTTAAATACTTCTGTGCAGCCACCATAGTTTCGAACTATTCATCAACCCATTCTACAGACAAAAAAAATTTTTTAAAGATTAACCATAGTGTTATCACAGACTATGTTCAATATATACTCTTCTAAGAGCATTTTAACAGCAAACTGTCTAGACGAAGCCCTCTGCTTCCTCAGAATCTCCTTTCAAATCACCTCCAAAAAAGGCCCAAATCCTGTAATAGGTTCTTACTGAAACACCCCACTGTCCCCTGTGGTGTATATTCTCCATTCTTGCCACAAGGAATAAGCTTAATTTATTTAATTACAGGTAGGATCCTGGTGATCTCTGGCTGTAGGGCACTGATAACTTCAATACACATATAGGTGCACGGAGTATGGAGTTGGCTTAGCCTGGATTCCAACCCTGGGTTGCCACTTACTGGCAACTCGCCTGGGGCCAATTCATTACCACTCACAAAGTCTCAGTTTTCCCATATGCAATATGGGAACATTCTAACTCAGAGGACCCAGTGTGAAGAACTAAGATGAGGCCAAATAAATAAATGCTGGCTGTTCAAAAACAGGACAAGCAAAAAATTATCCCCAAAAGAAATGGATGGGTTTAAGTATAATTAGACAAAACTTAAGAGGATGAATTAACTGAAGGATAGGTCAGATGAAAATATCTAGAATGAAAAGAGACAAAAAGATTTTAAAAAATAAAGAGAGGGTTAGAAACACAGGGGATTATAGTGATGAGGTGTAACTTATGTATAACTGGAGACCCAGAATGAGAAGAAAGAGAGGGGAGAGAGAGGGTATAAAGAAAAACTTTATGATATAATGGCTTAGAACTTTTCAAAATGTATTATAGCCATCAAGACGTAGATTTATGTACACTCCCACAAAATAAATCTATGCTGGTGAACAAATTAAATTATTAAATGCCAACAGAGAGAAACCTTAAAAGTAACCAGGAAGACTACACATTACATTTAAATGAGAAGCAACCAATCTAACAAGTAACTTCTCAAACAGAATAGAAACGAAAAGACAGTAAAGTACTTAAAATGTAGATAAAGTAACTCATAAACTTGGAAATGCAGAAGAACATATAATGATAAACAGGTGGGTAAATATACCTGAGTGTTGGTTGTATACAGCAAGAACAGGAATGTTTTGTTTGAATGTAAAATCTGTATAGAATTAAATTCACAATGGCTTTTATTATGTTGGGAAGGGGTAAATGGAGTTCTTACGCACTTGCTTTGCACAAAAATTCTAATAGTGACAATATTTGATTTGATAAGTCAGTGCTTATTTTCATATGAAGGGAATCCGCTAAAAAAAACAGTAAAAAGTACATAACTGCTAAGTGGATAGATGGAGGAAACACCAGTAAGATAAGCAAAAATAATATAGAATAAGTAGGATGTATATAAAGTACTTAGATAAGTAGAAAGATGGCTGATTAAAACCAAAACAAATCATTACTTATATTAAATGTAAGAGCACTAAATGCTCCAATCAATAGAAAAAGATTGTTAGGCTGTATTAAAAAGCAAAACAAGAACAATTCTTGATCATTACAAGAAAATTGTAGAGATGAAGAAGCCTCTTTCATAGCGGTAAAAAGGTCAGTGCACAACGAACACCTAGTAATTCTCAACTTGTGTTCCCCAAATGTTATATCCACAATATTTACAAAACAAATACTGAGAGAAATACAAGGAGAAATGAACAAATCCACAATTATAGAAGATTTTTAACACACCTCTCTCAGGCACCAATAAAACTAGAAGGCAGAAAGTAATAACTATACAGAAGATTAAATTATACTTGTAGCAATCTTGGTCTAATTGAAAGTGTATATATAAACACATACACATATATACATATATGTAACAAACGTACAGCAACTGAAAAATAAATGTACCTTATTTTCAAGGCATACAGAACCTTTACAGATATTCACCACATGTTAACAAGACTCAATGAATTTCAATATATTGAAATCATACAGAATCTGATCCCTGATCACACAGGAGTAAAAGCAGACATCGATAACAAAAAGAATATTTTGTTTTAGGATATATTTGGAAATTAAGAAATATACTTGTAAATAAACCACTGATCAAAACAGAAACTAGGGCTTCCCTGATGGCGCAGTGGTTGAGAGTCTGCCTGCCGATGCAGGAGACACGGGTTCGAGCCCTGGTCTGGGAGGATACCACATGCCGCGGAGCAACTGGGCCCGTGACCCACAACTACTGAGCCTGCGTGTCTGGAGCCTGTGCTATGCAACGAGAGGCCACGATAGTGAGAGGCCCGCACACCGCGATGAAGAGTGGCCCCCGCTCACTGCAACTGGAGAAAGCCTTCGCACAGAAACGAAGACCCAACACAGCCAAAAATAAATTTAAAAATATATATATATATTTTTTAAAAAAACAGAAACTGTTAAAGAAAAAATTTAAATACACATTTTCAAAATATAAATGAAAAATATATGTGTATATATTTTTAAATGCTTAAAAGGAAATATATACCTTTCAGATGAATATAAAAGAAAAACTATCTGAAAATCAGTGAGCCTCAATATTGCATGCAAAACTTGAATGCAAAATTTAAATTGAACCTAAAAATTGACAGAAGAAAATAATGTTGACACCAGGAGAAAACAAACAAAAAAAGTATGAAAAGATTAACAAAGCCAAAAGTTACTTCTTTGAAAAACCTAATAAAATTGATTAACACAGGCTAGACTTATCAAGGAAAATAAAAGGAAATACAGTATAGTGTCAGACATGAAAACCAGTTACCGTTACAGACTGTATTAACATCAAAATGATTTCAAAAGGTATGACAATTTTATTTCAATACATTTCTAAAAATATACACAAAAACAAAGGACCAAGGATACCCAAGGAAACTGTCAAACAAATGGCATCTGTTGCCTGTCACCAGAAGTCTGAATACTTCTTCCTACTGCCATCTTGGGATTGCAGTCGACAAGCAACACACAGTGGATAGAACAAGCACTGGATGGAATGCCTTACTCACCAGAGATGAGACTGAGAAATATTATCCTCAGTAGAGGATGTTGGTCCCCTCCAAGGCCAGCAGGTCCCTCCTAGAAGCCAACGCAAGGCCACTGGCCTACACACACCCCTCGTGGTGCTGCAGAATCAAGGTCCCTGTCCTCTCCTCGCAAGGAACAGATACAGTAGTGGGGTTGACCAGGTGCCATATGACACACATGCTTAAGCAGATCAAAGGAGTACACATAGAGTCAGAAACAGGAAAAGATATTCCCACACAAAACAATAAGCCCAGTACAAACAATGAGGGCTCCTTACCTCCTGGATAAGCCCAAAGCCTATTCTTAAGTGGCCAAGAAGGGTTGAAAGACTGCATGCCCAAGATGAGACTATCAAAAACCAACATTGATGCAAAGATAGACAAATGGACCAAAGCAAAAATATATATGAGAAACAAATCCATAATATAGATACTAGATTTATGACAAAGATGGAACCTCAGAGCAGCAGGTAAAGGACAAGTCTTCAATAACTGGTGGTGAGCCAATTGTATATACACAGGGAGAAACCATGAAACTCTACATCATTCACGGAAAAATCTTTTCCATTTGGATTGTAATGTGGAAAGCAAAGCCACTAATCTTCATGGTTTCAGAACTGGGAAAACTTAAAAGGGGTGGGGGGCTTCCCTGGTGGCGCAGTGGTTGAGAGTCCGCCTGCCGATGCAGGGGACGCGGGTTCGTGCCCCAGTCCGGGAGGATCCCACATGCCGTGGAGCGGCTGGGCCCGTGAGCCATGGCCACTGAGCCTGTGCGTCCATAGCCTGTGCTCCGTAACGGGAGAGGCCACAGAAGTGAGAGACCCGTGTACCGCAAGAAAAAAAAAAAAAAGGGGGGTGGGTGGGGGGGTCAGTTTCTTTACTGACCATAAAGAAACAAATTGATCATTTGGACTAGAATGACATTAAACAAGTCTGTTCATCAAAAGACACTGTTAACAACTAAAAAGTTAAGAAGAGTAAGAAAGATATTTGGATATGTACAACATGAAGAACCAATAAAGTGTTCAATGAGGGAAGGACCCAAAAGGTAGAACAGACTAAATATTTGAAAGGCCCTTCACTAAATAGGACATATTAATACCAACAGCCTATATGCCTAGGTTTTCTACTTATCAGTAAGTAGAACATGAAAGGTAAAACCACAATGAAATACAACTACAAGCCCATCAACAAGGTGGCTCAGTTTGAATCACTGAAATGTCAAGATTTTAAATAAACCCACAAAAACAGTATCCATTTGCCTAAAGTGTATAGAATCACTAATTTACTTTCTGTCAATGTAAGAACACATGGTGCACTGTGATAGTGGCCACACACCTTAACATCAGGGAAATTAAAACAGGATTGCAGGGGAGGGAAGCAGTGGTGCACTAGATGTGCAAGTATTTTCACTTCTTTGCTGTTTCGACTCAATGTCTATATCCCACTTTCCCCCCAGATTCATATGTTGAAGCCTCAACCCGCAATGTGATGGTATTAGGCGGTGGGGCCTTTGGAATATAAATAGGTCTTGATCAGTTCATGAGGGCAGGACCCTCATGATGGAATTACTGTCCTTATAAGAGAGAACAAAGTGCTCTCTCTGTGAGGACAGAGCAAGAAGGTAGCTAGCTGTCCACAAACCAGGAAGCAAGCCCTCACCAGGCAGAGAATCTGCCAACACCTTGATCTTGGACCTCCAAGTCTCTGAAATCATACAAATAAAAATCAGTTGTTTAAGCCACCCAGTCAGTAGTATTTTCTTAAAGCAGCCCAAGCTGGCTAAGATACTATCAGTGAAATCATGTTGGTAAGGTGAAATTGGACACACTGGGAGTGTTTACACTATGGAAGTTGACAAACACTACCCATCACGGCTCCTGGTTGTTAAATACTTACCAGGGTACCACTGCAGGATTGTAACCCTGCCCTCCATAGCCTTACAGAACTAGGAAAGCTGATTCAATTTGAGGTTAGAAGCTCTCACATCTAGTATGTGAGCCAAACTTTGCCATTAAATGGAGGCGCCTTCAGAGTACTGAGTATTTAATGAGCACTGGAAATTCCCCTCCCCTAGCATAACAGGTCAATCTGGTACAAATATAAATTTTGATGTGGCATGTTTGATACACCAAAATCATCTACTTCAAAATTCCTAGTTTTTTAAAATTACGAGACAAGTTTAATAACTTCACTGTTCACTTCCAAAAACATAATCTTCCAAAACAGACAATGTGAACTGCCATGAAAGAGACAAAATTCTTGTTAAGCATTCATGATGCTGAATTACACGTTTTCGTCTTGTTCAAAGTTGTTCCTCAGATAAACTGGATTATAGCTGATTTGGGGGAAAAAATGGCTGATGAACAGATTATGTTATTTCCCTTGTTTCTAATTATACAGCAAATAAAGCATATACCTTTTAATAGTAGCATGACAGAAATATACATTTTATTGAAGAAATGGGAATGACTGGATCACTCATTTTCTGCCTATTCACCCCACTGGAATGGTTTCAGTTTATTTTACTCTATTAACTGCATTTTTTTCTTAGATTATATTTTTTCCTCTTACATGTAAAGTAATAAATACTACTTATCAGTACTGTTAATGTAAAATTATTAACCTACCTTTTATGTTTGCTTTTAGTTAGAACAAGAGCAAATTTTTTGTTTAATCTAATTATCTTGTAGAATTCAAAAGCTAATTGATAGAAAAACAGTAATTCCAGGTCCTGTGTTTGTAACTCAACTACTTAACACATGCTATGGAGGAAAAAAAGTCAAACTTAATATGCAGTTTGTCTTGGTTAGATAGGTACTCTCAATTTCAAAAGTTTCTTTGTCTCCCAACTTTGTGAGTAATAGGCTATTTATACACTTAAAAGAACACAAGAAACAAATGAAAACGAGTTTTCTGGGACATTTTAGGAACTGATCATTTTCATAACACATAGTAAGATGAGCTTCCAGTTTTCTGTTTCAAAGCTACCTAAAATGTCTTATGTAAAAATACTGAGTATAAATAATATTCAGTTTGTCACACTGATATGAGAGCTATTTTTTAAAGGTTTGCTTTCCTTTTTGATTTACAATTGGCTCTTAGGATAAAAAGCACCAGGTATACACAATCACAGGAAACAACCACCACTAAAACAGACACATTTATAGGACATGCAGCATCCTAATAAAATTATTCTGTCCTGTGGCAAAATTAAGTTTTCTCTTTTTAAAACCCCAATCAAGGGCTTCCCTGGTGGCGCAGTGGTTAAGAATCCACCTTCCAATGCAGGGGACATGGGTTTGAGCCCTGGTCTGGGAAGATCCCACATGCCACAGAGCAACTAAGCCCGTGAGCCACAACTACTGAGCCTGCACTCTAGAGTCCACATGCCACAACTACTGAAGCCCACACGCCTACAGCCCGTGCTCCACAACAAGAGAAGCCACCACAAGGAAAAGCCCGCATACTGCAATGAAGAGCAGCCCCTGCTCCCGGCAACTAGAGAAAGCCCACACACAGCAACGAAGACCCAATGCAGCCAAAAATAAAATTAAAACAAAAAAACAAAAAAACACCAATCAACTATGTATAACCCAGGGTCTTTATGATACCCACTTAAAACTAAAGGTCTACAAGTGCAGTGCTATTTCTACATCAACAATGCCCTACCACTCACTCCATATGGCCATATGGAGTTGTAACACAAATGTTTAGTCTCACCTTTCAGACACTGAAAAATAACTATTTCAGATATAGATTTAGTTTTCTCCTTCTATTGTGACATCATCTCAAAATTTTCAACTGAGTTGTTTTGTGCCGGAATAACATCTACTTAGTGAATAGTTTTAAGAAAAAAAGAAAATATCAAGAGGGAATTTACATTTCTTAACATTTTACTTTATCCAAGGAAATTCCTAACAAAAAGAATTTCGTGGAAGCAGTCTACTATATTGTAATGATAACAGCATAATAATTGGACTATGGCTTGCAATTCAATCAAGATTAACTCACAGTTTAGTACAAATACATTATAATATTAATGAGATTAAACTGTTTTTCTATTTTGATATTCTCAAACTCTCAAAAACATATAAACCACCATATCACTAACACTGTTTCAAAAGAAAATTGTGGTTTGCATGGGACAATACAAGTGCCTGAGAGTCTTCAGTGAAAAAGGAAAATGGATCTTAGCAAAAGGTAATATACCATGTAGTCAATGAAGATAAGTTTTAGGGTCCCTCATTTCCATAACCCTTTTAAGATCCTGATTATAATATTCATGATCTTGCATATACTTTTTCTTAAAGATGGTCTTGAAATTGTTTTACCCTCAGGCCCTATGACATCTGGACCACACCATTTTAAGCTAATTCATTAGGTAATTTCCAGAAAACATGAAGTAGACCCTTAGGGCTTCCTTGGTGGTGCAGTGGTTGAGAGTCCGCCTGCCGATGCAGGGGACACGGGTTCGTGCCCCAGTCCGGGAAGATCCCACATGCCGCGGAGCGGCTGGGCCCGTGAGCCATGGCTGCTGGGCCTGCGCGTCCGGAGCCTGTGCTCCACAACGGAAGAGGCCACAACAGTGAGAGGCCCGCGTACCGCAAAAACAAACAAACAAAAAAACCAGACATACATATTTAACTACAGACTAACATATTTTTCAAACTCCTTTCATAATAATGAAAAAGAAAACCTTAAATATCAGTCATTTGCAACATTTTCATCACCAAGAAGCACTTGGATTATATTTTCCTTCATGACTTTGCTGCTCAGTAGATTTTATATAACAAAGGGATTTTACAGAAAAAAAATGAGATTAGGGTTAAAATAACTGATTCAAATCATTTTCCTGCTTTACATAGCCTGTGTAATTTGTGGCAAGTTGTATTTCCTCACTTTTTTTCTATTTTTAATGTAAGTTTACATGCTCATGCTAACATATATATTAACATATAAAGGCAATTTTTATCATAAAAATAAGATCATATTATACCCATTTATCGCTAATATATTTTTTTACTTAAAAAGATGTCAAGCACAACCCACCGGGCTGAAAAATTATTCACTTTTTGTATAAATACTAAGAATTTACTACAAATTATTTGGCCATTCTCCCATGATGAAAAAGATGAATAATGTTGCCATAAACATCTCTATATAGACAAAGAAATAAAGAGACAGAGAAATATTTATGTACAGCACAGAAAATACAACTGTTGTGATCTTCCATCATAAGTATGTGTCCCCTGATGATCCTAATTGTTGTTTTAGTTGTCACATCTCCGTAAGTGTTCAATATTTTGTGTCCATCTATTCTATTGTTTTAACAACTCATGTTTGAGGTCTTGGGCCATTTAATTCATGCTCCTATGGGGTTATATTTCTAGCTTTGGGTTTCTGGTTATTCATAGCTGTTTACAGAGTCAGTGTATTGCCTTATGGTGTTTGAGTTTTGCTACCTTGTGTTTGCATGACTGCCATGTTATTCCTTCTGACCTTAGCCCTGATTGTGCAGATCTTTCAACACCTTTCATCTTCACTAATAGAGTGTGGATGGTCGACTGATTTCCTTTTTACTACATCTAAAGCAAGAATGCTTCCCCACTAATATGTGGTTTCAGATTGGAGAACTTTATTTTTCTGTGGTTTGAGAGAATGAGTAGTGAGAGGCTGAGGACAGAGGAAAATGACAAGTGCAGTGCAAATCTTTGTAAGATATCTGAACTCAGTTCTCTAGAAGTTTTTATGAATGTCCTGTACTAGGACATGCCTCAGGTGGTTACCCATTCTCACGGGAAAAACCTCCATGACTCAGATGGTTCCTCTCAAACTCAGGCTGTGGCCCTGGAGCCTGCTCAGTTTTTGACTTCACAGAGTCCATTTGTTTTCAAATCTCCCAGTCAAGGGGCAAGTGGGAGAGGAGAGAGGAGAGGATCTCAAGATTGAGACTTGGGCTTCCCTGGTGGCGCAGTGGTTGAGAGTCTGCCTGCCGATGCAGGGGACACGGGTTCGCACCCCGGTCCAGGAGGATCCCACATGCCGCGGAGCAGCTGGGCCCGTGAGCCATGGCCGCTGAGCCTGCGTGTCCAGAGCCTGTGCTCCACAACGGGAGAGACCACAACAGTGAGAGGCCCGCGTACCGCAAAAAAACAAAAGAGACTGAGACTATTTCATTATTATAAGATAATTTCCAACTCTGATTCTTATCCTTCTCCTGTCCTATATGTATGTTAATCGTGCTTTTTAGTTTCAAGAATGAAAATCTATGCCAGCCACTTAGAAAAAAAGACAATATAGTAAAAGGATAATAGTATCTTTCATAAGATCCAAGATGTAGCTGAACAAAATCATGCTTCAGAGAAAATAAAAAGAACAAGATTAGCTCTGCAGAAGTTTGTAGATCTTCAGTGCTGCTACTGTCACTGTTAGACAGCTGGTCTTCTGTTAGACAGGTGGTCTAAGTCTTATCCCTAAGCCTCTTGTTCCCAAATTTCAAATTCCCAAGAAACCCTTATAACTGACCAAGCTTCAGTTTGGCACCAAGGCTTGAACCAATCATTGTGGCTAAGGAATCAGGTCATACAATACGGGCAAAGCTACTATCCAGGACTGTTACACAACTTCGTGCCCCACTGCAATATGAAAATGTGGGTTCCCCTGTTCAAAAACTAAGAGGCTTTAAAAGAGCTACAGAAGGGTATTAAAATAGGGGTGGAGGCCTGTGTAACTGTACAGGTCACAACATGCATAAAGCCAGGCCCAGAAATCATGGAATCTGCATAGGTGTGTTAGGGGTGGATTAGTAGCTGCCAGAAGAAGCTACTAAACAGCAGAGAAAAGGGAAAGTGGAAAAAATCCAGTACACTGTAAATGTCATGCCGTTATTTTGAAAGGAGGCTGGGGGTATATAACCTTTTTGTAGCCTATACTGTTTCTGACATCCAGGGTCTACAGCATCCTCAAAAATGTTATTAGGTTTAGACTTCTCCTTCCATACCATTCTTCCCAATGCATTATATTTTAGAACCTAGTACAGTGCTTTTTATTTATTTTCAAAAATTTATCTCCAAATAGTTGCAGGCTAACATATACATAAAAGAAATTATTGGAAAAATGAAAAACTTTTTCATTAATCCAGTTTTTATTATTAAGATTCAAAACACATTCCAATAATGTAATCATAATAAACACAGAATAAAAGAAGAATTTAAGAAAAGTTATTAATATCTATTGAAAATGTATATATGGGTGATTAATGTAGAAAATCATGATAACTCTTGAAACTTTTCTTTTTGTTTGGAAATTGTAACTTCAAAAGATAAGAGAGACCTTCAAGATGGCGGAGGAGTAAGACGTGGAGATCACCTTCCTCGCCACAACACATCAGAAATACATCTACATGTGGAACAACTCCTATGGAACACCTACGGAACGCTGGCAGAAGACCTCAGACCTTCCAAAAGGCAAGAAACTCCCCACGTACCTGGGTAGGGCAAAAGACAAAAGGAAAAACAGAGACAAAAGAATAGGGATGGGACCTGCACCTTGGGGAGGGAGCTGTGAAGGAGGAAAAGTCTCCACACACTATGAAGCCCCTTCACTGGTGGAGATGGGGTGTGCGGGTAGGGGGGAAGCTTCAGAGCCATGGAGGAGAGCGCAGCAACAGGGGTGCAGAGAGCAAAGCGGAGAGATTCCCACACAGAGGGTCAGTGCCGACCAGCACTCACCAGCCCGAGAGGCTTCTCTGCTCACCCGCAAGGGCAGAAGGGCTGGGAGATGAGGCTCGAGCTTCGGAGGTCAGATCCCAGGGAGAGGACTGGGGTTGGCTGCGCGAACACAGCCTAAAGGGGGCTAGTGTGCCACAGCTAGCTGGGAGGGAGTCCAGGAAAAAGTCTGGAGATGCCAAAGAGGCAAGAGACCACTGTTTCAGGGTGTGCAAGGACAGGGGATTCAGAGCACTGCCTAAACAAGCTCCAGAGATGGGCGCGAGCTGCGGCTATCAGTGCGGACACCAGAGACAGGCATGAAATGCTAAGGCTGCTGCTGCAGCCACCAAAAAGCCTGTGTGCAAGCACACATCACTATCCACACCTCCCCTCCTGGAAGCTTGTGCAGCCCGCCACGGCCAGGGTCCTGTGATCCAGGGACAACTTCCCTGGGAGAACACACAGCACGCCTCAGGCTAGTGCAACGTCACGCTGGCCTCTGCCGGCTGCAAGCTCGCTCAGTATTCGGTACCCCTTCCTCCCCACAGCCTGAGTGAGGAGGAGACCCCAAACACAGTGAGTTAAGCAAAATGAGACGACACAGAAAAACACAACAGATGAAGGAGCAAGGAAAAACCCACCAGAATAAACAAATGAATAGGAAATAAGCAGTCTACCCAAAAAAGAATTCATGGCAATGACAGTAAAGGTGATCCAAAGTATCAGAAACAGAATGGAGAAAATACAAGAAAGATTTAACAAGGACCTAGAAGAACTAAAGAGCAAACAAACAGTGATGAAAAACACAATAAATGAAATTAAAAATTCTCTAGAAGGAATCAATAGCAGAATAACTGAGGCAGAGGAGCAGATAAGTGACCTGGAAGATAAAAGAGTGGAAATAACTACCACAGAGCAGAATAAACAAAAAAGAATGAAAAGAATTGAGGACAGTCTCAGAGAACTCTGGGACACCACTAAACGCACCAACATTCGAATTATAGGGGTCCCAGAAGAAGAAGAGAAAAAGAAAGGGACTGAGAAAATATTTGAAGAGATTATAGTTGAAAACTTCCCTAATATGCGAAAAGAAATAGTCAATCAAGTCCAAGAAGTACAGAGAGTCCCATACAGGATAAATCCAAGGAGAAACATGCCAAGACACATATTAATCAAACTGTCAAAAATTAAAGACAAAATATTAAAAGCATCAAGGGAAAAACAACAAATAACATACAAGGGAATCCCCATAAGATTAACAGCTGATCTTTCAGCAGAAACTCTGCAAGCCAGAGGCAAGTGGCCAAGACATATTTAAAGTGATGAAAGGAAAAAACTACAACAAAGATTACGCTACCCAGTAAGGATCTCATTCAGATTCGATAGACAAATTAAAACTTTTACAGACAAGCAAAAGGTAAGAGAATTCAGCACCACCAAACCAGCTATAAACAAATGCTAAAGGAACTTCTCTAGGCAGGAAACACAAGAGAAGGAAAATAACAAACCCAAAAACAATTAAGAAAATGGTAATAGGAACATACATATCGATAATTACCTTAAATGTAAATGGATTAAATGCTCCAACCAAAAGACACAGACTGGCTGAATGGATACAAAAACAAGACCTGTATATACACTGTCTAAAAGAGTCCCACTTCAGACCTAGGGACACATACAGACTGAAAGTGAGGGAATGGAAAAAGATATTCCATGCAAATGGAAATCAAATGAAAGCTGCAGTAGCAATTCTCATATCAGACAAAATAGACTTTAAAATAAAGACTATTACAAGAGACAAAGAAGGACACTACATAATGATCAAGGGATCAATCCAAGAAGAAGATATAACAATTGTAAATATTTATGCACCCAACATAGGAGCACCTCAATACACAAGACAAATACTAACAGCCATAAAAGGGGAAACTGACAGTAACACAATCATAGTAGGGGCCTTTAACACCCCACTTTCACCAATGGACAGATCATCCAAAATGAAAATAAATAAGGAAACACAAGCTTTGAATGATACATTAAACAAGATGGACTTAACTGATATTTATAGGACATTCCAACCAAAAACAATAGAATACACTTTCCTCTCAAGTACTCATGGAACATTCTCCAGGATAGATCATATACAGGGTCACAAATGAGGCCTTGGTAAATTTAAGAATACTGAAATTGTATCAAGTATCTTTTCCGTCCACAACACTACTGAGACTAGATATCAATTACAGGAAAAAAATCTGTAAAAAATACAAATACATGGAGGCTAAACAATACACTACTAAATAACCAAGAGATCACTGAAGAAATCAAAGAGGAAATCAAAAAATACCTAGAAACGAATGACAATGAAAACACAATGAGCCAAAACCTATGGGATGCAGCAAAAGCAGTTCTAAGACAGAGGTTTATAGCAATACAAGCCTACCTCAAGAAACAAGAAACATCTCAAATAAACAACTTAACCTTACACCTAAAGCAAATAGAGAAACAAAAATAACCCAAAGTTAGCAGAAGGAAAGAAATCATAAAGATCAGATCACAAAGAAATGAAGGAAATAAAAGCAAAGATCAATTAAACTAAATTAAAAGCTGGTTCTTTGACAAGATAAACAAAATTGCTAAGCCATTAGCCAGACTCATCTAGAAAAAAAGGGAGAAGAGTCAATTCAATAGAATCAGAAATGAAAAAGGAGAAGTAACAACTGACACTGCAGAAATACAAAGGATCATGAGAGATTACTACAAGCAACTATATGCCAATAACATGGACAACCTGGAAGAAATAGACAAATTCTTAAAAAAGCACATCCTTCCAAGACTGAACCAGGAAGCAATAGAAAATATAAACAGACCAATCACAAGCACTGAAATTGAAACTGTGATTATAAATCTTCCGACAAACAGAAGTTCAGGATCAGATGGCTTCACAAGAGAATTCTATCAAACATTTAGAGAAGAACTAGCACCTATACTTCTCAAACTCTTCCAAAATATAGCAGAGGGAGGAACACTCCCTAACACATCCTACAAGTCCACCATCACCCTGTTTCCAAAATCAGACAAAGATGTCACAAAAAAGAAAACTACAGGCCAATATCACTGATAAACATAAATGCAAAAACCCTCAACAAAATGCCAGCAAACAGAATCCAACAGCACATGAAAAGGATCGTACACCATGATCAAGAGGGGTTTATCCCAGGAATGCAAGGATTCTTCAATATATGCAAATCAATCAATGTGATACACCACATTAACAAATTGAAGGAGAAAAATCATATAATCATCTCAATAGATGGAGAAAAAGCTTTTGACAAAATTCAATACCCATTTATGATAAAAACCCTCCAGAAAGTAGGCATAGAAGGAACTTACCTCAACATAATACAGGCCATATATGACAAACCCACAGCCAACATCGTTCTCAATGGTGAAAAACTGAAACCATTTCTGCTAAGATCAGGAACAAAACAAGGTTCCCCACTCTCATCACTATTATTCAACATAGTTTTGGAAGTTTTAGCCACAGCAATCAGAGAAGAAAAAGAAATAAAAGGATCCAAATCGGAAAATAAGTAAAGTTGTCACTGTTTGCAGATGACATGATACTATACATAGAGAATCCTAAAGATGCTACCAGAAAACTAACTAGAGCTAATCAATGAATTTGGTAAAGTAGCAGGATACAAAATTAATGCACAGAAATTTCTTACATTCCTATACACTAATGATGAAAAATCTGAAAGAGAAATTAAGGAAACACTCCCATTTACCACTGCAACAAAAAGAATAAAATACCTAGGAATAAACCTACATAACGAGACAAAAGCCCTATATGCATAAAATTATAAGACACTCATGAAAGAAATTAAAGATGATACAAATAGATGGAGAGATATACCATGTTCTTGGATTGGAAGAATCAACACTGTGAAAATGACTCTACTACCCAAAGCAATCTACAGATTCAATGCAATCCCCATCAAACTACCACTGGCATTTTTCACAGAACTAGAACAAAATATGTCACAATTTGTATGGAAACACAAAAGACCCCGAAGAGCCAAAGCAATCTTGAGAAACAAAAATGGAGCTGGAAGAATCAGGCTCCTAGACTTCTGGCTATACTACAAAGCTACAGTAATCAAGACAGTATGGTACTGGCACAAAAACAGAAATATAGATCAATGGAACAGGAGAGAAAGCCCAGAGATAAACCCATGCACATATGGTCACTTTATCTTTGATAAAGGAGGCAAAAATATAGAGTGGAGAAAAGACAGCCTCTTCAATAAGTGGTGCTGGGAAAACTGGACAGCTACATATAAAAGAATGAAATTAGAACACTCCCTAAGACCATACACAAAAATTAACTCAAAACGGATTAAAGACCTAAATGTAAGGCCAGACACTATCAAACTCTTAGAGGAAAACACAGGCAGAACACTCTATGACATAAAACACAGCAAGATCCTTTTTGACCCTCCTCCTAGAAAAATGGAAATAAAAACAAAAATAAACAAATGGGACCTAATGAAACTTAAAAGCTTATGCACAGCAAAGCAAACCATAAACAGTACGAAAAGACAGCCCTCAAAATGGGAGAAAATATTTGCAAATAAAGCAACTGACAAAGGATTAATCTGCAAAATTTACAAGCAGCTCATGCAGCTCAATATCACAAAAACAACCCAAACCAAGAATGGGCAGAAGACCTAAATAGATATTTCTCCAAAGAAGATATACAGATTGCCAACAAACACTTGAAAGGATGCTCAACATCACTAATCATTAGAGAAATGCAAATCAAAAATACAATGAGGTGTTACCTCACACTGGTCAGAATGGCCATCATCAAAAAACCTAGAAACAATAAATGCTGGAGAGGGTGTGGAGAAAAGGGAACATCCTGCACTGTTGGTGGGAATGTAAATTGATACAGCCACTATGGAGAACAGTATGGAGGTTCCTTAAAAAACTACAAATAGAACTACGATACGACCCAGAAATCCCACTACTGAGCATATACCCGGAGAAAACCAGAATTCAAAAAGAGACATGTACCACAATGTTCATTGCAGCTCTATTTACAATAGCCAAGACCTGGAAGTAACCTAAGTGTCCACTGACAGATGAATGGATAAAGAAGATGTGGCACACATATAAAATGGAATATTACTCAGCCATAAAAAGAAACGAAACTGAGTTATTTGTAGTGAGGTGGATGGACCTAGAGACTGTCATACAGAGTGAAGTAAGTCAGAACGAGAAAAACAAATACCGTATGCTATTACATATATATGGAATCTAAAAAAAAGAAGAAAAAATGGTTCTGAAGAACCTAGCGGCAGTACAGGAATAAAGAAGCAGACCTAGAGAATGGACTTGAGGACACAGCGAGGGTAAGGGTAAGCCGGGACGAAGTGAGAGAGTGGCATGGATATATATACACTACCAGATGTAAAATAGATAGCTAATGGGAAGCAGCCGCATAGCACAGGGAAATCAGCTCGGTGCTCTGTGACCACCTAGAGGAGTGGGATAGGGAGGGTGGGAGGCAGACGCAAGAGGGAGGAGATATGGGTATATATGTATATGTATAGCTGATTCACTGTGCTATAAAGCAGAAACTAACACACCATTGTAAAGCAATTATACTCTAACCAAGGTGTTAAAAAAAATTTCATCAGTAGCTCGTTTCAACAATTTAGCCTGTATTTTACTTAAATTTACATCTTTTAAAAAAAGTCGTGAGTGGATTCCAAATTGTGTACATTACTGGGTTGTATTTGTCAATAATCTTAAAATATTACATGCTATATAATGTGATTGGAACACAGTTTGTGTCCTCTGTGACTCAGCACTCAAGTTCAACAATGTCCTAAATGGTTTATACCCTGTTCAACAAGCCCTTCACTGACCACATGCTTAGATGTCATGACAATGTCAAATTGCCTTAAAAATTTCTGAACACTATCAATGCCTACACATATTTCACTGTTAACAGGTAAGAGTCCACGGATCATGCTTTTTTAGTGTACCTTCCCAGTATGCGCACCTATGCGACAAAAATCTTTTGCGAGATTTTTTTCGTGGTATTGAAATACAAGGTTTAGTATATTAAAAGTAACCTGTACGTCAGAGTTACTAACGCTCTAATTCTCAAGTGTGTTGGAACAGGAAAAATAACCATTTGTAAATTTAATTCTCTAAGAGAAACTCTTGTCTTAAGTTCTTCTCACTTAGTCTGTAAATGCTTGGGCAATTTAATTAGTAGATCTGGCTCTCAGTAACAGTTCCATACTTGGGTTCATTTACTAGCTACGGTAAGTAAGCCAATAGCAAAGGAGCCAAATAATAATGCAGAATGTGGAGTAAAGTATTCTAAAGCAATACCTGGAGATAGAGAAAAGCCACTGTAAAACTCTAGCAATTAAGCTTTTGAAGAGAATGTCAGGTCCCTGGGTAGCAGAGGTAATTTTAAGTGTTCATCTTGCTTTTATAGTTTGCTCCAATTCTGATAAATATTAGATGTCCCTGTGGTCAATAGTAATGTCTGCAATTTTAACATTTTATAATCATCAAAAACCCAGTAGACCACCTGACCACACTGAACTCAATCCTTTTTTGCTTCTTGGTTCTTTGGAGCCAGAACCCATGTTTCTATACTTAATAACCATCACTGTCACAGTTTTCTTCTGATACCTCTGATTTTCTTAAAGTTATAAATGTGAAGTAGAATGAAACATGGGAGGAATGTCTGGGGGGAACAAAAGTGTTTCTAAACAGAGAAATTAAATGGTGTATCCACATGGATGTATTCATCTATGCTAAGCCCCTCAGGAACACCTCAGTCCATCACATAGCCTTGAGGCACCTCCAGGAAAGAAAGAAAAATCCCAGGCTTCAGTGGATTGCTGGTAATGTCAGCTGCCCCAGCTACAGTAACACAAATGAAGAACATCCTCATCCAATTATAGTATAAACACAAAACGTACAGTGGATATTAATGTAGAGAGAATACAAAACCTGGGGGTAGTGATGCATACTTTGGGGCTCAAATGATTAATTTCATAGTAATTGATATGGTGTCATATTATCTTCAAAACAGCAATTAATAAAATAAAAACCTCTAACTGATAGCATGTTGTAACTCTCAAGAAATTCTTTAAGAGTTCTGATGCTGAGAAGGTATAATTTGATGTTCCATTGACTCATGGTATTGATATACAAGCTTTAGCATATTAAAAATAACCTGTGCATCAGAATTACTAATGCTCTGATTCTCAAATGTGCTGGAACAGGAAAAATAAACCCTTTGTAAATGTAATTCTCTAACAGAAACCACTGTCCTAAGTTCTTCTCACTTGGTCTATTGATACCTGTAAATGCATGGGCAATGTAATTACCAGGATCTTGCTCTCAGTATCAGTTCCATACTTGGGATCATTTGCATATTTTTTCTGTCTTTTTCTACCTGTGCTAGTTTAACCTACTTGAGCAAGAAAATCTCTTTAACTGTTTTTTAAGTTATGATAAGTATTTAGTATTATAAATTAGCTTTTTTTTCTGGTTTTAAAAGAAAATATGTACATACTGTGGGAAATGTGGAAAACAAAAACTATCCATATAAAAAATAAATCAAATAATTTAACCTCTCAGAAATAATGACTGTCTTCATTTTAGTACACATTCTTAAATGTAGCTGAAATAAATATCAAATTTCCTGTTTTAATCTCCAGTTCCAACTTCTACTCCTTTCCAATAGAAGCAGATTGTAACATACTTTTGGCACTGTACATAATACTAAGCATGTTGCTACGTATTTATATATTCTTTATAAACATAAATTTCCCCCCCAAACTACAAATCTCCCCTCACACATTCTTGTAACTTAAAAACGATAACGTGACACAATATATCCAGGTATGTATCTCTTTTTATTGATTTTATCTCTTTACTAACTTATTGGAATGTGGTAGACTCTGTTGAGCTAAATAATTAACATTCAAATTCCCCCCTCCAATGTCATATGTTATTGCTTCTATTCTGTTTCCCTCTTCAGGAACTCTATGTCCTGCATACCTATTCTTAGATTTCTCACTGTTTTCCATGTGCTGTTTTACTTTTCACTCTGGAAGGACTCTTCAGTCTTAACATTATTGATCATCAACATTACTAATTAAATTATAGCCTTTTGCCATTTATTTTCACACATGCCTCAGTTTATCCATTTCTTGAGATGTTCTGATTGTTGTTTTGAATTTCAGAAACAGATAACTGAATGGCTCATACTCTATGTCATGTCATTAGTTGGTATGAGGCCTTTCGTATTTATTCCCTTAAATTTCCAATTCTAGTTCTCATTTCCATCTCACCATCTACATAAGCAGTCACTTTACCATTTATTATGTGTATTTTGACAAGTATTTGTCTTTAAAAAAATATAATGTTATTTGGTGCATTAGCATTTTTTAATTTATAAAAAGTGGGATGGTGCTGCAAGTGGTGTTTTCCCCCCTCCATTCAAGACTGAGTTTTAAAAATCAATTCGTAAAACCAGGATGCATCTAGTCCTCTACAATTGCCTTCTGCACAGTTATTTCTATCACTTCTTACCTATTCTCTTAGTGATGGATACCTATTTTGTCTAACTACTCCTGAGAGCACAGTGTTGTAAATATATTTATACAAGCTCCCTCGTGGATCTATTGAGAAGTTCTCCTCCCTCTAAACACTAAGAATACAACTGCTGGGTTATCGGATTTTGGCATGCTTAATTTCACAAAATGCTGTCAAATTACCTTCCAGGGAGCCTATGTTAGCCAATACATCAGTCAGAAGTACATAAGAACTTGTAGGTCCCCTATTTCCTAAATAGTCTGATAATTCGATTCTAATATTTAAGAATCTATTCCATATATAGATGCACATATATAACAGAGTTACTTTAACTTGCAATTCTTTCACTACTGATGAGCTTGCATTCACCCATCGTCATACATTTGTTAGCCATTTTCTATCTATGTACTACCTATTTATAGAACTTGCCCGTTTTTCTTCCGGGTTTCCTGTTTCTTCTTGCTAATGTAAATTAGTCCCCTCAGTACTTTTGGACATTTATCCATGTCTTACTTAGTATGGGCTACAATAACAAAACACCACAGACTGGGTGTCTGAAACAATCGGTATTTCTCACAGTCCTAGAGGCTGGGAAGTCTAAGATCAGAATGCCAACATGACCAAATTCTGGTGAAGGCCTTCTCCCTGGGTCTTCACATGGTGGAGAGAGCGCCTCTGGCTTCTCCTCCTCTTCTTATGAGGACACTAATCCCATCATGAGGGCCCCACCTTCATGACCTAATCTAAACCTAATTACCTTCCAAATGCCATCACACTGGGAATTAGAATTTCAACATACAATTTGGGGGGAACATTCATTTTATAACAATCTCTTATTGGTTTGGATGCTGCAGATACCTTCTCCCAATTTAAGTTTTGTGTGCTTGAACAAAACCATGACTTTGATGCAATCAAATGTACTGGTATTTTTTCTCATTACAGTTTGCGCTTCTATAATCTTAGTAGGAAGTCCTTCCCCATTGCAAAGTCACAAAGACAATCTTCTATACTTTTTAAGACTTTTGGTCTCATTTTGTTATTTCTCAGAGCTCAATTCAGGAATAGTTTGCTATTTCTTGGGTTCCTTTCAAAACAAATAATTTCTGGTGCATCATCAGAACACTGACAAGTGAAACAGAGTGTGAAATTTCAGACACAAGTTCCTTGATAGCACCTTCTGATGAGACTAGACTGTGTACACCTTTGATATGTTGCCA
Organism: Globicephala melas; assembly: GCF_963455315.2. Classification (NCBI taxonomy): domain Eukaryota; kingdom Metazoa; phylum Chordata; class Mammalia; order Artiodactyla; family Delphinidae; genus Globicephala; species Globicephala melas. Next base: position 64,648,020 of record NC_083322.1, read on the forward strand.
AGGTAATTTTCCCTTAGTAACTTTTAAAGGCTCGTATTATCCAGGCGGGATTTTAATGTTCTGAGGTGGGTTTTTAACTGCATAACCGGTCACACAGTGTTCTGAACTTGGTGAGTGACTAGAGCTTACGGTGGCTTTCTCTATAGCTGATTTCTGTTTCTACAGGTTCCCCTCAGTCCTTGGCAAAGACATCTGGGTGGCTTCATCAAACACCAGTGGGCCAGTCCTCAGCCATTAGCAGGCAGATACAGCTCCAGCGTTAGCGCCACTGCAGCTTCCCTTAGAGCTTTTCCTCAGCAGAGTGGTCTCAGGTGAGGATTCTGTTGTAAGAAAAGTCTTTATAGGTCTATTTGACATTTCAGAGGGCAGAAAAGTATACATTATTACACTTTTTTTCTCAGCCAGATCTACAAGTGGAAACTTTAAAATGTAATATGGTAGCTGAATTCTATGTTTTACTGAAAAAGCTTTAGTTCAGTAGCTAATATCTAACTTGGTAACTTGAAATACATGTCTTAGATACAAGAAAACTAAAATGTTTATTATTAAACTTAGTGATCATTTGGAGGACAGAAAAAATTGACCCTGGAGGCTAAAAAGAGGGAGATTCAGGAAAACCCAACAAACACTTTCAGTTAAAATGCAGTCTTGGGATAGCCTGCAAGAATACTGCCTGCCTGCTGAGCCTACAGCTCTAGGGAAGAGGTGAGAAAGAACGTGAAATGGCAATGGTGTTGGCTTGTCCTTTCAGTCTTAGCAAGGTAATACAAGAAAGAGCATTTCAGGTAAGAACCAACGAGGTTGAAGGCAGAAATGAAAGGTAACAAACAGAATCCAGAAAGTGGTACCTTCACAGGGTTTTATAGGCCAACTGCTGCTGCTTTTTAAAAATAAAAAATAAAACTGAAAAAAGCTTTTACTAGCAAAGCGACTACAGGTTCTAATTTTAAAAGAGAGGCTTGGGTTAGGGGGTAAGCTGGTTCCATTTTCCTGCATCTATATGCTCCCAAGACAAACTGGCTCAGAAGATACCCTGAAGTCACTCACCACTCCCTCTGCCCCAGCAGGGACTGGTGTGGCCATGCAGCAGTCTCCCACAGTGGTAATGGAAGGCATAAAATTCCTTCCTTTTTCATGTGCGAGAGAAAATATATCACAGTTAATAACGTCCCTCCCCAGCATATTCCTAGACGATGTGAGGGTAACAGCTTGGCCACCTTCCACTCTTGGCTGCCATTTTCTATCAGGATCCAACAACTCTCCCTCTAGGTTTCTCAGAGTTTTCAGATTTTCTGTGATGCATCAACTCCTCATGTACTTCTCTGGCTTCTTTAGGACTGGGCTGGGGAAGGGAACAGCAATGTTAGTGTACCTTCTTGACAAGCTTGTCCAGGAATGACAGCCTTTTTTGTCTTTTGGTTTCAAAGAGAAGAGGCTTTTGTCTACTTGAATACTATTAAGAGAAAAAATTTCTAAAATTTCTCCTAACTCCTATGGAGAATAATTTTCCAAAGTATGTCCTTCTTCTGAACTTTCAAGCTGACTGTGAAGTTATCCTATAACTGAAGTTTCCTATTTATTCTTCACCAAATGAGGAGAGATCTATCAATGCCCAGTCATTACTAGTAAGTAGGGTGTGTGAATTGCCCTCCATCCTACTTTGTTTTCACTTCGAATAACTGAATCCACTTTCCTGGACTAAATCTCAGTGTCAGGATGTCTCTGTCAGCTTCAGATGGGACTCTCACAAGCTTACTTGACTACCTCTTTGCTTTTTAACAACATATGGGATACATGAAAACCCAAAATTCCTAGTATGAACTGCTACTGATTTTCCTCTCTCTACTCCTACCTTATCTACAAATATGGTAGAGCAGTATAAGATTTACCCCATTCCCTGCCTGCTAGCAACTGTTTTCTGTAACTTTAATTACACATGAGTAAAAAGATCGTATGGAGGCAGGGGTAGAATGTCCAGAGCAGCATTTTGGCTGTTTAAAAAAAAAAAAACAGCATCAATGAAGTAGAGAGATGGTTGTCTATCATTCCCTTCAGTCAAAATTTTCATTTCTGAACTGGGGGATAGAGGATGGAGAAATGTCTGTATGACATTCCTTTATACCTTTATATCATGTTTCCAAAAGCACGAGTAGACTTAAATTCAGTTAAAAAGCCTTTCAATTAGTGGAAATTTTTCTACACTTAATACCTATTTTTTTAGATCTTTTGACTTAAGTCTTTCAGTATGAAGCTGGAGAGAGCTAAGAAATGATGGATAGTCATAGGCCCATTTTAATTTCAATATCTAACATGTTATGCTTTATTCATTCTTCTCCAGCTAGACTGCTTTGAAATTTGTGGTTGAAAGTCCTTCAACCACAACCAAGGCAAAATAATGTGTATTCCCTAAAGCAATTAGTCTAGAGTTATGCATATTGTAGGCATCTACAAATTACGGGAACACATGAAAATTTATATCGAAATTATAAGGAAAAAACTGAACTAAAATGAATTCAGAGTATAGTTGAAGTTATTGAGCTAGCTCTTGTCAGGCTCTTACAGATACTGCTGTTTTACTAGACCAAGTCAATGTGGTTTATGAATTTTATACCGATTCTCTTGAGAGCAAGAGTGCCATTATTTTAATCAAACATTTATATAAGACCTCCTTGAGCAGCTTGGGGTCTAAACGAATGGTTGTCTATGATGATGAAATGAAAGTGACTTTGCTCCACCAGCAATGTATAACACACCAAAGTTAACACTAAAGGACAAAAATTTCAAGACGATGGAGGGAAAAAGTGTCAATGGTAAACAAAATACAACACTCAAAGCTCCCATGTTGTGGTCTCAGAAAAGGTTTATTTCCTAAGAGTTTTTAACTCTGGGATAAAGATATAATTTTATATACTTTGAAGTGTTTGAAATATCCACAAAGACTTTCTGTTACTGGAAATCACTTCTAGGACATTGATCACCTGGTCATGGCCCTCAATTTCATAAAAACTCTTTAAATTTGCTCACTTTAAAAGTAGACTCAAGGCACAAGAGCAAGGCAGGAACAAAATAGCAAAGTGCAATCACAAAATCACAAAATAATTAAGTGTTCTTTATTGAATCTGAGAAAACTGCTACAAATGCAACTGAAATGTAGTAACCACTTTGTTGCTATCAAAGATTCAATACTCAAACTGTCTCTGCTTATCACAGCCACGCTCAGTTACATAAAATGGAAGGACCAATGACATATGTATACCAGTGTACAGATCTTACATTAGGCACAAAATGAAAGGCATGTCCATTCAAATAACTCTGAGTATAGCAGATAAAAGGGAGTGATAGGGTAAAGGAAGGGAATTGACACTGGTAAAACTTACCATATTCAAAGCACTGTGCAAGGTGTTTCACTCTACATATTACTAATAATAATTCTGTAAGTTAAATTATTCTCATTTTAGAGATAACTATAAAAACGTTCAAAGAGGTTAAGGAAATTGCTTAAGGTAACACATGTTGCCTAGAGCTGGCTGCCTTAGAGTCCGTACAATTTATTATAGAGGACGCATCAAATCTTGATGCAGAAGGGGAAACAACTTTTTTTACTCAATGAAAAGGCCAATCCCAGGAAGCCTTAAAAACTTAACAATAAAAACTTGGTATTGATCACAGAGAAAGGTGAAGACCAGCAATTTAGGGGAAAAAATACAATGAATCAGTATTTTAAACAGAAATATAGTCAAACATTGAATTACCACAGAAACACACCAGAGGGAAACAAGTCAGGAAGCTATTTTCATAATTAGACAGAATGTAATAAGGATTAGAATGAGAACAGGGGAGAATACCATGTTTATGATAAAACAAAGTCTATAAAAATGTGTTTTTTATTTACTTGCAAAATCATTTTCATTGTCCCAATTTTTTTTGATAAGAAAAGAGACATTCCACTCAATGGACTCTGGAAGAACTAAAGCTCAAGTCTTTACCTCCCCTTCCCACCTCCGATGCTGGTGAGAAAAGCAGCTGAAGAGGAGTGAGTCTCGGCCACTGGGGATATACAACTTTCTATCAGAGTAACTGAAAGACTGCACCCATGATTACTTTCTTAGATCAGAAGTCAGTGTTGGGAGGGACTTTGAAAACAACCAACATAGGAATTCCCTCTGCCAAACCTCTGACAGATGCTCATCCCACCTATCTGAGCACTTCCAGCTATAAGCACTCATTTTGAAATAAATGGCCAACAATAAATGACCAATTATTTTTTCAATAAAAAAATAATCTCTATGAAGTAACAGATAAAATGGAAGAGACGAAGGTCAGGAAAGAACTCCCAACTGCACCTTCCACGCAATAATATTTACTACCTAATTACTGAACATTTCTAGTGATACTTCATAAATGCCTGCTGGCATTCAGTTTAGACGCAGAGATAAAGTATGCCTTGGCAGTGAAGCTAGTTATTTTACCCATCATAGGGAAATACAATAAGCTACTTTGTATATAAATCAAAAAAGTGGTGAGTCTTCCAAACTACCATTTAGAAGGAATTTCCTTGAAAGCGTTGTTTACAAGCATGCAAAATATAGGCTTTTGCCTCCAATTAAATACTCTCTTGGAGTTCTTCTCTAACTTGACTTTAACACTTCTCATTCATTTTCTCTTTCCACTCAGTGTCTGGCCAGATTGAACACTCTGAAACCTGCAGAGCGCTGTTTTTCCCCCAGAGTGGGAGGGTACATAATACTTTTCCTTCTCCCCGATGACAATGTTTTTGCAGCTGCTTTTCTTGGCTATTTTGTCACTCCTAAGCTGCTGCTTCTCCATTAACTAAAAAGTAAATATTTTTATTTATTTTCAATTTTCATTTACTATATTTTACTTTTTTGTTAAAGAAACTAACCTTCTCTTGTCAAAGAGCTATATCCCTAATACCTAACATGACATCGAGTGCATATTAGAGGTTCCATAAATTCTGAGTAATTAAATAAATGCACACCGTCATGTGCTTATGTACTCACTACATAAAAACAGCAAACACAGCACTCAGAATTTAAAATATTCAGGAATCTCTGCTAAAACATACTTATCTAACTTCAGAAGCCATTATGATGTTTCTGAAGGCACAGAGATCTTGCTTCCTTATTAGTTTGCTAGACAATTTAAGCTACTGATGATTTGCACCTAATAACATAGAAACACTCAAGTTGATCAGAAGTTGAATGGGTACTCGTTTTGTATAATAAAGCCTGCTATCTTCTCTGTGTACAAATATGCTACTAATTCATAGGGAGAGAACTGTAAGATGTTTCTCTCAGTATGGCTGCCAGACTTGAGCTGATGTATCTTACTCTCCAGATCTCTCTATTGGTGAGGAGAGAGGAGGGAGTGAGATGAGGGTGCAACCTGTAGTTACGGAACAGTCAAATCTATGTGACTACAGTGAATCTTAAATCAGTGATGCTGAGCTCACCAGTAACATGTACCAACTATGCAACCATGCTTGCCCCAGGCTTTCATAATTTGAATACAGCTTTTGAGTACAAACTTCAAAAGGTATGCCAGCCTGTTTTCTGTTTGAGACTGATAATGTCACTTGATACATTGTGTTTCAGTTAGAATGTCCATATTTTTACACGGTAAAGAAAAAGGCACTCTGGGGCAGAAAGGAATTGCAAAACTGAAAATTCTTCCTAGAAGTAGCTCAGGAAGAAGCCATGATATATATATATTTTTTTTAACTTCTTCTTTGTTCCTCTTAGAATACTGTGAACCACAGAGCTGCAAGTGCTTGTATGTTAAAGTAAAATAAAACATCTGATAATCAACAAAAATGTCTAAAGAATGGGAACAAGCCTTCCTCACTTTCTTAATATATGCTTTTGTCCCTCAGTGATAAGGCATGAATGCTTAAAGAGGGGACTCTCCCGAGGTTACACGTAAAAATATCTGAAGACATCACTGGAACAAAACTTGAGGAAAGGTTATTAAGGTTTCCATATACTTCCTCACATGTTCCACCATTCCATTTTAAAACAACTCAACTCTTAATTTATATTTTCTTGTCACTAACATGACACAGAGTAGAATTCTTATGAGGAACTGCAATGAGACAACTGCATATCACAGAGCATGAATTTATGCTATAGCAGAAGTAAAGTACATTCCAACACAAAGATTCTTCTGTACCATCACACACAGGTCTGAATTCTTACAGTTATTAAGGAAAGTTGGTCTTATAACCAATCATTTTACAGTGAATTGTGTTATGGTTTCTGGCCTGACGTTTTCCTCTGGGAGATCCAAAAGAAAAAAGTACAGTATCCTCCTTTGTATATCATTTTATAAATATAGTTGGTGGGAATGTAAATTGGTAAAGCCACTAGGGAAAACAGTATGGAGGTTCCTCAAAAAATTAAAAATAGAACTACCATATGATTGAGTAATTCCACCCCTGGGTATGTATATGAATAAAACGAAAACACTAATTTGAAAAGATACATGCATCCCGATGTTCATAGCGGCATTATTTACAATAGCCAAGATATGGAAGCAACTTAAGTTTCCATCAAAAGATGAATGGATAAATAAGATGTGGTACACACAAACAATAGATTATTCAGTCACACAAAAGAAATTTTGTCATTGGCAACAACATGGATGGACCTGGAAGGTACTATGCTTAGTGGAATAAGTCAGACAAAGAAATACTGTATGTTATTACTTTTTTGTTTTTAGTAGCTCTTTTTTTAAACTTCTTATTTTATATTGGAGTACAGTTGATTAACAATGTTGTGTTAGTTTCAGGTGTACAAAAAAGTGATTCAGTTATACATAGAAATGTGTCTATTCCTTTTCAAATTCTTTTCCCATTTAGGTTGTTCAGAATACAAAGGTACAATCTCCCAAGACTGAACCAGGAAGATACAGAAAATATGAACAGACCAATCACAACTACTGAAATTGAAACTGTGATTTAAGAACTCCCCAAAAACAGAAGTCCAGGACCAGATGCCTTCATAGGTGAATTCTATCAAACAGAGAAGAGCTAACACCTATCCTTCTGAAACTGTTCCAAAAAACTGCAGAGAAAGGAGAACTCCCAAACGCATTCTGTGAGGTCACCATCACCCTGATACCAAAACCAGACAAAAACATCACAAAAAAAAAAAAATTATAGGACTATATCACTGATGAACATAGATGTATTTCATCACTTATATGTGGAATCCAAAAAAATAAAACAAATGAATGAATATATCAAAACAGAAATAGACTCAGAGATATAGAGAACAAACTAGTGGTCACCAGTGGGGAGAGGAAGGATGGGAGAGGCAAGATAGGGGTAGGGGATTAAGAGGTACAAACTATTATGTATAAAATAAACTACAAGAGTATATTGTACAGCACAGGGAATACAGTCAATATTTTATAGTAAATTAAATGGAGTATCATCACTATGCTGTATACCTGAAACTAATATAATGAATCAACTATACTGTTTTAAAAATTTATAAATATAGTACTCTCACAGCTAAGTATGACTAATTTTTTAAATTCTCTAAGTGATGTCACATTCTAGGAATTGGTATTTCTAGATCCCAATAAATTTCAGGTGAAAAATTCTCATTGATATGGAAAATTATAAAATAACTGATTTCTTACATCACAAAAAGAATTCCAACTCCCTGCCCAGATTTACAGTTAGATATAGCTTATAATCATTATTCTTCCTGCAATTTTTCCAAATGAATGTAGCTAGTAGAAGCCCCTTTTTAAAATCATGAAACTGGATTTTTACCAACTGAAATGCAAAAAATTTGTACATTTTTATCTAAGATGCTTTCTCTGACCTTCCAAATTAATACTAATGATTTGTTTTGAGATAGAACACAGGAAATACTGAAATAAAACACTTTTTTTGAAAACAGCAATGCCAATAGAAATTAAGTGTTCTTCCTGTCTCTCTCATTTTAGTTTGGGACACAATATTTTCCAGTATAATGTATATAGCTAACCAAGGTTTTAAATGCTAGATGCAGATTTCCAGGGGGAAAAAAAAAAAACTTTTAAAAATGACCCAGCGATCCCACCACTGGGCATATACCCAAAGAAAAGTGTAATTCAAAAAGACACATGCACCCCAATGTTCACTGCAGCACTATTTACAATAGCCAGGTCATGCAAGCAACCTAAATGCCCATCGACAGACAAATGGATAAAGATGTGGTACATATATACAACTGAATATTACTCAGCCATAAAAAGGAACGAAATTGGGTCATTTGTAGAGATATGGATGGACCTAGAGACTGTCATAGAGAATGAAGTAAGTCAGAAAGAGAAAAACAAATGTCACATATTAATGCATATATGTGGAATCTAGAAAAATGGTACAGATGAACTGGCTTGCAAGGCAGAAATAGACACAGATGTAGAGAACAAACGTACAGACACCAAGGGGGGAAAGCGGGGGGAGCAGGGGGGGTTGGGGGGGATAAGTCTGGAGATTGGGATTGACATATATACACTAATATGTATAAAATAACTAATTAAAAAATAAATAAATAAATAAAATGGAATTCAGTATGTAAATCTACCACTGACTTCTCATCTAAATTTTTCATCACTTTCATATTTTTTCTTGCTGGATTATTCACACACTTTGCATTAATATATACTAAAATAAAACAGTAAACTATCTTTCATTTCGCAGGAAGAATAAAATGACTTACATATGCATTGATAAAGTATACTACACATCATTCTAAAAGACTTCTCATGGGTCACGATTAATAAAGGCAAGAACAACCTGAGTCAAACTTTCAACCAAGATTTGTAAGAAGATCCAAACAAGCTTTCTGCTTCAACCTTTTGTTTTATTTTATTGAAACCAGACAGACTTAAGAGCTAGAAAATAAGCAGAAAGTAGTCAGTTTGGCACACACAGGTCACAAAAAGACTCTTTATGAAGATACAGCCTATGGAGGGTTTGTCTTCCTAAAATCAGGAAAAGGGACAACTAGAAAAGGTCTTTATTATAGACACACAATGAACATTAAATAAATTGTTGGTTTCTTCTTCCTCCAGACTTCTTTTAAAAATACAGTAATATAAAAAAAATCAACAATTATTCCTAGCATCTGTTAAAGTTTTACTATACACAATTGTATTAAAATCGTGCATTCGTAACGTGTCCATAAAACATCCATTTCCTCTCATTTATTTCACCTTTATTTCTTTTCCTTTGTGTTTGTTGAAGAAGGATGCCCTCAGGCACTTAAATTATTCAATTAACTAATATTCAACCATCATAAACTAAAATGACATATTTGAAAAACAGTCTTAGCTACGCATTATATTCAAAATCATATTCACCATCCCTAAGTTACTAGCAATTGTCTATTCTGTGCAAAAGTGAAAGTTACCTACTGAGAAATGAGAGAAGCATTTGGGCAAATACGGCTTATTAAAAATATATTTATTTCCAGTGTGCAAATACAAACTGCATTAAAGTCAGGCTTTAGTTTAGAAGATTGCTTATAGAGCTTTCAAAATATCTGTGTTTTAACTGTCAAAATTTTGCTGACAAAAGGGGAATGCATATTATTTTAAGTGTTGTGGAAAAAACCATGAAGGATTCAAAGGCTGTAATAGTACTAATGAACAGTTTAATTTAGAAGAAAACTGTGGGGGGGAGCAAGAGGAGGAGGATGACTGAGGGCTTCTGAGGTCAGAGCCTGACTTTGATATGCAGCCGCCTACTCAACAGTAATAACTGAGAAAAAAATGTACTCTCAAGAGTACAGTCTCTCCTCTAGATCTTATTAAAGTGTTTACATTTAAATGTTAAGGACTCAAGAAAACATTTATATAGAGAAATACATGAGAACATTAAAATATATGAGGCATATATTTCAACTCAGTTGGTAGTCAGAATTTTAAAAACATGTCAACACGGAAACTGCCAGCAAAGTCATAATTAAGCGATTAAATTATCAAATTAAGTTCCTTGTTTAGTTAAGACAGGGTTAGACAAACTAAAAGGTAACTCACGCCAGAATAACATGAAATTTTTAATGAGTGCTTTCAAGAAAGAGTACTTATGGTTCCTAAGACTATGGAGACTGACTAAAATCATTTACTTAAAAACATTTGAAGTGCATTTTAATGTAAATCAATATGTAAAAAGTTCATATTGAACATGATTTTCGTAACATATAATCATTAATTTTAACTACAATCGAATATATTAAAGTCACATAATCTACGTATCAAAACCTTGTGCCATATGTAAACATCATGTTATAGTTTACAGAATCGAGTTGACACCAAATAAAAAATAAAAACTGTTCAGATTTCTCTTATAATTTAAATAAAACATTGTCCTTAGTCTAAAATTATTCTCCAGAAAAAAATTTTTTAGTGGAAGGAAGACTGTAACATTTACCTAAACACAGTTCTCGTTTTTGTTTTTTAGTAACTATATTTCTTAAAATAAAAAGGATTTTGGATTTTGAAAAAGTAGGTATATATAAAATAGTCATCTTAAGTGTTCAAGAATCTAGTCACATTTAACCAGCCATTTTATTAGGCAAAGTTTATCCAAGTGTAACTATATTGTTTAAGGCTGTATTAAGATTTCAAATCATTTAATCCACTAAAAGTACCAAATTAAGAAGGCCATGACTTGGATCTTTTAAAATATGACTAACTGCCATCCATCTAGAATATGAAAAAAACAAAACACAGTAGCAAGGAGCTAAACCTCAAATGTATCCATAAAGTAATAATTCTTATTTATCAAACTGCACAAGTAGTAACTTGATAATGATGGAGATTTTTTTCAAGGTTTAAATTTAAGCAGAATAAACTTAAAAAAATGTAGAAGTCACAGCTTCCCTGCTTTTCTTTCCTTTTTATATTAATTTATAGAAAACGTTACTACATAGAACATTGTCTTTTATTTGATTGAGGCATACATTTCTCTTTCAGCTTTGTCACTAACATGTGTGCTCTTGGAGAAGTCACTTCACCATTCTGTATAATTAGGTGATTGAATCTGATGATCAGTACTATAGTTTACTCTTAACCTCTGGGGTGACTTAACAATAGATGATTGAGGAGAAGTGGTTTAGAAAAATAAAACAACTCATGTTTTTACTCAATCTTCATCAGTAAATCAAGCAATTAAACAGATAATTCTGCAGGTAGAATTGGGTTAATTTACATGATGATTAAGGATGAGCATATTCTGAGTGTTTTTGTGTAGGCTAATTCATTCTTACAGGGCCCTGGAAACGTTGTTTTAAATGACCACAGGGATATAATTTCAGCTTTATTACAGAATTCTCTAGCAACTTAAAACAATGTACAGTATGACATCTTAATTGCAAATTAACTAAAAATCAAGCCAACAAGTTTATTTTTACTTTTAAATACTATGAGTTTAGTATTGGCTTAGGAAAATTTCTTCTAATTGCTTGGTTTTTATATATTTTTATCAGCAATGTGGAAACAAATACTAATTGTAATTTTTCTTTAACTGTTAGCTTCAGCTTAAGGAAGGTAGATTAGCTTTTAACTTTAAAATTTACCCCCATTTTTTGGCCAATAGTAAATTAGCAGGATCAAAAAATCACGTTCACTAAAATATCCTTTTTTCCATGATTCTGGAATGTCAAGGTTTTAGTGTGATCCTCTCAGTAGAGAATATAACATTGGGGAGTGGTTTTTTTCCTCCCAAAGGAAATGAGAATTATTCTGGATCATGAGAGGCCAGCATAGACGGTTCTGTTTTGTACTATTTAGGGGAGAACACGTGACTAGGGTAAACATATTTAATTAGTCGGCATTCTCAAGACCCTAAGGAGTCAGGCTTATAAAAAGAACAATGTTGTAAACATAATACAGTAACTTAACAGCATTAAAGTAAAAAACGTTATCTAATGTGTATTTTTGAAAATCCTTTATTTCTCTTCCATTATTTACTCTGAAAATCTTTAAGACAGACAAATTAAAGAATCCTTCACAAGAACGTGGAAATGGAAGACGAACCTTTATTATTCTATGATATGTAGAGTAGGAGACATACACCTACTGAATTTTAAAATTTACTGGCCAAAAGATCAGCAGAAAGAAGCTGTCCATTGATATTTCTTCAAGAAGGGCAAGCCCATACTTTCTATCAAGCACTGTATCAGATTCATTCACAGTAATTCATTTTCTCCTCACTGTAACCCCATCAGAAATATTTGCTGGAGTCAGATTAAAACTCCAAGAAAGGTTTACGCCAGCCTCGTTTTACCTCTATGGTTACCAAGCTTTCGTAATATGACAGCCTAAGAAACACAGAAGGATTGAGGGAGTAAGGGGACAAGCTTTCAGGAGAAAAAATATTTTAAGTTTTTCCTTCTCTAATTTTCTCTCTTGAAACCTCTTGTTTCCTTTCTTAGAGCTCTCCCTGTTAGGTTCCTTCCTTCTTCCTCATAAGGCCACCATTTTCCAAGCTGTAGTCTATATTGGAGAACTCCAAACACCAACCAAGGGCTCATGGGAAATGATGCATAAAGAAGATGGCTAGACCCATCTCTAGCATGGCTAAAACACTCCTTATTTTTTACACTGAACCATGCCAAGTGTTTCATGGTCAGGTTCAAGATCTCAGATTTCCTGAGAACTCCAAAAGCCATATGCTGAAAGTTCCCCAAATCTAAAATATAGAGCTGTATTACTAAGGAAGTAAATAAAGCTACAGCTGTGGGTTAAAATTAACTGGAGAGAGAATTTAAAGCCTTGAGTCTCAGACCTGGCTGAACATTAGAATCACTTTATGACTTAAAAAAAGAAAACGCAGAAGCCCAGTCTCCTTCCACATCCATTAAATCAGAATCTCTGAGGAAGATATTTGCTCATTGGTAATTTTTCTAAAGATCCTAGGATGATCCTAACATTCAGCAAGAATTGAGAGCTAATGATATTAAATCAGAAGAGATTACTTAGCCTTTAGGAACTTCAGTACTTGAAAACTATACTGAAGGTGATGAACAGGTAAAGATGGGATGGAAATCAAGGGATGAGACAGTTTAAGTAAGTGAGAAATTGAGACTGGAAGTAGAACCATGTTTCTTGAGTTTGTAAGCAGTGGTGATTGGATGAGGATATGGATTTGGGAAGAGTTTTTAAAGATGAGATATTTTAACATACGTAAATGCTGATGGGAAAGATCCAGCAGAAAGGGAAAGATTGAAGGTATGATTACAGAAAAGGGAAAATCCATCCTTAAGGTCTCAGAGACTGGATGAAGAGTTGAAATTCAGAGTACAGCAGAGGCAACTGACACCATAAAAGAGTATCTCCTCTCCTTCCTGTAAAGAGGAAAAATGGAAAATATGGGCCGAAAGCATGTGTACATGGTTTGGAGAAGGTGAGAGCATTCCAATAGAATGGCTTCTCTTTTTCCTCTAAGGTAGGATCTAAAACTATATGGGGGGTGGGGAGACGGGGGGAAGTGAACCTGTCTTATAAATAAAGAATATTTTTCAGGTTATGAGGTAATAGAAAATATGTATATATTGATCTTTGCCTTTGGTTCCTGGCACAGAGCTCCTGAAAGCCTTGTAACATCCTAAGCAAAAAGAATACTAGGAGCATCGCTTGTTCTAATATTTGTCTTTGAACCCATCCCTCACACAGGGCTCAAAACCCTTGTAAAATTTTTAAGTGATACGAGTACTAGGAGCATCGTTTGTTCTGTTGACACGACTCTGAATAGGGTCCTGGATGGCTTCTGGTTGGATGGGGGTCACCAGAAAGACCAAGCCACGATTAGAAGCTTGGAATGTTCAGCCCCACCCATCAGCCTCCAGAGAGGGGACAGGGGCCGCAAATTTAATTAATAACTGATCATGCCTATGTGAGGAAGCCTCCACGAAAATCCCTGAAGTACAGGGTTCAGAGAGCTTCCAGGCTGACAAACACATCTACGCTGGGAGAGTGACACACTGAAACTCCATGGGGACAGAAGCTCCTATGCTTGGAACCCTCCCAGACTTCACCCTATGTATCTCTTCATCTGGCTGTTCGTCTGTATCCTTTATTCTTCAACATCCTGGTAAACCTGTGTCTTCCTGAGTTCTGTGAGTGCTCTAGCAAATTCTGGAACCTGAGGAGGGAGTCATGGAACGTCCGATTTGCAGCCAAATCTGACAGAACCTGGGAACCTACTACTTGCAACTGCCATCTGAAGTGGTGAAGGGACTGAGCCCTTAACCTGTGGGATCTGACACTACCTCTGGGTAGATGGTGTCAGAATTGAGTTAAATCGTAGGACACCCAGCTGCTGTCACAGATAATTGCTTAGTGTGGGGTAAAGCCTTCACACAATTGGTGACCAGAAATGAAATGTATTGTGTGAACAGTAAAGGAGACACACACAAGAGGAAAAAAGGGAAGGACTGGGTTTTTCCCCACCTAGAAAGAAAAATACCTGAGTTTTTCCTGCACACAGGTGTTAACTGATTTAATTCTCAAAACAACTCAATGAAATAGGTACTGGCGTCCTTCGTTACAGCTGAGGCAACAGAGAAGTGTTGCGTAATCTGCCCAAAGTCTGAGGGGTAGACATGGTCTGCAAATTTGACTCAGAAACATGAGCTCTTAGCCACCACACCCCCTGTCTGTCAGCCAAGGTACCTCACCACTGAAGACTAGGATGAAATGCTCTCCTACATTAGACAGACTTCATTCGAATTCTATTTCATCATTTACTCACCTTTATAAAGGTATATAACCTTTTCCAGACTCAATTACATTAGCAAAATGGAAATAACAGGACCTTTCTTACAGAGATATTGGGAAGAAAACTGAGATTCCAATGGACATTACACAGATATAGACTCTTATTATGTGCAAGGCACAGTTCTAAGTACTGGGGGCTACCAAAATCAATGGAAAAGGCAATTTTTTTTCATGGAGTTTATGTCCTAGAGGAAGAGAAGAAGAATAAGCAAGTACACAAATTCCATGGAGTGGGGGAGATTTCTCTAAATTCTCAAGCATTTAAAATTTCAGAGACATATCAACCTCCAACCTCCCCTCATTCTCAAATGATGCTTCTGCTTTGCATAACGTTAGCCCTTTTGGGAAACAGTCTCCTTTTATGATTTTCATCAGAGCAACCAAACTCACACACTGTAAGCATTTGTAGTATTGAAAAAAGAGACATCCTTTCAAACAAAGCAGAAAGATAATCTTAAGGCTTTGCAAAAAGATGATGACAATAACTAAAAGAAATTTGATGTATCTATATTAATAATCAAAAATGTAGACTTTAAGAATGATTAATCACTAATTCATAGTGATAAAGGAAGCTATTATAATCTTAAATTTGTCTGCATCTATTAACATGATTTAAAAACATATAAAGCAAAAACTGACAGAACTAAAAAAAATAGTTAAATCCATAATCACTGTGGAAGACTTATGCATAGTATTATCAATACATAATTATCAGTAACAAACTGAAAGGATATGGAAAATCAAAAAGATAAAGATATGGAATATATAAAAACAGAACTAATATATTTGACATATTTAGAATACCATATCCAACAATGAAAAATTTAAGTGCAAATTGAACATTTAATAAAATTGACAATATATGTCATAATGCAAGCCTTAACAAATTTCAAAGAATTTAAATTATTCAGAATATATCCTCTAACCAGAGTGAAATGAACTTAGAGGATAAATTAAAACAGACAGAGAGAGTGACAAAGAGAGAGAACTAGATAGAGATTCCTGTATTCCTGGAAATTAAACAATACTAAATAATGCATGGAATGAAGAAGAAATTTAAACAAATTATAAACTATTACTAACTCAAAGATAAACCATTTCAAAATGTGTGGGAGGTAGCTAAAGCAGTATTTTGAGACGTTTATAGTTTAGAATGCCTTAGCTGGGAAATAGAAAGCTTAAAAATAAATTATGTATCCTTTCTTTCAAGAAGTTGGAAAGAAGAAAGCAAAGCAAACCTAAAAACATAAAAGAAACTAATAAAGAGATTCAAATCAATAAAAGCAAATTTTAAACTTCAGAAAATACCAATGAAATTGTTTAACCCCAGCAAGACATAGTAAAGAAAAAAATGAATAAACACAAACTACAGTATCAAGAATGATGAAGGGTAATATGTTAACATTTACATTGTTCCTAGGTACATCAAAAAAGATCAAGGAGTATACACAATTTTACCAGTAAATTAGAATATCTGAATGAAATATACAAATTCTTCAAACTAACACTGCAGAAAGATGAAAACATATATAGAAAATATGCATTACCTGGCATCAAGTAAAGAAGTTGAATCTGCTATTTAAAACATTCTCACAAAGACCCTAGGCCTAGATGTCTTCATCACTGAAATCTTTGAAATCCTTAAGTGATAAATAACAGCAATTTAATAAAATGCTGTTTCTGATAATAGAGAAGAAATTTTCCCCAATTCATTTTATGAATTTTTTTTTTAAACATCTTTATTGGAGCATAATTGCTTTACAATGGTATGTTAGTTTCAGCTTCACAACAAAATGAATCAGTTATATATATACATATGTTCCCATATCTCTTCCCGCTTGCGTCACCCTCCCTCCCACCCTCCCTATCCCACCCCTCCAGGCGGTCACACAGCACCGAGCTGATCTCCCTGTGCTATGCGGCTGCTTCCCACTAGCTATCTACCTTACCCAATTCATTTTAGAAGGCCAGTATAATGTTGATACCAAAACCTGATAAAGACATTATAAAAAAGGAAAATTACCAAGGTATCTTTCTGAACACAGAGGCAAAAATCTTAAATAAAATACAAGCAAGTTAAATTCAGCAATAATGGGAAAAAAAATAGGACACCATGACCAAGTGAGTCTTATTCTATGAGTGAAAAGTTGGTTTAACAATCAAAATAAATCAGTATGATTAATTACATTAACATAAAAATGAGGAAAAATCATACATATTTCAATAGATGAAGTAAAAGAATTTTACAAGAGTCACCACCATTTATGATTTATAAAACCTCTTGGCAAACTAGAGATAGAAGGGAATTTATCTCATGAAGAATATCTACCATGTTTAAGGACTGAAGCAAAAAACTGAAGCACAAGAGATTAAGTACTGTATGATTTCATTTATATAAATACAAAAGCAGGTAGAACTTACCTATGCCATTTAAAGTCAAGATATTTATTACCCTTCCATGGCCAATGAATTGATCTTGGCTTTCGTTTTGATTTAAACATCCCTCAGCTTGACTAAACTTTAGACAGATTTCTTCTTGACTATAGCCCCTGACCTTCCTTTTTCACTTTAGAAAAGTGAAGTGAGTTCTCTCACTTTAAAAAACTTGCTATTTTAAATTCTTTCTCTGCCTCTTTAAGACATAAATCTTCTCCCAGCCTCTTGCCAGTTTTACAACCCAGAAATGTCTCTCTCAAAGACCTGGAAGCCATCCCTTTGAAATGTTATCATTCAAAAAGACAATGCTCCAGTTGGTGGGTAGAAGCCATAATCACCAATTAGCAAACAGTTGGACTAGTCACTTTGACCAACTACCTCACCAATGTCTCTCTCAATACCTCACCTCAGTGCTTACAATCCTCTCCAACCTTTTGTTTCACCAGAGTTGAGTTCCACCTCTCTCCCCTATTTCAACAGTCTTGAATAGACTTCCCTGTCTAACTCGTCCAGTTCAATGTTCCTTCACAGTTCTAAATAAAGGCTTGGGCATAATCCATAAGATACATAAACCACCGTAAACCCTACATTCCTACCCTACTGAGCAGTACATTTTATAGCTGTCGGAAGTATAAAAACTTAAACTTTTTACCAAGAGGAAAGTGAGGCTACAAGAATGGGAATGGAACTGATGAGAGAAAGTTTGAGCTGAAGTTTTCTACTTCACTATGAGGAGCATGCTGAGCTAATCAACCAATTATGCCAGAAATTTAGACTACATAACTTTACTCAGGGTTCAGAAGGAAAGGCTACAAGAATATGCTGTTTTCCAAGACATGGTTCTTCACATGGTCTATTATTTATGACCTAATAATACCTATCGCCCTAATTTTAACATTCGATGAATTTTTAAAACAGAATTAACTGAAAAAAGAAAAATTATCTCTTAAACTTTTCTATAAAGGATATTAATTAATTTAAAAAAAGACTTCATGGTCTTGCTTTTTGTTTCTCGTATCAAAAATAAGTCATCTGACCCTCATATTACTATTATTTGTTTAAAAAGAGCTTTACTGACAGAAAAAATGACAGTCTCCCTTTTGTTGCTTTTTTTCCCCTGCTCTCAATTTTGTTCCCATACCAGAAACATACATTTATTTATCCAAAAGGGGGAAAATGAAAGTAATAAAACAGAGAAAACACTGCTCTAATCTTAAGTTTATTTTCTCATTATTCAAGGTCAAATACAACAGCCAACCAAGCTTAAAGTTAACTATAAGAAATGCAATAAACCAATAACTTATAATTCTCTTAAGGGATATAAATTGCTGAGGAGCTTTCTATGTTTTAATGGAAAAAATAAATCTAACATGATGATTTACAAAATGTTCCCACAAAACTGTATTCAGTAAATTATTCTACACAGCCTCACATTTGTCATAAAGCAGGGCTATTTTCTTAAGCATATTTAAATGCAATCTCAACAAACAATGTTATTTTCCAAACTGCTTTTTTTGGTCACATTTCATTTTAGCAGTGAGGCACATCTCATTTGCTCCCTCATGAAAAGCTACATTTTGGCTATCTTCATTTATCTATAAGCCAACTTGAGTCAACAAATAAATTAATTCATCTGCTTTGCTTCTAATTTTTAAGTTTCCATTTGGCATAGTTTTCCAATTAAGGTATTACAAATCATTATATGTTCCCCAAAGTCCTTCAATTTGTACCACACACTGGATCAAGTGCACATTTGGGGAAAATTCTCAAAGCACAGATTGCTGGTTCCCATAAGTTTTTTTGTTTTTTTTTTTAAGTATGTCCTTCAACTGCATGACAGAAAGACCAATTTTAACCTTTCTAATATTTATTTCCATTTTGCTTTGCAGAAGGAAGGTACTCAGGATATGTAAGAGTGAACTGACTTTGTTCTGTACTTCTCAATTATTTTCCCAGTGTTACACTCCCAACACTTACACTACTAATCAAATGGTTTTCTTTATAGGGATGCTGCTGTTAAATGATTTTCAGAGGAAATTATAAGCAGTAGAAACTAGTCAGAAATGCAAAAAATACTATCATTTGATCAGAAATTTTCCTAAAGTGGATTTTATTAATGTAACTACTATTTCAGCATTGAGGTTAGTAGCTGACAGTGTTAAAGGCATATATCCTAAAATGCTCAAGAATGATTACAATGATTACAACCCTACCTGGAGGCCAGGATGCTATTGGGACATCAGTAATCTCAGCACCCCATTATTTGGTAGGTAAGTGGGAAAGTCACATTTAAGAGGTTAAAGGAAGTCTCTTTATTATTTGTGTCTAAGTAAGCCATCAGCTATGACCCAGTTGTACAGCACAACCTTCTCATAAGTTGTCTTCAATTATATAAAATGGTGCTCATAGAGTAAAGAGTTTAAAATCATTCCCTCAATAAGAGATGAAAGTGACATTAATAGAATTGGTTTACTTTGACTGGAGTTTTTCACATTCAATAGGACTCCAAAACAGGTTATTTCATACTCTAACCTGAATTCTATTGGCATGTCTTAGAGAAGGGACCTAAAAAGGCTTTCCAAAGTGGTGATATATGCATACCATATACTTAGACATCATAGGAAAAGACTCACTTGGTCTGTACAACCTGGATAATACCATTACGCTATGGCTTAGCCTTTGTCACTCTTTGCCACAGAGGTGATATGGAAAATGGATCATTAGGCATTGACTTGAGAAATGGAATATGGTAACAACACAAGAGAGGCAAGGGCCATTGAAAAATGACCCTTTTAGAACAGACAAGAAAATCACAAGCAGTAATTGTGCACACAATTTTTTTTTCCTCTCTACCCTTTTTTTTAACATCTTTATTGGAGTATAATTGCTTTACAATGGTGTGTTAGTTTCTGCTTTATAACAAAGTGAATCAGCTATACATATACATATATCCCCATATCCCCTTCCTCTTGCATCTCCCTCCCACCCTCCCTATCCCACCCCTCTAGGTGGTCACAAACCACTGAGCTCATCACCCTGTGCTATGCAGCTGCTTCCCACTAGGTATCTATTTTACATTTGGTAGTGTATATATGTCCATGCCATTCTCTCACTTTGTCCCAGCTTACCCTTCCCCCTCCCCATGTCCTCAAGTCCATTCTCTACATCTGCGTCTTTATTCCTGTCCTGGCCCTAGGTTCTTCAGAACCTTTTTTTTTTTTTTTAGATTCCATATATATATGTTAGCATACGGTATGTTTTTCTCTTTCTGACTTACTTCACTCTGTATGACAGACTCTAGGTCCATGCACCTCACTACAAATAACCCAGTTTCATTTCTTTTTATGGCTGAGTAATATTCCATTGTATATATGTGCCACATTTTCTTTATCCATTCATCTGTCAATGGACACTTAGGTTGCCTTCCATCTCCTGGCTATTGTAAACAGAGCTGCAATTAACATGGTGGTACATGACTCTTTTTGAATTATGGTTTTCTCAGGGTATATGCCCAGTAGTGGGATTGCTGGGTCATATGGTAGTTCTATTTTTAGTTTTTTAAGGAACCCCCATACTGTTCTCCATAGTGGCTGTACCAATTTACATTCCCACCAACAGTGCAAGAGAGTTCCCTTTCCTCCACACCCTCTCCAGCATTTGTTGTTTGTAGATGTTTTTGATGATGGCCATTCTGACCAGTGTAAGGTGATACCTCATTGTGGCTTTGATTTGTATTTCTCTAATGATTAGTGATGTTGAGCATTCTTTCATGTGTTTGCTGGCCATCTGTATGTCTTCTATGGAGAAATGTCTATTTAGATCTTCTGCCCATTTTTGGATTGGGTTGTTTGTTGTGCAGACAATTTATACATAAGGCATAGCATGCCTACTTAGAGTAAGCTCATTTAAGTCACAAGACTTTTGACAATACTACGAAAAAAGAAAACAATAAGCTGAATATCAAATGGATTTCACAGACAACTTCAATCCCCCTTTTAGGCCTTGTGAAGCCCAAATTATTCCTCATGCTTCTGAAAATTCACATGAGGGTTATTTTCTAGTTCTACTCACTGACATAGCTGGCAACATGACGACATCACCCACCATGTCAACTGGATCATGACTTATTCTCGTTCCTTGAACATGCCAAGCTCTTTACCACATTCTTGTCTTTGCACATACTAAATCCTGCCTCGTGTTGAACAGATGTAATCAGGAATCTCAAATGGGTTCATCCTGGATTTAGGGTATCCCTAAATGCAATGACAGTTTCTTTATAAGAGAAAGGCCAATGGAGACTTGTAATAGAGATACTCTCAAGACAGAAGGCAATGTGAAGACAAAGGTGGAAACTGGAGTAATGCAATTACAAGCCAAGGAACATCAGGGACTGCCAGCTGCTACGGGAAGCCAAGGAGAGAGGCATGGACCAGATTCTCCCTCAGGGCCTCCAGAAGGAACCAACCCTGCAAACACCTCGATTTTGGACCTAAGGCCTCCAGAACCAGGAGAGAATAAATGTCTGTAGTTTTAAGCTACCAAGTGTGCGGTTGTTACAGCAGCCCTAAAAAACTAATACACAGGGACATGTCTGCCCTCTTCTTGGATGGTCTTTGCTTCAGATATGCTTAAGGGCCTCCTCCCTCAGAGGAAATTCTTTGGCCAAACCATTAAAACAGATCTCTAAACCTATCCACCTCTATCACTGAATCCTATTTTTATAGCATTCACCACAAGTTACAATTACATATTGATGTGTTTATCTATTTACTGCCTGACTTCCACACTCAATTATAAGCTCTATAAAGGCTCTTTTTGATTTTCTTTGTTCGGTTACACACAGTGTGTCCAGCAACTCATACATGCTTAGCACGAAGTTGGGCTCAAAAGTCGTTGCTGAATACATAAATATATTCATAAATGAATAATCTACCTGTAAAATTCAGCCCATTCACCAGTTTATAAAAATAAAGCACACACAGAACATTAATGAGCACAGAATTTACTAAAGAATGGAAGACAAAGAGATAAATTGTATCATCCACTGCACAGTACAATTAACTCCAAATCCTAGCTATCTCTGTTCTCAAAATTCCTTTTGGGAGTGCCACAACCATCGGTTTCTCTTGACCCTTCCCCATACAGTGCTCCATCTCGTTTTTTCTTTAACTCATGTTTTTTCTGATCCCTTCTTTATTATCACATCTCCCCCACCTAACACTTGGGAATAAAAAATTCATATTTTTGGGTTTCCCTGGTGGCGCAGTGGTTGAGAGTCCCCCTGCCGATACAGGGCACACGGGTTCGTGCCCCGGTCTGGGAAGATCCCACATGCCGCGGAGCGGCTGGGCCCATGAGCCATGGCCGCTGAGCCTGAGTGTCCGGAGCCTGTGCTCCGCAACGGGAGAGGCCACAACAGTGAGAGGCCCACGTACCGCAAAAAAAAAAAAAAAAAAAAAAAAAAATTCATATTTTATGCAGTTTTATTCTCTAATCTTAACCCTAACCGTAAACGCCAGTGTGTCACCTCCTAAGCCATTTTCCCTTGTTTTTAAACATTTACTGGTTATTTCTTACACATCAATGACTGCTCTGTTAAGAAAAAAATATTCACAGGTAAAAATAAGGCAAAGGGAAAGCAGCATAGCTTTTGAATTTCACATAGAGCATTGTGTAACCCACCCATCTAAGGATTATTTAATTATCTAAGAGAATGTCTTTGATTGACTTAGTATACATTATTAATTAAAAGCCAAAGGAGGCAAAGTTACAGGTTAATTTGTAGATTTCTGTCTGATAGAGATGCAAATGATTTCCGTCTGGTACAAAACATAATCCCCAAGTTTATGGGCCACTGCCCTGCAGGACATTAACCAGTTAGGTAACTAACCTAGCCATTCTTCCCCAACAATCTTTCTCTGATGCCAACATAGCTCTCTTCCTATAGTCAGCTGCACAAATGTTTGGCATGTGCTCATCCTATGAGAGTCATATGATGGACTTATTTCTTGGGGGCCGCACAGCACGGCTTGTGGGATCTTAATTCCCCAACCAAATCCGAACTCTCCTCAGTAAAAGCACAGAATCCTAACCACTGGAGCACCAGGAAATTCCCATTACGGACTTTAAAAAATGGTAGTTTAGCAGTTGTAAGTGCTATAAAAACATTAACTCACCAATTACTACTTACCAAGATTTTTTTAAGGAACTAAAATTTTTCCCCTCTCAACTGAGTTATACTGCCAGCTCTTAGGATACCACCTTAGTAAATTTCCCCCCCACACACACCACTTAATACATAGCATTAAAGGGTTGAGAAGATCCATAATAAAGAAGATAAAATGCTATACAGGATTCACCTTTGCTTTACCACCAAGTAGTAGACCACATTTTCCCAACATTTCCACTCTCATTTTTACTGATTAAAGTCAAAGTTATTCAAGAAAGCAGTCACAGGCATGTCAGAAAAGTGCTCTCTCATTCACACTAACGATATGTTACAGAGGTAGCTAGTTAGCATGGCCTGTACTCATCGTGATGCTGCCCACCACTCCCGCAGCATCGACAGCCAAAGTTACCTCTGGGCAACAGGTTTCTGTGGAAATGGCACTAGGTCAGGTAGAAAGCGTATGGCAGGCCGCCTTCTTTAAACATCTCCCTTCATTTTGGCAAACATTCCTGAAGCATCAAGTAAAAATGATCTCAAGCAAAGCCACTGACAGATTGATGATAATCTGCTTTTACCATCTTGGGTATTTAAATTAGGAGAGTCATAATCAAAACCTGAGCTCTTCAACTTATATATTATAAGCATACACATGCAAACATTTAAATGACAGCCATCATATTAAAGAAGTAATCTGTAGTTACACTAACTTACATCAGACTATCAATTTGACTTCATTAAACTTGAAGATTTCATTACAGAAAAAGGTACCTTAGTAATGTTATTGATTCTTTAAAATGTTTAATGTGTGCATCAAGATCACACACTGAACATCAAAAGATCTACTATCCTTCAGTTAGCATTTGTTTTTAAAATAACGGGGACATTAAAAACACTAATATCATAGTTGTATTAGGACATCAGATAAAGAGCTGGCATTATTACCAGATGAAAGAGTGTGTGTGTGTGTGTGTGTGTGTGTGTGTGTATGTGTGTATTCATACATACTATATATCTACAATACAGTCTTTTTGCCACATACAGACTACAAAGGATGAAATTTTATTATTTGTTTATAAAATATATTTTGTGGTACATTTTCTTGACCAATGATTAGATTCAAGTATTAATATGAAAAATAAATTATTTTACTGTCTACAGTTTCATATGCAATTGTAGGTCATTCATAGAACAGAATCAAACATACAAAGTAATGTTGATACAGAATATGTGATAATATTTCACTGTTCAGTAAAAAGGCTCTGTAGGCAAAAGAACAGAAGGCATGGTTTGTTTCTGCTGTTTGATTTTTAACTTGCTTTAGTGACATTTAGCCTGAGTAGTAGTATCATAGGATATTTTGTGTATTTTCTCAGATACTTATCTAAAGTATGCTTTTTGAAGGGAAGTCTTCAAATACAGGAACCTGCAAATATGCATGCAAGGGTTCTTTCCCCTGAATTACAGAATTGCACCTGCATAAGTGTTCTAACCAGTAACTAATAAATCACGCACAACATGGACCATTCAAGAGAAAAAAACAAAAAGAAAAAGAGCTCTAAACAGTAATTGTACACCCAAGATATCTGCCAGTAGTTTCAACATGGTTTTTTTTGTTTGTTTTTTGGGTTTTTTTGCGGTACGCGGGCCTCTCACTGCTGTGGCCTCTCTCTCCCGTTCCGGAGCACAGGCCCCGGACGCACAGGCTCAGCGGCCATGGCTCACGCGCCCAGCCGCTCCGCGGCATGTGGGATCCTCCCGGACCAGGGCACGAACCCGTGTCCCCTGCATCGGCAGGCGGAATCTCAACCACTGCGCCACCAGGGAAGCCCTCAACATGGTTTTGATCAACCACATGCTGCTCTATTCCTCATCAGCACCAAGGGCCACCAGCGCTGAGCAAGACCCATCAGGTACCCCCAAAAGACCTAAAGACTTGGTAGACAGTAGGAAAAAAAAAGAAAAGTCAGGTAGAACGGAGAGAGGCAAAAAAAAAGTGTTAAGAAAGAAGAATAAGCTAGAAAAGATGAGAGATCCAACTAATGACGTGTGCCAAAAGAATGACCTTCCAATGACAGCCTGATGTCGTTTTACATGAATGTTCATGCCTGCCTGCTCGTTACATAAACTAGAACTACAAATCTCTCCATTCTTTATTCAAGGGAAGGTAAATAAAAATACTGCAGGCTTTGTGTTTGAACTATTTATCTGCTACACATAAAGAAAATACTATTTTTCATTTTGCTGAATAATATCAGAAAGGCCAGAAGAAAATGTAGACATTTAACTAAATCTTGTCGTTAGACAATGTGGGCACAGGGACCTCCCTGGCAGTCTAGTGGTTAAGACTCCACACTTCCACTGCAGGGGGCACAGGTTCAATCCCTGGTCCCGGAACTAAGATCCCACATGCCACGTGGCACAGCCAAAAAAAAAAAAATGTGAGCACAATAACTGGCAGGAATCAACTCTCCCTTTCTCCCTATCCCTTGAATTAACCAGAAAATTCTGTATATATCAGCAAACTGGTCTCTGTACATAATACAAATTGGTTATATTTTCCATAGTCCCTTCATTACTCAATGTATTATCTAGACAATCTACTAAGTATCAGGTATTCTGCTAGGTGATATGATACATATATATGCTGAATAAAACCTTGTACTGATGGAACACAGAGCTAATGTCAACAGACATTAAACTAATAATCCATCAATAATGGGTAAATGTATATTTAAAATCTTGATGACTACTATAAAGTTAAAGTGTTAGCATAGCGGTTGAGTATTAGAATAATGGTTACTGGGGTAGAGGGCACTTTTCCACATGTATATTTTACTACACATTAAGAAGTTTTAAAATGTTGGTAAATCTCAGTGGAGATGTCAATTAGGCAACTGGATGCATAAGTTTGGGTTTTAAAAAAATATTCTGTATTAGAGCGTAAGTTATCAGATTCAAGCATGTAGGTGGTGTTTAATACCACAGAAGTGGATTAGAAAAACTAGAGAAAGCTCACTGTGGTCTTCCAATGCTATCCTTACAAGAAATATTTAAATGTTAAAACTGGGTGTCAATCAAGGGTAAGTTACTTAACTCTTAGATTCCATCTTTTAGTCAATGTGCTATTTAAATAAAAGTCATATTTAGCAATTCCCACCTCTGCCTCCAAGTGCTATCAATGGAGCTAAAGTAAATTTAAAAACAATGCCACTTCTTGCTTATTTGAAATGAGGAAGGACTGATGGTGGGGTGGCGCTTTTCAATCCAATCACCACCAGTTCTTTGATTTCACATTATTGCAAGAAAAATTAAAGTAACTGATTGGGGGTTCAACAGTAACAAAAACAAAACTCAATTGCTAACATTTCTTTCTCTTATTCAAACAAATATCTAAGAATGTGAATGGTAAGAAAAAACAAAGCTAAGAAAAGAGAGTCCCAAAATTATGGGCAGTATTCTTACATAATTGGTAATGACTAGTGTTCCTGAGCATAGGCTTTGGACGCGTAAAGAACTGGGTTCAAATCTTGGAACCCTCGGGCTTCCCTGGTGGCACAGTGATTGCCTGCCAATGCAGGGGACACGTGTTTGAGCCCCGGTCAGGTTAGATCCCACATGCCGCGGAGCATCTAAGCCTGTGTGCCACAACTACTGAGCCTGCGCTCTAGAGCCCGCGAATCACAACTACTGAGCCCGCGCACCTAGAGCCCGTGCTCCGCAACAAGAGAAGCCACCACAATGAGAAGCCTGCGCACCACAACGAAGAGCAGCCCCCGCTCACCACAACTAGAGAAAGCCCGCACGCAGCAACAAAGACCCAACGCAGCCAAAAATAAATAAATTTTTTAAAAAATGTTGGAACCCTCAGATATCTAGTAGCTCATATAAGTTATTTGTCTTTCAAAGCTTGAATTTTCCTACATGTGGAATGCTGCTAATAATTCTTATTTCACAGGGCTAATATAAGCTTTAGTTACTTATGATAATGTTAATAAAATACAGATTCAGTAGAGTCCACAGAATGATCAATTTTATTTTAAAACTCCACTCACAAGAATACCAGGAAAAAGAGATAATTCATTTGACTTGACCAAAACCAAAACTATACTTAATTTCTTCTAATCCTCAACGAAGCAATTCTTCTAAAATGTCACAATATTCTGCTATTTAGAGTGAGACATAATCTTAATTATCTTCACTATGAAGAAAAAACAGGATAAATAATTAAGACATACTTCTGTTTATGAAAACCGTTTCTCTCACTTAAAGATAACTAATGCTTCTTCATTTCTTATACACAATATCTGATTGCACAGGCTACCCTGAAATATCCAGAATAAAACAGAAAGGGCACAACCATTGAATCTGAAATTGGAGAATAATATTTACATTTTTTTGTGTTTCTCCATCCATGACTCTTTAGACTGTCTAAGAAATCTTTAGAAAAAAATCACTATCCTGATATTTGGCTTACCTCTAGACTTTCTGACCCCTGAAGCATAAAGGATTGACACTTCTAAGACAGATTTTGATTATTTATTCTGCTTTATAGATAAGCGGGTCAACACTATCATACATCAGATACAACATCTCAAATATATCCATCACCCTTAAGAAATACACTCAACCAAAGATGTTTCTCAAAAATTCTGAAAACCCCTTATCACACATACCCATATACCTTCCCAGATAAGATTTCTAGTTATATATCATATATCCTGAAAATCACTCAAGTCACATTTACGTATATATGTATTTCATTTTCCAACATGTATTTAAATGATCAAGACATCCACCTAAGATTACTGAATATGCTGATATATGCAACATGATGAATTCTTTTGCATTCCTTCATGCAAACTATTCTATCATTATGATAGTGTCCTCTTAACAATGGAGCTGTTGTGTACATTTATCAAGAAAAAAGATCAAAAATCATCTGCAGAAAATTTAAATCTGTGTATTAGTTATCCTAATCCAACACATTTCTAGGATTCACATTTCTAAAAGGTGTTTTTGGCTAGTTCAAAGAATTAGTTACTGTGTCTGATGAAATCCTTTGCCTTTTTGATAATATTACCACCTGGACTGGTTTCAACCAACTCTTATGTTACTGGTCTTTGCTGACTGAAGTTCAGAGTGATCGAGTTCACTACACTTCAACACAAAAGATCAATATTAAAACGCAACATGCAGCTGGATTCCACGCTCAGTCACTATATCAACTGATAAAGCACCACTTGTATAGACGTAACAGCAGAAATGTGACCCCCAAAGAGAAAATGTAGAAACTGCTATCTTGTTCTTGAAAGGCAGAGAATCACTGATAAATTTGAGTCACTTCTCATTTTTATGGCAGGTATTTAAAAATTATTTACATAACTTTCATATGGACTGAATTCAGCACAACTGTTGCAAATGTTCAGTGGTAATCCATTGACCCAACTGAATCAAAACTTCAAATTAGGTCAGCTGGGTCACCGAAACTGATCTGTACAACAGATTAATTTCAGCACAAGTCAATCTCAAACCATCCAATTTTCAATTCTGATTTTAGTTCTCTAATAATTAATATCCTTCAAATGCCTCTTACTGAATATAATTGACAACTGTTAGAAAAAAGGATCCTGGGAAATTTGTTTCTAGGATTCTCCCGGAGAATGCAGGGAAAATGTGCAAGTGGGTAGCAATGATTCCAAGTTTATAACAGAAACCTAGCAGATGAAGTGCTAGCCTACACATTGGATAATATGTTTTCTGATCTATGAGAAAAACTGCTCTGCTTTGTTCATAATCAAAGAATAACAAATGTTAACAATGATTTAAAATAGCAATGAAATTTATTGTTGTTTTTCATCATTGTCTAAATCAGTGGAAAGTGAGAAAAAAACATAAATATCCACCTCCTGGAGCACGATTAATCCAGGAAGTAGACTGCCAGGCAAACAGTGAAAATGAAAATATTGTAATTGAAAGAAGTAAAGTAGATGGAAATTTAATATTTAACATACTTTTGAGGGAAGAAAATGTAGCAGAACAGGACATACAGTAGCAGCCAGTATGATCGCATTTATGTAAAATATAACTTTAATGCACAAGAAATCTGGAAGGATATATGTATGTAGGTATGGGTATATATGTATGTATATATGTGGACAGAGACTGACTTTCCAAGATATATACACTTTTCACTTGGTTTAGCTTATTCGTTACTAGTATGTCTTTTTATGATAAAAAGAGGTATTTTTACATTTTTTATTGAGGTATAATTGACATACATTGTATTAGTTTCAGGTTTACAACAAAATAATTCAACATTTCTATACATTGTGAAATGATCACCACAGTAAAGTCTAGTCCACATCCATTACCATACATATTTATAGAACTTTTTTTCTTGTGGTGAGAACTTTTAAGATCTACTTTCTCAACAACTTTCAAATATGCAATATATAGCTGCAACATATAGTTGCCATGCTATAAATTACATCCTCATTTCTTATTTTATAATTAGAAGTTTGTACCTTTTGTCTCCCTTCAGCCATTTCACGCACCCCCGCACCTCTGCTTCTGGCAACCCCCAATCTGTTCTCTGTATCCATGAGGTTTATTTTTGTTGTTTTGGTTTTGTTTTTATTCCACATATAAGTGAAATAATACATTTGTCTTTTTCTGGCTTATTTCACTTAGCCTAATGTTTCAAGGTCCATGCATGATGTTTTAAACAGCAAAATCTCATTCTTTCTTACAGTTGAACAGCATTTCATTGTATATATACATACCATAATTCCTTTATCCATATATCCACGGATGGACACAGGTTGTTTCCATAACTTGGCTATTGTAAATGTTGCAATAAACATGGGGTGCAGATATCTTATCTAGTATTTCAATTTTCTTTGGATAAATACCCAAAAGTAGAATTACTGGATCATATGGTAGCTACATTTTTAATTTTTTGAGGAACCTCCATACTGTTTTCCATAGTGGCTACACCAATTTACATTCCCAAAAACAGTGCACAAATGTTCTCTGTTCTCACCACTTGTTGCCTCTTCTCTTTTTGAAAACAGCCATTCTAACAGGTGTGAGGTGATACCTCACTGGGGTTTTGATTTGCATTTCCCTGATGATTAGTGGTATTGAGCATATTTTCATGTACCTGTTGAACACATCTGCATGTCTTCTTTGGAAAAACGTCTATTAAGATCCTCTACCCATTTTTTAAATTGGATTTTTTTTTTTTTTTTTTTGCTATTGAGTTGTATGCATTCTTTATATACTTTGGATATTAGCCCCTTATCAGATATATGATTTGCAAATATTTTCTCCCATTCAGATGGTTACCTTTTCATTTTGTTGACTTGCTGTACAGAAGTTTCAGTGTGATGTAGTCCCCTATATTTTTTTTGCTTTTGTTTCCTTTGCTTTTTTTGTCAGATCAAAAAAACCCACACACACTGTCAAGACCAATGTCAAGGAGTTTATTGGCTATGTTTTCTTCTAGGAATCTTGTGGTCTTAGGTTCAAGTCTTTAATCCATTTGAGTTAATTTCTGTGCATGGCATAAGAGAGTGGTCCAGTTCTCCCAACACCATTTATTGAAGAGACTCTCCTTTCCCCATTATATATCCTTGGCTTCTTTGTTGTAATTTTTTTCTAAGATTTTTAAGCTGTAGAACATTTTTAAAGTCTTTAATGAATTTTTTACAATATTGCTTTTGTTTTATGTTTTGGTTTTTTGGCCACGAGGCATTTGGGATCTTAGCTCCCGACCAGGGATTGAACCTGCACCCCCTGCATTGGAAGGCAAAGTCTTAAGCACTGGACCGCCAGGGAAGTCCCCCTCCTTTGTTGTAAATTAATTACCTATATATGTGTGAGATTATTTCTGGGCTCTCTTTTCTGTTCTATTGATCTGTGTGTGTGTTTTCATGCCAATACCATATTGTTTTGATTACTAAAGCTTTGTAATATAGTTTGAAACGAAGGAGTGTTGTGCCTCCAGCTTTGTTCTTTCTCAAGATTGCATGGACTATTCAGGATCTTTTGTGGATTCATACAAATTTTAGGATTGTTTGTTCTATTTCTGTGAGAAATGCCATTGAATTTTTGATAGGAATTGCACTGAATCTATAGATTTCCTCGGGTAGTATGGACATTTTAACAATATTAATTCTTCGAATCCAAGAGCATGGAATACCTTTCCATCTATTTGTGTCTTCAATTGCTTTCATCAATGTCTTATAGCTTTCAGTGTACAGGTCTTTCATTTCCTCTGATAAGCTTATTCCTGGGTATTTTATGCTTTCTGATGCAATTGTAAATGCAACTGTTTTCATAATTTCTCTTTCTGGTAGTTCATTATTGGTGTATAGAAATGCAACAGATTTCAGTATACTGATTTTGTATCCTGCAACTTTACTGAAATCATTTTTTAGTTCTGTTTTTGGTGGAGTCTTGGGTTTTCTATATTTACTATCATGTCATCTGCAAATAGTGAGTTTTACTTCTTCCTTTCCAACTTGATACCTCTTATTTCCTTTTCCTGCCTAACTGCTCTGGCTAGGACTTCCAATTCCATGTTGTTAAATAAAAGTGGTGAGAGTGGGCATCTTTATCTTGTTCTTGATCTTAGAGGAAAAGCTTTCAGCTTTTGCCAATGAGTATGATATTAGCTATGGTCTTATCATATATGCCCTTTATTGCACTGAGGTACATTCCCTCCATAAGAGGCTTTTTTTTTTCTTTTTTTTTTTTTTTTGCGGTACGCGGGCCTCTCACAGTTGTGGCCTCTCCCGTTGCGGAGCACAGGCTCCGGACGCGTAGGCTCAGCGGCCATGGCTCACGGGCCCAGCCTCTCCGCGGCAGGTGGGATCTTCCCAGACCGGGGCATGAACCCATGTCCCCTGCATCAGCAGGTGGACTCTCAACCAATGCGCCACCAGGGAAGCCCCATAAGAGGCATATTTAATAGAATTGTTTACAGTAATTTTATCTAGCTACAGAGAAGGATTATGAGGATAGGGATGTTGTTACTAGCAAGTAACCAAAAAAAAATCTCTAACTCCCTGGTTTTGTGGAAGGCAGGGCGTGGATATATATTGTTTAGGGCTATGTTACAGGCCATTACTTAGAACAAAGCAAGTATTCATGAAATATCAACTAAGTGAATGAATGGTCAAAAAGTCTTACGATAGGAGGAAAGAAATAGACAACAGATGTATCACACTAAAAATAGAACACAGTTAATTCATTAAGGAAAACTGGACTTTCCTGGTGGCACAGTGGTTAAGAATCTGCCTGCCAATGCAAAGGACACGTGTTTGATCCCCGTTCCGGGAAGATCCCACATGCCGCGGAGTAACAGAGCCTGTGTGTCACAACTACTGAGGCTGCTGCACTCTAGAGCCTGTGAGCCACAACTACTGAGCCCACATTCTGCAACTACTGAAGCCCAAGCACCTAGAGCACGTGCTCTGCAACGAGAGAAGCCACTGCAATGAGAACCCTGCGCACTGCAAGAAAGAGTAGCCCCCGCTCGCTGCAACTAGAGAAAGCCTGCACACAGAAACGAAGGCCCAACGCAGCCAAAAAAAAAAAAGAAGAAGGAAAACTGAGTTGGATACAATATTAGATAACATCTGAAATTTTCCCAGGAAGTTAAGTCATGCCAAATATTATTTTACAAATATTTTTACTTTCATTTTTAAATAGATATCAGTATTAGTAATCAGGACATAGTTTATACTTATAACTTAAACTTATTACAAATTATGTAAAACATAAATTTACTAGAATCAGTAAAGCCACTGGAACTGGGAGGTGGCATGAATTCTCTGGTCACACATCTTACGATGTATTGTTCGGCAATCTGTTCTTA
Source organism: Globicephala melas (assembly GCF_963455315.2). Lineage (NCBI taxonomy): Eukaryota > Metazoa > Chordata > Mammalia > Artiodactyla > Delphinidae > Globicephala > Globicephala melas. The sequence continues at coordinate 64,681,307 of NC_083322.1, forward strand.
GGTGTCATAATCACTCATATGCTCATATGTGCTAATAACCACGAGGAAATCTGCCTTTTAATTCCTTAGAAACCCAGAAAGCCTCTAAGAAATAATTTTCTAGTGGTGAATACATAGGTATGGTGTTGTATAGCGGGATATGTTTTGGAAGGAGAATCTGATAATGAGTTTCTAACAGCACAACAAAGCCAGTTAGCTTCTGATGTACTTCTAAAGCTGCAAATAATCTGACTTTCTTGGGCCTCCTGAAAGGAGAACCATGCCTACTTCATGTTGGTGAATTCCAAGGCTTGAGACAAGGGATCCAGCAAGGCAGTTCTAAGAAGTGGACAGGGTGAAGGGCAAGAAGTGTATTTTTAGGAGTTTAAAGGAAAATAATATAAGAAGTCATGTGGAACACGTCTTAGTTTACTGATTTCTACCATCCTCTTCTATGTGTCCAAGCAATTAGATTATCTACCTTATTTCACCTGGCCTAGGAACCAGACTGTTTTTTTACCCAGAATTTCTTTCTTGGTCCAGTGTAGAAGTAAACACTATATTTTTATAGATTTTTTCCCCCTATAATCCTTTCCCTAAATGAAAACCTTTTCTTGGTGTTTTCTAAGATTGATTACTACCAGCAGCAATGTCACTCATTTCACATTCCACCTCATTTGCACCTACAAGGAAAATAAATACAGAGGATAATGAAGGATGCTTGCAAACATGAAAGACAGAAGTAAATTTAAACTTTATTTTAGAACACTTCATCTCAGCAGGCTCTCAAGCAATTGAGAGGAAAACAAGGACTTTGAGATACAACGGAGCAAGACAGAAGGACAAGGTCTGAGGAAAACATCCCACCAGAACAGCAGAGTGGGAAACAGCAGTATTCGCCTCCTAGTCTTCGTGAACCCTTATGATTTCTAGTCCTAATACTGTATTCTTAACCAGGTACTGACATTAGGAAAAAATGTGAACGTGGGGACCAGAGCTTGAACAAAGATTTGCAATAACAGGAAAGGAATAGAAAAGCATATTATAAATTCCAGCATCTACTAGACACGGAGAATTCGAGTAAACACTTGGCTGAACCAATTATTTCTAAAGACACTTTACTTTTAAGATATGCACATAAATTAACCACAAAGAAAAGACTGCCTATGCACAAAAATACTTAGATAAAAACTACAAATTTTAATTGGTGTTATCTATTTCCAACACTTCAGTTACTAACATCATATGGAATCTAGCAGAATAAGCTGCCTAAGTATCTGACATCAAAACAATAGCTCAGCTAGAAGGTTAAATCAGGTAACATGTACGGCAGAACAGCTGTCATGTACTAGGCAATTCATGTCAACTAAGTTTTTTCCTGGTAATGTAAAAACATTATTAATTGCATTTCCCAAATAAACACAATTTGAAAAATGTGAACATATTTTTCACTCTATTATTTCATATAAAAGTGAATCTTAACTTTGGTCACCATTTGGTACTGCTACCTTCTAACTGCTGTATCGTGATAATCACACTCCCCACCATTTCCAATACCCTAAATGAAATCAATCACAGGAAAAGTGAAATACATTTAAGATAATTTCCCCCCCCCAAAAAAAAACAGATCAAGAACCCAGAAAATTTTCAATTATTTAGAAATAGTAGTTCAGACCACCTTCACTCTCCGGCAGTGCAAAAGGACTGGTTAGCACATAGGATTTAAATCTGGATATGGAGATCTACAATAATTCGCCATCATAAACCAAGGTATACCTGAATCAGACATTTCTCTGGAGCTTGTTGTAAAAGGTTCTTGACTTCAGGAACAACAGCATGTTTGTCTTTGTGTCCCTAGGGCCCCTAGCACTGTGTCTGTCTGGCACATGACATCGTAAGTAATCAATGAACTCATGAATGGATAATGGTATTTCATTTGGAACAGTGGAGGGATGAGATGCAATTCTCGTTACTCCACATATCATTAGATCATTCTCCTTCCCGTTCTAAGACCCTTGGAAAGGAGGTAAAGTCCAGCAACACATGAAAATATAGTTATAGCAAATAATTTTAGAAGAAAAGCAGGAAAGGGGAAGCTATTTGGTAATGACAGGGTCAAGGCAATAGGCAAAGAAGAAAAGAAAAAAGCCATCTAGAAACATAAAGGTGGAATGAAAGGGAGATATAAGAATGGTAGGTACCAGGGGTGAGGAATAGGTTCTACCTGTTACAACGGTAACAGATTAGTTAAGGATTAGAACTAAACAGCAAGTTTCAGCTAACCAGAGAAAGCAGCAGATACCACAGTATACGTAAAAGAGAATTCAGAAAAATTAAAGCTCTGATACATATTATTTATCAAAATATTACAAATAGTCTAAGAGTCTGAAGGTCTTATTTAATAACAGTTGAATATGTGAAGTTCATTTTCATAAGAAGAAACTATACTATTTTGTGGCTATTTACAAAAAATAATCACATTTGTGAAAATATTCATTCTTTGAGGAGAGCAGCCATGAGTGCTTCTGTACTTTTTTCAACATTAACCAAAAATAGTTCCGAAAAGATTCAGAGATCTAAGTGACTGAGACTATAATCTTAATTATTCTCAAAAAACACATAGATGTTCTAAGCTAAATTTCTTAGATTATCTTATGATTCTCCTTCATAAACAAAAGCATCTATAATTTTATTCTAGATTATCTTGAAAGTTTGGAAAAATAAAAATAAAATGAATGTTCCATAAAGGTATCTGGAAACATCCCTATATTTGACAGAGGACATAAAATCTATACTGATTAGAGCAGGAATGAAGAAAATGAGTCTCTCTTAGAGGCTATGTTTCCTGGTTTACTAATTTCAGCACAACACTGGACAAATTATTTTTTAAGAACCGATTTGGTGGACTGAATTTCTTTCCCATCCCTATTATTCATGAAGATATCTAGAAATTGAAGAGAGGCAAATAGACATAACCACCTTCCATTTCTTGTTAATGTAAGACAATTTTTCACATAGCCCAGGGCAGAAAGGCGGATGCTCTTGCGTTCTAGTAAGATCAGCGTCATTAAGTATTTATTACAAATAAGATCAAAGTTATGTTAATAGGAAGAATATGAATTTCTCACAGAGACCAGATGGGGACCTTTAGAAATAAATGAGTCATCACAGTGGGAGGTGTGTTTGATTTCAAATACTTTGGGTGAAAATAAGCTACAGCCTGGAATAAAAACCCCTACCCCACAACATCATCTATTTCTTCTGTCAAAATGGGAAACAAAGTCTTCATTATTCTCCTCTAACAGCCAAAAGACACAGAAACCCTAGCACAAAGCATGCATCTCTGCAGGGCCAGCAGAAAACCATCAAGAAAGGTGAGAAAAGCCTTCAGCAGATGCTTTAGGCTACAAAATTTGAAAAACACAAGGAATAATAGGAGAGAGGGTCTAGGAAATTCTCTGTATTTGTGTATGTGTGTGATTGGGAGGGGAGTGTCCAGACAAAAGAAAAGATGTTAGAGAGAGAGGACTGAAGGACAGGGGCAGAAAACGAAGACACTGAAGTTTAAAATGTTCAGGTGTGACATCTACCCATTCCACAGTTCAAGACCTCGTCCAAGTCATTGATCCTGATGTGACGAGCAGTCGGATAGCTAAGCCACCTCATCTTCCACGTACTGAACTAAGCAACAGGTTACTTTGGGTCAACTACCTGAAGCCTACAGTAAATTCATTAAGTTTCCCTTAATATTTTACATATTCACTTTGGGAACAGGAGATTATAATAGAATCTAGCATACAGAAGGTATAGCCCCATCCCCATGCCACGGGCAATAGCAGACTTCAGCAGCATCCTAAATGTGATGTACTAGCTATGAGTGGGATTTATTCACAAGGCCAAGTCAAGTAGGTCAGGCCTCCCCACTTTCATCCTTTTTCTAAAAAATGGCTTGAGGCAACACAGGTATGTAGATGGGCAAGGAAAGACCACCACATGGATTACAAAGCACATTACTTCTCTTGAAATATGGCTCTCATCAATATCAGATTCCTAAAATGTAAAATAGGAATCACCAAAGATTTCTTCCCTAGCTATGGCCTTCAGAATATCACAATTACAATTTTGCAAACAGAATGATGATCTACACTGAGAGATTAATACTATTACTACAAAACCTTAGGTAGGAAAGATTCTTCAGGATTAAGAGCAAAGAAAAGAAATACAAATGTATATAATATTAAGAAAAATACAAGATGAAAGCTGACAACTATAACATTCTCTAGGTATTCAGGAGGCTATAGTAGCTTAACACTTCTTTCAGGTTGTTCTTAGGTGCTATTAATATTACATGAGAGGTTAGTCCCAGAGACAGTTGCTCCAAGGCAAAGACCTTAGGTGACTTATTTTAGCACAGTGTGTACTTTTTACATCCAATTAATTAAAAAAACCTAGAATGAACAGAGTATGAAACAGACAAGAGACTAGCAAATTTTTTAAATGTGAGCAAGCAATTTTATAAAACTCCACTCAAGTTAGCAGAGATGCAAGTACATATTGGAGAAGATATACATTTTTAAAATTTGACAAAACAATTCAATTATAACCTATAGAGTCACTCTTCATGTCATATGTAGAATATATAAAATATTTACATAGTATACACACGTGTGTGTGTGTGTAAATAAATTCAATTTGGAGCTGTATTTGAACATCTCATCAAAGAGAAATCATAAGCAAAAGCTCACTGTTAAGGTTTCTATGACTATGTTAATCATGAGATCAAGCAGTTAGAATTCATGAATAGCTTGCCTAGGTCTATGATGGTGTATGAATGCTATTTTTACTGAATAAAATAGATGCGGAAGATGAAAAGTCGAAAGGTTTTACTTTTAAGGCTTACCAGTTTAAAAAATCAAATTGAATTTTATATCTGTAATTTGTTGTCACAGAAATACAGTTTGAAGGTAAACACAGTAATTAACAAAAAAGAACACCTTAAAATCCACATACTGTAAGAAACAAGGAAGCAGTACACTATGATCAATCGCCCACTGCAGTCCACTCTTCCAAAATGAATTTTTACCATCTCAGAAGATGTGATTAATTTCAGGGCTGTCATACATATTAACTTATGAGCTATGTCTGTACTCCTTCTGACTTGCAAAGGGCAAGGTTTATAAGTGGAACACGACAAAAGAAGCAATACCAATAAAAGCAAAAAAGGAACTGAGAAACTGTCTCATAACATGATCCCTCCCTTTTTTTCCCATAGCTAAACTTTTCCTGGTCAATTAGGAATCAAATGATGATACCATATAATTAGGGCAGAGACAAAAAAGCATGAAAACCTAGGTTTATTCCTTTAATTATTTTCCTTATTTCCTTATTTTTGCTGTCTTTTTTCCCCCTAAGACATTCATCCTGGAAACTTTTTTTTACTTCCTTCACCCTAACATATACCTTTTCTCTTTTCTTCATTTGTTTTTCTTCTTTCCTTAAAAAGTGACCTCTAAACTTTCTGCACAGTCCCTTTTTAGTTGTTTTGTTGATCAAATCATGAGACAAAAAGAGAAAGTCAGGACAGGGTGACTATTATTTTCACCAGATGAGACAACCTTTATAGAAACAGGGGAGCAGGAAAAAAACTCTTTTAAAAATATTTTCAACTTTAACAAGTAAGCAATGAACAAACTATCCATTAGATATCAGGGAAAGCTAGTTCATATTTCTGAACAAATTTTTTTCTGTTAACATTTTTCAAAGATTTACTTCAATTGGACCACAACCCTAGTAAAATTTAAATGTTTCAATATAACCCTATCCTCCCCCTCAAAAAATTACCCAACCATCCATGAACACAATTATAAAAAATGAGACACTTCAAAAGAAAAGTCTTTTTTGTGTGTGTGTGTGTGGTATGCAGGCCTCTCACTGTTGTGGCCTCTCCTGTTGCAGATCACAGGCTCCGGACGCACAGGCTCAACGGCCATGGCTCACAGGCCCAGCTGCTCCGCAGCATGTGGGATCTTACTGGACCGGGGCATGAACCCGTGTCCCCGGCATCGGCAGGCGGACTCTCAACCACTGCGCCACCAGGGAAGCCCAAAAAGTCTTTTCTAAATATTGCAATTAAATATTCTACAGCTTTCAACATTTAAATTTATTTTTCTTTCATCACTAATGTAAAGCTTCAGCACTTTGTCTGAAATTGGGTCATTTTCATTCCTTTCTGGAAAAGGTTTGCTCAACTCATTGTTGACAAAACCTACATATGGAAAGCAGAGTGTCTCAGAAGTTGCATATTAGTATTTTATATTTTTGTTGAGATTCACAATTTCCCTCTAGCAAACTCATATAGACACATTCTCATACTAGATGATAATGTATTCTATATATTAAAGAGAAATATATAAACAAATACATTTGAGAGACTGAGGAGGCATGAAGGCTGGAGGTAGGAAATGGAAGACTTTAATAAAATAATGTATTTTACAGTGGCATATAAAATTTCTCACAAAGCACAATGTTGGATAAAGGAAGCTCCAAAACTGTATGGATACCATAGTTTTTTTAAAAAAATTAACTCACACAAGCATGCACACGCACACACACAACCCCATTATACACATGATGGACACCATTATTTCTGTAGCTTAAGAGACATTTACTCTTTCTCTGTTCCTTTTCTTTTTTTCTCTTTGCCTTTCAGTTCAACTTTCTATTGACATATATTTAAGCTCACTAATTCTCTCCAGTCTGTTGATCAGCCCATTACAGATAGTTTTTCTTTACTAAAGTGTTTTCGATTTCTAGCACTTCCTTTTGAATCTGAGTTTTGTTTTGGTTTTTTTTTTGCGGTACGCGGGCCTCTCACTGTTGTGGCCTCTCCCGTTGAGGAGCACAGGCTCCGGATGCACAGGCTCAGCAGCCATGGCTCATGGGACCAGCCGCTCCGCGGCATGTGGGATCCTCCCGGACCGGGGCACGAACCCAAGTCCCCTGCATTGGCAGGCGTACTCTCAACCACCGCGCCACCAGGGAAGCCCTGAATCTGAGTTTTAATCTCTATTATCTGTTCTTGTATATTGTCCACTTTTTCCACTTGGGTCCTTAGCATATTAATCACAATTAAATTCCCTATCTGGTGATTCCAAAATCTCTGCCATGAGGGTCTGGTTCTGACCCTTGCTTTGTCTCTTCAGACTATTTTTTGCTTTTTAGCATAACTTGCAATTTTCTGTTGAAAGCCAGAGATGATATACCAGGTCAAAGGAACTGGGGTAAACAGTCCTTTAGTGTGAGGTTTTATGTTCATAAGGTTTTGTTACAGTTAGGTTTTGTTTACTCTTTGCTGCAGGTGTGATTTCAGAGGCAAAAATTTCCTCTAGGATCCTTGTTTTTGTCTCCCTTGTTTTCCCTAGAGATTCCTTCTTAAATAGGGCCTGAGGCTTACAGCTCTTCCTACTGTAACTCATTATTTTACAGAAGCCCTATTGATGTGGTGGTAGGTGTGTGGCAGGGCAGATGGCGGTAGGCATTCTACATTCCTATGATTAAGCTCCAGTCTTTTATTGAGACTGTGTCCCTGGACTGTGACCATCACAAGTGCTTCTCAGCTTTTTTCTTTTCCTCTCCCCTTAGGTGAGGCAGGAAGGCTAGAGGGAGCCAGATTTAGGTATTTCTCTTCCTCCAGGGAAGTTAGGTTCTGATAAAACCCAAGTCCATTAGACTCTGGTAAAAACAGCTTCCAATGAGGACAGGCCTCAGCTTATTTCAAAATGGTTACTTTTCCCTTCCCCCTGCTAAAAGCATGAATGGAATTTTACTCCAAATTATCTCCTGGTGGGGCTCCTGGAGGTAAAACTCAGGAAAGTGTGGAGGCCTTCCTAAGGTTGGGCTCCCAAAAGTTTCTCTCTCTCAAGCTAGTCTCCAACAATTGATTACCCTTTAAGTGTTCCTACCAAGGTACAGCAATGGCTTCTGCTCCCCATAACTGTGATTCTCTGTGTTTGCCTGTGTTCACAGTTTGGGGGCAGCAGTTTGCCCTGTGGCTTCCATTCTTTGATGAATCTATAGAGTTGGTAATTTTCAGTTTGTTCTGCTTTTTCCTTGTTGCAAGGATGGGAGTTCAGACTTCTAAGCTCTTTACATGCTGGACCTGGCTTTATAAAGGCTTATAATTTATAATATAATATTATAAATGCTTATACTATTCTTTAAACATTAAAAATTTGATTATTCAAGGACATAACCCCATCAGTCACATTTATCCTAGTTCAGCTACTGTGAAAACTTGTAGACTTTATTTTCCTGACCTGCTGGGAAACAAAACTGGTTCTCCTGACCTTCACAACATATATCCTACCTTCTGGTTCAAGCCTTGATCCAAAAAGGCCTATCTGTGGCTTGAGACATACCTGGTTTTCACTAACATATGAACACCTTGATTGGCAGGAATTGCTGGAAAATCATCATGAACGTGATTAGCAAGTCTGTCTTCACTATATTTGGCCAAAGGCCACATACCCACCATCAATTGAAAGGTTGCCTTCCCTCTGGAAATTTATGAAAGGAACAGGAAATTATGAGAAGCTGCAAAGTAGTTCTGTTTTATTTGTATGCCATTCCCTGAAAATACTTTTAACTAATTTGGCGGAAATTTGGGTGGAAAGTACCAAAACACTGCATACCAAAAATTAAATAAATGAAGGGAAGAGGATTAAAAAGTCAATGTTTTCTAAACTCAACCTTGAAAAATAATCTTGTTGAAAAGAGTTTGTTGTGATGCAGTCATGATGAATCACGCCAGTCAAACTAAAGGATTTGGGGGGTTGCTATTTTTAAGTTATATACTATATAGTGAGCTTGGCAGCATTCACACAGCCAAAACAAATTATCTGTACTTTTAAAATATTGTTAACAGACTGAGTCACCACATGTTCACACAGCCACTTTCAGTCCATGCTTTAACTATTTTTTAACTAAATGACGGAAGAGAATTACATTAAACTGCATCAAATTTTCATTCAATATTTGTCCTTAGTAGAAAGAAAATGCCTTCATGGATAAAATGACATAAAAGAAATAAAATACAAGCTCAACTTTAAGGGAGGTGGGGACTAATGGTCTGTGAAAATTTAATAGGCTTCAGTATGCCTACCACGCTGTACTCCATTTGTTCAAGAATGGAAGAAGCAGCAGCTCTGAGTAATGTGAATGAAGGTTATTAGCAATAATAATGGTTTGCTAGCTGATAAATTTGCAGATTAAGCAACGTCTGCCATTGAGGTTAGTAATATTTCAAAGATATTGCTCAAAAGAGAACAGAATGGGTATTTTATTTTTGTATCAAGAAAACTAGACTCTTTACCAAAGTGTGTGGCAGCAGACGTCTTGCTTCTCTCATTTTTCAATTTAATGGGCAGTGTGAATTCTACCTAGTACTGAAAATTTTATGACATTTTACTCATTCGATCATACAGTGCTCTAGAGTTATGCTCAAACTGTCTGCTACTCTGTTCTTGTTAAAGATCACGTCAGATAAAGTAACAACCTATTTCATATCCAGGTCAGTTTTATAATAAAAATAATGAATAATGTATGTAAGTTTCTCCACTGGAACTGCATTTTTGCCATTTCTGTAGTGAAAACAGCTAGTGCTAAATTTTCAAAATGGCCACTAGGTTTCCAACATTTGAGTTTTCATTTATAAGACAAAATACCTTTAGGAAAGAACCTTTGAAACTTTCATAAAGTAACCGCAGGGTGCCAAGTGTTCTGACTAGCTAGGCTGATGGTCAGAAATGTAGGTGTGGACCAACCATGCAATTATTTTGTTGATAACACTAGGAATTCAGAAAGGTCTCTAAGAACATGGCTCCACAGCTGAGTACACTGTGCATGTGGTTCAGTCTGATCTACACAACTTTGTGAATTGTCCATTATAAATGCCTTGTTTCATGACATCTTTTAGTGGAAGCCAGAACCACTCAAATTATATGATTAATTACATTCCTTTCCAATCACAATAACTATTTGATCTAAGCACACCCTATGGCAAATGCTGTCAGTAGTTCTGTGAACATAGAGTATTAGTAGCAACTCTCAGTACCGGCCAGTTTGGCTAAAATAACCAAATTTCCACTAAATCACTCAAGTAGATCTTGCCTAGATGACACGGAGGCATTATTTTCCAGATCCTATTCTAAAAAGCACAAGTAAAAGTATTTTGGAGAGAGATCAGCATACACTTTGACAATAGCTTGACTGAGACTGTGGTCCAAAGAGCCAGGAAGGAAGTAGCCCAGGGTAGCTGACAGTGCCTGAGCCCAACCCCCTCTGAATCACAATCCATTTAGGAAGCAAAAGGCCAACACCAGAGACTAGCAGACAGAGTACCTGAGTAGTCTGGAGGCTCAACTTAGGAAGGTAGTGATCACAGTTCATGATATAACCCCAGAAAAGTAAAGAAAAGGATCAAACCCAGGATTTGAAGATGAAGATGACAGTAAAGACAGAAACTCATGTACAACAAAAAAATTTCCTTAGTCCATTGGTTTTCAAATGTTGCTGCACCCTTGAATCACTGATGGGAAAATTATTTGAGAAACAGATGTTAAGCAGTTTACTTTAAAAAAGGGAGCTAAAGGTCTTCAAAAAGATCCGCAGTTTGTATCCAAGCCCCATTCCCTTTCCCTTTCGGAAACTGGCAGGCACGAATGTTCCTTTCCATTCCCACTTCAGCTTTGGCCTTACATTCAGCATAAAAGAAGAGTGTTCATAACTCTAGAAGCAAAGGAGACTAGCAGATTGCACAGGAGCCAATCAGGAGCATATTGTTTTCATTCCTGAAACATGGATTTTGCCTATACATTAAAGGTCTTCACCATAGGCACTCAAAGTGTGGTCCCAGACCAGCAGCTTCCAGATCACCTGAGAATATTTCAGAAATGCAAATTAACCGCAGACCTACTAAATCAGTAACTGAGGGTGGAGCTTGGCAATCTGCATTATAACAAACCCTCCAGATGATTCTGGTGCATTTTTCAAAGTCTAAGAAGCAATGGACTTTACAAAAATTTATGTAACCTATTCATTATTTTTTTCTTGAATTGGTGGCCAGTCCTATAATAAAACTGTAGATCATTAAGATTTTCAGATTCTACTATTTTTATCCTAAATTTTTATTCAAATATAATACAAACTCTGCCCTGGCCTGTCTGCATATTTTACTCAAAGTTTTAAAAGTCAGAGGGAACATTTATCAGTCTTACTAAAAGGAACCTGAAGTACTTGTACAGATAGGCCACATTCCCTGAGAATTTCTGAACCAGGAATGAGCCTGTAATTTTCTAGGACACCCCTTTTCTGTCTGCTGCCTTGTGAACAATCTGGAATAGCCATAAGAGGAGGAAGTCTCAAATCTGAGGGCCCGATTAAGCCTTTGGCTCCTCCTGTAACTAGAAGCGTGACAAGACAAATTCATGAGTCTCAATTTTCACATAAAGTGGAAATAATAAAGTAAAATGGAAAAAAAAACACTTCACATGGTGATAACTGAAAGAGATTTACATGGGGGAAAAAAGTCCTACCCAATGCTAATTTACACATTTTACTTTATAGTTCTGTGTATTGCTGTCTTAAACTACTCTGTGGTTAAAAGAATGTCCACCCTCCCCCCAAAGCTGTCCACATCCTAATCCCCAGACCTGTGATATATTACCTAACATGGCAGAAGGGACTCGGCAGATGTGATTAAGGTTAAGGACTCTGAGATGGGGAGAATATCCTGGATTACCCAGGTGGGCCCAATCTAAGTACATGAATTCTCGCAAGTGGAAAGTTGTCCCCAGCGGCAGTCAGAGTTTTAAGAACAGAAGAATGGTCAGGAACATGAACCTTGCTGCCTTTTAAAATGAATGAAGGGGGTCATGAGCCAGGGAATGCAGGCAGCCTCTAGAGGTTGGAAAAGGCAATGAAATAAATTTTTCCCTAAAACCTCCTAAAAAGAGTACAACCCTACTGACAACTTGATTTTAGACCAGTGACCCTCATGTTGGACTTCTTACCTTCAGAATTGTAGGATAATAAATTTGTGTTATTTTAAGCCATTAAAGTTGTGTTAATTTGCTATGGCAGCAGTAGGACACTAATATTCCTATACTTTTTCTAAGCTACTTTAAGATGTAGAACTGGGGTGTGCACAACAGGACCACTGACATCCAAACGGATCCCAGGAGCAGATTAATGGTGCAGAGAACCATCATTACAACACATAGGCAAGGTAGTTACTAGAGGTAAGCATTATGTACCCTCCTTTCAGAGCGTAAACTCATTTTAAGAAAACAGTCAAATCACAATTTGGCAATGAAGCCGGGCCTTTGAACTTTTTAACTTGCTTTTGAAAAGTAATGCTGCTTCTGTTTTTTGCAAGAGTTGAAATATGAAGTCTTAGCTGCCCTAGCTGCCACAAAACAGAGCTATACTTACCATGAAGTTCCCTACAGAGAAATCAGAAATTAGTGGACACAGCAGAACAAACAATAAGTTTTTTGACAGTGCCTGAACGATTTGTGTTTGTCTAACATTGTAGGGGAATGTGTAAGCAATGAACCATAAGTTTACTGATTTTTTTAAATATATGCACCCAACTGCCTCATCAGTGGAAATACATTCTAATAGTTTTAAAAAGAAATTGAAATATACCATGTTGATACTGTGTTTTGCCAAGACTGCAAACAACCAGGATCTCCCTTTCTGATTTTCAAGATTTATAATTTTAATATTTCACATACAAACATAAACTAGGGAAAATATGGGATTACAAAGAGGTTTAAGTAGCTTCTCTACAGACTAGAGAAATATTTCCGAGATGCTTACAGATGGCAATCTTCTCACTGCATCCACACATGGTAGAGAGTAGAGAGAGCAAGCTCCATGTCTCTTTTATAAGGGCACTAATTCTATTCATGAGGGCTCCACCTTCATGACCTAATTACCTCCCAAAGGCCCCACCTCCTAATACCATCACATTGGGTGTTAGGATTTCAACATATAAATGTGGGGCGAGGCGAGTACACAAACATTCAGCCCATAACAGAGAATAAATATTTAACCATTATACCCTCCCTAGCAAAGTCAGTGTTTCATGAAAGGAACGGTTTAACTGTGGGACCAAGTGGACTACCCTACAGGACCATTATGCAGGCCTACACAGAGTCTTGAGACATGCATATGGGATGAAGAATCTGACAGTCTATTAAGAGTGGAATGAGTGGGAGGGTGGATGTAAGGGATGCTGGCCTGTAGCCTTGCAGTACTTCACAACTCTTCTGTAAAAAAACTACTTAAGAAACTAGGCTGGAAGTCAGATTGTCTAGGGTTGGAATCCAGTACTATCACTTAATAGTTATACTTCCTCTAGAATTTCTCTCAGCTCCAGTTGCCAATCTGTAAGATGGAGATGTGCGTCTGACTATACGGCTGTCATCAGTATTAAATGAGACGATCTAAGTACTTACCTAATCCTGTACATGTAGTGAACATTCAATAATATTAAGTATTTTCAAAATTACTGATGACAATTATTATGCTGGGTCTGCTGCTAGAGTAACACAAGTTGGAGTTGAGAGAAACTCAGAGGGAAAAGGAACAACCTATGTTTTCTTCTTCCATCTTTTTTTTTTTTTTTTTTTTTTTAACCAAGGTGAATCACATGCTGGCCCAGACCTGGATTATGGAAGACACCAAGTCAGGGTCTCACGGGACAAAATATAAATAGCAGGCTGGTTGTCAGATATGTAAGTACAGGAAAAGAAGGTGAAGGGTGTCCCTGGGTATAATAGGTGGGCTGAACGACAAGGTTCTTGACCCCTAGACCGAGGAAAATTTGGCTTCAAGTAAAAACATTAAGCCTCACACACAAATAAAATGTGACCTTTTTCTGCATTCCCAAAATGAGAGTTGACACTATTTGGTTGTGTGTCCAATTCATGCCCCTTCTTCCTGATAGGTCCAAGCCCCCAGAAGTTAGTGCTCAGTGATATTAACACCAGGCCATCAGTAGCAATGAGTGGGTTCCAGAGCAAAGCTGAAATGGTCAGATTATCTTTTCCAGAGCCGCTTAAACTTTGAATATGGCTCAACCTACCACATGCACTCTAAGGAAAGGGGGGTGTAGCCATATCCCACCAACTAGATGTAGTAGAAGGGAGAATTTGTTTGCAAAAATATACGGTAAAACAGACATGCAGGGAGGAATAAAAACGAAGAATGGAAAGTCCCAATGGTTTTTCCTGTTTATGTTAGGTAACTGAGGCTGGATGAATTTCTGTCCCTGGACCTAAGGCTATGCCCCAGCACCCTCACTATTAATTTGCCTCATGACTTAAGAAGATCTCAAGTTTGTTTCCCTTACTTTGAATCAAAGAATTCAAACAATGTAATTACATAACCTCTGATAGTGAGCCATGGATTTTTGCCTCTATGATTACCCTCTAGCTCAATTTGAAAATATTGGTCCTTCCTCTTGAATAGTGAAAGTAATGGGCAGAAAGTATCATTATAGCTTCAACAGCCTATGCTGTTAAGTCATTAAAGGTTTTCATGTGTGTTGATGCTACTTTATAGATATAACAGTATGATACTCTAGCTGATTCCAAATAATAAACTTGAGCCGACTACAAAACCACGAAAATATCCTGAGCAATCTTAGTATCACTGAGATTTACATCGTGTAATATGAAGTCCAGATTACTGGTACTTTGTGAATACATTTATGTATATTTTTGTGTGTTTTAACATTGTTTGCCAAGTAAACGATGCACTACTTTTTTTCAAAAAAATACTTATATGTTAGTGGTTGTTTTAATAAGAATAACTGAAAAAAATCCAAAAGGAAGGTTAATGCCACAGCATACATTTTTATTGCTTTTTTAATGACTACGTATTAGTTTTTGTACACAAATCTCTTCCAATAGGGTGGAAAAAAACCACTTACCATATAAAACAATCAAAATGCAAGTCATAGAGTATAAAGACTTCACTCCCAAACGAAATTTCAACCTGTTCATGTATTTTGATTAACAGATTGCATTTGTTTCCAACACTTTCTGGTATCATATGAAATAAACTGTTACCAAGTTACATTCCAAATATCTATCACTATATTCATCAATAGGAGTTAATCCACGAAGACTGAAATTTCATACTATAATTATGTATTTTTGAAAAGAAATTATATATTTTAGATAAAAAGTATTTACAGCCAACCTATTTAGAATTACTAATACAGGGAAGAAAAAACAGATGAGCCATATTATCTATCTTTAAGTGACGTGATTTTTGGGGGGCCAAATATTTACTAATTTTAATAGCAGTTATATACTAAAATGCTAATATATTTTCATTGTATCACTGAAGAGGAAGATTCGTAGAGGAGTTTCAAACACTTTGAATTGGGGGGTACACACTTTGAGGGGTAAAATGCACACAATGTTTCATGAGCTCATATGTCTAGTAACAGTATGGATTACAGTCCAGCCTCCTCTCTTGGCTGAGAGAGGAGGCTAGCCTAGAGTTGCAGGTTGTGAAGCCAAAGTTAATTACTGTCTATGTCCTGAACAGCCACAAGCTAGGAAACCAGAAGAAATCTGAACAAGTAGAAAAAGCACAAACCAAATTAAGTACCCCAAATTAAGCAAGACTTAGTCAAAAGGTGGGACTTCGCAAGTACCTCTGGACAGAAGTAATAAGTGGAATGACCAAGTCCATTACAAGTTACAGGGGACCACACTCCTCTCCCCTGCCAGGAGGGAATAGCTCTGGGGTTTCCCTAAATGATCTAATGCTGTGTTCTCCACCCAGGAAGTACATTAAATCACCTGAGGAGCTTTAAAAAAAATACTAATACCTTTGTTTCACTCAAGACCAATTTAGTCAGAATCTCTAGGGGTTCAAAAAACACAACAAGCATTGAGAACTACTAATTAAATGGCAAAAATTACCCAACTCAGGGAAATGCTGATGGTGAAAGGTAGGTTCCTACAAGGAATCCCCTGCAAGCAAAACTTCCCAGGGGAGTGTGCACAAAGCTGATAAGGTCACAGGGCTTGTAGGTTCACCAGCAGCCATGTGGGGAGGGAGCTCCCAGGCACTAAGCCAGTTCAGAGGACATGCTTAGCACTGTAAAGCAGAAAAAGATTACATAAACTTGTTCATAACCTGATGTCTATAATGAAGTATATTCCAAAATGAATTATCACAAAATGGTTATGACTTAATACCCACGTAGGTGCCTATTAAAACCAAACAATAAGAGATGCTCTAAATTCTTTCCAGCTTCAATCCAAGGCATAATATAGGGGGGAGAGTTTCCTTTTGTCTCACATTCATTGAAAGGATCTTAATTTCTAAAATCTGCTTTTGTCCCAAATGTTCAGAAGTTCATACATGCAAAAATAAAATAAAAAAACCTAAGAAGCTGATCCTTAGAGCTGCAATATTTTTCCATCCTGAAAAGCAGCAGGCTTCTGTGTATTTCTAGATGTTTTTCTCCTAAAATGTGCATCTGACAAGCAAAATGAGATGCTATCCCCTCCTCTGTCTGAGAGTCAGAAAAGGGGCTTCCAGCCTTTGCCCTAAGGAGGTAAGAGCCTTCTTGGAATGTGTCCATCATTAAAACAGTGCTTGAGGGCATTTACCTGCTCATAATTTAATTACTGTTCTCCTCCTGTTATTTATGTTAACCCTATGGAAGTCAAGCCCACTGTTAGCAATTAATTATTTTCATTGTTTATCAAGATATTTGGGTTTCGACCAAAGAAATAAACTGCTTTATAAAATTCATCATATCCACTAGCAGTACAGCGAAATCAATCCCTTTACACCACTGTTGCTGGAGGACAAGATAAACATGCCACACGGGCTAACGTTTTAGCCTGAGTCAGCATAATAATTATGTTATTAGACAATTCTATTGTACCGATTAGCATACATCAGCATATAAATCAACTTCAGTGTCAGAGCCAAAACCTTTCCCTAACTGTGGATACACTGGTGCAGTTCCCTACCTGCCCCCACTTCCTTTCTGCCAGAGGAAGCTGGGAAACTTAGAGTCAAAGAAGGGCTTATTTTTGCAACATCACTTCAGTCTGGAAAAGACAAGGTTTACTTTGTAAATAAACTATTTTCCTGTAAATAAACTTGAGGAGGTCAATTCTGCAAAACAGGGGAAGAAAAAGGAGCACATAATGCATTGGACAGTGTGGGGAGGATTCAACATTAAAGTGTGGGTCTGGTGTGTGTCTAGTCTAGGGTGAAAGATAAGAGATCACTGGATAGTTTTGAAATGTGAAAGAAGACAGAAGTTCATTCTCTTAAGGGCCTCCTTGAGGAGAGAGATTAAACCTTGGATGTCCTTGAAATTCAGTACTTTTTTCTCTGTTCTAAAAGCTCTATTAGAGAAAAACTTTCCTTCCTCAAACCTCCACCCTTTCTATTCTCTTTACCTGTAATTTAGCAAATTCCATTTTTATTTACCTATGGTTAATATTTACTTTTATGTTGTAATGTCTCAGGAGACAGAAAGCGCATCTTATTGATTACTGCACGTCTCATGATGCCTAATACTCAATATGTTTCTGTTCATTGTTTGCTTTGCTCAGCGTAGGTAATAAGGTATCTGAAAAATTTACTCAGAGCATCTCCAAGTAGAAGAGATGAATGGAAGCTCCTATGCCAGCAGGTGTCACCTCCGAGATTTGGCATGTGCAAATAACCATGTGTATTATGGAAAATAAATATATTTTGACATATAGAAGGTCAAATTACATAACCAAACAGGTAATTAATCTTATAAATAAAATCATTTTTCTAAACTATGAATAGTAATTGCTTAAATGGTAAAGGTCCATGACTTGGAGCCACACATTCTAAAGTATGCTTGGACCAAGACTGTATAAATTTTTTTTAAGCCTTGCTCTTTAGCACGTCCAGTTTCACCTTTGAATATGCCCTATTCACTATCATTCCTACTTTATGACCTTCATCGTGTGAAGCTAACATAGCAGGAACTCTAAGCACTTTGAACAGAGACTGCATTGTATTCAAATATATCTTGATTTATGCAATACATCTTGGTGTACGCAATACATCTTAGTTAGCATAATTACAACGATAATGATAATTATCTTGTTTAAATTGTTTATCTTTCTTTTCTCTATGTAGAACTTCTTGGTGGCTACCAGATATTTCTATAAATCTGAATTCAACAGTCCATACATTTTGTTGTATGTAAGTACGAACATGTGTAAAGAACAGATTGCAAAGCAAGGTTAAAGTAATCAATGCTCAAATGCACCAAATGCATTCATGTGCCTATAAGAAATTCTATATATTATAACTGATAGCTACTTAATACTAAAAGATGAAAACCAAAAATCCATTTTAACAAGAATGTGCTAATTTTTTTAGAATTTATTCAGTATATGAATAAATGCAAAAGCAAAAATAGCATATAAAGATTTATACAGAATTGCATGCTTTAATTCTTGAGCTCAGGGGGATGATGACCACTATGGTGAAATAAAGAATGGTGATATTAATTCATTTATCAAAAAAAGACTACATGTCAAAGACAAATAGCCTCCACAAATTACTCATGTAGGATACTAGTTGTTATATGTCACAAGTGAAAGTTGTGCCACTATTGACTTTTCAGATATAAGAAAAGCTCTACCATTAGAAGTCAAACTCCTCTAGTATGTATATATGCTACTGGTTCAGTATCAACCATCCTTCCAGCCCTTCCTGCTGTGAATGGCCCCTGAACATCAACTGATGGTTGTGGTTTGCATGTGGTCATAAGGAGGAATGTTTTTCTTGTTAAACTGATACACACAAACCGTCTACAAAAAGCATCAATACTTAAATGAATGCCCATGGATTACCGTAATAATAACTCACATCTGAAATTTTGGCACCAAATATTTCAAAGTGTAATCTGTAGTCTACTTTTCTTGAATCAATTACTTCACTGTTTCATTAAAACGTTATGTCAAAGCTGTAAGTTAAAAGTGCTACTAAATGACTAAAATACTACCTAACTCCTTTCATGTGCCTTTGCATTTGTTTGCAAAGCTATGTGAAATAGGCTTCTGGGGAAATGGTATATTAATGTGCATTTGTAGTAATTCATATTGCTGAGTTACATGAAGTAATAAAATGGCATTTCCTCTAATTTACTGAAGGACAAGGTTCTCATCAGGAACCGAAAGAAATGACATTTTTATAAAAAATGTGAACCTAGACTAACAGTCAAGAGTAAGGAATATGTATATATTTTCAGGTTTTTTTATATTTGTCAGCATTCACACTATCACTCAACCTCAAGCACTTTACCTATTAGCACTTTATTACAAGAAAAAAACAAATTGATAGCAATGATGAAAAATGAAAAAGATTAAGTTCAGACATGAGTCACAGGAGGAATCCTGTTGACATCTGGTTCTAGCTATAGAATGGAGCTTGAGGTACAGGTTATGTAGTTAACTTAAATTTGTGAATGGCATGATGTTGTAGTCTAAAATATAAAGTACAATCTAGACTAGGAAACCCAGATTAAACCAATTACTGAATGAAATTATCCATTATATGTTAAGTATCTGTTAAGCACATTAGTTTATTCACTCCCAGGTTAATATGCTATTTACTACACAGTATGTTTAACAGTCAAGCGTTCTCAAATAAATTATCGCTAATTTTATAAAAAATATACTTAAGTATGTTTTACATTTTTCATTTTCTCTAATGCATTGAGCTTTCTGCAGAAAAACTTGTTGCAGAACAATGTTCCTGGTGAGCACTGGTGTTGGAAAAACTATCCAAAATCCAAATTACACCATTTTGAAGGTAGTGAAGAATTACCAAGGCTGTGGACTTGAGAGACCCTGACCCCAGAGAAAATGGAAGTACAAAGGACAGAGCCCAACATTCACTACTGCTTTTCCGTTTAAAATCATTTGCTAATTTGCAAAGGGCAGGGGCTGAAAAACTGAACAGAGCTTCTCATGGGGATGGGGCAACAAACTGGAGTTGAGGGACATCAAGGAGAAGGGGTCCTAAGAAACACCCCAGTTGGGACCCATGAATGTTGATATTACAAATGACCAAACAAGCCTATATACCAAATGCTTACATTTGTATTTGTGTGCATATGTATACAATATGCACACATACTTACTTCAAAGTTGAAACACATGAGTAGCCCTAAGACGGAACTGCAATTCTACAGCTGCACTGAATTGAGTTGAACATAATCTATCCCTCCTCTCTGCCTGAAGGAAGCAAAAGTGAATTCTCTCAAAAAAAAAAAAATATTCAGAGACTAAAATTACCCCTAAAATTTTTCATACATTATGGAAAGAGAACATTCCATTAAATTTTTTCAGGCATATCATAAAAAAGAACAAATTAATCAAGGCCAAAATAGAAAAAACCCAACAGAAACAAACCCATGGTAGAGACAGATATTGAAATTATCTGACATAAATATGGTGAGTACTGTCATGTGGTTACATAACAAGGTAGAGAACTTCAGTCAAGAGCTGAAAACTATAAAAATTAATCAAATAGTCATTCTAGAAATGAAAATTTTACAATGGTTAAAATTTAAGTAACACACTGTGACTCTAGGCATGTAATTATATTGAGTATTACACTAAATTCTATCCAAATGAGATTAATATCATCCTTTTCCTAGTAAGTATACATTGCTAGTAAGTACAAATTAGCCAAAGTTTCTTTGGCTAATCTTCCTGAAAATTACTCCATTGGTACATGAATTTCATCCTTACACTCAAATACAGGTTGTGATTTTCATTCTCCACCTATGAAAGTATCATTTTTTATACATATGTGTCAGACCACTTGAAAATTTCATTTTTCCAAGTGTATTAAAAACGAGTCCAGAGGCAGGATCAAGATTGTGAAGTAGGAAGATCCTGAGCTCACCTCTTCCCACAGACACACCAAAACTACTACTACATAAAGAACAACTCTGAGAACAACCTGAAGACTAACAGAAAAGCTCTTCTACAACTAAGGATATAAAGAAAAAACTATCAAGATGGGTAGGAGAAGCAGAGACAAAATCTAGTCAGGACCTACACCCCTGCTGTAGCAACCCACAAGCAAAAGGGGCTATCACAAAGGCAGAGGTCCTCCCTAAGGAGCAAGGGGTTCAAGCCCCATATGAGGCACCCCAGCCCTGGGAACCGCATCAGGAAGATGAGCTCTGTTAACATCTGTCTTTGAAAACCAAAGAGGTTTATAATCAGGAGAACCTGAGTGCTGTAGAAAACCACGACTTCACACTTAAAGGGCTTATACGCAAATTCACTTGCTCTGAGACCCAGCACAGAAGCAGGCATTTGAAAAGTACTTGGGCCACACAAGAAAATGATTCACGGACTAACTGTAGGCAAAGTGCCAAAGGTCAAGGATCTGTTGGAACTTTCTCCAGGGACTGAAGCACTGGAAGGTGGCATTTTTCAAATTCTCCCTCTACCTAGCTAGCTCAGTGCTGGCAGGTACCATTTCTGACATTTGCCACCTATCTTTCTAGTACCACTTACCCCACCCCAGAATTCCCCTGTGACTCACACCCAATCCAACCACCCTGGCAAGGGCCCCTTCAAAGTGGCACCCACCCTGGGGGTCCAATCCCACCCAGTAGGGTACCCACAACAGCCACAGACTGGCCTCACAGAGAGCTGTGCCAGAGGCCACCCCTGCACACCTGTGTACCACAGCAGCCAAGCAAGCACAGCACCAATAAAACAGGTGGGCCCACTCTAACTCCCTGGAGTTTCTGGTTCTGGTGACCAGTGGGGCATTGCTCTTCTGAGTCCCACAGGAAACCTTCCACAAAAGACCACACCTTCAAGACCAGAAGACATTGCTGATCTACCTCAAACTAAGGAACAGAGAGGCAAAAAAAGGAGATAAAGGAGTACGTTCCAAACAAAAGAAAAAGACAAAACCTCAGGAAAAGAACCAAACAAAACAGAGATAAGTAACTTACCTGACAAAAAATTCAAAGTAATGGTCATAAAAACACTCACTGAACTCGGGAGAATAATGGATAAAAACAGGGAGAACTTCAGTAAAGAAAGAGAAAAACTAAAAAAGAACCAATCAGATCGGAAGAATACAATAATTGAAATGAAAAACACACTAGATGGAATAAACAGCAGAATAGATGATAAAGAAGACTGGATAGGGCTTCCCTGGTGGCGCAGTGGTTGGGAGTCCGCCTGTCGATGCAGGGGACACAGGTCCGTGCCCCTGTCCAGGAGGATCCCACATGCCGCGGAGCGGCTGGGCCCGTGAGCCATGGTCGCTGAGCCTGCGCATCCGGAGGCTGTGCTCCGCAACGGGAGAGGCCGCAGCAGTGAGAGGCCCATATACGGCCAAAAAAAAAAAAAGAAAAAAAGAAGACTGGATCAGCAATCTAGAAAACAGGGTAGTGGAAACCAACCAATCAGGAAAGCAAAAGAAAAAAAAAAAATGATAACAGACAACCTGGGAGAGAGGGGGAAGATGGTGGAAGAGTAAGAGGCGGAGATCACCTTCCCCCCCACAGATACATCAGAAATACATCTACACGTGAAACAACTCCTACAGAACACCTACTGAACGCTGGCAGAAGACCTGAGACCTCCCAAAAGGCAAGAAACTCCCCACGTACCTGGACAGGGAAAAAGAAAAAAGAATAAACAGAGACAAAAGGATAGGGACGGGACCCGCACCAGTGGGAGGGAGCCATGAAGGAGGAAAGGTTTCCACACACTAAAAGCCCCTTCGTGGGCGGAGACTGTGGGTGGCGGAGCGGGGAGCTTCGGAGCTGCAGAGGAGAGCGCAGCAACAGGGGTGCAGAGGGCAAAGCGGCGAGATTTCTCCACAGAAGATTGGTGCCGACCAGCACTCACCAGCCCGAGAGGCTTGTCTGCTCACCCGCCGGGTCGGGCGTGGCTGGGAACTGAGGCTCGGGCTTCGGTCAGAGCACAGGGAGAGGACTGGGGTTGGCGGTGTGAACACGGCCTGCAGGGGGTTAGTGCACCACGGCTAGCCAGGACGGAGTCCGTAGAAAACACTGGACCTGCCGAAGAGGCAAGAGACTTTCTCTTCCCTCTTTCTTTCCTGGTGCGCCAGGAGAGGGGATTAAGAGCGCTGCTTAAAGGAGCTCCAGAGACGGGTGTGAGCCGCGGCTAACAGCACGGACCCCAGAAACGGGCATGAGACACTAAGGCTGCTGCTGCCGCCACCAAGAAGACTGTGTGCGAGCACAGGTCACTCTCCACACCTCCCTTCCGGGGAGCCTGTGCAGCCCGCCACTGCCAGGGTCCCGGGATCCAGGGAAAACTTCCCCGGGAGAACGCACAGCACGCCTCAGGCTGGTGCAACGTCACGCCGGCCTCTGCCGCCGCAGGCTCGCCCCGCACTCCATACCCCTCCCTCCCCCCGGCCTGAGTGAGCCAGAGCCCCCTAATCAGCGGGTCCTTTAACCCCGTCCTGTTTGAGCAAGAACAGACGCCCTCCGGCGACCTACACACAGAGGCAGGGCCAACTCCAAAGCTGAACCCCGGGAGTTGTGCAAACAAAGAAAAGAAAGGGAAATCTCTCCCAGCAGCGACAGGAGCAACGGATGAAATCTTCACAATCAACTTGATGTACCCTGCATCTGTGGAATACCTGAAGAGACAACGAATCATCCCAAATTGAGGAGGTGGACTTTGAAAGCAAGATTTATTATTTTTTCCCCATTTTCCTCTTTTTGTGAGTGTGTATGTGTATGCTTCTGTGTGAGATTTTGTCTGTATAGCTTTCCTTTCACCATTTGTCCTAGGGTTCAACCCGTCCATTTTTTATTTGTTGGGTTTTTTTTTTACCTTCTAAAAACTATTTTCTTAATATTTTTTATTTTAATAACTTTATTTTCTTTTACCTTACTTTATTTTCCTTTACCTTCTTTCTTTCTTTCTACTTTTTCTCCCTTTTATTCTGAGCCGTGTGGATGAAAGGCTCTTGGTGCTGCAGCCAGGCATCACTGCTGTGCCTCTGACGTGGGAGAGCCAACTTCAGGACACTGGTCAACAAGAGACCTCCCAGCTCCACGTAATATCAAACAGTGAAAATCTCCCAGAGATCTCCATCTCAACACCAACACCCAGCTTCACTCAATGACCAGCAAGCTACAGTGCTGGACACCCTATGCCAAACAACTAGCAAAACAGAAATACAACCCAACCCACTAGCAGAAAGGCTGCCTAAAATCATAATAAGCCCACAGACACCCCAAAACACACCACCAGACGTGGACCTGCCCACCAGAAAGACAAGATTCAGCCTCATTCACCAGAACACAGGCACTAGGTCCCCTCCACCAGGAGGCCTACACAACACACTGAACCAACTTTAGCCACTAGGGACAGACATCAAAAATAACGGGAACTAAGAACCTGTAGCCTGCAAAAAGGAGACCCCAAACACAGTAAGATAAGCAAAATGAGAAGACAGAAAAACACACAGCAGATGAAGGAGCAAGGTAAAAACCCACCAGACCTAACAAGTGAAGAGGAAATAGGCAGTCTACCTGAAAAAGAATTGAGAGTAATAATAGTAAAGATGATCCAAAATATTGAAAATATAATAGAAAAAATGTAAGAAACATTTAACAAGGACCTAGAAGGACTAAAGATGAAATAAGCAACGATGAACAACACAATAAATGAAATTAAAAATACTCTAGATGGGAACAATAGCAGAATAACTGAGGCAGAAGAACAGATAAGTGACCTGTAAGATAAAATAGTGGAAATAACTACTGCAGAGCAGAAAAAAGAAAAAAGAATGAAAAGAACTGAGGACAGTCTCAGAGACCTCTGGGACAACATTAAACGCACCAACATTTGAATTATAGGGGTTCCAGAAGAAGAACAGAAAAAGAAAGGGACTGAGAAAATATTTGAAGAGATTATAGTTGAAAACTTCCCTAGTATGGGAAAGGAAATAGTTAATCAAGTCCAGGAAGCACAGAGAGTCCCATACAGGATAAATCCAAGGAGGAACACGCCAAGACACATATTAATCAAACTGTCAAAAATTAAATACAAAGAAAGCATATTAAAAGCAGCAAGGGAAAAACAACAAATAACACACAAGGGAATCCCCATAAGGTTAACAGCTGATCTTTCAGCAGAAACTCCGCAAGCCAAAAGGGACTGGCAGGACATATTTAAAGTGATGAAGAAGAAAAACCTACAACCAAGATTACTCTACCCAGCAAGGATCTCATTCAGATTTCATGGAGAAATTAAAACCTTTACCGACAATCAAAAGCTGAGAGAGTTCAGCACCACCAAACCAGCTTTACAACAAATGCTAAAGGATCTTCTCTAGGTAAGAAACACAAGAGAAAGAAAACACCTACAACAACAAACCCAAAACAATTAAGAAAATGGGAATAGGAACATACATATTGATAATTACCTTAAATGTAAATGGATTAAATACTCCCACCAAAAGACACAAACTGGCTGAATGGATATAAAAATAAGACACATATATACTCTGTCTACAAGAGACTCACTTCAGACTTAGAGACACATACAGACTGAAAGTAAGGGGATGGAAAAAGATATTCCATGCAAATGGAAACCAAAAGAAAGCTAGAGTAGCAATTCTCATATCAGACAAAATAGACTTTAAAATGAACCCTAGTAGAAGAGACAAAGAAGGACGCTACATAATGATCAACGGATCGATCCAAGAAGAAGATATAACAATTGTAAATATTTATGCACCCAACATAGGAGCACCTCAATACATAAAGCAAATACTAACAGCCATAAAAGGGGAAATCGACAGTAACACATTCATAGTAGGGGACTTTAACACCCCACTTTCACCAATGGACAGATCATCCATAATGAAAATAAATAAGGAAACAAGCTTTAAATGATAAGGAAATAAATAAGGAAATAAGCTTTAAATGATACATTAAACAAGATGGACTTAATTGATATTTATAGGACATTCCATCCAAAACCAACAGGATACACATTTTTCTCAAGTGCTCATGGAACATTTTCCAGGATAGATTATACCTTGGGTCACAAATCAAGGCTTGGTAAATTTAAGAAAACTGAAATTGTATCAAGTATCTTTTCGGACTACAACGCTATGAGACTAGATATCAATTACAGGATAAGACCTGTAAAAAATACAAACACATGGAGGCTAAACAATACACTACTTAATAACGAAGTGATCATTGAAGGAATCAAAGAGGAAATTAAAAAATGCCTAGAAACAAATGACAATGGAGACACGACGACCCAACACCTATGGGATGCGGCAAAAAAAATTCTAAGAGGGAAGTTTATAGCAATACAACCCTACCTTAAGAAACAGGAAACATGTCGAATAAACAACCTAACCTTGTACCTAAAGCAATTAGAGAAAGAAGAACAAAAAAACCCCAAAGTTAGCAGAAGGAAAGAAATCATAAAGATCAGATCAGAAATAAATGAAAAAGAAATGAAGGAAATGATAGCAAAGGTCAATAAAAATAAAAGCTGGTTCTTTGAGAAGATAAACAAAATTGATAAACCATTATCCAGACTCATCAAGAAAAAAAGGAAGAAGACTCAAACCAATAGAATTAGAAATGAAAAAGGAGAAGTAACAACTGACACTGCAGAAATACAAAACATCATGAGCGATTACTACAAGCAACTCTATGCCTATAAAATTTACAACCTGAAAGAAATGGACAAATTCTTAGAAATGCACAACCTGCCAAGACTGAATCAGGAAGAAATAGAAAATATGAACAGACCAATCACAAGCACTGAAATTGAAACTGTGATTAAAAATCTTCCAACAAACAAAAGCCCAGGACCAGATGGCTTCACAGGCGAATTCTATCAAACATTTACATAACAGCTAACACCTATCTTTCTCAAACTCTTCCAAAATATAGCAGACGGAGGAACACTCCCAAACTCATTCTACGAGGCCACCATCACCCTGATACCAAAACCAGACAAGGATGTCACAAGGCAAGAAAACTACAGGCCAATATCACTGATGAACATAGATGCAAAAATCCTCAACAAAATACTAGCAAACAGAATCCAACAGCAGATTAAAAGGATCATACACCATGATCAAGTGGGTTTATTCCAGGAATGCAAGGATTCTTCAATATACACAAATCAATCAATGTGATACACCATATTAACAAATTGAAGGAGAAGAACCATATGGTCATCTCCATAAATGGAGAGACAGCTTTCGACAAAATTCAACACCCATTTATGATAAAAACCCTCCAGAAAGTAGACACAGAGGGAACTTTCCTCAACATAATAAAGGCCATATATGACAAACCCACAGCCAACATCATCCTCAATGGTGAAAAACTGAAAGCATTTCCACTAAGATCAGGAACAAGACAAGGTTGCTCACTCTCACCACTCTTATTCAACATAGTTTTGGAAGTTTTAGCCACAGAAATCAGAGAAGAAAAGGAAATAAAAGGAATCCAAATCAGAAAAGAACAAGTAAAGCTGTCACTGTTTGCAGATGACATGATACTATACATAGAGAATCCTAAAGATGCTACCAGAAAACTACTAGAGCTAATCAATGAATTTGGTAAAGTAGCAGGATACAAAATTAATGCACAGAAATCTCTGGCATTCCTATATACTAATGATGAAAAATCTGAAAGAGAAATTAAGGAAACACTCCCATTTACCATTGCAGCAACAACAACAAAAAATACCTGGGAATAAACCTACCTAGGGAGACAAAAGACCTGTATACAGAAAACTATAAGACACTGATGAAAGAAATTAAAGATGATACCAACAGATGGAGAGATATACCATGTTCTTGGATTGGAAGAATCAATACTGTGAAAATGGCTATACTACCCAAAGCAATCTACAGATTCAACACAATCCCTATCAAATTACCAATGGCATTTTTTTTTTTTTACAGAACTAGAACAAAAACTCTTAAAATTGGTATGGAGACACAAAAGACCCCGAATAGCCAAAGCAATCTTGAGGGGAAAAAACGGAGCTGTAGGAATCAGACTCCCTGACTTCAGACTATACTACAAAGCTACAGTAATCAAGACAATATGGTACTGGCACAAAAACAGAAACATAGATCAGTGGAACAAGACAAAGCCCATAGATAAACCCACGCACCTATGGTCAACTAATCTATGACAAAGGAGGCAAGGATATACAATGGAGAAAAGACAGTCTCTTCAATAAGTGGTGCTGGGAAAACTGGACAGCTACATGTAAAAGAATGAAATTAGACATTCCTTAATACCATACGCAAAAATAAACTCAAAATGGATTAGAGACCTAAATGTAAGATCAGACACTATAAAACTCTTAGAGGAAAACATAGGAAGAACACTCTTTGACATAAATCACAGCAAGATCGTTTTTGATCCACCTCCTAGAGTAATGGAAATAAAAACAAAAATAAAGAAATGGGACCTAATGAAACTCCAAAGCTTTTGCACAGCAAAGGAAACCATAAACAAGACAAAAAGACAACCCTCAGAATGGGAGAAAATATTTGCAAACCAATCAATGGAAAAACAATTAATCTCCAAAATATATAAATAGCTCATGCAGCTCAATAATAAAAAAAAAACAAATAACCCAATCCAAAAATGGGCAGGAGACCTAAATAGACATTTCTCCAAAGAAGACATATAGATGGCCAAGAAGCACATGAAACGCTGTTCAACATCACTAATTATTGGAGAAATGCAAATCAAAACTACAATGAGGTATCACCTCACACCAGTTAGAATGGGCATCATCAGAAAATCTACAAACAACAAATGCTGGAGAGACTGTGGAGAAAAGGGAACCCTCTTGCATTGTTGGTGGGAACGTAAATTGATACAGCCACTATGGAGAACAGTATGGAGGTTCCTTAAAAAACTAAAAATAAAATTACCATATGATCCAGCAATCCCACTACTGGGCATATACCCAGAGAAAACTATAATTCAAAAAGAGACATGCACTCCCATGTTCATTGCAGCACTATTTACAATAGCCAGGTCATGGAAGCAACCTAAATGCCCATTGACAGACAAATGGATAAAGATGTGATATATATATACAATGGAATATTACTCAGCCATAAAAAGGAATGAAATTGGGTCATTTGTTGAGATGTGGATAGATCTAGAGACTGTCATACAGAGTGAAGTACGTGAGAGATAGAAAAACAAATATTGTATATTAACGCATATATGTGGAACCTAGAAAGATGGTACAGATGAACCAGTTTGCAGGGCAGAAATTGAGACACAGATGCAGAGAACAAACGTATGGACACCAACCAAGGAAAGGAGCGGGTGGGCGGTGGTAGTGGTGGTGTGATGAATTGGGCAATTGGGATTGACATGTATACACTGATGTGTATAAAATTGATGACTAATAAGAACCTATTGTATAAAAGAAATAAATTAAATTAAATTTTAAAAAAAATCCAGGCACTAGATGGTAATCAGTAAGCATTGGAAAACTGAGAAAGAATCACTCCAAGTTCCAAAAGAATAGGTCACTATATTTGAAAGATAGATTGGGAGAAGATTCAGCACTGAGAAATGCAAAGCAATAATCGGTTTTGAAAGAAGTAATAAGCTTATCTGTGTGGATTTAGTAAAATATACCTTCTCATCCTGCTCCAATTAACTTACTAGAAAACATTGAATAATTTTGAGCAATCATATGTGATTTAATAACTTCCACCCTCCCACTCTTACCAGACTTTATATAAAATTGACATCTTTGAAGTTTGTCTTCTTTGAAAGTATTAAATATTGGGATAAAGAAAATTAGAATGTAGAAATTCTTCTTGATTAGCTGTAGATCATCTGAAAAAAATATAGCTAAGCTTTGAATAGCATCTTTCTTAAAAAAACATGACAGAACTCAATATCCATGAAAGAGATAAATTTATATAAATATGAAGATGTGGTATTTGTGAATAAATGACCATTGCTTCTCACAACTAGATTTTTTACTGTTACACATTATTAAAACACAGAATTTTTTTAAATGTCATTATATGTGAACTAAAAATTCTATCTCCACAAATATTAACAATTAGCTTAAATATATCTCATCCTAAATGATATCACAATATCTCCATGTGTAGCCAATTTAAGATTTATCAGCTCATAAAAATTCCAATTAAATGCATTACAAAACTATCAGGGTAGTCATTGCATCATGAATACTATAAAGATTCTCATATGCTATTTAACTCAACTGCTGCTTACCTTTACAGATTAAGGATTATATGTGTATATACATAATTTTTAAAATTATTTTAAATATTTCTATTCATGCTTGGAGCGGGGAGAAAAGAGATATCCAAAGTATATCTTAGATGCTAATATTTATATAATACAGACTATTTGGGTAATATGGTTTAACATTATTTAGTAATTTATTAATTCAGGTAAGACTGCCTAATTCAACCCCAAGGCCTGAATGCTCTGTACATTTTTAAATCAAACAACACTGACAACGTTAACAGAAATATGACACAAAGTAAAGCAGAATATACTTTATCTTTCTATATCTATTTATATAGCTATATTAATCTGAATAGGCTAGGTTATGCTGCAGTTACAAACAATCTTTCGTTGTTTCAGGGACTCAGGCTGAGAGAGGCTTCAACTCCATGTTACAAAAATTGCCAAGACAAAGTAGAGAGGGGGGACAGAAGGAGAGTAGACAATTCTGTACCACTCACCAACTCTCAAATTTTTGCTTCTGCTCACATTCCATTGGCCAAACCAAATGGATGACATATCTAATTTCTTCAACTTACGGGGAGAATGTCAGTCCTATCATATGCCCAGAAACTGGGGAGTCAATGACATTTGGTGAACAGCACTAATCATTACTATAATAGTCAAATACATGCCAAGCACCGTGTTAGTTACTACAGGCATACATGCTATAAACAGAGAAGTATATAGGCTTTTAATTTAAGAGTATATATCATCAAAACTGTTCCTCAAAGTCTTTAATTTTACATTTCTTATTTTGTCCTCCCAAAAGATTATTGGAAATTTTTTATTTAGTTGAAAATGTCAGGGAAAAAAAGGTCTCATACCAAAAAGACATTACTTTTTAAAATATTTCTTTTAACTACAGTTTTTCCTAAATTAAACAGTTTGAAATCAAATTATTCTTGGTACAAGTGATTCATAATTACTCTTGGTACACTGATCCATTCAATCAACATTTATGAAGTTCCCACAGTTCATAAGCTCAGAGCTAGTTGTTATGCAAGCTTTAAAGATATCTCTAAGTTTCCCTACCACAAGCTACTTAAAATTGCATTACTCAATTTCTTACTGAATGATGACTTAAATCCATCTGTGTGGAGTGTCTTGGGTTCTAATACAGCACTACAGGTCCAGGTATGTAATTGAGATACATACAGTTTTTTGGTGGGTTCTTTTGTTTTTGTTTTTTACAGAGAATCAGCAGTATTACATCAGTTATCTAGTACAAACAATTAAAGCAAACACTATTAAAATCTCATTGTAGCAGAATAGTTTTAAAGAATCAGCTAACCAAATAATATTTTTAAATAGTGTTAGATTGGAAGAGCTATCTAGTGGGAAATCACAAGGCTGTGTTCTATTCAATGTTTTGCCAAAGTCTAAATTCTCGATATAAAAGCAGTACGCAAATTCATGATGACAAAGAGCATAGACAAAGCATAAGAAAAAGCCAGCATCATGTGTTTCCTTGTTCAGCAATAATCTGGAAGCCAACACCTGTGATTTATTCCATTTTTAACTCTATCATCATAGCACTATTCCTAGCTTGTTTCCTCAGAATTCTAAATTAGCTTCCACTCTTGAGAATTTTGAAATGTTTGTTTCCAAGAAAGTAATTTGGTCATCTTAGGCCTTGACTCATGCAAACTCTAAAACACTATGTACGGAAAATATTATCTGAGTTAAATGTGACACAGGCTAGTGAAGTATAAGGATCTATATTCTCAATGGCATCAAACTCTTCCAAAGTCCTAGAGATGTCATAGAAGTATGTTCACATGGTCATATGCTTTTACAAAATTTTTACAAATGAGATTTTAGCCACTTTCAATTAAGACCACTGGCTCTTTTCACTGCTTCTGCTCTGTGGTTCTTCCCATATTCTGGGTGCCATTAAACTGGCTACAAGCATTGTTTTGATATTCAGCTAAGGCACAACTGATTTTGAGAACAAATATTGCAAAATACATTTGCGTTTTAGTCATGTTTATGTATATTTATGTAATTGTAGCTGTCTGGGCTTAGGAATGACTTTCAAGCATATTCCTAGTGACCACTCAGCCAATGATTTTTTCATGGAAGTACAGGGCCAGAGATCATAGTGTATTTTGAATGTTCCCTGCAGGGCCCAGCACGAGAAGTATGTAGGTATTAGAAGAGAAACATGCTTAAATGTAGCCAGAAGATGGTTGTTGGAAAATTACTCCAGCTTTTATAACCATATATGATGAAACAAAGAGGTTCTCTCAACTGTGACAATCCTAGAATTTTATATGACATCGTTAAAAAGTTGTGAGGCTGCAAGCAACTTTTCTATACTATCAATTTAAAATAAAAATTCAAAAAAAAATTAAAACAAAATAAAAATTCACACAATCATACTACAGGAAAGACATTCATACTTTGTTCTTTTTATAGAAAAAGATATGAAATTATTGTCATATGAAGAAGTGGTCAAAGTATGCAGCTAAAACATAGGAAAATATATTGTAGAAGTGTTTTAGACAGTTAATTGATAACATGACATTATTTTTCAGGATGTTGCAATGGCCATGGTATCTACCAGCTTCTGAAGACATACAACTCTGATTTCTTTTCTCAGTCTAAATAATCATTTCAAATGTAAATCTGTATTTGTGTGATTATAGATATATTTTCTATAGAGCCCTCCTAAAATTGCTCTAGCTTTAATTTAGGTCACTCAAAATTTGGAGCCACCCCTGAATCGGGACCTCCAGCATCACCATTCATCATCTTTATCATCACCATCTCCACTACAGTCAAGGCGGAATTATGCAAGAATGACAATTGAAAAACGCCAATCCCGAATTTCTTCTATAAATTTATCATAATATTTGAGCTGTCAAAATTGCTGGAGGTGTGTATGTGTATTTCATAAGAAAGTTTATTTATCCCTCTCTGTTCTGTTCTTCCAAAAATAATGCAGGAGGCTATGATAGCTGGTTTATCATCTCCCTCACTTTACCGCCCTCAGTCTGGTAAAATGTATCAGTCACATCATTGATGATGACTCAGTTTCAGCTGCCATATATGGATAAAATAAGAAGGTTGGGCTTGATAAGCTCCAAGTCCTTCTGGCTTTTACTTATTATGATTATACCTCAGATATCAACCCAGTTTAGGATATCCAACAGATAGACAAATGTAAAAGTTGTATTATTTTTAAATTATATGAACCCATCACCAAAGGCCAATGACTTAAACAGTTGTGCCTGTGTAATGAAGCCTCTATAAGAACCCAAAAGGATGGATCTCCAGGAGCTTCCGGGTTGGTGAGCACGTGGGGATGCAGGGAGAGTCGTGTGCTCAGAGGGCATGGAGGCTCCACACCCTTCCCACATAATTTGCCCCAAAGCAACACTTCCATCTGGCTGTGTCTGAGTTGTATCATTTTATGATAAACCGGTGATCTGGTGACCTTGTACAAGGGCTCTGACATGGAGAACTTCGGGTTCAGTGTAGCAGACGGCTTGCTGGAGAAAGGAGTACGTGTCAAAAATATTCGCCCAGCTGGGCCAGATCTTGGTGGCTTAAACCCTACGATAGGCTCTTACAGGTTAATCATGACCGAAAGAGAGACTTTGACTACTGCCTTGTTGTGCCTCTCATAGCAGAATCTGGTAATAAGCTGGACCGGGTTATTAGTAGAAACCCCCTGGCTTCACAGAAGTCCATAGAGCAGACTCTACCAGGAGGAGAATGGAGTGAACAGAACAGTGCTTTTTTCCAACAGTCGAGTCACAGTGGTAATTTGGAGATACAGGAACCCACTAATACATTATAGCAACGCTTTTTATAAAGCAGGACAAAAGACAGTATCTACATGGTGCTAAAAAAAATTCCCTTTAAGATTTTTGTGACATTTGAAGCACAGATAATCACGTGGCATTAACTGCAAGCACAGGGGTCTTTTAAATCTCATGGCTCATGTTCACTTCCCCTTTCAAGTTGAAGAGGTTTCTTTATGGTTATCACTGTGGTATATGACAGGCAAACCCCTGCCAAGCCCAAGGGTAGAGAAAAAGAAAAACAGGCAGGCCACCCCTCTCTACAATTAACATCAGAGGAAATTTTTTACAAGTCCATCTTCCTATTCCTTTTTAAAATGAGAAATGTCTGTTTGAACATGTTCTCTATGATAATTTCCTTAATTCGCTTTGAAATCAGTTTCTTACTACGAAGTCATTCATGTAAGAATTTAACCAACAGGCTTTTCATAAAGCTGGCTCTACTAGGAGAACTAGTTTGGTCAACTGCTGGAACTGCTGCTATGGGAGGGGTACAGGTATAAAATCATCTTACGTTTCAGCAATGATGCATGTAGGCGACCGTAATAGGTGGTGGTAAATGTTTTGCCCAAGTATAGGAATGATTTTAACTAAGATGCATGCTATTCCCTGTGCAACAAATTATCAAACAGGGTATGTCTTGTGACCTGTTTTCTTTTTAAGGAAACATTTTTAATAGCTGAAAAATCTCTGATAATGAATTAGGGTGTTTAGCAACACTGAGAATTAGTTATTTTTAAAATTCAAGACTAAGAAGTTAAGAGAGAATGAAGAGTCTATTAAAATGAAGTTTATCTTAATGATAGGCAAATCAAACTCATACTGCTTGACATGTTTTGAAAACTGGTTATATTGAGGGATGTACAGCACATGTACTTAAAAATGACACTGGATTGTCTTTTGTTCTGAGCCATGCCACTTACTGAAATTGTAAATACATTTTTCACAAAATACATTGCCAATTATTATCATCCCTCAAAGCAATAAATGGTGACAGTTGCTTTTAATGTGTGTCAGCAACTGTTTTCATTTTTTCAGATATTTTGAATAGTTACACTAATAACTGTTATTTGGTGAATATAAAAAAATAGATCTGTATATTAATTGTAGAACCTCCATACTGAAACAATTATTTTCCATTTTTATTTTGGTCAATAATTCAAACAACTGCTTAGGTAAAGCATCTGAACACTGTGTCCTTTGTTTAAGGAGAAAGTTCACCATTCTTTTTTGTGCGAAGAAATGCATTATTTCAATCATAGCTCAAAACCACCAGGGCAAGAAAGTATAAAAAAGAATCATGTTAAGGAAAAAAAAAAAAGATCACGAGTCACTTAAATATGTATTTTTATTTGTAACAAACAAGTATTAAACTTTAAGGTATTTTTGCACAAATTTAACACTTTTAATAGCATGGTATTTATCGTTTATGTATGGTTTTGGGGAGTTAAAAATTGTTGCAAATATTTGTATGGGAAAAAAAAAACCTCTACCAAATGGAAAAAACAGTGATTTTAAAAAGCCAAAAAAAAATTATATGAACCTTATAAATAATGAGATGACCATGCAATATATCCTCTGGTTATACTATACATATATCCTCGATTTTGGAGAAAGTGGTCAGATGGGAGGAATTTTGAGGCCAAGGGAACAGAACAGGCAAAGATTTAAGGTAAAGGAGAATGTAATTATTGGGGGAGCTGGAAGTCTTTTATAATTGTAATATTCTACTAAGGTTATTAGTATGTGATCAAAATAAGGCTGATGCAATTAAAAGGAGCCAATTTTAGATGCTGTATGTCATTCATGTGAAGAATCTGGAAATTTGAGAACACATGTCTCTGATGGTATTAGTCAGAAGAGTGATGTGATCAAATTGGTCCATGTATTAGTTTCCTACTGCCACTATAACAAATTACCACAAATTTAGTGGTTTAAAACACAAATCTATTATCTTACAGCTCTGGAGACAGAGGTCTGAAATGGATCTCATGAAGCTAAAATCAAGGTGTCCACAGAAATGCATTTCTTCTGAAAGCTGTAAGGGAGAAACCATTTCTTGTATTTTCTAATTTCTAGAGGCCACCTGCATTACCTGGCTTGTAGCTGTATCACTCCACCCTCTTTGTCACATCTTGTGATACTCCTTCCTTGCTCTTTCCCTTAGCAGGACTGTTTTTATTACATTTTACCCACCCAGATGATCCAGAATAATCTCCCCATCTGAACATCCTTAATTTAAATGCACTGCAAAATTCCTTTTGCCATGTAAAATGCCATATTCACAAGTTCTAGAAGATGGGACATGGACATCTATGGAGGCCATTATTCTGCCTATCATATTGACTTAGATAATCTCTCTACAATCATTTAAAAATATTTAATCAATTCTATGTAGCAAGAAGTACACGAGCGGCTGTGGCTAAAAGGATGAACAAAATATGCATAGTCTCTTCTCTCATAGCATGTAGAAGCTGGTAGAAGAGGAAGTATTAGTCTAATTATCATGCAAATATACAATTATTCTGTGTAATTATAGCAAGAAACTGATTATCAAGATCAAGAAACTGAATTTAAACTACAGAAAGCTATAGCAGTTGATGAGCGGGAGATCAAATATAGCCTATAGTATCAAAGAAGGCTTTCCTAAGCAACTGAGAATAAAAACAAAAGTAAAATGAAAAGTGCCTAGTATTTCATTTGTGAGGTCTATTAGATGGTGGAGAAAGCTTATTAGGTTTTCTTGAGAAGCGCATTAACAGTTAAGAACATAGGAGTAACCCAGATTTCACTGAATTGAATAAAATGGCAGGTGAAAAAATTCAGGTTAAGATATGCTGACAACTCTTCCAAGAAGTTTGGCTAAGAGGAGGGAGAGGGGGAAAAAATTAGAAGAGAATGTGAATTTGAAGGAGAAACAAAAAGAAAATAAACATGTATGAGAAAGTAAAAACAGCAAGGCTGAGGTTAAAGATATAGCATTAGGAAGGAATAACTGATTAACAGAAGACCCCAAACCAGCTGGGAAGACATGGAACCCAGAGCCCAGATGGAGGAACAAACCTTAGAAGAATCACGCTGTTCACTGTATCAGAAGGGAAAGAGAAAGTATGATGTCAAGTTAAATTTTAGGTGCGCAGGTGAGAATTAGAGAGTTCCTTTGTCATAGAGTTCATTTCCTACAAAAGTGGGTGGCATGGTCCTATGTGCTTAGCGGCCAAAGTGGCATCATGGAGAAGACAGGACAGTTGGACTGATGAAAAATTAATGTTTTTCCAAGGAGATGAGACGAAAAATGGTGGATAGTGGAGTAGAGGGTATTGCCAAGAAAGCGGTTTTGTCATATATAAATGAGATTAAAAAAAAACTGAAGAGAGGAGAGAGCTAAATAGAAGAGTCATATCACTAACTCCTTCAACTCACTCATTTACTTGACAGGTATCTATCAAGACATACTATGTGCCAAGATCTTAAAGAGTCAAGGGAACAGCAATTTCAGAAGTTAAAGAAGTGAAGTAATATGACCGAAAGCTGGAAAGATAAAGTTATGGTCTGAAAATGAGATTTGAAATCAAGGTTACAGATTTTATCTATGAGGAATGGCTGATATAAGTATCAGAAACAAAAGTGGTTAAAGGAAAAGGTAATGAACTGGTTCAAGTAAATGAAAAGTCCAAGGGATGAGTTAGCTTAATGCCAGAAGACCCAGGGCTCAAATATCAGGACTTGGAATCTCCATGCTTGGGTATAAAACATGGTTTTTTTGGTTTCATTCCCAGGTACAATAGGTGTCAAAGTGTTTCCTACAGAGCAAATGGCCATAGAAACCTTAGCCTCATATCCTTTCAATCACATCCAATGATAAACACCAAGGGTTTTTCCCAACCTTCCACAAATATTCTGTGAAAGAGAAAGATTGGGCCAGCTTAGGTTATGCTAAACTAGTTACTGTTGCTAGTTACTAGCAATACTTTGGCTTCCAAGGGGGTTCTCCAGAAAGAGAACCATCAAGACAAATGGCTTTGGATCTCCAAGGGAGGAGTGAATAAAATGAAATAGAGGACTGTAGCTAGAAGAATGCAAATGGGATGCTGGAGAAGTAAAATATGAACTAAAAAGACATAGTTTTTCTATTTCTAATGTTAGTATCTCCTCTTATATGGCCACAAGAATTGATGGCTAACATGGATGGGAGGTAGAAATCATCAGAACTGAGAAATTCAAAGAAGTGTTGGTTCACCGGGTTAGATATTAAAGTCACCTAGGACAGTGGCACATCTTGGGAGAGAGTAGTTCACTTCTATGTGCAAAAGGCTTTTAAAATAAAAGTGAATGAGAAGGCTGATGGTGGGAAATAAGGAAGGTAGAGATGGCAAAGCTAGATGACTCAAGCCTACTATTATTTTTCTAAATAACGTTATATCCCACATATTGTCAAATACCATTTTAATTGATCTTTTAATATTATCCTTGAAAAAATGATTTTGAATTTCTTAGTAACTGACTTGTCTTTTTTTTAATGTTTTAGGAAATTAAAATATAGTGAAAGTACTCAAAGTACTTTCAGATTTAACAATTTACATAATATATATTTAATCCTTGGACTTTTTTTTTTTTTTTTTTTTGGCGGTACACAGGCCTCTCACTGTTGTGGCCTCTCCTGTTGCAGAGCATGGGCTCCAGACGCGCAGGCTCAGCAGCCATGGCTCACGGGCCCAGCCCGGGGCGTGAACCCGTGTTCTCTGCATCGGCAGGCGGACTCTCAACCACTGCGCCACCAGGGAAGCCCTGATCCTTGGACTTTTAATACATTTTTGGACTATTAATACATTTTTGTCCCCTTCCACATTAAAAAAGAATGATTTCTTACTTTGTCATTCTGATTATACACACTCAACTTCAATAACATTTGTTTTTCATTTCCCAGGAATTTTCATGAAATTTCATTCATACTACTACAAGCAATGTGACACTATGTTATATACATGTATACACATATATTAGAAGATTGATATTTGTAAAAAGATATTTTTAAAAAGATTTTTTTCAAGAATCTAAATAATGGGGGTGGGGGAGAGGGAACTGGATGAAGCCAGTCAAAGGGACAAGATTCTGGTTATAAGATATATAAGTACTAGAGACGTAATATACAATATAAACAACACTGCTGTGTGTTCTATATGAAATTTGTTAAGAGTAAATCCTAACAGTTCTCATAGTAAGAAAAAAACTTTTTTCTATTTCTTTAACTTTGTATCTACATGAGAAGATGATATTCACTAAACTTAATGTGGTAGTCACTTCATGATGTAAGTCAACTAATTATGCTGTATATCTTAAAGTTACAGTGCTGTATGTCAATTATTATCTCAATAAAAATGGAAGAAAAATCTAAATTATTATTATACATTTTAAACAATTCAATAAAATATGTAGAGTTGGCTTTTGTTTGAAAAATAGAAATTATGGGAAATGTAACTCAATTTCAGCTTTCATTAACACTAATACATGTCTAATCTGGAATAATTTATTCTTAGATTCCATGCTTTTAGAAGCAGATATGTGAAGGGAGCAGAATATGCCACCCTAAAATGCACCACTTTAGCAGGTGAATTATTTGGGGCTGAAGGCAGTCAAGACCAGCAGACTCAGGAAGAGCTTTTTACCTCCCTCTTAACTGCCTAAAAGAATTTGGATAGGGGGCTGAATCCAGGAGAGAGCGATTACCAGAGGTAACATTACCTGAAAGACTCCTCTACATAGCAGGGTAAATATCTGATTACCAAACATCTGCTCTTCTCATCCTCCTGTCAATCACCCGTCTCCCCTTTGAAGCCCCAGACCCATATCTCTACCCTTAGCTCAGGATAGCATGTAAGCCTCAACTGGCTGACTGCCTTTAAGTGTCATGTCTTTGTGGGGTTCCCATATGTACATAACTAAATTTGCTTCTTCTGTTAGTCTGTCTTATATCAATCTAATTTATTAGACCGGCCAAAGAACCTAGCAAGGAAAAGTTTTCCATGGTTGCACATTATTCATGTTAATTTTCTAAAAAATTATACTACTGATAGTAAAATATAAGTGCCCAACTCAATAGAACATGAAATGAATCAGCGAAAGAAAAATGTCTCCTTGCTTGTTCAAACAACTTAGATCATTCAAGTAGCATACTACTACAGGTTGTGTGTCTTCTTTTGGCATTATGAAGGAAAATAAACTAGATAGAAATTCAGACAGATACAAGAACATGAGACATCTTGAAGCCATTGAAAGTGAATCCCAGGCATTATGTTATCACAGTGATTTAATGAAGCTATCATTACCGTATCAGAATTCCCATCAGATGCCGATATTTAGACCTCAGAAACGCATGTTTAACAAGAGAAAAAATAAGAACGACTAAGTAAACAAATTTGAGATTGGCACAGAGCTGACATATATTCAAAATTTCATAATGCTTTAATAAAGTAAAGAAAAAGGAAAAAAAACGTTAAAGGCTTTCAGAGTGTATACTACTCAGGTTCTAAGTAAATGAAACTCCTTTTTTGATGTTATTACTTGTTACTGGGTAAATTATTACTTATGCCTCT
The DNA here is from genome assembly GCF_963455315.2 of Globicephala melas. Taxonomy (NCBI): domain Eukaryota; kingdom Metazoa; phylum Chordata; class Mammalia; order Artiodactyla; family Delphinidae; genus Globicephala; species Globicephala melas. The sequence goes on from NC_083322.1 coordinate 64,722,103, forward strand.
GCAAAGGCAAGGTATTAAGAGCCATAAGCATCCAATACTTTAAAAATTACTTCTACAATGTTAGATAATTTTTCAAAAGGTATATAAAGACAGGAAATTTCAATTATTAAAAAAAAAAAAGAAATGCACGTTTACCTTCTGAATAGTTACAACTGAACGGAGTACTTTTCCCCCTCCCACCTCCTCCTCCCATTCCCTCTCTCATTCTCACTTTCTCCTTCCCTCTTCCCCACTTCCTAAGTGTGGCAGAAAAACAACCTGAAAAAATGCCTTTTCATTATTCTATAGCCACACGTTTTCATTTTTCAAACTCACTATATTTGACAAGAATTAATTTAAATTACACTAATGAATCTGCACTTGTATGAGGAATTATTTTTTGGTTGACAAAATGTTCCTTAAAATAGTAGACAAACAGCACTGTTTTGAGGGAAAACAATAAAGGCTTTCTTTCTAAGTATAAGGGAAACTTAGTCATGAGAAATAGCTGAATTGATTTCCAAAGAGTGATCAAATTCTTCCACTTCTTCAAATAAAATTCCAATGCAGCAGTGCATAAAGAGCTCCCTTGTATCAAAAAATCTAGAAACAATAAATGCTGGAGAGGGTGTGGAGAAAAGGGAACACTCTTGCACTGCTGGTGGGAATGGGAATTGGTTCAGCCACTATGGAGAACAGTATGGAGGTTCCTTAAAAAGCTACAAATAGAACTACCATATGACCCAGCAATCCCACTACTGGGCATATACCCTGAGAAAACCAAAATTCAAAAAGAGTCATGTACCAAAATGTTCATTGCAGCTCTATTTACAATAGCCCGGAGATGGAAACAACCTAAGTGCCCATCATCGGATGAATGGATAAAGAAGATGTGGCACATATATACAATGGAATATTACTCAGCCATAAAAAGAAACGAAATTGAGCTATTTGTAATGAGGTGGATAGACCTAGAGTCTGTCATACAGAGTGAAGTAAGTCAGAAAGAAAAAGACAAATACCGTATGCTAACACATATATATGGAATTTAAGGAAAAAAAATGTCATGAAGAACCTAGGGGTAAGGCAGGAATAAAGACGCAGACCTCCTAGAGAACGGACTTGAGGTTATGGGGAGGGGGAAGGGTGAGCTGTGACAGGGCGAGAGAGAGTCATGGGCATATACACACTAACAAACGTAGTAAGGTAGATAGCTAGTGGGAAGCAGCCGCATGGCACAGGGATATTGGCTCGGTGCTTTGTGACAGCCTGGAGGGATAGGGAGGGTGGGAGGGAGGGAGACGCAAGAGGGAAGACATATGGGAACATATGTTTATGTATGACTGATTCACTTTGTTATAAAGCAGAAACTAACACACCACTGTAAAGCAATTATACCCCAATAAAGATGTTAAAAAAAAAAAACCACAATCTAAAAAAAAAAAAGAGCTCCCTTGTGAGACACTATTTTACTATTGTGCTGTAAGATTATAATCTGCATTAAAGATAGACAAGTTCTTTTTAATATTTCTTTGATAATATCAAAACTGATAGCCACAATTTGTGATATTAACTTCATCTAAAAATGCATTCCAGATACTCCTGTGAATAGGGAAATCTGTGTGAATTATACTCTAGTCTAGCCTACAAAAAGAAATGACAGCCCAGTCTCTCGGCTTCTTGGCGGTAGCTGTCTCTTCAGCCTTTTATTTAATTTCCAGGACTTGAATTTACCGCCATGTCCTCTGAAGAAGAGAAGCTCTTCGTGGGAGGGCTCAACTTCAGCACTGATGAGCAGGCTCTGGGACCACTTCAGCAGCTTCAGACCTATTTCTGAGGTGGTTGTTGTCAAGGACTGGGAGACTCAGCGATCCCAGGGTTTCGGCTTCATCACCTTCACCAATCCAGAGCATGCCTCAGATGCCATGAGAGCCGTGAATGGAGAGTCTCTGGACGGTCGTCAGATCCGTGGAGACCACGCAGGCAAGTCGGCCCGGAGAAAAAGAGGGGGTGCCTTTGGGGCCTATGGGCGTGGTCACAGCTACTCTAGAGGTGGTGGGGACCAGGGCTATGGAAGTGGCAGGTATGACAGCCGACCTGAAGGATATGGATATGGAAGGTCCAGAGACTATGGTGGCAGAAACCAGGGTGGTTATGACCACTACTCAGGAGAAAATTACAGGGATAATTATGACAACTGAGATGAGGCATGTACACCTAATGTAGATACACAAGGAATAAAACTTCTTCTGATCCAGCACCATCCCTCCAAATGGTTATATTTATAAAGATTTTTGGAGCTGCACTGAAACATCTGTTTTAGTTACATCAACTTCTTTTTTGGAGTAGAGCTCCCAAGGTAGCTTGTTAAAGACCTTTCATAAAGTTCCATGTGGTTTTTTTTTTTAATTTTTCTCCCATTTAGAGACAAATTCTGAGACATTTGTGGAGTCTGGATATTTTTTTTTTTACCAGTTTTTTAGTTGGGGCTCTCAGGAATGTTGGTTCTAGCAAAAAATGTTTGCCCATACTGATTTTTTAAAGTAATGTGCATCTAGGAACATTTTAAACACCTGTACACAATGTTTAATCGTGATTAGGAAGCAATTTCTAACTGTAACTATAAGAAATGAAGAACATGATTACTTAGAGGTGTTTTTTACTCCAGATCTCTGCCTTGACTATATAGAAGTTTCTTAAAAATATCTGTCTGTCATTTTTTTCTTAATACTGGAAGAAACAAATATTCTGTTGTGTTTCATGTAGCGTTTAGGATGTCTTTCACCAAGTTGATTAAAAAGATGAAATCTGAAAACAAACAAAAAAACAACCAAAAAAAAGAAATGACAGACGGAAGGTCATTAATGCTAAAAAATATGGAGAGGCATTGAGGTTTTTGGTTTTGGTTGTGGTTTTTAACAGAGCATCTATGAATGCATTCATGTCATTTGTCCCAACCTCCAGTTTTGAATTTTTTAGGGGAAGTGTGGAGGAAGATTTGGGCAATAAAGGAGGAAGAGGAAAGGAGGAAATCTAAGTCTCAACCCCATGATCTGCCTCAGTTCCAAGTATACAGATTTTGTTCTTAGTTAGAAACATTTTTCCTCCAAGAGTTAAACATGGTAAAGAAGGTCCACTGGCTAAGAGAAAATGCTTCGGGGCTACAAATGTATTCATTCATTTAACAGCACTTAAGTACCTACTATATGCCGCTCCAGATAAAGCTAGGAAACAAGATCTGCTCTCAAGTAGCTCACTGTCTAAAAAAGGGGTGGGGAGGGCCAGAATATGTACCATGAGGTATGATACAGTCAAATTTCAATAATATATATATGCACTGGTTACTAAGGAAGAACAGGAGTTAGCAACACTGAGGAAGGAAGAAGGTATTCAACTTAGAACAGTGCAAATACACAGGACTAAAAAGGGTCTTGAATCAAAAAACTCAACAGCAAATACCTTGATATATCTGGAATACAGAACTGTGAGTAAATGCAAAACAATCTGACTGAACAGTAGGTAGGGCTTTTAACACTGTTAAAAAGTTAAGAAATATTATAAACATAAAAATGAGATGCCACTGAAGGATTTTCATATAGTAATAATGCCTATTTTTAAAAAAACACCTAATTCTAGAAGATAAAGCGCAAAGCAAATAAAAATCACATATCATTCTTAAGAAAATTAACTTATATTGCATTTCTATCATAAATACAAAATAAGAATTCCTTTTTTGTAATATGACCACAATACCAATAGCAAACTGAAAAAAAAAAAAGTAAGAATTCCTTAATGACTCAAATACCCAGTTGGTGCCAGAATTCTAAAATAGGGTAAAGATATGACCATAATCGCACTGGCAGTGGTAGAGAGGGGAAAACTGAGGTGGGTGGGGACAAAACAAAACAGCAATATGACTAACTAGAATCCTAGTGCAAAATCCCAGACAAGCAGGTATGCCCAGAAGATGCTTGGCTTCTAGTTAGGAAAGCTTCCAGGCGGGAGTTTACCATTATTCATTCTACTCCATCCATTCACACTAATAGAGTAACTAGTTCTACCTATATTGAAGATGATTAATTTTAACAAAATTCTAGTCGAAAAAATGATTAAGCTTTCTAGAAGGGGAACCCATAAAATTCAAATATTAGAAAACAAGAATTCTTAACTCTTGGATCCCCTATATTAAAGTTTGCAAAGTTAAAGTAATTAACTCATATATAATTATGAGTCCTTTTATATAGGAGTATAATAGCTTTTAGGCCATGAAGCAATGACTAAGTCATTAAAGGGCAATTTCTGACCATTTCAGGTAGGAAGGCAGTTTTTCTCAGAATTACAAAGCAGGGACAGAGACAAGGAGAAGTAAGGGATTCAAGTTCGAAAACTACAGATGTGTAATATTCCTGGTACTGCCCTGTCCAAACTTGGCTGTCTACATTCCCAACTAACCCTGGAACATCTTTTTCAACAGTATTGGACCTCCTGAAGAATAAAATGAGTTCTCCTTTCGTGACGAAGTCTAAGGTAAACTTGGAAACTTGGTAAAGGATACTTCCCACACTCATACCCCCCAGAATTATATGGGCAGAAGAGGGAGGGACCTCTTTTTTAAAATCAAATGCTTACAGAACATTTAGTACTTCTTGAATCTGTAATCTCCGTCCAACTCCCCACTCAGTGAATAAACCAGCTACATCATAAGGCAGCTTTTAGTCCCTGATTCCATCACCAAATTTGCTAGGCTTTTTATTTATTTATTTTTGGCTGCGTTGGGTCTTCGTTGTTCTGTGCAGGGTTTCTCTAGTTGCGGCGTGCAGGGGCTACTCTTCGTTGCGGTTCACAGGCTTCTCATTTCAGTGGCTTCTCTGTTGCGGAACGTGGGCTCTAGGCATGCGGGCTTCAGTAATTGTGGCACTCGGTCTCAGTAGTTATGGCTCGCAGGCTCTAGAGCGCAGGCTCAGTAGTTGTGGCGCACAGGCTTAGTTGCTCCAGGGCATGTGGGATCTTCCCAGACCAGGGATCAAACCCGTGTCCCCTACATTGGCAGGCGGATTCCCAACCACTGCACCACCAGAGAAGTCCCTCACTAGTCTTATATATACACCAAGGAGTTGATTAAATTCTTAATATCCCATTTTGAAGGATAAAAATTGAAGGAGGTAAGAATATAATATTTAATGAACCCCTTTATGCACCACACACTGTACAGGACATTTTACCTGTTTTATTTCACTTAATGAGCAGACGGCTGATGGTTCTGCCACTGGAATAATTTGATAACAGTAAAAATGTGGTAGAGAATTAAGGCTGAAAGTATCACATATCAAGTAGTATAAAAAGCTGTATGGGGCTTCCCTGGTGGCGCAGTGGTTGAGAGTCCGCCTGCCAATGCAGGGTACACAGGTTCGTGCCCCAGTCCGGGAAGATCCCACATGCCGCGGAGCGGCTGGGCCCGTGAGCCATGGCCGCTGAGCCTGCGCTTCCGGAGCCTGTGCTCCACAACGGGAGAGGCCACAACAGTGAGAGGCCCACGTACCAAAAAAAAAAAAAAAAAAAGCTATATGTTCTTCACTCACCTCTTAATTCAATTTATGTTGTGGCACCTAATATGCATATAATGACTTTGTTTTGGTCAATGTAAAGACTACTTTGTCTGAGAGATTTAGTACTGATCCATGTAGAACTATGGTCACTATTGGAATTTGAGTGTCAGTTATTTTTTAAATGTGTAACATTATTGACCATATACGTTATAACTTATGAAATATACAATATTAGAAAAAGATACCTATGAGGAGAAGCCATTAGCCATTTTAAAGTTACATTAATATAGGAAAAGTAACTATCAACTCAGTCACTTGAGACATTTTTTAAACAATTTCTGGATCTCACTTCGAATTTTTCTCCTCAAAGCTTTCTGTATAGTGTGGGTATTGGCTGGAGGTCTGCAGGGGCTGGTTGCAGAGAACTAGGAAAACATTTCACCTTCTCCCTCACTGCGACGCTCAGTGTGCACCCACACTCCCTGTGGTTTGCACCTCTAGATTTATAAGAACAAACCAGGAAAAAGGTAAACATGTAAAAGGAAAGTAAATAGGATGCTGGAATGTGAGTAAGCCTTCAGAATCATTTGCTCCAAAATCAAAGAAGGTAATTTAAGCTAGCAAAAGATCAAGGGCACGAGCTTTTAGCCATAGATTCTGGCACTGCACAGAACCTCGTTAGTGTTAGGGGTTCAAACAGAGGCCCCTCTAGAGAGGCAAGTGAGGGAACCAAACTCCAGAAGCCCATCAGGAGCTGACACTATTTCTTTTGCGAATAAGTTCTTTTCAGAATAGTATATATGCTTCCTGAGAACTTTTTTTTTTTTTTTTCCCTACGGTATAGGATTAAACGTCCTGATGAACAAAGGACATTTCTGAACACTTTTCCACATGGTTTGAACCACGGCCAATGCCTCTTAAAATAAAAGACCGTGTCAATTTAAATTCTCGTGTCCTATGTTTGATTTGATTTGATTATTTTTAGTTTCATAAGCCAATAGTTTCTCAGGCCAGGTTGGTGCAAACAGTAATCACAGAAGTTCAATTGATTAACTTTCATTTATTCTTTATGTGGAAAAAAATTGAACATGCTATGATTCCTGGTACTGCTAGACAAATAGGATTTCTAACTATTTTACAAATACTAAAACACATACATTTGCTGAGTGCTTTTCATGTCCCAGGCACTGAGAAGCTCTTTACATGTATTAACTCATTGAATCTTCATTTTTACCCTACAAGATATGTGCTATTACTTGTTTTTTATAAAAAAGAAAACTAAGTCACAGACAGTTTAAGAGACCTACTCAATGTAACTCAGGAGATGACAAAAAAGGATTCCTATCCCTCAGTTTGGCTTTATAGTTCTATGCTCTTATCTGCTATGTCACACCATGTTTACTGAGTTTTCCTTCTGTTGGCTGGTGTTAGCCTAAGTTTTTCCAGATTATCAGCTGTTAGAAGGCAAACAATTTAAAACAAAAACAGAGTCCATGGACTGAATTAAGGATTAAGGAAAACAGTGATGTAACTTTAAGAAGAGATTTTTAAAGTATGTTCTGGCATAAATCAGTGATTCTCCAGAAATAGGATTATCTAGGCCAGCCTCCCAAAATGCCAACTGAATTTCAGAACCATTTTCTTAATGTACGCAGGGCAAGTAGCAAATAGAAGATATTATTAGACACTGCCAATTAATGAACAGTTAAAATGTATTCATTTTTATGTAAATAATTCAACAAAAATTGGCAATTCACAAAGTTGTGAACTACATGAATACAAACTATGAATCTTTGATTAAGATTCGCAGAACTGTTTTTAATGAGACAATTTTGGAAGTGCTTTCTGTAGAAGAGTAACTCTAGGAGAAAATAGTCGTGTATAAAATAGAGCAAATACCCATTATGAGGCACAAGTTGGAGAAAAGTAGGTCATGTTCTCATACTTAGCAATCTAAAGAAAACAGTATAGAAATCTAAAAAATTGTTTATGTATATATAATAATTTATAAGCTAATTTCTTAAGGTTATTTCATAGAGGAGCACTTTCTTGGAGTCAAAGAACTCCCAGTTCCCTACCTTTTTTTATTTAAGAATCCCAAGATCCATTCCTCTCATAGCTAAATTGTTAAGTGTATATTATTTGCATTTGATGTATATATGTCACAAACATGTGTCTTCTGCTTTAGTATTTGGTGATCTGGTAGTTTTGCTTTATTTACTTGCCACATATTTTAGAACTGTCAATTAGATGGTGTCCAGATGAAAACAGGAAATACGACATTTAGGGGTCTGGGAAAGTCATTCCTTAAGTGACATTTTGGCACAAGAAAAAGTAGAGGGATTCCTGATAAATCTCTGAATATTTGAAGAAAAAATATGTTCTGAGTTGCTCCTGCTACAAAATGTTAAACTGAGCTTCCAAAGTAAGATTCTAGATAAGGATTTATTATGGGGACCACGTATCAGTGCAATGACTCTTAAACCCCTCAGTCACACTGATGAAGGTTTAAAGTACAGTCATTTTGAAGAATGGAGGGCTGGGAAGCCCTATCTCCCAACTCCAAATCAATAAAGAAGAGCTGTAGGAAGGGAAGGAGATCCACTGAATGAGTGCTTATCAGCTTTGCATTTTCCAGATTAAGGTCAAACACCTGGCTACCTTTTTTTTTGATGAAAGGCACAATGCAGAGGTCATTCTCACTAGTCAGCTGGTACTCAGTTTTCAAGAAAATGAATTTATCAGGATTTTCCATAGACCAGATGCAGGCCACATAAATGAAAGAGCACATATGGGATCATTTAAGTTCCTTTCATGAAGACCACTGGAAGAGGTGTAAAGACCTCAGCAAAAGAAAGAGTGACAGGTCAGAATGGAAATACAACAAGAGAACTGCTAAGTAAGCCAACCTGAAAAAGGCTATATATTATATAATTCCAACAATATGACATTCTACAACAGAAAAAAGTATGGAGACAGTAAAAAGATTAGTGGTTTCCAGGGATTAGTCGATAGAGAGGGAGGAATAGAGCACAGAAGATTTTTAGGGCAATGAAACTACTCTGCACAATACTCTAATTGCCAATATATGATTATACATTTGTCAAACACATAAAAGGTACAACTGAGTGAACCCTAATATAAACCGTGGGATACAGTTAATTTATCAACATTCATTTGTCAATTTTCACAAATGTACTATACCAGTGCAAGATGTTCACAGGGAAAACTGCAGCGGGTGGGGAGGGGGGATATATGGAAGTCTCTGTACATTCTACTCAATTTTCCAATGAGCATAAGCTGCTCAAAAAATAAAGTTTCTCGAAATAAAAATAAAGGTATCTCAAAAAGAAAGCAGGCAGAAATTGTTTTAAAAGATAGCACCAACCACAAAAGAGGAGGAGAGGTAAGAGAATGGGGGAAGGAAAAGGAAATGAATAGTATTTGAAGGTGTCAGACTGGGTGAAATTATTTGAAACATGGTTGGTATGCACTCACTGACGAATGCTTTCAGAGACATTATTGTCCACCTTGCCAACTGCAGAGAATTCTGAGACTAGTGGTTAGGAAGCTTCCATGAGTGTCACTCTTGATCCTTAGTCAAGTCACAATTTGTCCTTAAGGATACTTTCTATATACCTCTAGCTGCAAATATTTATAAGCGTCTCCCATAACCCTAACGTTCGTTTTCCAAATACCTGAATTTATAAGGTAGGATAGAAAAACATAACTACCCAAAAATATTCATAAGTGAATTGGTGACCTGTAAAACCCATTATCACTGAAATCTCCCCATTTAATACTAGTTTTCCATATTCGTTGCTCAACCTCTTTAATGTTCAGTCCCTACTGACTGTCGCCTGGAATGCTGAAAATACTATGCAAATAATATTAAATTATTTACAGAGTAAAATTTTAAAAGTAGCAAATTATTTATAAAGTGATGTTGGAAAATACAATTGGAAAGCCATAGACAAATGGTGATATACCAGAGTTTAACAAATTAAAAACTGAAGGAAAAAATCCAAGTTTCAGAGAAGATTGAGTATCAAAGCATTAATAAAAGATGTCTGGGAAAATGGGTAGTACCTGGTATCAGATGTTTTTATAAGAGATCCTTGTACTGACTGGCTGTAGGATTACAAACATCAAGTAAAAGGATCAGGTCATACCATCCTATCATTTTGTTTGGAAAACCATAATACCCTAAACTATTGTAAATAAGAGGAAAATACCTCCTTAAGTTTCTTTCATTTTTTAAGATACTGTCCTTCTATGTCCACCGCCCTCAACTACCTACTATGACATTTTGATACTTTTAATGTATGTATAGTGGGCTTTTTCTGATCCAATTATGTGTTTTTTTGAGTTTTATTTTATTTTTTATACAGGTTATTAATTAGCTATTTTATACGTATTAGTATATATATGTCAATCCCAACAATTATATTTTGATAAGATTCCCATAACTGCCCCCATACTTGTGAACACTTGCCCTATTCATAAGTCTATAAGAAATATGACAAAAGAATATACCAAGCATCTTCCACTGGTTTCACCCCACCTTTAAGTCTAGAGTACGATTATATTTAATGAACAAAACAATTCGTATTTTTGCAACTACGATGTAGTATTTTAATATAATTTTAGTGATTGGCCCTCATTTCTATTTCCGACGTTCTGTCTGTCACTATTGTTGGCACTGAAAGACATAGAAGTGGAACATAGCATCCGTGCCTGAGAGAACTGCATTCAGGTTAGAGTTCTTTTATAATTGTAAATCAAAAAAGAGGTATTCATAGTTAATAATCATTTAATTATTTAACTTAATTATTCACAATTTAATTAGTGAAAGGGGTGAGGGCTGCAGCAGAAAATATTTAAAGGACAAAATCAAAGAGGCAGAACTTAATCCTTCCCTTTAGAGATGTTTTAAATGGCCAGAAAAATATGGTAACAACCTAAGTGTCCATCAACAGATGAAGAGATAATATGTGGTGTATACACAGAATGGAATATTATTCAGCCATTAGAAGAAAGCAACTCTTGCACTGGGCAACAACACGGATGGACCCTGAGGCATTATGTTAAGTGAAACGAATCAGAAGCAGAAAGGCAAATACTACGTGGCATCACATATTTGAAATCTAAACAAAAAATCAAACTCATAGAACAGTAGAAAAGTGGTTGTCAGGGGCTGGGGGAAATAAGGAAATTTTGGTAAAAGGGCACAGACTTTCAGCTATAAGATGAATAAGATACGAGGATCTAATATATAACATGGTGACTACAGTTGATAACACTATCGTATAACACTACTGTATAACTGAAATTTGCTAAGAAAGGAGAACTTAAATGTTCTCACACAAAAAAGATAAAAATGTGAGGCGATGGATGTGGTAATTAACTAGACAGGGAGGAATCCTCTCAACGTATATCATAATGTGCAAACTAATATCTTTACAATTTTGTCAATTATATCACAATGAAATTGAAAAAAGGAGAAAAAGGAGACTTGTGTGCTCAATCATTTAAAAAGCAAAAAAACCCATATTTGTAATACATAGGTAATAGAGATACATAAAAAATTAAATACCCAGAAAAGCGTAGAGAATGTCTCCAATAGATTTAACGGTAAAAAGACAAAAATGAACACTGGCGGTTTTTTAAGAGCAATGGGGCCTAACAGGAATGGTATTTTATTAATGGTATTTTATTAGGAAGCAAGGGATACAAAGTTACAGAGGACAAATATATAATAAATTGAGAGTTTACTACTTATTCCCTAATCATTAGCTTAAAATGCTATTGCAAAAGTGTTTCAAATTAGCAACATGTAAGGATCTGTTCAAAGAAGTAAAATTAATGTTTGTCTGCCCTTGAAATAGTTAACTTATTTCTGTGTTTTCCATAGTTTTAAGCACAGGATCTTTTTAACTTTTAAATTATATAATTTTATAGAGAATTTTCTTTAAGAGATAAGTACCTTGTACACCATTCTCATCTCTACTTAATCTCAGAATCTGAGTTTTATATTTTGCTCTGTCCTGAATGACAGAAGGCTTTTCTCTCCTTGTTCTCTAGTCTGTACAACTCCCAGCTGCCAGAAGATTATTCCATTCTCATTCCTACTCCCTTGTCTTTCTACAGTCCAATACAAACGCAGAAAAGGAGAAGGAAAAAAAGGCAATGTTGGGCATGTCTTTGATGAGTATAAATTTTTATTGATTTTCTCCATTTCCTACAAGCACACACCTTTGGAAAAAAGAGGAAAAAAAACCAGAACACTCCTCTCTTAAGCTTTTATCCTTCTTGGCAGAATGTGGTTTAAAATGTACATACAATAGCTTAACTCTCTTTATAGCTCCCTAGATATCTGCAGTTGTTATAACCATCTTTAAATATCACTGCTCCAGCAAGATGCCTGATAAAGTGTTTCTAAAAGATTCTGTATTTCTGAGAGAATATTGTATAAAGCCTTTAACATTTGTTTTATTTAACTGAAAGGAGTTTCATAATAATTATTGTGTACAGTTATAAGTAGAGCTCACAAATAAATTTTGTTTTCAAATAGTAAAGCCAATTTCAAGTAAATGCTTGATTTTATAATATCCTCTACTTGTTTGAAAAGATCCTTGGGCAATGTAAAATAATTTATACCTAAAAGGAGACTTGTGATTGTTCAATATATTCCATAGATGTTGCTGCACTATTCAGAACTCGGCACACACTGGGTATTCTGTAAGCATTGAGTGACTTAGTGTGAGCCTCTAACCCTGCAGCTGTCCCATCACGAGGATGAAAGCTTTAATAATTGCTCATTCAGAATTCTTCATTTTTAGCTGACACACTTCCTTTCATTTTACATGGATCTAGTATCTAATGTTCTGAAAAACTAATAAAATGTGGACCTGCATATTTGGAGAATAAAACTTTTCTATTTTGTCAACCTTTTATTGAAAAAACAAAGCTTTCTGGGTTGGGGTTTGATCTGGGGGCTCATTTGCTAACATTAACTTTAAGGGCACATATTTTTGATATAAGCATGTCCTTTTATTTTTCCCAGATTAACAGATCTTCCAACGTCTCAACATTTTTTCAAACTGCCACTGGGGAAGTCATAAATTGTTTTATCCTATAATAAGAAATTTATTCTTATTATAGGGTCTGTTTTTTTGTTTAGATTGTGGCAAGACAAGATGTGGTTAGGTATATCTAGAATTGATACTTCCAAGGCTGTTTCCACAATCGAAGCAAAATTGAAGACCAAGGCAGTTTCTCATTATTGTTGAGCTGATTAAGAAGATTATTCTGTAAAAAAAACAACTGAGAAGTAAATAGACACTTACGGAATGGACAGATCATGTGACATTGAGGTTTTTGCTTAAGTTATCAAAAAATATTTCAAGTGTGGGATACAACCTAATTTTACACCTTGACATTAATTTTTAATGTTTCCAAATTCAAGTGAACACAAGCTGTTTTGCAAATGCTACTTTCATTGAAAAAAAGAAAAACTCTTGTTCATATATAAAGATGCTGTACTGGTCCACTACTAGAGATGCTCTTAGAGAACTGTTAATCTAGGAGGAAATAGTTGTGGGGTTTTTTTTTCCTTAGTTCCCTTTGTAAAACAAAAGCAAACATTTGAGACAAATGGTAGTGTTAGATGTAGAATCACAATCTTATATTCCACTGGTTACTCTTTGCCAGCTCCTGTTTTAATCATTTTAACTATAAGCAACATTGTCCGAATTACACTAAAGCATTTATATGAATTATGAGAAATGTAAAATTCAAGCCATTTTGAAGAGGGAGTTCTGGTTAAGTAACTTGTGTAAGATTACACAGCTATTAAGTAGCAAAAGCAACCTTCAGTCAATCTTAACCACCAAACTGGAAGCTTCCCACATTGAATTCTTGGTACCCTTTGGGGAAAAAATTCTTTGCCTATCATGTTATGGTTCACAGCTTTGTCGTCATTAAAGGAATCTTTCAAGAATTTTCGGAACAAGTGATCTAATATACACAATGATAGGTGTGCACGTCCTGTGTCGGTCCCTGAACAAAGTGTGTAAACACTGTGTTTAAGTACATATGTAGAACAGTCCACACAATTGCCTCTAACAAGAATACGGCTCTTTAGAGTAAAGAGAAACCCTATAAATCCTTCTGATATATTGTCCATCAAAATATTACTTATCTGACTCTCATATACACACACACCTTTGCATATTTTACATAACCACATACACACATAATTTAGTCTTACAGAAGTTAGTTCCTTCCATAAACCCAACAGATTTGAATCTAGCAGGAGAAAGCAGGAGATGAGAATTTAGCAAAAAATAATTTGAAAAGCACTACAGCAGGACAAAAAGGGCAGGGGGAAAACTAGCTGGTAGCTAATACTTGTGGGTAATTCAAATGTGCTAGGCAATATTCTAAGTGCTTTATATATATTAAGTCATTCAATTCTCACAGCAAGGCATTGAAGATGTATAAATATGTCACTTTACAAACAACCTCAGGGAGGATAGCTAATATATTCAAAAATCACATGGCTAGGAAATGGTGAAGCCAAGATTTGCATGCAGTCAGTCCGGCTCCAGAAACCACATTTTTCACCATTAATGGCCTAGTTTTGTTTAAATCAAGAGTGCAACATCCTCCCAACACGTAAGAATATCAAATCTCTAGTGTGTGTGATTGAAAGTACTATCATGGTGATAATGATTTATGCTAGCAAGAACACTGTTCTGTGATAAATCAACAACATTTATTATAAGTCAATGACAATGTAATTTTAAAAGAACCAAATCCAAGTCTGGATTCTTGAACTGTTACTAGAAGACAACCCAGTTTCAATCATGCATTAAATATATTATGATATATTAGCCACAATGTTTAAAATATTTACAGATGCTCCAAACTCCTATACTTAATATCTGATTCTGAATCACCTATTTAAGTACTTAAGTCCCACTATTTCAGCCTGGTATTCTCATGCACAATATCAAAGATACCTAGGGACAATATAGCAAATGGGAGAAATTTATTTCATGATGCATTTTACAGCCAATTTCAGGAACCAACATGGATGAACTACCATCTACCCTTTATTACCCAAATCTCCCTTCAAATACTCCCAATGATCCTAACATCACTATACATTAAACAGATGAAAATTCCTGTGAAACTATTCAATGTGTTTTATATTTGTCACTAATAGCAGCTTTCATTGTTACTTACCTGGTTTCACATCAAGTCTGTCACATGGTTGGTTAAATTAAGGGCATCATTTTTTACCCAATGCAAAAGGTGTTTTACTTTAAATCATGGTGATTGAAGAGAAATTAAAGGAGTTTGAAGAGTGGATGAATACTTGTGAAATTTCTAAACCTTATAAAAACTCAAGTGCTTCTAAAGAAAATGGAGTAGTTATTTAACTCATTACTTTATACCAAAATGTATTGATTTCAGTAACAAGTGTTAACACAATCATGTCTTATAAATCATTTAAGTTAACAAGTTTAATATCCTCTTTAATTATAGTTTAAATACAGCCTAGAGTTAAAATAATTAATGATTTAATTCATCCACAATCTGATTCCTTTCAAACAGACTGCCAATTTCATTATCATTTATTAAACAATTATTTTCCTATCTATAAAACTTCTCACAGGTGAGATTTTTATTGGCAAATGAATTTCTATACATCTATAGTATCATGTAGATTATAAATAAACAATTATTTCTATAATATTCAGTAAACACCTATAAAGCTATTTAAGAAAAATTGTATGCCAAGTAGTTAATAAATTTGACAAACACCATGTAATTCAGAACTACTTGAGTTTACCAGAATTTCAACATTCAAATATATATACCAGAACATAAAATATTTAATACATCAAGCACTGAAAGTTATAAAATCAGCACTATTAAAAATAACTGAATAATCAAAATAAGAAAGCTGGTTCAAATTCCTTAAGAATTGTGTGGGTTTTTTTTTAATTCAACAAAAGTTAGAATCTAGAAGATGTTGAAAAAAATGAGTTTTAAGAAAGACTGCCATCATCTACTAAAGAAGGAAAGGATTATTAATAATAATTCCTATGGCTTTTTCCAGATAAATGTTCTCTCACATTTTTGAACTATGATTTTATTCCTCTAAACTGAGATAATTTACACAAATGATTTTAAAATATTATTTCCTATTCCTTCATTAAATAAGACTAATATTTTTATCAAATTAAGCTATTCTCACTTCTGTAAAACTGACCCACCCACAAAAAAAAAAAATCAAACCTTTGAAATAAAACAAAAACAAGTCACTGCCACAGAGTCTTAACTTTTTTGGACTGCTTTTTATCACGGAGATTAAAGATGTACGCAAAGGTTTTAATCTTCCAGTCCCAGCCCTACCAGTTGATGCAGAACCTTAATCTAAGATTCAGTTATAAAATGGGGGAATAGGACTACATGGCCTGTGAATATACCGTCAACTCAAAATTACCTTCCAAGTTTGCTTTAAACACTTAATTTCAGAAGACAACATGGGTACAGGAAAGAACTAAGTTTTAAAATATGGAGCTCTATAACAACATTTTCACTAAAATTATAATATTTACTGCTCTCCAAAACTTGGGTTATTTTCTCAAAACAGTACTTTATTCTATGAAAAGATAATGATACTGTACATCCCAATATGGACACTTAGTTAAAAATATCAAAATATTCTTTCAACTTCAGATAGAATTGCACTGATCCTTTGCCTCCCACCCTTGGAATTTTTCTCTTTTATTTTTTAATCTCTAATTTAAGAGTTATGAAGCTGTGGAGGGAAAATGAACAAGGAGTTGCAAAAGGTTTTTTGTCAGATACTACTGATTACATATGTATGGAGAAATAAGCATCCTTGAAATCATGTTTAAAAAGGTAAGAGACTAGAGACAAGAAAATCAAAGAGCTAGGTACTTTTTCTTCTTTTAAAGAACAGAAAAATGCACCATGGATATTCATTTTTTTATATGTACTGTAGCTCAATTTGTGTGGTTGAACAAGTCATAGTGATTTGGATGCCTTCTGTTTTGGATATTTTATTAACTGAGGTTATTTTCCCTGGCATGCAGATACTTATTTGTATAGTTTTACTAAAAGTTAAGAAAAAGGCCAAAGCCAAGCCAACCCTTTTTGTCTATGAGATTATCAAAACCTATCTGCACATTTTTAGAGCCTTCCTAAACCTGTATCACTCCTCTGAAATTTAGTATTTGTCTTTAATTTCATAATACATTGGTTTATTTTCCTCAGACCACTGGAAGTTACAAAGGCAAAGAAAGCAAAAGTGCTATTACTTCTTGGATAGTCACAATTCAAGTACCATTTAAACACCTTCCCAGTGTTTAAAGCCAAAGTAGTGGTTCTGAGATTTCAAATGTTTACATATTATCCACAGCCACATGTGCCTTTGATGTTGGGATTATTTGAAAATAATTAACTGGCATTTGGATTTACACATCTGTGCCATCTAACCTTCAAGTATTAGCTCTGCCTTCAACAACTGGACTCCATTTTGAACTTTACCAGAATCTTTTTTCTTTATTTTTCCCCTAAAACTATTTTATATAAATGGCCCATAGAGGCCCGGATTTGTACCCCTATTTTCATAGCTACATGTTTAGTTGTATTTTTAAGAAGCTGTTTTATTGTGTTTACTATTAAAGGAGTCAGAAAAGACTGATTAGGGAAGCTGAAGCTTCCTTCCTCACATCTGGGACCAGCGGCCAGAATCAAGCAATCAGATAAGTTTATGCTTTTGGTCACCACTTTCTTCCAGCCCAGGCTCAGAAATCTGTTGATTTCTATTGCCTCAGCCCAGTCATTCTGGTAATTCACCTGAACAGATCAGTGAGCACCTAACTGAGCCCAATACTGAACTAGGAGTTATGACATTTGTGTAAAAATCCAAAGTATGAATAACATATTATTTGCTTACATTGTGGCAGGCACTGTGTTAATAAGATTTGTTTCTCACCAGAAGATTTGAGATAAGTACTAATATTATGCTCAGGTACTGATATAGAAACCAAAGCTTTGGACAGATTAAGTACATTGGCCAAGATCCCACAGCTGAGCCAGAGACAAAGCAATTACTGAATAACTGTTTCTTTAAAGAAGTCAGGCTCCTTCGTGAGAATAAAAAACTTTCTCCCACTGTCTTTCAACCTTCTCTGGGCTAGTTCTTTCCCTGCTCCTGGATAAAACCTTAGGAAGTATCCACAGCTTTCCAGTTCCCTTTAATCAAAAGAATAATTTCATTTCACTAGTTAAGATGTCCACTTAACATAATAATCAAAATCTCTAACTTCATAGAAAGGTGAAACTTCCGCTTTTCCCAGCTTGAGCCTATTTCAGACTAAGAAGCCGGTAGTGGTGACCGGGTTAGTGCTTTCTTCTCCTTGTCCTTCCCCCTTCACTAGACTGTGACTCCTTAGGGGTCACATGGGAGAAGGGGAAGGTACCACTGTCATGTACAGGCAGAGTCCTCTGGGTGACAGAGGACAAATCCTGAGTGGAGAGGAGGAACACATTCGTCCATTTCTCAAAGGACTTCCAACTGAACACTGAACTTGCCCTGCCATGAAATATTCCTCTCTGCTGGTGGCTTCCACTCATTTCCCGAGGTCCACCTTTGATCCTCTTGGTTAGAAAACTTTCAAAATGGCTTCAGGCCAACCTCTTCCCAAGAATCAACAGTCAAATTTATACAGCCTTCCCCCACTACATATGTCATTGCAGTTCACTCCTAATGCAGCTTCCTAACTCTGTGCTCAGGCAGGGGCATTTGTCTCATCTTTTCAGACACATGTAAGTGTCAATCTCCAAAACTCCAAGAAACATTACCAAGCCCTATGAATGGATACTTTGAACCTTCTCCAACTTGATTTCAGGTGAGGGGGAAACACTCCCCTTCTTCAAAAAGGCTCTCGTTTCATTCCTCCATAGGAAATGGGCAAAGCACTGTTAATTTGACCCAAACAGGCCTCTCCACAGATCTCAACATCCTCATCAAACCTCTAGCTACCCCTAATATATCTTCCTAGTAACTGATAAACTCAATTGAAAACTACATTTTCACTATCTTGTTTCCAAGTCTTATGTGAGTGGTGTAGATCTCCTTTGAAATGTACCCAACACATGGGCACAATTCTCGTATTCCTTAGTTGAAATTCTCTAATGTTTAACACGTGTTATGATATCTTAGAGGTTAAAGAGAAAAGGGAGAATTTTCCCAACGGTAACCTTGGAAATACCTGATGAAGAGGTTTACAGAATCCGATCTGCATAGGCTATCCATCCAACCTAAGCAATTTCAAATAACACCTCATCTAGGGCTGAGATCTCGACTCTAATTATTAATATACACCAGAAAATGGGGGTAGCAAACCCCCAATCCTTCAAAATACCATGGATATATGTATATTCATGACCTAATCAGATATCAAATTTTATATTACATTCACCTTCAAGTATGTTTACATGTATATATTATAGCAACCATATAAATAAAAGATTAATTTATATAATTTATATATTAATTACTATAATTATTTAATGATAAAATATCTTAAGTACTCGAAATAAAAATTCATCACAGATAATGATTCAAGGTAAATTCTAGTGAAATCAGGGAAAACAGTACATCTTAGGCAAAGAAGGGACTCAGGTGAGTCTAATTTTTAGAGGAACTCATCCAGGCGGTCCGAGATACAAGTGAACCAAATTAGAAATTAAAGGTTTAATTAGCATATAAGCTATTTTCACATAACCCAGGAAGACTTTGAAAGTATTCATTCTTAAACATCTAGGCCCACACACAGTGAATTTGACACGTACGTGCCACACTCATGTTTAGACATAATATTTCAACTAAACAACATTTCAAATACAACTCAAAGGTAAATTATTCACCACTCTACCCAGTTTAAACCTATGTTTTACTACTTTTTTGCTTAAGAAAAAAAATTATGACTAAAGAAAAATCTTTGGCAGAAAAATCAAATACTCAACAGTTTATAAAGTTAGATAACTTACCCAGCCTTTGGTCTAGGAGTATTCAAGGATCTCCTGATGGGGAGGGAAGACGAAAAGATCATGATCAGAACCACCTGGAAACACCCTGTCCCACCTCAAGCTGTTAGGGGTGGGGAAGCCGAATATGCATGTACAGACTGAAAAACAGTATGTAGCATATTCCCGCTAATCAAACCACTGACACTCTTTTAAGGTTGAGGAAACTGCTCCCAAACTTGTTAAGTTACTTGTCTTTGACCACACTATTAGTAGGCAAAACTCCAACAAGAATCTTCAGACTCCTTTTACTCTATCATACATGAATCTGAAGTTGTATCAAAGTAGCTTAGAAAACTAATGCCAAACCTGTAAACTACTTCAGAAAAGTTTCCTTATCCCCGTTTCCCTGCCCCTCCCAATTCTCCTCTTCCAAATAGGTTACATTCACAGAACTGTTGATAAGTATCTCTCAGCAAAAGATGCACAGTGCCAGGGTTTTAACACAATTAGCAAAGTTAACCGTTAACTTTATTTTCATATAATGTCAACATTAACCCTAGATGCAGGCAAGAGACAATGGGAATTTATTTTTAAATTTTTCAAACGACTTATCCTACCATTTTGTTAGCCAGTCCTAGTTTCAGCTGAACAGGATTATTCCATTAAACGAGGTCTGCTTGTCTAATGAGACCCCTCTATATTTTACCCTCAGTATGGTCTTTGTTTTTTCACTGAGTCTAACTTCACGTCATATTTGTTCAAGGGAATAAAAGATGACAGCTTGGAATGATGAAACTAGACCATACTACTTTAAAGTATTTACTGTTTCCATTGGCTCAAATCTCCCCTACTCTCCCCACGGCCTAGTTCACCCCTCCCACGCCCCCACAGAAAAGATAATAAATGATATGGAGAACTATATTGGAACTTTCAGTTCTTGGGATGTTGTCTAAACAGGCAAAATTTAGAAGCAACAGCGTTGACCGTGAGCTCTTGCCCAAAAAAGCACAGAGCCGAGACCTTGCGAAGCGCCCTCTCCATGGGCTTTCCGGGGCGAGCACAGGGGGCTGCCCGCGGTGCCCTGGAAGACAGGACAGACAGGAGCGCCAGAGATACTCACTCAGCCTGCGGGCGCAGCGCCGGGGAAGAGGGAGGCCGACACTGACCCGGTCGCGGCGCAGAGCCAGGAGCCAGGCAGGGAACGCGCTCAAAACCTGCGCCCGGGAGTGACCTAGGGGCTGGGCCTGCCTGCCACGGGCTCTAGACCCCTGCACCACGCCCACCCGCCCACGCCCGGGCCGCGCCTGCGCCGCCCGGGCCGTGCGTCCTAGACGCGCTGCAGCTGCGGCTGGTCCCGGGCCCCTGTCTCCAACAGACTAACACATCCCTGCCCGGAGGGCGGACCCGCGGCGCGCCCGGCCTCAGCTCGTCCCAGCCTCTGTCCTGTGCACGCTCGTCAGAGGCGCGAGGTCCACGTCTCCTCGCAGGGGTCCCACAGCAGCCTGTGGCCAGGCTCGGGACCCAAATGCTGGGTCCCAGGAAAGCCCCTTAGTGTCCTGCTCTATTACAGTAGTCCCTTACTTGGAACTTCTACATTTCTTTTCAGACAACAAAGGAAAAGGATAGATAGGTACAGTAAATGAAAAAATATATATATGTTTTACCTTGAAATGACTGCATAGCTGGTTGGTAAGCTTCAGAACTAATCAAGAGAGCTAAAAAAAAAATTAAGGTCTTCTAAGAATTACAGAACTTCATAGCCAAAGCAGACTTAAAGGCCATCTAATCTAACCCTGTCCTCCATCAAAATTTGCAGTCAGCAGGTGGTGATCATTGCTGACAACGGTGAAATAGCTGGAGCAGGTCCTAGCTGAGAGCTCCTAGGAAAGTAAGGCAGCATGAAGCATAAGATGCGTCAGTACTTAACACCTGATATAAAGATGGCTGACATTGAAGTTTCACTTTACAAGAGAGAGGCTTAAGTTTCATGTGTATTTGTGTTGTGTAGATGTGTATTTCATAATCACCTAGGCACCTCCAGCACAGCAGATTCTATGTGAGCAGAGGGTGATGACCCAAGTGATTCTCACAGCCATTCCTCAACATTTACAACACCCTGCACCATACTCCAGCATCTTTTAGAATAGTGAATATCAACTCTGGCTTGTGTATAGATACCACCTGTAGAGCTTTAAAAATAAGAGTACCTGGATTCCAGCCCCAGAGATTCTGATTTGTATGGGTGAGGACCAGAATTGTTGTAAAAGCTCCCCAACTGATTCCAATGTACTACCAGGCTTGAAAACAATTATTTTAGGATTTTGGCCTTAAAGACTACGGAAAGTCAGGGTAAAATAAGCCATAACAGAAATTTGGAGGAAGTATTTATATGCTTTAATTTATACACTTCAATCTTAATTTGGAAATTAATATATTTTTGCTTTCATTTTAGCAAAAAGCATATATATAATATGCGTATTATATATATATATACACACACATATATATTTATATATATAGCCTAAACCAAACGCTAGCTAACCAAATCCAAAACTGCTCAAAAGAGAATACAGTATGATCAAATATAATTGACATTACTGATGTATGTAAAGTTTAACATCAAAAAATATATATATCTACAATTCTTCCCATTGATGAATCAAGAAGAAAAATTGTAAGATTATGTTTATGTATGGATAAAAGGAATTTGATACAGTCTATTCCTACATGTAAAAATTATCAGCAAACTGGGAAATCTGTCAGTTTCTACTAATTAAACATACTCCTACCTATGACCCAGAAATCCTGCAATCAGCATATACTCAAGTGAAATTAGTCCATATGAAACAACAATGAAGAAACAACAAGAAAACAAGAAACAACAAAAGAGAGAAACAACAAAAAACCCTTGTGCAAGGATATCCAGAGCAGTTTATTCATAATAGCTCCCAGGTGTGTGTTGGAGTCAGCTTGCAGAAGCTCACAAGGAACAATGCAAGGTTGTTGTTAAGCCATGCAGCTTAAAATTGGCTGTGGTGAAAGTACTTATGCCGGGGAATTGGCAAATGCTACAAATCAGAGTGTACAGTGCTACAAATCCCCCTCCCCCCGAAACCCTCAGCCCTTTACCAGCACACCATTGAATAGCTCCAAACTAAATGTCCATCAACAGAAAATTAGATAAACAAAAGGTGCTGTATTCATAAAATACTGTATGGTGATAAAAAGAACAAATTACTGATGCAATAATATGAATGAATCTCAGAAACATTATGTTGATTGAAGGAAGTCAGACCAAAGGAATACATAACTAACCTGTAATTATCAAATTCAGAATACTGATTACCTCTGGAGGTAAAGTGTTATTGAGTATAAAGGGGCATGGAGAGATTTGGAGAATGGTTAAAATGTTCTACATTTTCATCTAACAGGTAGTGACATGGTTATATGTACGTATAAACATTCACTGAAATGGATACTCAATAAATAAAAATTAAGGTTTAAAAATAGGTTTGTACAAAACATCAAGATTTACAAAAATCTGAGGCAATTTTGAAAAAGTTGACAAAAAAAATCCGTTTGATTCAATCATGTCCTGTTGAATATTAAGACATGTAACAACTACAACAGTAAAAGCATATGGAACAAGCAAAACAGAGAAATAACCTCATGAAAAGAATACAGAGCTCAGCAAGATTTAAACACAATTTTTTTTTTTTTTTAATGTGTTATGCGGGCCTCTCACTGTTGTGGCCTCTCCCGTTGCGGAGCACAGGCTCTGGACGCGCAGGCTCAGCGGCCCAGCTGCTCCGCATGTGGGATCCTCCCGGACCGGGGCACGAACCCGTGTCCCCTGCATTGGCAGGCGGACACTCAACCACTGCGCCACCAGGGAAGCCCCAAAACACAGTTTTGATATATGGTAAATAAGGCTCCACAAAGCAATGAGTTATAAAGAGATTATTTAATAGATTATGGAGGGAAAACTGGATATGATTACACAAAGGAATATAAGACTCAATCATTAACTGACACTGTAGGTAAAATAATGGAGAATATCTTAGTGACTTCAACATGGGAAAGTACTTCTTAAAGAAAATCCGGAGACTGAAACCCATAAGTCAAAAATTGATGTGTTTGAATAGATCAAAAGTAAAGATTTCTGTTGAATGATAAAGACCACAGAGAAAGGTAGCAGACAGCCAGGAAGAAGCCAATTGCAGTATGTAATACTGCCAAGGGACCAATGTCTAGAACTGTACTCTTAAGCACAGTAGCCACTAGCCACATGTGACTATTTAAATGTAAATTAGTTGGAGTTAAGTAAAATGAAAAATTCACTTCCTTAGTGCCACAAGCCATATTCCAAGTGCTCAATAGTTACATGTGGCCAGTGCTATCAAATTAGACAGAAAGAAATAGAACATTTTTATCACTGCAGAAAGTTCTATTGAACAATGCTAGTCTAGAATATGGGAGTTTCTGCAAATAAACTGGAAAAGGATAGGAAACATGATAGAAAAATTGGCCAAAAAAAAAAACTTAGACAAAAAAAGACAAGTCACAGAGGAGAAACCCATGTAGTTTACATGTAAATGAGTTTCTCAAATTTACTAGTAATCCAAGAAATGCAAGTTTAAAAGATACTATACTTCACCTATTGAACTGGAAAAATTTGAATGTTGTATAATCCCAAGGGTAGTCAAGGATGTAAAGAACTAGGAATCCTCATGCACAATTTGTTGGAATGTAAATTGTTCTGATTTTACTGGCAAGCAGTTGATCAATATACAGTCAAATTGAATATGTGTATAAATTATGCCCCAGTGGCTCCCCCCGCAGAGAAATTCTCTCAGAATTTCACAAAGGTATTTATACAAGGTTATTCATTGTAGTGTTTTATGTAGTTCCAGAAGTTGAAGACATATACATACTAGGTATCCATCCTTCCAGGAATGGACAAGCAAAATGTAGTGGAGGCACACTGTCAGATACTATGAAGCAATTAGACACAATTCATTAGGTAAATTTACATAGAGCAATGTAAGTAAGCATTTAAATATATTTTTGAATATATTATGAATGTTATAAGAAGTATCAAACAGAATAAGACTACATACAAAAATATTTATGTAAATTAAAACATGTGTATACAAAATAACTATGTTTTATAATGATATATATTGAAAATATGTGCACATATATGTACATGTCATGCACATACATACACACATACACATAATAACAGTAGGAGTGGAGATAGGACAAAGGGAAAAACAAACAAAAGAACAATTGAAAAAAGAAATGCATATATCAGTGGAATAGAATAGAGTGTCCAGAGTCCAGAAATCCAGCCACACACATATAGGAAATTGATATTCAACAAAGATGCAAAGTCAACTCAATGGAAAATGACAGTCTTTCAACAAATGGTGCTGGAACAAATGGGCATCTACATGCAAAAAAAAAAAAAAAAAAAAAGAAAGAAAAACAAAGATAAAAAGTAAAGAAATAAAGAACCTCAACCCATACCTTGTCCCACATACAAATATTAATTCAAAATAGATCATAAACCTAAATATAAAACCTAAAACTAGAAAATATTTAGAATAAAACGATAGAAAACCTTTGGGTCCTTGAATTAAACAAAGATTTCTTAAATATAACACTAAAAGCATGGTCCATAAAAGAAAAATAAAGATAAATTGGACTTCATTAAATTAGGAAATTTTGCTTTTCTAAGACACTGTGCCATAAATGAAAAGGCCTACTCCAGAGTGGGAGAAGATATTTGCAAAACTTATCTCTGATAAAGGACTTGTATCTAGAATATATAAAGAACTGTTAAAACTCTAAGAAAATCTAATAGAAAATGGGCAAATGGTTTAAACAGACACCTTACCAAAGAAGGTATACAGATGGCAAATAAACATGTGAAAAGATACTCTTCATCATTAGTCATTAAGGAAATGCAAATCAAAACCACAATGAAATACCACTAAACATGTATTAGAATGGTGACAGTTAAAAGACTGACAGGGCAAAGTGTTGGTGAGGATGTGGGATTCTTGCACAAAGCTAGTGAAATTGTAAACTGGCACATCCATTTTGTAAAAAAGCTTGACAGTCTCTTTAAAGTAAACATTCATCTACTGTATGACCCAGCTATTCCACACCTAGGTATTAAAACAACAGAAATGAAACATATGTCCACACAAAGACATACATTATTGTTCATAACAACTTTATTTGAAATAGACAAAACGTGGAAAACACCCAAATGTCAATTAACAGATGAATTGATAAACAAATGCTATACTCTGGAACACTACTTAGCAATAAAAGGAGGGAACTATTGATACAAAATACAACATAGATGATTCTCAAAATAATTATGCTGCATAAAAGAAGCTAGACAAAATTTCATGCATACTGTATGATTTCATTTATAAAAAATTCTAGAAATTGCAAACTAATCTATAGTGATTAGAACAGATTTGTGGTTGGGAGAGTAGCAGAAAGGAGAGATTACAAAGAGACACAAGGAAACTTTTGGGGCTGATGCTCATTATCTTGATTGTAGTGATGGTTTCAAAAACGTTTTCATATGTCAAAACTCATCAAATCATACATCTGAAATAGGTTCAGTTTCTCATATGTAAATTATATGGCAATAAAGTTGTAAAAAATTAAGAGAAAGAATGAAAACAAAAGAGAAGCTTTGCATGGAACAGTATTGACAGACAGTGTGCCATGAACTGGAAAAGATGAGCTTAACTACTTCACCCATATGCACCTAAGGTCCTCTGAAAATATTTTAAATGAAAAATCATGCTTGACTAGAAGATGTGCTCGATGATCTCAATCATGGCTGCTCAGAACCAGAGATAACATATTCCATCTGTCATTCAGTGCTAGCTAACCTTACCATGGCTATAAGAGAAAAAAATCTGCCTTTGATATGCAAGCATTGAAACTGTTAACCTAAACAAATTAGAAGCAATCATTGGTGTCATGAACAGCTAAAGTTTGGAGAAGATTTTCATAGTGTTGTAAGAACAAGACTTGCATTTTGGTAGTTTATCTAAAACGAACAAGCTGAACGACACTGTCCATGTTAGTATGGGCACCAATCCTTCTGTCTCCTTATTATCTCTTCAAAGGATTTCCACACCCATAAATAAAATATCAAGCTAGTTTCACTCCTCTTTGGAGTTAAAAAAAAAAAAATCATCTCTTACTCCAGGCCTTTATTAGGTATTGACTTGTCCAGTACAAAGTCATGTCTAAAGGAACCATATTGCTTTAAGGATAGTCACAAAAAAATGATATTCAGACACAGACATCCTTAATGGGTGCACCATATTGGAAGATTCTCCTAATACTCTTACGATGGGGAAGATTTTGAAAAATAAAAAGTTCATGAACAAAGATGACCTATTTCCACCACCTTCATCAAAGTCAAAGCTAATACATGACATACTAAGGATAATGAAGCCTAGAAGGAAACAATGTAAAAGACAGTAGCAACTGAATTACCCTGCATATATTGAGTGTGTCCAGCATATGCCCCTAAAAAAGGAAAGGGGAAAATACAGCTCAATTTATGGTGGTCCTCAAAATTACCCAGAAAAGCTCTTCAGAGACCCTTTCTTTGAAAGAGATAATTATTAATTTCAAGGTAACATTGAAGCTGGGTCAAACAGAAAAATGTAACTATTTCATAGCAGAATGTTTTCCTAGAATGTTGTAAGGGGTCACAGAATGCCTAAACTCTTTACAGACAGGCAAAAAATATCTTGCGGACCGTGGAGCATGCAGGATGGTAGTTTTCTTCCTGAAGTGAAAACACTGATTCATTGCTCTTACTCTGATACCTAACAAATGCTGGAGTTTCAAAAAGAATTACTTTTCACTTTAGCTTTGCTATTAACTTTACAACTTTGCTCGAATTTCAGGCCTTCTGTATCTCTTGCTTTTTATAAAACTGCAAAAGTCTATCTTTGAAGATTAATACAAATTGTAAGCTATTTTCCACAAAAATATGTTAAAAGTATTTTAGGCTTATAAGAAAGAAATTATGACACTATCTTTTAAAAAGGTGTAGCAAAGAGATGTGACTATTCAGATGAAAAACATTAAATGATATATTTTCAATATTTGCTTGATTGGAGGTTACTTGAAATCTGTAGCTTGATGCAATAAAACTATCTTGAATCACTGCGGTCTTATACTGATTGACATGTCAAAAGCTCCACTGAGAAAAGCCTTGTATGATTGTCATCAAAAGATTGTAAAGTGACATGCTTTTCAAAGATGAGATCAAGCAGTCACACTGGGTATTATGTGTATAATACATTGTGTATTATATTATGTGGCATTGCAGCATCAGTTTATGAAATGCCATGTGAAAAATACCATGACTTAGGTAAGAATGATCCAAGTTTTCCTATACATAATCCTACATATAAATGGATTTTACTGAACAGTAATCTTAATTCTGTTTTTCACTCTGCAAGAAAAAAAAAAAAGCTTGATTCTACAATAGGCCTTTTTAATTTACAGTTAACTGACTGAAGTGCATGCAAATGGAAATAAAACTGCAGCCCTGGGACATTCTAAAACATGACACATGAGGTTGCCAAGGTAACCCACCAGGAGGCTGTCTTGGCATCTTCTGGAATAAAATAGGAAGAAAACATTATAGTGAACAGATGGGGGATGGGGATCTTCTGGGCTCAGTTATATAATAAAAGTGTTGCCAAAAACTACAGCTCCATGAAATTGGTTTCAAACAAAAAAGGACCAAAGTATCTCTCACACGTCTAGTGTTTAAATGGAGCAGGATTTATGATCCACAAGAGTGGAATTTGAAACAAATTATTTTAAATATTATTTAAATGGTATAATTTCTTCAAATCCACGATGCATTACATTTATCAAGGTTTATACTTACAAAAATTCGACATGGGTGTAGAGCGATATTCAAGGTGCAAAAGTGATGCTAACTTTCTAATATCTTACTATTAGGACAGGTCTGGAGGAGGTAGCAGAACTTGCCTAAGAAAATATTCTCAAGATAAACAACGAGAGAGAACAATAAAAGTATAGATGACAGAATCATTCACTTTAGCTCATTGATAATTTTACATTTATCCCTTACATTCTTTTAGAATTACAAAGTGTTCCTTTGATTTAGGAGTCTTTTCCTTATATTCACAATGATGCCGTTTCTGTTAAACTCACACACAAAGCTTTAGTTCCCTCTTTTTGAAGAGCTGATTCTCTCTAACATAAGGTTAGTCTATGAATAGTAAGCGAATCTCCTTGGCCTGTCCTTAGACTTTTTTCAGTTCTCCTCTGTCCCTGAAGATTGGATAAGAACTCTCTGAGCTGATGAAGGACAAACACAGAGATTGGCCACTTTGGTTGGTGTGTGACAGTACTTATGGCTGTCACGCCTTAGCTGCATTTAAGAATTCTACACAGAAGCAAAAAGTTCCAATAGGAAAGAGGAGAATTAAGAAATAATACCATTTTATTTCAGATGTTTATAAACATAATAACTGCTTTCTAAAAATTTTATATAAAAATATAGAGTTTTTGTCCTTTGAAACATTGCCTATAGCAAGATCACTAGAGTCTTTGATTACTGTGTGCCCTGGATGGCAGTAATCCAATCAATTCAATTTTAAAAATCAAAGCTGATTATTTTACAGTGTACATTCATTCATGAGCACCAATGTTATTTTGCTGTTTTGGTGCAGTGGAGATATTAAGGTACAATCTTCCTTATTTTTTAAAATTTATTTATTTATTTATTTTTTGGCTGCATGGGGTCTTCGTTGTTGCGTGCCAGCTTTCTCTAGCTGTGGTGAGTGGGGGCTACTCTTTGCTTCAGTGCACGGGCTTCTCATTGCAGTGGTTTCTCTTGTTGAGGAGCTCAGGCTCTAGGCGCGCAGGCTTCAGTAGTTGTGGCTCACAGGCTCTAGAGTGCAGGCTCAGTAGTTGTGGCACACGGGCCCAGTTGCTCCGCGACATGTGGGATCTTCCCGGACCAGGGCTCGAACCCATGTCCCCTGCATTAGCAGGTGGATTCTTAACCACTGCACCACCAGGGAAGCCCACAATCTTCCTTTTAAGAGATTTGTTTTAATACATAAGCAGCTGCAGACCTTCATCTGGTCATACCACCATTTTCCTTAATATCTTTCAATATTTCTCTTCACCTGTAGACTAGAAGAGTCTGCTTACTATAATTCATAGGGCATTTCTCAAGCCCCTAGATTTCTGCTTATGCATGGTAGGCTCCAGCCACCAGAAATCTTCATTCTCTCTGAACATACAGGGACACTTATTTTTCTCTCTCTAGAGTATCTGTCTACTTCTCTGGAAACTTGCTTCAACCCAGCTCACAGGTCACATCTTCTGGAAAATAATGTACCCTCCTTTTCTGTACTTAGGGAAGTGACTCTTTTTCTTTGCTACTATTACACTTTGTATTTATCTAATGTACTATGTATCACATTGTGATGTGCTTTAGAACTCTCTCATGCATGGTATACTTCTTGAAGACAGATATATGTCATGCTTATTTTGGACCACTGGTACATAGCAGAGTCTCCAGCACTTAGAAGACAGTCAACAAATGTTTGCTGAGTACCGAATGAACTTCTTCAGTTATAGAGTGAAGAAGTACCAGGGTGAGAAATGGATCCACAACGAGCTGATTCCTAAATTTTGCATTGGATCACCTATTGAAGTAGGTCTAAGTTGGACAAAGACATCTGCTTTTTAAATAAGTCTTGGAGGGCTTCCCTGGCGGCGCAGTGGTTGAGAGTCCACCTGCTAATGCAGGGGACACGGGTTCATGCCCCGGTATGGGAAGATCCCACATGCCGCGGAGCGGCTGGGCCTGTGAGCCATGGCCGCTGAGCCTGCGCGTCCGGAGCCTGTGCTCCACAACGGGAGAGGCCACAACAGTGAGAGGCCCGCAGACCGCAAAAAAAATAAGAAATAAAAAAATAAGTCTTAGAAATGATTCTGACACCAAAGTTTTGGAATTGAGACATAGGCTGCTGAAGAGTTTTCTAATGTAGAAAAAATGGGCAAGTGGAGGAATAACATAAAACTGGAGATATTTTCCATTAAATAGCTGTTATAATTAATTTTAAGCAAGTACAGCATAATGCAGTATAAAAGCTTACCATCAAATCTAAAATGTAACGTCTGCAATTTTTTTAATACCTATAACATGTGGGGGAGCAACTTACAAAGTCATAAACTTATTATCTCAATTAGACAGCATGCTTCATCTTCTTAAGGTCAGAAGCGTACCCATAATATCATCCTTGTAGCATCCAAACATGTCCAGCCAAGGAAGCCTAGAGTTCCTGCAGTGAGAACCCTAGAACTCTTTGTAGTTGAGAAAGCTCAGAGAGAAGTGTTTGCAAAATGAGTGTCAGGCATAGAAAACCACTGTAGCGCTCATATCATAGACTGAAGTCTCTGCTGCTTGGGGAATAAACACTGGGCACCAATAAGTTAGCACAATTATTGGCTACATTTCAAATTTTGAAATAACTTAATTAATTAAACCAAGCTTATTTGAAGAGCTAGGAAAGTTGGTGTTTATATTTTTTAGCTTACCTGTTCCTAAAACTACTCATTTTGCTACTGTGCTCCAAGAGTTCCTAAAGAGCCCATGGAAGGTTGGGAATGAGCAGTGTGAAGGAGATACTGAAGGAGCTTATCTCCAGTCTCCTCTGCCTACAATTCTATAGGGATGGTAACTGATCTCTCAGTCATACACACTGAATATGATGTCAAGCCCTGTACAGCCACAGTTTATATCAGCTTCTCAGCAGGAATGAGCTAATGCATTAAATCTGTGATTCTAACTCCATCTCAGATTTGAGTACCAACTCTCAAATAGGGAAGAAACATTTCTCTGAATCACACCTTCTTTGCTTGGTCCTGATGTCCTGTCTTGTCTTAAATCTTGCTGTCTCTTTAAGATGGGAACAGCACTTTCTGTCACCCCCTTCCCAATACCCATCACTGGCCAGAATTCTTTCATAGTGGGCAGCTTACCTGGAGCAGAATGCCACTGAATTTTACGTTGTGTCAGTTAGACTTCTCATGTTACTGTACCCAAGTGAAGCATAGGGCTCTACCATTTAGCCACAATTGCCATGTCCATGACTTTTCTCTCTAAGCCATTCAGATAATATACAGATAATTATTCGTTGCAAGATCTAGCTCTGTAGCTGTATTCATATTCCTGCCCCCATAAAGCTGGATCTTTACTTCCTTCTCTTTTCATCAAACTAAGATGCAAGGGCCTCAGCATATATTACTATTAATTCTGCATGTGCTAGGATGCAAATAAATCCTGATTAAGTCATGAACTCATTGGGAAAGTAATGCATTGTCTGTTACTGAGAGTCTAAAAGTCCTAACTCTTGCTGGGAAATAAAGTCACATCATTAAAGAACAGAATCATTGTAGACGGAAGAGATACCCCTGTTGATCTCCTGGCACATTTCCTTTTAAAGGTAGTTTTTGCCCGTACCTTAAAAATGTTCATTCTCCTCCCCTGTAGAAATTCATACGATGTTTACCAAAAAAAAAAAAAAAAAAAAAGTAGCATAGAGAAGAGATTCTCCTCATAGGGAAAGAAACATCCTTTCTAAGAAAAGACACACTGAGGAACTGATGGACAATGACAGGGAAGTTGTCCCATTTTTGGTTGATTTTGGTTGGTTATTGCAGTTTTGTACTTTTTTAAAACGTTGTACGTTGCTCGTATGATTTTTTAAATTGAACTGGTTGGTTGAAGTAAGTCGTAATATCATCAGACTACATTGGAAACATGAAGAATAGAGGTGAGAAGAGAAATGGCAGAAATGGAAGAGAGACAAGAAAAAATGTCATAACTAAACATACATTTCTTCTTCACAACTTTCTCCAAAAGACTTTAAAATCTGAAAAGTAAGAGAACCTCGGGTCAAAGGACCCCAAGATACTAAAAAATGTGATATGTCTCTATTTTATGGATTTCAAAAAGTAACGGCAAAAATGCAGCCCTGAAAAAAAGCAGACAGAGCAACTTGGTTTGCTTTCCTTCCTTGCTCTACTTCTATGGTCCTCTGAAGACTAATAATGCAAAATGCGACCACTTCTCCGTCTGCTTTGTTTCTGAGCTGTAACACTAAAGGGTAAGTGTGTATATAACTTAACATTATGGAACATCAATTTCTATTTGCAAATTTCACTAGAATTTGACAATTATTCCAGTAATATGCTGAAGATAGAAGATCTTTAGCCACTTTGCCTGAGTGGAGACTCAGAATTAAATCCAACGCTATAAACGAAACATAGTTTGATACGATAACCGAATTACTTCTCTATAATAGCTACTTAAGTATATGTCTAAGTGTTCATTTAATGATGAAAATATAAACAAAAGAAAATTAAGTATCTTCAGTTCTTGATTAGAAAGCAATGGAAAAATTGCTTCCGGGTGTGATACTAAGAAAAGATATAAAGGTGTGTATGTGTAGTAGTAGTAAGCTAGTGACTACAGTTATACATATCGTACCCTAAATAGAATCTGGTGAGATAACATCTGAAAACCAAACATCAGTCTTATATTTTGGACCTTATTAGTAAGGAAAATTGTTAACTGATATTTATCAGGGATGCCTGAGGATCTGACTCAGTCAATTCTCCTAGCAATACGTTTCACAAAATTTATAGAATAGGATACCACGTGGAAAACAAGTGAAAATCCAACCAAGAACTATGTACTGGACCAAACACTTGCTTTATTGTCCACAGAAAGTAATGAATACTCTAAATTGATAAGAAGCAAATTTTCCAAAGATTGGGCTGATTATAAGCACATAAAGTGACCATGTGACTAATTAAAGAAAAAAGCTAAAGGGATTGCAGCACTGATTACTCTCTAAGCCTAGGCTATCCAGCATCTTATCTCATGATCACATTGCCCCAAGCATGAAATGACTGAGACATCAAAAGTATTACCTGTTAGCCATGCAGAATCCACAGCCTCTGCTATGTTGTTGCTATGTGTGATGTGTTATTTCCTTCCTATGCTTTCTTAAGGCTAAAAAAAATTGGTGTTGGTTAAAAGATATTGTGTCTCATGGGTCTGATGGTCAATCCAAACCATAGACCATTACTGAGAGTGTGACAGAGAGAGTTTGCAAGGACTATTTACTATGTCTGTTTTGCAGGTAAGAAAATGTAGGTTTAGAGATTGTTATGATGAAGTGGCCAAGCCAGTACTGGAATTGCCTGACATCAAATAATGTGCTTTTAAATAATACCAGATGCTTTGTCCATATTGCTCCCTGCTGTCTTAGCAACTCCAGCAATGGGACTCTTAATTGTTGGTTGTAATGACTCCATAATATAACTGCATTTTGATAGTTGATATATAATCTAATTTTATTCTCAAAGGATGAAACTCATCACTGTACAGCAGGAAATCTATCTGATACCGAGTATCTACCCCTTAGCTGTCTCTGATTTATATGCTTTTACTGTATGCACTATCACTGAAGTCCCATATTTTCCCTGAATTTCTCCCCAGGAACAGAACATCCTTCTCCCCAGGAGAGGATAACAACTTTTTTCTGAGCTTATTCACGTATACATCTATAACTATTTTGCTGATTTCTTCCAAAATGCACCAACCCCTCAGTTTATTACTTTTGGTTCTTATGTAATGTTGGTATCGTTTTTTTTTTGCCTGAATATTCTTTTTGTGACTCTTCTCATCCATGTTATCACAGACTACAGCTACCTTAAAGGTAGGGAATGTGTCTGCCAACATCTTCCTCTGTGTGCCAAGATATCATACGTGTTTAACACTCATAAGTATTATAGCAAAAGATTATTAACAGACATATGTGGTATGCACAGCTTTTTTATATAAATAAATTGACATCTACTGAATTCAAATTAGATTACCATTTTTATAGAATACCCAAACAAAAAGCTGACATTTATGAACCTGGATTTATGTTAGAGGATGCATGAAAGAGAAATTTCTTCTGAGTTGCAATTTTGTATTAGCCTTAGGTATAGAAAACATTATTCCTTTTTGCTATAACTTTTAAAAAAGAGATAAATTTTACTACAAAACCTATACAAACTTAATCATGAGAAGAAAAGGAGTTAGTTTATCTTCTAACCTAACCTTAAAATAAAAATAATTGAATGATCTGGCTCTGCTCTTTATAAAGTCATACAGGAAAATTTCCCCTTTTCATTTTTGTGGGTCCAGTTTATCACTGGTCTTTGCATTTTACCGTGTTAACCTTTTAGAATTCTTCTACCCTCCAAATTCCAGAAGCACAATTATGCCTTTAACATCTCAATGGATCACATTAGATTTCTGTAGAGTATATAAGCACATAGTCCATGATGATAGGATGCTTCCCGAAGACACGAATACAGAAAATTTTCACAGGATATATATTATGGATGATAAAAATTTTCTCCTGTCAAAAGTTACTATTTTTATTCTAAAAGTATAAGATCACACAGATTCACTAATGTTATATATTGTACTGACTAGCTTACCCAATAATTCCATTAGCTTACTTAAAATTCTATTCTTTCCCTAATGTATTGTACCATTGTTCTTTTTATACATCCAACTGAAGATATATGATATATATTATGCATATTAAAATGATATATACATATACACTATGTATATATAATTTTTAAAAAATCTATGGAAATGTCCCAGTTCATTGGGACTGCTACAACAAAAACAGCACAGACCAGGTGACTTAAACAACAAACATTTATTTCTCACAGTTCTGGAGGCTGGGAAGTCCAAACTCAAGATGCTGGAAGATTTGGTGTCTAGTGAGATCCCATTTCCTAATTCATAGACAAACATATTCTTGCTATGTCTTCACATGGCAGAATGGGCAGGGAACACTCTGTGGGCACTAATCCCATTCTTGAGGGGTCCAGACTCATAATTTAATCACCTTCCCAAAAGCCCCATTTCCAATTACTATCACGTTGAGGATTAGGTTCCAACATATGAATTTGGAAGGAACACAAACATTCAGTCTATAGCAGTAAGTTATTAAAAGTATAATTATTTTTTAAAGTGTTAGAAGTTTTAATATATTGTTAATATAATATTACAAATCTTACAAGGCATCTATTATAATTCTGCTTTCACAGAGGATAAAAGTGTGACTCAGAGAAGTTAAATTAATAAATACCAGAGCATAGATTTGAACCAAGGCTATGAAATTTTAGAGCTTGTTATATTTTATTTACAATGATTAATCTTTAAATTATGATTACACGATACAGTCATTGTTAAAAAATTAATATCAATAAAACTATCACACAGAGATAACATCTGTTTATACTTACATAACACCTGATTATATTCAATAAGTATAAACTCTTCCAGTTACCTTTACACATATATACATATATTGAACATAATATATAGTTATGATATCTAACATTGAATATTTTTTCTATTTCTATATATTCATAGGCATATGCATTATAGTCACATATTTTTAAGGACTTTTCAATAGCCAATCTTATATTCCGCTTTTCAATCCATAAGTTAGTGAGCTTTTTCATGTATTGTTAAATATGCTCTCACATTACATTTAATGCTTACGATAATTTACAATGGAATAATGTTATTGACTTACAACCTGTGTTGTCAAGTATTTAGATCGTATAACAACATGAAATTGGCCAAATAAGTTGCTTTTAAGATTGGCTGTATTCATGGATTTCCTTTTACTACCACCAGCCTCACCCTCATTCATTTCTCAATTCTGAGCAATTTGAATTTTGTTCTCTACCATCAACTGAAACTGCTCTTGCCAAAGCAACTTAAAATCTTCCTGTTACTAAATCTAATGACTATGTGTCATTGTTCTTAACTGACTCATCTGCAGGGGGTGACACTGTAGTCACCTTCCTTCTTCTCTTGGCTAATATAAGGCCATATTCATTGTTTTCACCCAGTGATTTCTCCACCGTGTCTTTCAAATCTTAGCTTAAAAGCCACCTCCCCAAACAAGCCCTCTTAAACCTCCTCTCTAACCAAGTTTCCCAATGCTTTACAACCAGAACACTATTCAGTCAGAGACTTAGCACAAGTTGTTTTTAAAATCAACAACAACTAAAACCAACAACAACAAAAAACCTATTTATTTGTTTAATCAACAGATGGAAAACACCAAAGTGCCAGAAAACTTTCTATTTTATTTACCTATGTAAACCTATAGTACACCACAATGCTTGGCCCAGGATACTGTGCTGAACCATGAATGAAACTTTCTTTCCCCTCATTTTTCATTGGGGAGAAGGATTTTCTTTGAAACCTTATCACCAAAGGGCATGCAAGTACTATATGACTCAAGGTAGTGCTGTAAGCTTTGTATAAAGATTTTTTGAGGTGGTAGCATCAAAAAGAAAAGAATATACCTCTTACAGGAAAAGAAATTATCCCTTCTTTCACTCATGAAATCCTTGTTGATGAAACCTATTAAAACTCTTTCTCACTAACTGTGCGTGATCATAAGCTATTTAGTCAACCTGCCCCAAGACAGAATTTGATCAGTAATTATAGACATCTCACCTAGATTAACAGTTTGAAACACTTCATTAAAAAATAAAAATGATGCTACGGAAATGTCATAAATTCACACACATTCTTTGCTTTCACCTCTAAAAGTAGATGATTCTATGTTCTTGAAAATTCAATTATATATCTCAAAAAGGACAATTGCTATTATAACACTTTCAGTCTTGAAGATTAATTACCTTCCTCTAGCTTTGCTCCTTCAGTTGAGTTTCCTGCAGCAGACATTTACTGGAGAGTCCATTGTCAGCATTTTTAAACTTTGATCTTAATTACATATAAATTTTTGCATATTTCTTTTCAAGCTATTGTGTAACAAGGTATTAAATGAATGCTTCTATGAATCTCTGTATTCAAGGGTGCTCTTAAGTTCAAGTTTCAGTCTTGTCTCTTGATAAGAAAACATGCCTCATTTTATTCTTAATCTTAGAGGAATTGATTAAAGCTAATTTCTTGGTTTAAAAAATTTTAAGCTACATTTTTTTCAATGTTGAATACCTCCCACATAAAAAACTAAACAAGGGCTTCCCTGGTGGCGCAGTGGTTGGGAGTCCGCCT
This sequence comes from Globicephala melas, assembly GCF_963455315.2. NCBI lineage: Eukaryota > Metazoa > Chordata > Mammalia > Artiodactyla > Delphinidae > Globicephala > Globicephala melas. The sequence goes on from NC_083322.1 coordinate 64,759,939, forward strand.
GCCAATGCAGGGGACACGGGTTCGTGCCCCGGTCGGGAGGATCCCACATGCCGCGAAGCGGCTGGGCCCGTGAGCCATGGCCGCTGAGCCTACGCGTCCGGAGCCTGTGCTCCGCAGCGGGAGAGACCGCAACAGTGAGAGGCCCGCATACCGCAAAAAAAAAAAAACGAAACAAAACAAGACACAAGCTCTGTACAGCCCATCATTCATCCAGTTTCTCTCCAGATCTCTATTTTCTCTAGTCCACATCACCAGTAGTATAGATTGTACTCCAATCACAAACAAACCTCTTTATCAAGCTCATGATCTGGCAGTACTCAAGCTACAAGCAGTCCCAGAATATATTTACTTAACCAAGATTCTCTTTTTTTTTTGTAATGGCACTATCATGGCCCTTTCAAACATAGTAGTATACTCCTAGAATCACTAAAATTCCTGAAGTATTTGTATTAAACCACATATTGATAGTCTTAGTTTTATAGTATTGCCGTGAATGGATTTCTTTAAGAAGATAAGTGAACCACGGCTGCAATCAGTTTCTTCATTATTTTTTCTTGGAATAAGAAATCATTTACATTGTTAAAATATATTTAGTTAGTAACAATATGACTTATTAATCAGTATATAGGGCAAATAGTTAATCCACAGTTGCATCTCAATGAAAAGAATGGTTATGTCCTGACAAGCAACCAACACATATTCAGCATTAAAAAGGATGTTCTCAGAGCATGAGGTTTTACGGTGATTACTAAAGAATTACAAGTCAGAGTACTTGTTAAGATTTCTGCGCATCCGGAGCCTGTGCTCCGCAACAGGAGAGGCCACAACAGTGAGAGGCCCACGTATCGCAAAAAAAAAAAAAAAAAAAAAAAAAATTTGAAAATTTATATAGTCAAACCAAAACACATGAAGTAAAATAAGTTTTTAAAAGTTTGAATCTGATTTCTCTAGTAATAACACAAGCTGCTTCCAGAGAAGATTTATGTGAGACTTTCATTCATTCAACAAATATATGTTGAGCCCCACCAATGAGACAAACTGCTCTGGGTGACGGCAATACTAAGATGAACTACGCACTTTAAGACTCTGCTCTTGTAGAACTTGTATTCTTCTGTAAAGCAGATGGAGGCTAACGAGCAAAACCAATATAAACCAGAAGAAAATACCACCAATGACTGGTTCCAAAAGACAATAGAAACCAGGTTATGTAGTACTCAATGATGATTGGTAAAATTCTAGATTAAATAGTCATAGAAAGCTTTTCGGAGAAGGTTACTTTTACTTTGAGTTGGCACTGACAAGGAGAAGGTAAACAGGGAGAGGAAATAACTATTTCCAAGGCTTATATTGAGAACAAATCTAGAGTATGGCTAGGGCACAGGGGCAGGGGGGGATATCATAGAAAATGATTAACAGGGGCCAACTCATGTTGTTCAATAAACCTTGGTGAGGAGTTTGGCCTTTACTCCAAGTGTGTTGGAAAATTACAGAATGTTACAAGCAGCAGGAAAAGGGATATGGTTGGAGACTATGGGTCCAATTGTATTTTTAATAGATCACTTCCTGAAACATAATAGATTATTATTATTATATATATTATATATATATATAATAGATTATTATTATTAAACATAATAGATTATTCAGTTTTAACAGGATTACTTATTAGATTCTTACTTTTGATCAAAAACTTCATGAATATATATGAAGTTATTGTAGGGTTATTAATTGGCCTAATTTCAATATTGTTGTGTCTCAGGGAACAGGGAGGAGTGAGGAGAGTAAGAGAGATGGGGGACTGGCTGGTTGGTGGAACAGTCAGAACGCACACAACATTTATCCATTAAGCTCACTGTCTAATCAGGGCACTGTTCGTGATGTTCCCAAAAGTTACAACAGCAAAATCAAAGATCACTGATCATAGGTTACCATAACAAATATAATAATAATGAAAAAGTTTGAAACATTGTGAGAATTACCAAAATGTGACACAGAGACATGAAGTGAAAAATACTTTCCAATACTGCATGTCGGAAGAATGGTGCCTATGGACTTGATTGACGCAGGGTTGCCACAAACCTTCAATTTGTAAAAATTGCAATATCTACAAAGTGAAGTAAAGTGAAGCATAATAAAACTAGGCACGCCTGTACAGATCTTACTTCCTTTTTGAAAACATTGTATTGAAGTATATTATAAAATGTACATCTAGGTAATTGTATAGTTCAACAAATTTTTTATGAGGTGAATATGCTTATGGTAACCATCACCCAAATCAAAATATAGAATACTATCCAGCAGCCCAGAAGGCTTTCTTATGTTCCTGTCAGTCACTACCTCCATCTGAGTATTAAAAAGTCACTGGTATGCTGGTTTCTACCACCACGGTTTAATTTGGTCACTTTAAATTTATGTAAATAAAACCACACAGAGTGCACTCTTCTCTGGCTTATTTCATTAGGCATCATGTCTGAGAAACTTGTCCATGTAGCTGCATATAGCAGTAATTTGTTATCTTAAATTGCTGTATAGTATCATTGCATGAATATGTGACTATTTGTCTAATTACTGTACAATGAAACAATATTCTTACCATTTTGGCTATTTTGAATAATGCTATATTTACCTGTCTTGTGTGTGTGAACATCAATTTGGGGGTGATACCTAAGGGTAAAATTGCCAACAGCTCATAAGGATGTATATATTCAGTTATGTTCAGCTTTCATAGATACTGTGAAGTAGTTTTCCAAAGTGGTTTTACATGAGTATGAGCAGTGTAAGAAAATGTTACCTCTGAATCTGCTACCCATCATTTTTTGCAGTTAAACTATTTATTCAGTCTTCTCAATGAGTAGTAGTGTCTTACTGTAGTGTGTATTTGCATGCCCCTTATAACTCATGATATTGCCCATCCTTTTATTTTATCATTGGTCACTTAGATAAGTGTATTATCATTAATAAAATGCCTATTCAAGTCTTTTGCACATTTAAAATTATTTTCCTGCCATTTTCTTGCTAATTTTCAGGAGTTTTAATATATCATAGATGAGTACTTTACAAGTAAATATATTTAAAATATCTTCTTCCAGTTTTGTCTTTTGATGAACATTAGTTCTTCACTTAAGTCTAATTGAACATATTTTCATTTATAGCTGGTGCTTTTTGTGTCCTATTTAAAAAAGCATTGCCTTTCATTTGGTTACAATGTTATCTTCTGGGTTGGGGCTAAAAGAAAAGATTATTAAAATGGAAAAAAACTGAGGGATTAGAGTATTAGACAGATTATCTGCGTCAGTGGTTTCAAACTTTGCTGTGCATTGAGACACCTGGAAAGCTTTAAAGCCCTTGATGCCCCTGCTGTACCCCAAACTGACTAATTCAGAATCTCTTGGTTTGGGACCTAGGCATTGGTATATTTTAATTGGGATAGAGAGCATTTAGGCAGGAAAAAAATCAGCAAAGAAAGGACAGCATGGCAGCAAATACAGTGAATGTTAATTCGTGCTAGACTGTGGGGTCCACAGAGTGAGGTAATGGTGAGTCTCACAGGAATTAAAGCTGTGGCCTGTAGAATTTTGAGTCCAGAATATTTAGACTGAATTCAACAAATAGTGGGGTTGAACAAGCTTTTTGAGGAAATTAATATGATTCACTAATACATTAGGAGGATTAAAGTGGCAGGGGGATAGAGGTAGATTGGAAGTGAGGGAAACAAGAACAAATTTTCAGACCAATGCCTGTGTTCTGGCTTCTATAACTCTGCTAATCATCAGAAACTGTGTGGTGAAGTTCATGTGTCGGGATTTTTCTGGGAAGAGGATCTAAAGCTATCATCAGATTTTCAAAGGAAGCTGAAACTCCCAAAGGCTAAAAACAAGTAGATTAGAGAAGGAAATCAGTTAATGGTTATTATGCTTTGCCAGTTAAGAGTTATTGAACACCCAAACCATGTTTGTGGTAGTTGACGTGGAAAAGAGATGACTGATGGTGGAGATGTTTGTGGGTGGACCAAGAGGTATTAGAGGCTAACTGAATGTGTGTGTGGGGCGGGGGGAGGGATGGAGAGAAAGGGGAAGAGGCAGAGGGGAGGGGGAAAGAATATTGAAAATACAACTTGAAGGGCTTCCCTGGTGGCACAGTGGTTGAGAGTCCGCCTGCCGATGCAGGGGACACAGGTTCGTGCCCCGGTCCGGGAGGATCCCACATGCCGCGGAGCGGCTGGGCCCATGGGCCATGGCCGCTGAGCCTGCGCGTCCGGAGCCTGTGCTCCGCAATGGAAGAGGCCACAGCGGTGAGAGGCCCGTGTACGGCAAAAAAAAAAAAAAAAAATACAACTTGAATTAAAAGACAAGATAACAGGGAGAACAGATACATGATTAAGAGGAAAATAATCGATACGAATGAGCAGTGGAAGAGTTATTAAGTAAAGATTTTAAACCTTGAGTTTGACAATTAGATAGATAGCCCTGAATTTCTAAATAAATTGTATTGAAGTGATCAGAAAGAAAAGTCAGTAATCAATCCAGGGTCTTTATGTTTTTCCCATAAGCATTCAGTGCGTATAATGGGTAGAAGACTAATTTTCATTCTAGCCATTTGTTCTTTGCTAACAAAAACATGTCCTTTTATTTTCTGCTTGATGGTCTACACATTAGATAAAATTTAAAATAGGTATTGAAAACAGAATAAGGTCCTTTAACCACAGATTTAAAAAAAAAAGAATTAAGTGATAAAACTATGTGCTTAAAAGTTTAGATTTAGAGACAACTGTTGAAAGTGCTTAGGAATTCATTATAATTATGAAGGGATATATTTTTTAAACTCCAGTTTTCTCACATAGAGGTAGGAAAGGAACTGATAGATGAGCTAAATCTTACCACTGCTTCACAGATAAGGCTAAGGTGAATGAAATGATAAGTGTTTAAAGGGAAAAAGTTGGCAGGTTCCTAACTTCAACCATATTACATACGTGTAGAGCCAGAATAATGACATTAGGTGCCCTTGGGTTAAATTAAAAAACTGTGAGAAAAATATAGATTTGGTTTTTGGCAGATTGGGTTCATAAGGAAAAACTCCATTCAATTTATACTAATAAACTGAGGGTCGCTTAAGTGTAGTCTTTGCAAATGGTTATCACTTCAGAGAGCGAGTCATCATAAAGTCTATCTGTGCTTATTATCTTGCCACTTGGTAGATTGATAGCTACAGCTCCAACAAGCTGTTCGTGATAAAATTAAATTTTATTTTCTAAGATTTGACAATCTGATAACTTCCACAGAGCTAAATATACTGGGTAGAACCTTAGTTTTCTATATCCTCCCTCCCCTCAAATTTTTTGACTTGTTATGCATTCAGAAACCTATAGGAGTTCTTGAAATATGTGAAATTGGAAAGCTTCAGTCTGCATCCCTGTTGTTGGTTATATTTTCTAGCAGATTTCAGCAACCTGGAAGCAAGCTCAGAGATGGTGGATAATTGTTAGGATTTTGGCAGACGACTGGGAGGAAAAGCCAAAGAGGATGGCAGGGAAAGAGACTGAGTGTTTGAAATAATAGGTAATGGGATCTGAGCTGAATGAGGAGGGCAGTAATCGTAGGATGAGGCCACCAAGCAGGAAAGATGTAGAGACCGGGCCATCTCAGATGTGTGGTAGAACACTGAGAGTACAAATAATTAAACAGGATAATGAAAATCTAGTATTTTTGCTTAGAGTGTAGGGGCTTTTATACAGTTGATGCTCAATAAATACTCGTTCTAGTGCCCATCATTTCCACCTCACTTTGAGGATAAAGAGAATTTGATGTGTGATATTATCTAATTCCTTTGATTTATAAAAAGGTTATGCTTTAAAATAATTCTTAATACTAAACAAAAATACATATACAATGGGTAGAACATATTAGGAAATAAATGTCATAGAAGAAAGTGAATTTTATTTATTTATTTTCTAGTTTTTTAAATTATTTATTTTTAACGTCTTTATTGGAGTATAATTGCTTTACAATGTTGGGTTAGCCTGTGCTGTACAACAAAGTGAATCAGGTATATGTATACATATATCCCCATATTCCCTCCATCCTGTGTCGCCCTCCCACCCTCCCTTTCCCACTCCTCTAGGTGGTCACAAAGCACGAAGATGATCTCCCTGTGCTATGCGGCTGCTTCCCACTAGCTATCTTTTCACATTTGGTAGTGTATAAATGTCAGTGTTACTCTTTCACTTCATCCCAGTTTACCCTTCCCCCTCCCTGTATCCTCAAGTCCATTCTCTACAACTGCATCTTTATTCCTGTCCTGCCCCTAGGCTCATCAGAACCTTTTTTTTTTTTTTAGATTCCATATATATGTGTTAGCATACAGTATTTGTTTTCCTCTTTCTGGCTTACTTCACTCTGTATGACAGACTCCAAGACGATCCACCTCACTATAAATAACTCAATTTCATTTCTTTTTTTTCCTTTTTTTATTTTTGCGGTACACGGGCCTCTCCCGTTGTGGAGCACAGGTTCCGGATGCACAGGCTCAGTGGCCATGGCTCACGGGCACAGCTGCACCACGGCATGTGGGATCCTCCCGGACCAGGGCACAAACCCATGTCCCCTGCATCGGCAGGCGGACTCTCAACCACTGTGCCACCAGGGAAGCCCCTCGTTTCCTTTTATGGCTGAGTAATATTCCATTGTATATATGTGCCACATCTTTATCCATTCATCTGTCAATGGACACTTAGGTTGCTTCCATGTCCTGGCTATTGTAAATAGTGCTGCAGTGAACATTGGGGTAAATGTCTCTTTTTGAATTCTGGTTTTCTCAATCCCGCCCAGTAGTGGGATTGCTGGGTCATATAGTAGTTCTGTTTTTAGTTTCTTAAGGAACCTCCATACTGTTCTCCATAGTGTCTGTATCAATTTACATTCCCACCAACAGGGCAAGAGGGTTCCCTTTTCTCCACACCCTCTCCAGCATTTATTGTTTGTAGATTTTTTGATGATTTTTTGATGGCCATTCTGACTGGTGGGAGGTAATACCTCATTGTAGTTTTGATTGCATTTCTCTAATTATTAGTGATATTGAGCGTACTTTCATGTGTTTGTTGGTGTTCTGTATATCTTCTTTGGATAAATGTCTATTTAGGTCTTCCACCCATTTTTAGATTGGGTTGTTTGGTTTTTTGATATTGAGCTTCATGAGCTGCTTGTAAATTTTGGAGATTTATGCTTTGTCACTTGCTGCATTGGCAAATACTTTTCTCCCATTCTGAGGGTTGTTTTTTCATCTTTGTTATGGTTTCTTTTGCTGTGCAAAAGCCGTTAAGTTTCATTAGGTCCCATTTGTTTATTTTTGTTTTTATTTCCATTTCTCTAGGAGGTGGGTCAAAAAGGATCTTGTTGTGTCACAGAGTGTTCTGCCTACATTTTCCTCTAAGAGACTTATAGTTTCTGGCTTTACATTTAGGTCTTTAATCCATTTTGAGTTTATTTTTGTGTATGGTGTCAGGGAGTGTTCTAGTTTCATTCTTCTACATGTAGCTGTCCAGTTTTTCCAGCACCACTTATTGAAGAGGCTGTCTTTTGTCCATTGTATATTCTTGCCTCCTTTATCAAAGATAAGGTGACCATATGTACATGGGTTTATCTCTGGGCTTTATATCCTGTTCCATTGATCTATATTTCTGTTTTTGTGCCAGTACCATATTGTCTTGATTATGGTAGCTTTGTAGTATAGCCTAAAGTCCAGGAGCCTGACTCCTCCAGCTCCGTTTTTCTTTCTCAAGATTGCTTTGGCTATCCAGCAACTTTTGTGTTTCCATACGAACTGTGAAATTTTTTGCTCTAGTTCTGTGAAAAATGCCATTGGTAGCTTGATAGGTATTGCACTGAATCTGTAGATTGCTTTGGGTAGTATAGTCATTTTCACAATGTTGATTCTTCTAATCCAAGAACATGGTATATCTCTCCATCTGTTTGTATCATTTTTAATTTCTTTCATCAGTGTCTTTTTGTTTTCTGCATACAAGTCTTTTGTCTCCTTAGGAAGGTTTATTCCTAGGTATTTTATTCTTTTTGTTGCAATGGTAAATGGAGTTGTTTCCCTAATTTCTCTTTCAAATTTTTCATCTTTAGTGTATAGGAATGCAAGAGACTTCTGTGCATTAATTTTGTATCCTGCCACTTTAACAAATTCATTGATTCGCTCTAGTAGTTTTCTGGTGGCATCTTTAGGATACTCTATATATAGTATCATGTCATCTGCAAACAGTAACAGTTTTACTTCTTCTATTATGATTTGGATTCCTTTTATTGCTTTTTCTTCTCTGATTGCGGTGGCTAAAACTTCCAAAACTATGTTCAATAATAGCGGTGAGAGTGGGCAACCTTGTCTTGTTCCTGATCTTAGAGGAAATGTTTTCTGTTTTTCACCATTGAGAACGATGTTGGCTGTGGGTTTGTCATATATTGCCTTTATTATGTTGAGGTAGGTTCCTTCTCTGACCATTTTCTCGGGAGTTTTTATCATAAATGGGTGTTGAACGTTGTCGAAATCATTTTCTGCTTCTATTGAGATTGTCTATGGCTTTTATCCTTCAGTTTCTTAATATGGTGTATCACATTGATTGATTTGCATATATTGAAGTATTCTTGCATTCCTGGGATAAACCCCACTTGATCATGGTGTATGATCCTTTTAATGTGCTGTTGGATTCTGTTTGCTAGTATTTTTTTGAGGATTTTTGCATCTATATTCATCAGTGATATTGGCGTGTAGTTTTCTTTCTTTGTGACATCTTTGTCTGGTTTTGGTATTAGTGTGTTGGTGGCCTTCTAGAATGAGTTTGGGAGTGTTCCTCCCTCTGCTATATTTTGGAAGAGTTTGAGAAGGATAGGTGTTAGCTCTTCTCTAAATGTTTGATAGAATTTGTCTGTGAAGCTGTCTTGTCCTGGGCTTTTATTTTTTGGAAGATTTTAAATCACACTTTCAATTTCAGTGTTTGTGATTGGTCTCTTTATATTTTCTATTGCTTCCTGGTTCAGTCTCGGAAGGTTGTGCTTTTGTAAGAATTTGTCCATTTCTTCCAGATTGTCCATGTTATTGGCATATAGTTGCTTGTAGTAGTGTCTCATGATCCTTTGTATTTCTGCAGTGTCAGTTGTTACTTCTCCTTTTTCATCTCTAATTCTGTTGATGTGAGTCTTCTCCCTTTTTTTTTTTTTTTTGATGAGTCTGGCTAATGGTTTATCAATTTTACCTTCTCAAAGAACCAGCTTTTAGTTTTATTGATCTTTGCTAATGTTTCCTTCATTTCTTTTTCATTTATTTCTGATCTGATCTTTACGATTTCTTGCCTTCTGCTAAATTTGGGGTTATTTTTGTTTGTCTTTCTCTAATTGCTTTAGATGTAAAGTTAGTGTGTTTATTTGAGATTTTTCTTGTTTCTTGAGGTAGGATTGCATTGCTATAAACTTCCCTCTTAGAATTGCTTTTGCTGCATCCCATAGATTTTTGGTCATCGTGTTTTCATTGTTATTTGTTTCTAGGTATTTTTTGATTTCCTTTTTAATTTCTTTAGTGATTTCTTGGTTGTTTAGTAGCATATATTTTAGCCTCCATGTGTTTGTATTTTTTACAGTTTTTCTTCTGTAATTGATATCTAGTCTCATAGAGTTGTGGTCAGAAAAGATATTTGATACGATTCAAGGTTCTTAAATTTACCGAAGCTTGGTTTGTGACCCAAGATATGATCTATCCTGGAGAATGTTCCATGAGCACTTGAGAAGAAAGTGTATTCTGTTGTTTTTGGAAGGATGTCTTATTTATATCAATTAAGTCCATCTTGTTTAATGCATCTTTTAAAGCTTGTGTTTCCTTATTTATTTTCATTTTATGATGATGTTCATTGGTTAAAATGGGGTGTTAAAGTCCCCTACTATGATTGTGTTACTGTTGATTTCCCCTTTTATGGCTGTTAGCATTTGCCTTATGTATTGAGGTGCTCCTATGTTGGGTGCATAAATATGTACAATTGTTATATATTCTTCTTGGATTGATCCCTTGATCATTATGTAGTGTCCTTCTTTGTCTCTTGTAATAGTCTTTATTTTAACATCTATTTTGTCTGATATGAGTATTGCTACTCCAGCTTTCCTTTGATATCCATTTGCATGGAATATCTTTTTCCATCCCCTCACTTTTAGTCTGTATGTGTCCCTAGGTCTGAAATGGGTCTCGTGTAGACAGCATATATACAGGTCTTGTTTTTGTATCCAGCCAGCCAGTCTATATCTTTTGGTTGGAGCATTTAATCGATTTACATTTAAGACAGTTATCGATATGTATGTTCCTTTTACCATTTTCTTAATTGTTTTGGATTTGTTATTGTAAGTCTTTTCCTTCTTTTGTATTTCCTGCCTAGAGAAGTTCCTTTAACATTTGTAGTAGAGCTGGTTTAGTGGTGCTGAATTCTCTTAGCTTTGCTTGTCTGTAAAAGTTTTAAATTCTCTGTCGAATCTGAATGAGATTCTTGCTGGGTAGAGTAATCTTGGTTGTAGGTTTTTCCCTTTCATCACTTTTAATATGTGCTGCCACTCCCTCTGGCTTGCAGAGTTTCTGCTGAAAGATCAGCTGTTAACCTTATGGGGATCCCTTGTATGTTATTTGTTGTTTTTCCCTTGCTGATTTTAATATTTTTTTCTTTGTATTTAATTTTTGATATTTTGATTAATATGTGTCTTGGCATGTTTCTCCTTGGATTTATCCTGCGTGGGACTCTCTGCACTTCCAGGACTTGATTGCCTATTTCCTTACCCATATTAGGGAAGTTTTCAACTATACTCTCTTCAAATATTTTCTCAGTCCCTTTTTTTTCCTTCTTCTGGGACTCATAATTCAAATGTCAGTGTGTTTAATGTTATCCCAGAGGTCTCTGAGACTGTCCTCAATTCTTTTCATTCTTTTTTCTGTATTCTGCTCTGTGGTAGTTACTTCCACTATTTTATCCTCCAGGTCACTTATGCATTCTCCTGCCTCAGTTATTCTGCTATTGATTCCTTCTAGAGAATAATAAATTTCATTTATTGTGTTGTTCATCATTGTTTGTTTGCTCTTTAGTTCTTCTAGGTCCTTGCTCAACATTTCTTGTATTTTCTCCATTCTATTTCCAAGATTTTGGATCATCTTTACTATCATTACTCTGAATTCTTTTTCAGGTAGACTGCTATTTCCTCTTCATTTGTTTAGTCTGGTGGGTTTTACCTTGCTCCTTCATCTGCTGTGTATTTCTCTGTTTTCTAATTTTGCTTAATTTACTACATTTGCGGTCTCTGTTTCACAAGCTGCAGGTTTGTAGTTCCCGTTGTTTTGGGTGTCTGCTCCCAGTGGGTAAGGTTGGTTCAGTGGGTTGTGTAGGCTTCCTGGTGGAGGGGACTGGTGCCTGTGTTCTTGTGGATGAGGCTGGATCTTGTCTTTCTGGTTGTCAGGACCACATCTGGTGGTGTGTTTTGGGGTGTCTGTGAACTTATTATGATTTTAGGCAGCCTCTCTGCTAATGAGTGGGTTTGTGTTCCTGTCTTGCCAGTTTTTTGGCATAGGGTGTCCAGCATTGTAGCTTGCTGGTCATTGAGTGGAGCTAGGTCTTAGCAATGAGATGGAGATATCTGGGAGAGCCTTTGCCATTTGATATTACGTGGGGCTGGGAGGTCTCTGGTGGACCAATGTCCTGAACTCGGCTCTCCCACCTCAGAGGCTCCAGCCTGACACCTGGCCAGAGCACCAAGACCGTGTCAGCCACATGGCTCAGAAGAAAAGGGAGAAAAAGAAAGAAAAGAATAAATTAAATTAAATGAATTTATTAAAATAGAAAAAATTATTAAAAATTAAAAAATTAAAAAGTAATAAAAAAAAGAGAGAAAGAAGAGAGCAACCAAACCAAAAAACAAATCCACCAATGATAACAAGGGTAAAAAAACTATATTAAAAAAAAAATTTAAATAAAAATGGACAATCAGAACCCTAGGACAAAAGGCAAAAGCAAAGCTATACAGACAAAATCACACAAAGAAGCATACACATACACACTCACAAAAAGAGAAAAAGGAAAAAATATATATATGTAAAATAAAAAAGAGAACAACCAAATCAATAAACAGATCTACCAATGATAATAAGCTCTAAATACTAAACTAAGATAAACATAAAACCAGAAACAAATTAGATGCAAAAAGTAAACCCCAAGTCTACAGTTGCTCTCAAAGTCCACCTCCTCATTTTTGGATGATTCGCTGTCTATTCAGGTATTCCACAGATGCAGGGCCCATCAAGTTGATTGTGGAGATTTAATCCTCTGCTCCTAAGGCTGCTGGGAGAGATTTATCTTTCTCTTCTTTGTTTGCACAGCTCCTGGGGTTCAGCTTTGGATTTGGCCCCACCTCTGTGTGTAGGTCACCTGAGAGAGTCTTTTGGGAAGTCTGAGGTCTTCTGCCAGCGTTCAGTAGGTGTTCTGTAGGAATTGTTCCACATGTAGATGTAGTTTTGATGTATTTGTGGGGAGGAAGGTGATCTCCACATCTTACTCCTCCACCATCTTGAAGGTGCTTCTTTGCTCCTTTGATTCAATAATTTCAAATGACCAATTATTGAATTTGCTGATGTTTTCTTGTGGTTGATCAAATCTGTGGTTAAACCAGTCTAGTGAATTTTTCAATTTAGTTATGTATTATTCAGCTCCCGAATTTCTATTTGGTTCTTTTTTATGCTTTTTGTCTTTTCATTGATATTCTCTTTGTTCATGTATTTTCCTGATTTTATTTAGTTGTCTATCTGTGCTCTCTTGCAGGTCACTGACCTCTTTTAAGACAATTATCTTAAATTATTTGACAGGTAATTCAGAGATCTTTGTTTGTTTCAGTTGATTTTGTTCCTTTGATGGGAACATGTTTCCCTGTCTCTTTGTGTCACTGTGATTTTTTTTTTTTTTCTAAGTTCTTTCATTTGAAAAAATAGCACTTCCCTCAGTACTTTTAGGCTGGCTTTATACAGGGGAAGCCTTTCATCAATTAACACAGCTAGAGATTTTGGGGGGCTCTGAAACATTTTTCAGGGGGTTGCAACTTCTCTGCTCTTGTGGATGTAATTTACCAACTAGAGAGATTTGCGTTTCTCTTTCAGTAGTTCATAATCTCTTGCTCCCTCTAGTGTCTCTCTGCAATATTGCAGGTTCTGTGGTACTGCAGCACCAAGTTGTCCAGCTCTTTTTTATTCTCAGTGGCCTACAGGCATCCAAAGTATCCTGGTTCCCGTTCAGGGCTCCAAGTCACACCAGTCAGAAACCAGTCCCTCTGGAAACCCTTGGTACACCTGGATGAATGTCCCACTCTTATCTCTCCCTCTCAAGAAGCCATGAGTTGGGTGCATTCTTCTGATAGTGCCAAACAACAATGGCCTCTGTCTGCAGCATGGCAGGTCCTCTGGTATGAGAGCAAGCTACTCCTATTCTCTCTTACTTTCAGTGGCCCCAGGAATCTAAACTATGCTGGTTCCAACCATTCCAGTGCTTCAAGTCATATGAGAAAGAAACTAAGTCCCTTGGGCAGCCCTCTGAATATACTGCATGTTGGACACTTGTTCTACTCTTCTCTTTCCCACCAAGGAGAAGCCATGAGTTGGAGTTCTCTTCAATGGCAATGAGCTCTGCTGACCTAAGGGTGAGGTAACTGGGGATAAAGTGAAATAATTCTTATCATTCATTTCAATGTGGCTGTTCTCAACTTTTTACCTGCCTGGGATACCACAACTTCGTAACTGGTTTCTGGAGTCCCCATAACGATATTTTGGTCCATATATTGTTGTTAAGTCAGTGTCTTTGTGGAGGGACAAGGGTTGGGTCTTCTATTCCTGCCACCTTGCTCTTATTCTCATTGATTTCTGCGCTGATCTTGATTATTTCATTTTCCTACTTAACTTGGTTTTATTTTGCTCTTCTTTCTCTTGTTTCTTATGGTGGACACCAAAATAATTGATTTGAGACCTTTTTGCTTTCCTAACATAGGTATTTGGTGTTACACATTTCCCCTTTAATACTGCTTTAGTAGCATCACACAAATTCTAATACAATGAGTTTTCATTTTTGTTCAGTTCCAAGTACCTTCTAATTCTTCCTTTGATCTTTTTATTTGACTTATATGTTGTTTAGAAGTGTTATTTAATTTCTAAATTTTGGAGGACTTTTCCAGAAAGTATTCTGATAGTGATTTGTAACTTAATTCCACTGTAATCAGTAACATTCATTGGAGGACTTGAATCCCTTAAATTTAGTGAGATTTGTTTTAGGGTCCAAAGCAGTCTATCTTGGTGTTGTTTGTGTGTAATTGAAAAGAATGTTTGGGACTTCCCTGGTGGTCCAGTGGTTAAGACTCTGGGCTTCTACTGCAGGGGGGTGTCGGTTTGATCCCTGCTCGGGGAACTAAGATCCCACATGTGGTGTGGCCAAAAAAAAAAAAGAATGTTTGTTTGTGGGTGGAATATCTTAGAAATGTCAATTAGATAAATTCAATTCACAGTGCTGTTAGAATCTTCTATGTTCTTACTCATTTTTCTCTGCTCTTGTTCTATCCATTAATGAGAGAGTATTATTGAAATCTCTGACTATAATTGTGGGTTCATCTATTTCTTCTTATAGTTCTAGCAGTTCTTGCCTCATATATTTTCAAGCTCTGTTATTAGTTGCATAAATCTTGTTAAATTGACCCTTTTATTGCTACAAAAGAAATTTATCCCTGGGTAATATTCTTTGCTCTAAAAACAAGTTTGTCTGATATCAGTATAATCATTCAGGTTTTGTTTTATAAAGTGTTAGGATACTATAGATTCTTTCACCCTTTTACGTTTAACTTACTCCTGTCTATGTCTATGTATTCGAAATTTGTTTCTCAAAGGCAGCATATAAGTGGTTATTGCTTTTTGTCCAATCTGATGATCTCTGTATTTTATTTTATTTATTTATTTATTCATTTTAATTTATTTTTTTTGTGGTACGCGGGCCTCTCACTGTTGTGGCCTCTCCCGATGCGGAGCACAGGCTCTGGATGCGCAGGCACAGCAGCCATGGCTCACGGGCCCAGCTGCTCCGCGGCATGTGGGATCTTCCCGGACCGGGGCACGAACCTGTGTCCCCTGCATCAGCAGGCGGACTGTCAACCACTGCACCACCAGGGAATCTGTATTTTAATTGGAGTTTCTACATCATTTAAATTTAATCTATTATTGATATGGTTAGATTCAAATTCTATCATTTTGCCATTAAAAAAATTTGTCCCATCTTTTCCTTGTTTCTCTTTTCCTTTTATTTCAGTTTCTTAGATAAATGAAAATTTCTATCATTTTATCTTCTTTGTTGGCTTTTTAGCTATAACTCTTTGCTTTGTCATTTTAATGGTTGCTTCAGGATTTACAGGATACATGCTTAACTTACCACAATCTTCCTTTAAGTGATATACCACTATATATATACAGCATAAGAACCTTAAAACAATATATCTCCATTTTTCCTCTCTCAATATTTGTGCTATTATTTTCCATTTTAATTTTATACATATCATAAACTTCACATTACATTGTTATTATTTCTGTTTAAACAGTTACTTATCTGTTAGAGAGTTAAATAATAAGAAAAAAAATCTTGAGTCTTTACCTGTCTAGTTACCATTTCTCATGCACTTCATTCCTTTAGGTAGATCCATATTTCCATATGGTTTCTGCCTAAAGAAATTGCTTTAACCTATCATATAGTGTAAACCTGCAGTTTATGGATTCTTTTAACTTTTGTATGCCTGACAAGGTCTTTGTTTTGAATGTAATTTTTGATGGGTATAGAATTCTGGGTTGATTTTTTTTCTTTCAGTTCTTTAAAATTTGCTTCACTGAACTGTTTATGATACAAAATATGCTATCATCCTTATTCTTGTATCTCTGTTTGTAACATCTCCTTACTCTTTCTATTTTTGACATTTTCTATTTAACTAGTTTTGAGCAATGTGATAATGATGCACCTCAGTGCAGTTTTCTTTGTTTTTCTTATTTTCTTATTCTGGGGATTTGTTAAGCATCTAGGATTTGTGGGTTTACAGTTGTCATCAAACTTAGAAAATTTATGACCGTAATGGTCATAATGCCCACAATGATTCTTATCCAGGGAAGAAGTACTTTACTCACAATTATATCACAGTTAAATGAAACAACTAAAGGTTTACAAATAAAACAAATCATTCCTATTATTATTCCTATTGTAGATAAGTAAAGAATAAGAGTATATATGCTAGCACATACAAAGCTAATTTAAATACGTTTATTATGATGACCAGCCAATACTGGTCTCTCTGAGCAATGTGATAGATCTTTGATGATAATATAGCCTATAGAATTCTGTCTTTTATTGTATGATTTGTCATTAAAATTCTATTAAAAATATTCTCTAGTTTCTTTATTCCAAGTTATAGTGGATAATTTTTCTCTATATTTCATTTTTCTTCTAATTACTATAAATAATAAAAAAATGAGGTAAATATATTTCTGATGTTGTTTTAACACTTTCTGAAATGTTAAGTTTAGTTTTGCCCATGGATCCTTAAAAATATTTTATAAAAAGAAATTATATTTTCTGCCACTTCCCTTGATTACAAATATATTTACTTACATGTAAAGAAATCAATGACCAAATTTAAAAGCTAGTAGTAGGGGCTTCCCTGGTGGCGCAGTGGTTGAGAGTCCGCCTGCCGATGCAGGGGACACGGGTTCGTGCCCCGGTCCGGGAAGATCCCACATGCCGCGGAGCGGCTGGGCCCGTGAGCCATGGCTGCTGAGCCTGCGCGTCCGGAGCCTGTGCTCCACAATGGGAGAGGCCCGTGTACCGCAAAAAAAAAAAAAAAAAAAAAGCT
This sequence comes from Globicephala melas, assembly GCF_963455315.2. Classification (NCBI taxonomy): domain Eukaryota; kingdom Metazoa; phylum Chordata; class Mammalia; order Artiodactyla; family Delphinidae; genus Globicephala; species Globicephala melas. Next base: position 64,776,864 of record NC_083322.1, read on the forward strand.
AGTAGTAGGCTTTCATTTTTTATTTATTTTTTAAATTTATTTTATTTTATTTTTTGCTGCGCCACGCTGAATGTGGGATCTCAGTTCCCTGACCAGCGATTGAACCCTTGCCCCCTGCATTGGAAGCTCTGACTCTTAACCACTGGACTGCCAGGGAAGTCCCATATGCTTCATTTTTTTTAGTTAATATCGCAATTCAATAAACAGCTATCAAATATACAGTTGAATAACTTCAGATTACCCTTTGGTCTTAAGGTTTTAGTATGCACAATATTATTTTTCAGAGCTTTGACTTGCTACTGTGTGCATATTGTGTGTGTTTGCATTTGTGTGTGTATGTTTGTTATATAATTTGGTTTATTGAAGTGCATATTAAAATTTTGCAGATGCACATTTGGATGACATCCTGGATTCACAATAATATCCCCATTCTATGCTATATCCTCTTCTTCAATTATTTGGATGGGCAGGAAATGCAAACAGGGCCAATCATAACGCAACCACTTTCTAACATGTCAGGCCATGGATATTAATCCAGGTCATGTTAATGAGAATCCCTCCCTAAGATTTGGAAAATGACGGGTCTTGCTCTTCTTTCTTGCAAAACTGTAAGGATGTAAGAAAAGTGCTATCATATGCCACGGCTTTGGTTTTGTGAAGAAAGCATTATGTGAGAAGTGAAATGATACTAGAAGGTAAGTTAAAAGAATGTGTTGGTGCTCCTCACAGCTTCCATCTGTCAGTCATCTTCAGATACACCCAGCCCCTTAGCAGTTATATCAGCAAATGAATGCCCTCTTATGCTTAAGAGAGTTTCAGCTGGGTGTCTATCACCAGCGGTCAAAAACTGTTCTTAAATATTGATATTAAAGTATTGAAATATCTTTTTAGAGGAATATCTTACTGGAATTTTAAGAATTCTCTTTAATTTTAATGATAGCTAGTAGAAAAATAAAATATATGACTGTAGATATCAGTTTATTTACTTATAAGACTCTAAGTTGGACTGTCAGTTAATAAAATCATCTAAAACAAACAATTCTAATATAAAATGTTATCTTTATAATCTTTATTTCTTTCAGTAATTGTTTAGATAAGGAAAATAATTCACACTTTCTTTCATTATTTTCCATGTTCATGTACTGAAAAGAAAAATGTTTACATGGGGTCAATATTCAATCAAAGTTGCTTGACTCAATACGAATGTAATCAGGCAGTAAAATTTTAGGTACTAATATAAATCTTCATGGTCCACAAAGAAAAGGATGTTTTCCTTGGATAAAATAGAGAGAGATTATATAAAAGGAAATAGAAAAATGGGACACAATAGTGTAACTGAGGCCTGAAATCAAATATGAATTGTAAAAGAGACCCTGAGAGATCTGGTTAATCCTGGGTTTAATATTATATCAGGAGCTCAAAACACATTCATAAAGAAAAAACTTTTTTTTGCAGTTTTTGTTTTTTCTTCTCTATGACAACCCGTAGTTAATATGATGGGTGGTGGGGCTTCCCTGGTGGCACAGTGGTTGAGAGTCCGCCTGCTGATGCAGGGGACACGGGTTCGTGTCCCGGTCCAGGAAGATCCCACATGCCATGGAGCGGCTGGGCCCGTGAGCCATGGCCGCTGAGCCTGCGCGTCCGGAGCCTATGCTCCGCAATGGGAGAGTCCACAGCAGTGAGAGGCCCATGTACCACAAAAAAAAAAAAAAAAAAAAAGATGGGTGGTACCTATCAATTCCACATTTTTATCATTTTCTCTCATAATACAGTCATTTTTTTTCTGTAAATGGAAAGCAAATCAACCTACAGATATTAATTGATTATAAGGCACTCTGCAAGGTACTGCAGGCAGAATTGCATAGACAGGTGATTTGAACACTCTCTAATGTTTGCTTTTAAAGGGTTTACACTATGAATAACACGCATAAAGATTTTATATCCTCTAATTGGCAGAATTTTGTTAAAACAAATTTTAACAGGTTAGGAAGGAGGAATTGTGGAGAGTTGAGGAAAAAAAGATGACTCATACTTTCAATATGCCCACAATTTCCACCTCCAAATAGTTCCCATATATGAAACCCCTTAAATTATATTGTAACACTTCCCTCTAGAGTCTTGACCTGCAGTTTGAGAAATACTGGCATTGATATATTAAATACACAGATAATGCAAAAAACTCATTTTACCGGATAGTTTCACCTTCTGCCCCATCAATCACATTACAAAATCTGTCAACAGGAGGCAAACTGCCTGGCTTAAATTTCACCCCACTCCCTTCACATGGTCACTTTAGAGGAAGTGCTAATGGCCAATACAAATGTCAAACGTGAACAGCGATAAAGATATGGAGACACCATTCTAGTTAGCCTCTAAATAGTAATAGTAAACTATATTGCAAAACTTGTATTGAAAGAAAAAAATGGAAAAGGCTTCTGGATCTGTTTTTATGTTTTGAAGAGGATCTGATGTTATTCTCCAACATCAGTGTTTCCCTTTTACCTTCTCTTCGCTCTCCACTCTGCAGCTCTTCAGCCAATATTTTTATACAACTTTCTCCTCTCTTCAACTCACCTACTAGCCTGACACAGTTCAACATAGTTAGGGGTGCAAATAAACTTAGAAGAAAATATTTTAGGTATATGAAATTATATAGTAAATTCTAAATTACTGTATTTGTCAGTTGGCTAACAAATATTTATTGTATGCCTACTACAGTATTTGTTGTTCTCTGTCTGACTTATTTCACTTAGCATATTGCCCTCCAAGTCCATCCATGTTGCTGCAAAAGGCAAAAGTTTGTTCCTTTTCTATGGCTGAGTAGTAGTCCATTGCACATATATAGTACCTGTTCTTTATCCATTCACCTGTTGATGGACACTTAGGTAGCTTCCATATCTTTGCAATTGTAAGTAATGCTGCTATGAGCATTGGGGTGCATGGATCTTTTTGAATTAGTGGGGTTTTGGGGGGATATATATCCAGGAGTGGAATTGGTGGATCATATGGTAGTTCTGTTTTTAGTTTTTTGAGAAACCTCCATACTGTTTTCCAGTGGCTGCACCAATCCACATTCCCCCAACAGCGTACAAGGGTTCCCTTTTCTTCACATCCTTGCCTACATTTGTTATTTGTGTTCTTTTTGATGATAGCCATTCTGACAGGTGTGAGCTGATACCGCTTTGAGGTTTTGATTTGCAGTTGTCTGATGATTAGCGATGTGGAGGATCATTTCATGTGTCTGTTGACCATCTGCATTTTCTCTTTGGAAAAATGTCTATTCAGTTCGTCTACCCATGTTTTTAATCGGGTTGTTTGTTTCTTCATGTTGAGTTGTATGAGCTGTTTATACATGTTGGATATTAATCCTTTGTCAGTCATTTCAGCTGCAAATATTTTCTCCCATTCAATAGGTTGTCTTTTAGTTTTGTCAATGGTTTCCTTTGTTGTGCAAAAAGCTTTTAAGTTTAGTTAGGTCCCATTTGTTTATTGTTGCTTTTATTTCTTTTCCTTAGGAGACAGATCCAAAAAAATATTGCTGTGATTTATGTCAAAGAGTGTTCTGCCTATGTTTCCCTCTAGGAGTTTTATAGTATCTGGTCTTACATTTAGGCCTTTACTTTATTTTGCGTTTATTTTTGTATATGGTGCTAGACAATACTCTAATTTCATTCTTTTACATGGAGCTGTTCAGTTCTCTCAGCACCACTTATTGAAGAGACTGTCTTTTCTCCATTGTATACTGTATTCCTGCCTTCTTTGTTGTAGACTAATTGACCACAGGTGCGTGGGTTTATTTCTTGCTTTCTATCCTGTTCCATTGATCTATTTGTCTGTTTTTGTGCCAGTACCATACTATTTTGACTACTGTAGCTTTGTACTGCAGTCTGAAGTCAGGGAACATGATCCCTCCAGCTCTGTTGTTCTTTCTCAAGATTGTTTTGGCTATTCAGGGTCTTTTGTGTTTCCATAGAAAATTTAAAATTATTTGTTCAAGTTCTGTGAAAAATGCCATTGGTATTTTAATAGGAATTGCATTGATTGCAGTTCTGTAGGTTGATTTGAGTAGTATGGTCATTTTAACAATACTGATGCTTCCAATTCAAGAATGCAACATATCTTTCCATCTGTTTGTGTTGTCTTCAGTTTCTTTCATTACTGTCATAGTTTTCAGTGTACAGGTCTTTTGCCTCCTTAGGTAGGTTTATTCCTAGGTATTCTATCCTTTTGATGCAATGGTAAATGAGACTGTTTCCTTAATTTCTCTTTCTGATAGTTTGTTGTTAGTGTATACAAATGCAACAGATTTCTGTATATTAATAATAGCATTTAATAAGCTTCAGTTTCTAAGTTTGTGAATGGTATTGATCACATATATTTGTACTTATCCAATTCAAGACTGAATTTTGCTATTTGTAAAATCAATTGGGACACATTCCGTCATAGTTTGCGATCCCAAACTAGATAACACAGCATTGGAATAAGAATTTACTTGGAAATGTGAAAGTAATTAGCAGTACAATTAACGGCCACCCCATTGTTCCTTGGGACACCACGTCATCGGCTCAGTGGTGCGTGCCCTGCTGTGGGACTGTCCTATGCCCGCCATAGGGCAGGGCCAGGCCTCAGGCATGTGGGCCAGAGGGGGAGGGGCTGCCCTGGGGGGAGCAGGCATTGCCAGTGCCCATTGTCCTGGCGAGAGGCCACCCGCGGGGCCCTCAGGAAGGGAGACTGTGGGGGGATGGAGGGCCGCCGGGTGGGGTGTAGCGGAGGCACCTTGTTGGGGACCCTGGGAGGGGGCGGTGGGACCCACTGGCTCCAATGGCCGTTAGAAGTGCCTCTCTGTGTTATCATGCTCTCTGTTCAATGGTTTCAGTAAATGCTTCTCTTTAATAAATTTCCCTGAAAGTTAAAAAAAAAAATTTCTAGTATAAGCCTACAGGAATCTTACAGGCTAGCACAGTTGTCTTTTCCAGTAATAAAGGAGCAAATGATAAGATAAGAGACTTTAGCATCTTAATTTAGTAATAACACTGAAGGCATTAACTAATTTGATACAGAACCTGATCTCAAGATTTTTGTACATTCAAATACTTATAAGCTAATGAATTAATCTCTCAGTTACATTTAAAATGTCTTCTCACCATCATCACGTTCACTCCTTGCTAGCTTTGAGCGATCATTAGAGTTAAGATTCAGTTAAGAAGCGCTAGAGTTAAGTTAGTAACTGTGAGAAAGAGAAATATTATTAATAATTCTTCTAAATGAGAACACCACTAGCTCAACCTTTGGAAGTTGTTTTTCAGTGATTATTCAATTCTATTCAGATTTTAGGAGAATTGTACTAAATCTACATAAATATTATTAAAAAACCTCTCATCTTTTCAAACATGAATAAAAATGGGGCAGAATCTTTACATGCATTAATAGATCATATAGACCTATTGCTTCTATGATTTATTTCCTATCCTGGTGTTTGCTATTAATTTGAATCATGAGTAATTTATAATGCTATCATGGGCATCTGGTTTAAGATGACAAATCTGGCATAAATGTTACCTCTTCTTACTCATAAGTTTAGAACATCTTGCAGATTTTATAAAAGCATAGAATGCCAGAACAAAGCAAACTAGAATCTTGTGGAAAAATTCAAAAAGCTATACAGGAAAGTCACAGTCCAAGTATGAAGTGAGTATTCAAACCAAAATAAGAAGTCAGCAGGCTTGAGGAAGAATAATGGAATGGATACCAAGAAATACAATGAATGAATGAGATGAAAATAATAAAGATATGGTGAGGAAGGGAAACAGTTTTCCTTCCAAAAAGAGAAATGAAAGACAACAGCCATCCCAGAGAAAATAAAGCTGCATAGGAAAAGTATGGGGGAGAATGTAAAAGATTAAAACATGACCTGATTTTGAGAAATCAGTAAATGGTGTATATTATTTCTTTCTACAATTTACTGGACATAATTCAGTTGTGGCAAGCTGCAGTGGTAACTAGAAACTTAGATTAGCTGTATTAAAAAAAAAGTTTGATGAGCATCTAGTTCCTATCTTATACAGTTACTGCAGAATAGTAACAGTTTAAAATCTTATTTTTTATTCCATCATTCACAGATATGATATTTTGACTGCCTACTTTGCAAGATGATGGTAATACAATTTTCCCACCTCTCCTCAGTCTATCTTCCAGTTCTTCCACCTGTACATTGTATTTTTATTGCAAGATTGGTAATATTTACATTCTATTCAATAATAATAATAAATTTTCTATCTTTTGAATATTGGTTAATTATAAAGGTTTATAGCCCATAACAGCACTTATCTCATTATAACTATATAACTATTGTTTATTACAGAGCCACATATTATTCTATTATTATATTCTTTTTTTTCTGCTTGCACTTCATAGAGGAGAATGTTTAATGGATTTTCATATCTAACTCTTGAACCAGTTTGAACAGCAAAGAGAATGTAACACATCAATCAATAAATAGATAGCTAGTTGGGATTTCCCTGGTGGCACAGTGATTAAGAATCTGCCTGTTGGGCTTCCCTGGTGGCGCAGTAGTTGAGAGTCCGCCTGCCGATGCAGGGGACATGGGTTCGTGCCCTGGTCCGGGAAGATCCCACATGCCGCAGAGTGGTAGGGCCCGTGAGCCATGGCCGCTGAGCCTGCGTGTCCGGAGCCTGTGCTCCGCAACGGGAGAGGCCACAACAGTGAGAGGCCCGCGTACCACAAAAAAAAAAAAAAAAAAGCAATATTGTCTATCTCATTAGTTTATTACAGGGATAAAGTGAGATGACCTTTTAAAAACTCTTAGCACATTATTTGTGTGGCACATACTAACCCTCTGATAGTAGCCAACAATTAGTTAAGAGTAGTAACCATGTTAAGGCAGACAAGAACTGACCCATTACGTAGCAAAACTGATCCTAGGATTATTTTCTGCACCTTGTAAAAAAATCTAGTTGATTGGAATATTCCACCTCTATGTCCGTTGACACAAAATGACTATCATTTCCATGTCATTATTGATTATATTTTCCTCCAGACCCAAGGCTTTGAAATATCAATACCTTGATAACTCTAAAGCTTCTCTCTCCAGCTTTGATATTCCTTCTGGAATATATATTCAATTTCCTACTTAGTGTATCCACTTGGGTGTATATAGACTTTCAGGTGGTCCCCAAGATCCTCACATCCTGGCTTTCATGCCCTTGTAGAATCCCCTCCCCTTGAGTGTGGGCAGGACTGTGACTTGAATATGGCACACCACTCTTGTGATTGTTACATTATGTAAGACTAGCTGATTGCTCTAGAGTCTTGCTCTCCTCGCTGATTTTAAAGAAGCAAGATTCCATAACTTCTAAGGCTGCAAGGAAAGGAAGTCTGCCAACAATCTGAGTGAGCTTGGAAGCAGATCCTTCCCCAATCAAGCTGCCAGATGAGAACCCAGATGGCTCATAGCTTACTTCCAGGCTTGTAGAGAATCCAGCTAAGCCACAGCAAGACACTCCAATCCCACAGAAACTGTGAAATAATAAATTTGGGTTGTTTTAAGTCACTAAGTTTGTGATGATTTGTCATGCAGCATAGAAAATAAATACAGTGATCTAACAGGCATCTTCTCATACATTTATCCTGTCCAAAATAGAGTATTGACCCCTTTGCCATTCAAAACTGCATCTCTTCTAATGTTCCATAACTAAGGTAATGGCCCCTCCACTACCCAGATGATCAGATAAAACCTCTTAGAAACATTCTTGATGCCTTTGTTCCTCTTGGACTCAAAATCCTATCAGCCTTAATTACGTCCTGAGTAGGAATACTACTTACTATAGTCATTTGGTTCCAACCATCATGAATTCTCGCCTGGGCTACTGTAATAGCTTCTTTTCTTCAATTCTTAACCCTGTAGAGTCTATTTCCACACAACAGCCAGAGAAGTTCTTTAACAGGTAAATAATTTATCAATTCCCTGCTCTTAAGCCTTCTAACCATACCTATGACACTTGGAACAAAACCCAAAGCATTTATATAATTTGTGGTCCCAAATGATCTAGCCCATAGATAACTCTCATTTCATAGCCTGCCTTTCTTTCCTTCATTCGTTTTTCTCTAGTCACACTGATCTTCTTGCCAATTCCTGAACACTCCAAGCATATTCTCTATGATAGTCCTTTAATTGTCCTTTCTGTCTGAAATGATTTTTACCTTAAATATTCTCACAACTTGTTTTCTTTTTTATTCAAACTTCTACACACATGTTATCTCCTCATACAGGCCTTTTATGAATAACCTATCTAAGGTATAAAACTGCATGGTTCCCATTTCACTTATCTTACTAAAACTATCATTATCATTTGTTTATCCATTTATATTCTCTCTTCTCAGTAGAATATAAGTAACACAATGCTAGGTAACTTGTTGGGTTTGTCCATTTCTGTATTCTAGAACACTATATGGCACAAAGTAAGCAGTTGATAAATTTGGCATAAAATTGCAGTTGAAACCATTTTGGAATCCTTTCAGAAAAGGTATTATGTCACAGTGTTTTAGAAGTTCAGATTAGCTCAGAGAAAAGCACAAGAGTACATTTCACATTTTTATTGAATATTTAATGCTAGCTAATCACGAGACTATATTCTGTCTTCATCTTTTTGTATTCTGTTTTCAGAAATTATGTATGTGAGCTATCCTCATGAAGCAATGAGTATCCCAAACTGCAGTTCTTGACTTCTCTGCCAGCTATATATCCACAATCATTTTTTACTCTCTATTGTGTATCTAATATAAAGAAATAAAAAATAGTGTGGCAGAAAGCTAAAATAACTTATTCCACAAGAATGTTAACAGTGAGTGTAAAAGTCAGGTCTGTAATATTATCTGACAGAGGCCAGAGACTGTATTCATGGGAGATCTGCTTGGGGTAACTCAATCCATCATACTGCCATTGTTTGACAGTCACAGGCAAGAAATGCCTCGGAAGTGCAAATGAATCTTCTCACTAACAATTCATAGCAATTTGCAGAATGTTGGATTTGGCACATTTTCTTCACATATGTTCCATATGTTACAATAAAAAGTAGCTACTTTTAATGTTGTTCATATTTTATACAAGATGATATTTGCTAACAATGTGTTAATGAGTTGAATCAAATAATTCTTCCCTCCCTTGATGAGCCACTGCTTTGCTCCTGGAGGAATGGGTAGCTTAGATGATTGATAACAGAATCCACGACCTTTCACCCCCAAGCCACCAATTTGAACCCAGACTAGTTGAGCAACAAGAGACATTTGTTTCCATAGGCAGCTCATCAGAGGTTTGCATGAAATGAATGGGTAGTATATATTTGCTTAGTGGACCTGAAATGATAGTTACTCTCAATCAGAAATATATTCTGCTGTGAGTAAATGCCTAGGTTATCATTATACTAATATCCTTTTCTCAACGCCCTAAAGTTAATATTTAATAGTTGATATTCAGTTTCTGACTAGAATTTTACTGAGATAAATTTATATTCAGTGTTTTCAATGTTCTCAGCATTAAATAATTTTTATTTTTAATAATTAAAACTTAGATGTATTACGGTAACAAACCAAATATGCATGTAATAATTAAGGTTTTGCCTTAGATTCGTTTTCATTTCTTAGAAGTTGGGATGTCACCTTCTGAAAAATTTAAATAGCCTTTATATTACTTTAAGTTAATGTAATAATTAATGAATTTAAAGGTAAACTCACAGAAGAATGTTTTCTGAAGACATTTTAAGGTAAAGGAGATTACATTTTCCTCTATTAGACTGGTGATCCAATGGATGAGTTAGAAGTGAGTTAGGCTAATTGGGCCCTCCTTTTTCCTAGAAGCTATCAAAATATATGTAATGGGAAAAAAGTTATTTTTACTTTTTTAAAAGTGAAAATGATCTTTTAAAGGGTAATTTTAAAATGTATGCTATAAAACTGGTGCATAGAGGTATACCCCAGACACCAAGAGGTGGTAAAATGTATATGACTAATTATCTACTCGAAAGATGAAACTTATGACACATTACGTACTTCCCAAATGAGTGGTCCTTTACTTGGGTATTTAAGACTCACAACTAATGTTTAACTACATAAGGGAAGTTGTAGTGACCCCTCCTGGCCCCATAATCCAACTAAGCTCCCTGACTAAAGAGGAGACTTTAGAGTGATAGTTTCTCACTCCAGATAGAGACTAGTTCAATCTAATGGCTTAGAAAAGGAGTCGCCAATGCCCTAACAGTCATTTCTTGTCTGTATAATAGAAACAGATGTGTTAGCAGATCCCAGGAAAAGCAACATTAGTTCAGGCTGAGTCCAGATTACAGTACTTCAGACTTTTCCTGGGTGGCCATTAGAGGCCCTCTTCTGCAGTGGTCAGCTCTGTGATTTCACCATTTCTGTGAGTGATCAGGCAACTGAGGACCAGATAGAATTATCTCTATAAAGGTGCCTGGGTGTCGAGGGGATGGGCATCAATCCCTAAAGCACATCAGTGATGATCAGGCAACTATGTTGGATTCAGCAGACAAAGACATTAAGGAAGCTATTTTAAATATGTTTAAAGCAGAAAAGTAAAATGTTTATTTCATTTAAATCAGAAAATAATGAGTAAGGAGAAAGAGAACCCATCAGGGAAGTGAAAACAATAAAAAAATGCCAAAGTTGAACTGAAAATTCAATAATTTAAATGAAAAATTGCTGGAGATAGTGGAAGAAATTGTTAAAGAATGTAAAGACTGATTAATAGAAATTATTCAAAATGAACAGTGAATAAACTGAAAAATAATGAACAGAGATGCAGTGACCTGTGAGACAATATCAAACAGTATAACAATGGGACTCTCTAAAAGAAAGTAGAAGGAGACCTGGGCAGAAAAATATTTAATGCAAATGCAAATATTTTGCAAGTTTTTGGGAGAAGAACATAAGCTCAAAGATTCAAGAAGGTCAGTAACTCCCAAGTAATGTAAATATAAAAGAAATCATGAACTTCTGTTGAATTTTGTCAAGAGATTTTTCTATGACTAGTATATATATAGCAATAACAATAACTATATATGTATATATATATATATATATGTTATTTTTAAGAGTCTCCTTTGTTTGCAGTATAGAGAGTCCCTATACTCACTATAATGGTTAAGGTTGTCATTAGAGCTTTTTATTTTATTTTATTTATTTATTGCGGTACACGGGCCTCTCACTGCTGTGGCCTCTCCTGTTGTGGAGCAGCATGAGGGATCTTCCCGGACCGGGGCACGAACCTGTGTCCCCTGCATTGGCAGGAGGACTCTCAACCACTGTGCCACCAGGGAAGCTATTTTAAAATATAAAATATACTGTGTCCTTCTTGGCACACAGTAGGGTAAGTATTACAGTTAAGTATGGACATGTGACTTGCTTTTTCTAATAAAGTTGGGTGTAGTCATGTGACTTGATTTTTCTAATAAAATATGAGTGAAAATGACATGTGTTACCTTTCCTGCTGTGGCCATGATCATGGAAGCATAAATCAACCTGGTGCAGACCACCTCCTACCAACTTCCACTGGGCATGTGTCATGAGCAAATTTTTTTTAATATTAAGTACGTGATGTTTAGGGGTTATTCATTACCAGGGAATAAACTAGTCTATCCTGACTGACACAAAGCTCTTTCACAGACATGGCATTGATGTCATAGTTTGTCTCTGAGGATGAAAAGCCTGAGAAGAACTACAATACATACCATCAGAAAGGATTGCGGCAAAGCAAAAGGCAGGAGAATTAGAGACAGCTCTATGCACAGGGAATTACATAAATTATTAGGAGGGAGGGAAAACAGAAAGATCTTCACTGTCATGCAACCTAGAATAAAAGACATGGGAACTGATCCCTCAGGGAGATTTTTAGAGAAGGAAAATGTTGTGTGGCATATAGTATATGACCCATGGCCATTTAAAGCCTCCCCTAATGGGTCTTTGGTAAAATCTTTTTTGCTCACTACTTCACTGTGAAGTGTGTTTTCTTTGGGCGACTGGAAAAAAAAGTCAGTGTTACCACAGGGAGAAGCCAGAAGCTACCAATGGGAGGGAGTCAACACAGTTTCTTTCCCAGAAAACCAAAGGTATATTTTATGTGGCCAGAAAATGAACAGCCTTTGTTGTGATTAATATTTAGTTATGCATAAATATTGCAAATGCTAAATACTGATTTAACCAACAGTTATGAATATGTGTATTGGCACTGCAGGAAGAGGGAAACTGTGTGTGATGGGAGGGGAGGAGCCAAAGAGAAGTAAAACCTCATCCAATAGAACTCAATAGATAGAGACTTTCCTGGTGGCGCAGCGGTTAAGACTCCGAGCTCCCAATGCAGGGGGCCCAGGTTCAATCCCTGCTCAGGGAACTAGATCCCACATACATGCTGCAACTAAGGAGCTGGCGAGCTGCAACTAAGGAGCCCACCTGCTGCAACTAAGGAGCTGGCAAGTTGCAACTAAGGACCCCACCTGCCGCAACTATGACCTAGTGCCACCAAATAAATTAATTAAAGTATTTAATTTAAAAAAAGAATTCAATAGATATCTGTAACTGAAAATCAGGACATATCAGTATGTACATGTTATTTAGAAATATGAACTAAAGCACTAGAACAATGAATTAAATAATTGGAAGTGCTCATCTCTAGGTAATGGGACTTGACAGTGAGGAGGAGAAGTGTATCGAAGAATCAATTGTTCCTTCAAAGAGGTATATTTATTTAGTGATGAAAACTAAATGTAAAAGTAAATGTATAAGTAAAATTAAAGAAATAAAAATATATTCACAATTTCTCATTTTTAATCATCTAAGCTTCTGTTTTGATGTCTTTAATTTTTTTAAAAAGGTTAATAGTACTATGATTATCAAAGATCATACGTGTTCATTTTACAAAACTTAGAAAAATACAGTAAACTATCATTCTAACTTGGCTACACTTCCCCAGCCGATGTCCAAAGTTGTTCTACCTCACATGGAAAAAGATTTTCTCAAACGGAATAAGGAACTACTTAACTAGACATCAGTTTTTGCTTGAATACTGAGATGATCTTCCATCTCAGTATCTACAGGGCATAACAAAGTGCAAACTTAATAAGTAATTATGGACTGAAATTTTCAATTGAAAATCGAATGTGAGAAGAGAGTCAATGTAGATTATCAGAGCATAGAGCAATGTATATTACTCAGAAAAGACTTGAAATGATCAAGAAAATCATTACTTGTGATGATTTACACAATTATAATATTGTGAGAAACACAAGAATGCTGAACTAATCTATTTCATTGAAGGTCTTTTGGTCAACTAGTCAAGTAAAGAAAATAATAAGGAAGAAAATGGACAATGGCAAGCTTTTTTTCCCTCTTCTTTTTCTCCCTCTCTCCCTCCGTTCCTTCCTCTCTCCCTCCCTCCCTCCCTCCCTTCCTTTTTTGTAAAAAGCAGGGAAGGAAAGGTAATTCTTAGTAAGTGAAAAGACTTCTCAGGAAACAGTTGTTTCAGGCTCAGAATTCAGCATAGAATCAATCTTAGCTGAGAAGCAGGGGGAGTGAAACAGGATTTAGCAGGCATTTTGTTCAATGTTTGTGACCTCCAGGGATTACCATTCTTGTTGATGTTGTTTTTGACTTGTAGTTTTCTAATGTTTCCCACTAAATCGATTATTGACTTTAGAAGTAATTTCATGGCTTTTGGAGTACTATAGCTTTATCTTTCTAACCTTCATGGTGCTGTGAAAGATTGATCTCATTTCTTGTTAATTCTGATTCTTCTTTGAGGTTATTCTTTCATTCTTCAAGGGAATCATCAGGTATCATTTTATTAGTTTTACATAACATGCCACCTCTGGGGAATTCGTACTAATTCATCTTTCTTGACAATTGCTGAAACAAATAGTAGCCCGAGCTCTTGTTTTGTTTCTGTACACTTCTTTATTGCTTGCCACCCTTCCCAGCAGTGAGCAGTCATAATCACCAAATAGACAAGGATTTTCTTTTTCCAATATTATATGTAATGGTCGCTCAAATCATTATAGTAGTAAAGCTTTTTAAAAGACTAGCATAACTTTACATTTTTTATCTGACAAAGTCATTTCTTCTTGTATGTGGCAGCAAAGGATAATGGAAGAAACAGCTCACTAGTATTAGAGTCTAGATTCTGGTCCTAGCCCTATATATGACCTCACAAAATTTACTTAAGTCCCCAAGCATGAGTTTTATCATCTATAAAATATAGGAGCCCACATCTGAAGTTGGCTGAGGTTTTAAGAGATTGTGTTTCCACTAAGAAAAAATATCTTCCAATTGTCAACTCTTCAAACAGCACCAAGTTCTCTCAAGAGCATATTTTACCTTCCATTAACTAAAATGTATCCAGAAGACAATGTTCAAATGTCTCAGTTTTTAAAAAGATATGTCTTATTATGAAGTGCTCTTTTACACACACAATTAAGAGTAGACCACAGATGCCAGAACCACAAAAGGTTGCGAAGTTTGGAACAATGTCTTAGAGCAAGTTATTAGAGTAATAGGTACTTTTGATTTTTCCTTCAAAATCTAGTCTTCAGAGTCTAAAATATTTACTCTCTGAACCTTATCAGAAAAAGTTTTCCAAACTTTTAAATGAACAAACTAAATAAACAAATGGGAGAGAAAGAACAAACCTTCCTTACAGAAGAATTCCAAAGATTAAATATAGAAGTATGAGAAATAGAAAATCACCATTAAGAACACAACAGTAACAATTCCTGCAAACAAGTTACACTGATGAGTGTTAAAACTAGAGGACAAAACTTTAAGGAGAAGCAGGATAGTTGCATAGTGTCAAAGTATCCCCTCCAAAAATTATGTATTAATTATTATGGTCATTTTAACACCTACACAAAATTTTTATACTCCTCCTTCCAGAAAATTGAGCTCAATTCTTCTACTTTTTAGTCTGGGTTGGATTTAATGACTCACTTGTAAAGAAGAGACTATGGAAAGGGAAAAATAGTGACTTTACAGGGGAGAAATCTTGCATACTGTCAAACAAGTGGTCAAGGTTAAGCTCACCAGTGATAATATATGTTGGTATCATGTGCATCTGAGAGGATGCAGTGAGAAAGACATTTCCTCTATGTGGTATTCTTCCTCAAGACCCAGAACCTCAGTTTAATCATGAGAAAACATCAGCTATACCCAAATTGAGTGATATTCTACAAAACATTTAATCAGTAATCTTTAAAACTCTCAAGAAACTACTGAGAAAATTTGATAGACTGGAGGAAACTAGGAGACATGATACCTAAACACACTGTAGTATTTTGGATTGGACTTGGAAACAGAAAAAGGACATTAGTAGAGAAACATGTAGCTGATAAATGAATGTTTTGCACATATATATGGAATACTTAAAATTCTATAACAAGAAATCAAACAATCCCATTAAAACTGAACAAAATAATGGAACATACATTTCACCAAAAGAAAAAATATGAATAATAAGCAAATAAGGATAAGAAAATGGCTAAACATCATTAGTCATTAGAGAAATGCAAATTAAAACAATGATATACCATGCTAACATCAACTAAAATAGCTAATTAACAAATAATGATGAAGATGTGTAACAAATGGAACTTCTGAACACTCTCAGTGGAAATATAAAATAATATGACAATGAAAAGATGCTCAACAGAGCAATCATCAGAGAAATGCAAATCGAAACAACAGTGAAATATCACCTCACACCTGTCAGAATAGCTATTATCAAAAAGACTGCAAATAACAAATGTCGGTGAGTATGTGGAGAAAAAGGAACCCTCTTGCACTGTTGGTGGGAATGTAAACTGGTGCAGCCACTATGGAAAACAGTATGGAGGTTCCTCAAAAAACTAAAAATAGAATTACCATATGAACCAGCAAGTCCACTTCTGGGTATTTATCCAAAGAAAATTAACACAGTATTATAAAAAGATACATGCACCCCTATGTTCATTGTAGTATTATTTACAATAACCAAGATATGGAAGCAACCTAAGTGTCCATCAACAGTTGAATGGATAAAGAAGTTGTGGCATATATAATATGTACAATGTCTTCTTTGTTTATTGAATTACACATTTGTTAATGAGTAACACTGAGATTCAACTAGAACTTGGCCCCAGACTAAATTGATCCTCATGATCATTCATGACTTCAGTCAAACACTGGTGATTGCTGCTACCTCCATACTCTGACCTCCTTGAGAACAGGATAAGTCAGTATAGGAGTCCCCTATTCCAGGTGCCTAGCAATATTCCTAATTCATTTTATTCCTTTCTTGTTTTTTCTTTCTTGCTTTCTTTTTTTATGAGAACATTTAACTTCAACTCTCTTGGCAAATTTCAATTATATAGTTTTATGCCATGTTTTACATTAGGTCCTCAGACGTTACTCCCTTATTCATCTAACAGCTGAAAGTTTGTACCCTTCTATCAACCTCTCCCTATTTCCCCCACCCCCCAGCCCCTAGCAACCACTTTTCTATTCTCTGTTTATATGTGTTTTTTGTCTTTTTAGATTCAATACATACATGATAACATGCAGTATGTCTCTTTCTGTCTAATTTCTCTTAGTATTCATTATGCCCTCAAAAACCATCCATGTAGTCAAAACTTGCAAGATTTCCTTCTTTCTCATGGCTGAATAATACTCCATCTTTTTTATCCATTCATCCATTGATGGGCACTTAGGTTGTTTCAATGTCTTAGCTATTGTAGACATGAACATGGGAGTGCAGACATCCCTTTAATACCCTGTTTTCATTTCCCTTGGATACATACCCAGAAGTGGGATTGCTGGATCATATGGTAATTGTATTTTTAAGTTTTTTAGGAACCTCCATTCTGTTTTCCATAGTGGTTATACCAATTTACATCCCCGCCAACAATGCACAAGGGTTCCCTTTTCTCCACATCCCCACCAAACCTTGTTATCTCTTGTCTGTTTGATGATAGCCATTGTAATAGGTGTGAGGTGATATCTTGTGGTCTTGATTTGCATTTCCCTGATGACTAGTGATATTGAGCACCTTTTTATGCACCTGTTGGCCATTGGTATGTCTTCATTGGAAAAATATCTATTCAGATACTCTGCCCATTTTAAAAAATCAGATTTTTTTTGCATTTGAGTTGTATGAATTCTTTATATATTTTGGATATTAACCTCCTTATCAGATATATGACTAGTGAATATTTTCTCCCACTAGTAGGTTGCCTTTTCAATTTGTTGATGGTTTCCTTTGCTGTGCAGAAGCTTTTTAGTTTGATGTAGTCCCACTTGTTTATTTTTGCTTTTGCTGCCTTTGCTTTTGTTGTCAGATCCAAAAAATCATTGCCAAGATTGACATCTAGAAGCTTAACCACTATGTTTTCTTCTAGGAATTTAATGGTTTCAGATCTTATGTTCAAGTCTTTAATATATTTTGAGCTTATTTTTGTGTATGGTGTAAGATGGGGTCCAGTTTCATTCTTTTGCATGTATCTGTCTAGTTTTTCCAACACCATTTATTGACAAGACTCTCCTTTCCCCATTGTATATCCTTGGCTCTTTTGTCATAAATTAATTGACCATGGGTTTATTTCTGGACTTTCTATTCTGTTTCATTGCCTATGTGTCTGTTTTTACGCCAGTCTCATACTGCTTTTATTACTATAGCTTTGTAATATAATTTGAACTCATTTTCAATACCTAGTAATAGGTTGCTAACTATATTTGTACACCATGCTTTTTTGTTTGTTCTTATCCTGTACAATTATCCCTAAGTGCACCCCTTTCACTGTCCTCTCCACCTCTCAAAATCCTATCCACTTTTCAAGGCCAAGATTACATCCTATACCATAAGAAATGCCATTTTTAAAAGTTTAAATAAAGGTTTTTAAAAGTTTAAATAAAGTTTATTACTTAAATAAATAATTCCAATGTCTGTCTATTCTTTTATCAGAAATCACTGCCCCCCTCAAAAAATGTTAGGAAAGAACAGATATATGAACCTCATTGCCAACAAAATAACAGAACAGATTAAAGGACTGCCAAAAGTAGCATAGGTCAAGCAGAATGCATGAAAATGTGGAGAATGGTTACACCCAGCTGTATATCCCTGACCCTGCTTGTAGAATACATTTCTCCAAATATAAGCATCTCATTCTGAGATACAAAACCAAATATTATTTGTTTACAATAAGGGAGAAAGAGTAAGTGGGCAAGCAGTGAGAACCTTCCTGTACCTCGTGGTAGAAGGCAAGGATGAATGGAAGAAAAAAAAAAACATAGATAAGTCATTTTTGAGCATGGCTTCTTTTCCTGGATGTTGGTCACTCGAGTATTCATTTGTGGCCATTCATTGACCTGTATATTTACATTTGGTTCATTTTTCCAATGTTATACCTCCATAAAAATAATTGGGGATCCAATTCAAAATAAGGGGATCCAACTTCTATTCACTGAATCCTATAAACTGAAGAGAGAGAATGCACTTCTGTTCCAGTTTTCATGGCTGTGTAACAAATTACTCCATACAACTATTTATTATCTTCATAGGTTCTGTGGGTCAGGAATTCAGACAGAGCACATCAGGGATGGCTCTTCTCTGCTCCACAATGATCAGGTTCCTGCAGGCAGGAACAGTATGAACACTTGTTCTCTCACATGTCTGGCAGTCGATGCTCGTTCACAACCAGTTAGAAGATATTATAAAGGATACAACTTCATTTACAAGAACAACAAAAAAGACAGAAAGGAACAAGGAATGAGAAAGATGTTTATGAAGGGAATTTTAAAGTTTTACTGTGGATGTAAATCAATAGAAAATACATTTTACATTTCTGAGTTAAAAAAAAATACTGAAGAGTACAAGGATAGTAATCCTGCCTATGTCAATTTATAATTTTAATGTGTGTCTACTAAAATAAATATAGGATTTTTTTTCTAGTAAGGCAAATTGATTCTATGGCAAATTACACCAGCTGTCCCACAAGTTTTTACTGGATTCAGAGCACCTTTGCCACCACCATGGCTGGCCCAAGCCACCATCATCTTTCATTTGGGCTACTGAAATACCCTAACTGGACTGCCTGCTTCCACTCTTGCCCTCCTCTCACTCAACCCCCTCCCACCCATTACTCTATTCCCTAAAACAATGAGTGTTCCTCAGATAGCATCAATCAGATCCCATCCCATCACTGACCTGCTTCAATGGCTTTTCTACACCCATATAACTCAAAGTTCTTCACACGGTCTACAAGGCATTCTAGGACCTGAATATTTCTCTGAACATATTTTCTACCACTGCCCTACTTTTTCACTTTTCTCCAGTAATATTCCTCAAATATGCATTTTAAGCACCTATCAGCTTTGCACACATTGTCCCATCTGCCAGCAATGCTTTTACTCTATAAAATCACATCCATCACAGTTTCACATCAAATGTCACCTCCTCAGAGAAACTATCATTGAAAATCCTATATAAAATATAGGATTTATACTGATTTATTTTCTTCATATCATAGATTGATTTGTTTTAGGGTTGATTGTTTTCTCCCTTAGGAAGTATATTGTCACGAAGATAGAAACTCTTTTTCCTGAACACTTAAAACATCTGGCATACAGCAAGTGCTCAGTAAATATTGAAGTGAATGAGTAAATAGAGTGAGAATCATTCTGAAAATTAGTATATCATGAAAACAATGTAGCCCTACAGTAACATAATGTAGGTAGAGAGCGCAACCAGCAGAATATACTAGATATATTTAAGACCAGAAATTCATCCAAATACAAATGCAATTTAGTATAAAAGAGAGAAAACATTTCAAATTAGGAAAAAGGTTGGTTCATAATTATTCGTGTTTCAACAACTTGAATGACTATTTGGAACAAGAAAATAAATTAAGCAGAATCCTTACCTTACACCTTAAAAGAAAATAAACTCCAAATGAATTAAGTATTTAAATATAAAAAAGGATACCAAGAAGTACTAGAAAATCCATGGTAGGATTTTGAAAGTCACTTCAGAAATGAGATGAGTTTTAAAAATGTGGCACGGGGACTTCCCTGGTGGTCCAGTGGTAAGGAATTCGCCTTCCAATGCAGGGGATGCAGGTTCGATCTCTGGTTAGCGAACTAAGATCCTACTGCAACTAAGCCCGCAACTAAGCCCGCATGCCGCGACTACTGAGTCCACGTGCTCTGGAGCCCACGTGCTACAACTAGAGAGAGAAAACTGCATGCCACAACTAGAGAGAAGCCCACACGTCACAACGAAGAGCCCATGTGCTGCAACAAAAAGATCCCGCATGCCGCAATGAAGATCCCACGTGCCACAACATAGACCCGACACAACCAATAAATAAATAAATAAATAAATAAATAAATAAATAAAAACGTGGCACAAAGTCCAGAAATCTTTTTTTTTTTTTTTTTCAGTACGCTGCGGGCCTCTCACTGTTGTGGCCTCTCCCATTGCGGAGCACAGGCTCCGGACGCGCAGGCCCAGCGGCCATGGCTCATGGGCCCAGCCGCTCCACAGCATGTGGGATCTTCCCGGGCTGGGGCACGAACCCATGTCCCCTGCATCGGCAGGCGGACTCTCAACAACTGCGTCACCAGGGAAGCCCCAGAAATCATTTTTTAAGTGTTGAAAATCTTTACTACAAAAATTTTTTAATGTCTTTATTTGAAAAATCATTTTAAAAAAATCCAAAGGAGATAAAAACATTTGCAACTTGTATCACATAAAAATTGCAAATTTTCTCAATATATGAAAAGTTCCTAAAACTAAATAAGAAAACAACCAACAACCTAGTAGAAAAATGAGCAAAGTATGTGAATAGATACCATATTGAATTAAATAATTCCTAAATAATCCTTGAAAATACGTTCAATCACACTCAAAAAGTGCAATTCAACTGACAATGACATGTTATCATTTATCATTGTAAAGCATTAAAAAAAAATGATACCACACTGTGTTAGAAAGGGTAGATAGAAGACATCAGGTACTCTCATACTCTTATTGGAAGTATAAATTGGAACAACTTCCATGAAGAATGTATTAGTTACCTACTGCTACATAACAAATTACCCCAAAACTTAGAAGCTTAAAAATGACAATAAACATTTATCTTCTCTGATAGTTTCTCTGGATTAGAAATTTGGGAGCAGCTTACATTGGGCAGTCCTGGCTCAGGGTCCCTTACAAGGATGCAACCAGGATGTTAGTCAGGGCTGCAGTCATTTTAAGGCTTGATGATGGCTGAATGATCCACTCTTAAAAGTGACTCACATACCTGGCTAGCAATTTGGTGCTGGTTGTTGGTGGGAATCCTCAGTTCGTCTAAATATAAGCCTCTCCCAAGGCTGCTTGAGTGTCCTCATGACATGGCGTCTGGATTCCTCTACAGCCAGAGATCCAAAAGAAAGCAAGGTGGAAGTTGTGATGTCTTTTATGACTAGGCTCTGTAATCATATATCATTTTCTCCATATCTTATTGGTCACATAGGTCAGCACTCTTCAATGTAGGAGGGGGCTACACAGAAGCACATATTTCAGGACAAAAGGATAACTGGGAATCACCTTGGAGACTGGGGGCAATTTGGAAAAAAAATTTTCAAAATAAAAATTTCATGTAAATTCTGAAACCAAAATTCTAATTCTAGCCAATCTTCCAGATACACACTCAGTTGTACACAAGAATATATTCATCTCAGCTTTGTTAGCAATCACAGAAAATTGAAATAATCTAAATATTTTTCAATAGGGATCTGATTAAATAAATTATAATGTATCCATATAATGTGATATATATTTATTTTAAAGGAATAGAATACTGTGGATAGAATCTATTAAAAAAATAGAAATAATATCGCCTTCGGGAAAAGGAAGTTGTGATCAGGGTGATAAGGGAAATTTATTTTTCAGTGAGTACTCTTCTGTACATTTAATATTTTGTAACCTTGTACAAAAATTATCTACTTTGAGAAAATGAAAAAATAAATAAATAACTGCTGTAATCTTTGTAAAACTAAGCTCCCAAGAAAGTGTTAGTTGGTCTCTACTGAGGCTTTATTTTGTCTTTTTGTGATATATTATTCAATTTGCTATCATCATCATCATTATTTGGACTTGGAACTCAATTCTTCTCTGAGATTTCAAGCTTCTTGAATGTATTGATTACCTGGCATATTTTGTATCCCCAAATATTCCTAAGCACAATATCGAGCACACAGGAAGTACTTAATGCATATTTGTTTAAATCAGGATTTCAAAACCTCAGCATCACTGATATTTTGGGCCAGATAATTTTTTGTTAAAAGGGGCTATTCTGTGCATCATAGAATGTTTAGCTGCAACCTTGGCCTCCTAGTAGATGCCAGTAGTACACCCTAAGTTATGACAAACAAAAATATCTCTAAACACTGTCAAATGTCCCCGAAGGGAAGGAATCATCCCCATTGAGAGCCACTGGTTTAAAGTAATGACATATCCAATCTTGGAGTAGCTACAGAATTTTTAAAGATTCTTAAGCAAGGTTTACTATATATTTTCTACTACATATAATAATTTGGTATATACTTTTGGTATAAGTGAATTAAGAGTTGGAATATAATATGTTATAGATTATAAATTAAACAAAGACTAATCTTTAATACTTTTGTCATTATTCACTTATTATTCTTAATTGTTCCTTGTTATTTTATATCCAGAATTGACCTTGCATAGGAAGGTGAAGAATTCAGAATTCCTCATTTAGTGAAACAGTATGATTTGCAACATGATGAATGATGGCCTATATGTGAGATACATCATTTTCTCACCCCTTTCTTCTAGATGACTATAATGACAGTAAAAATTGATTACAGTACACCAAGGGCCAAGGGTATGATTTGGAATAAGCACTCAATTCTTTGATGCAGATCACCTCATCAAGTAGGGATTAAACTATATAAAGATTAATTACACTAGCCAAAGTTTTAGTTCTGGATGATTTCTTTTAACTGATAACCAATGGTTTACAAACTAGAAATTATCATCTGTGAAATTGGATAAAGAGCCTTACAGTGAGAATGATAGACAGGGTAACACTAAGGATATCTAAGATAGATCATTATCATCTCACAATCAGCATCACTGGGGAGAAAAGACCTCCATAACACATGGGTGAAGGAATTAACAAATTTTCCCCTGTCTCTAAGATTGTCGTTTTGTTATTGAAAGTGTCTGTGGTATTAAGAGCACTTCCCATCTCTCCTACTCAACTCATTTTCCCCCTTTGTCTTAATTCCACCAAAAGGAGAAGGAAGAAAAGAAGAAATGAAGGAGGGAGGGAGGCTGGAAGAAAGGAAGGGAAGAAAGGAAAAAGGTAGCAAAGGAGGAATGGAAGGTAATTTTCCGGTGATAGAATAAAATTGCCATAGACCTCTACTCTACAAGATAAAGATTAAACTAGTGGCCTAATTTTGTATCTTCTTTTCCTTTAATCCCACCAAAACACAATTTAGCCAATATCTATAAGGCCCATTTTTGAAAAATACTTAAGAAACTTAGTTAGCCAATGTGACTATGTTCACTCCATTTCCATAATGTAATTTTTAAAAACATATTATGAAGGATCACTATAGACATACTTCCTGCTATTGTTCAGCCTAACTTTAAACAATATTCTTAAAAACTAAACATTCCTGTTCCCTTTAATTCTATATTTACATTGTGTTCTCTTATCTGTCTTGATACCTGAGTATCTGCCGCTAAATCCCCAATGGTTCTGTACATCTACCAATAGTTTCAGTACTTAAAAAAACAACTAAAGCTATTTTCAGTCAAAAAAAATTTCTGTCAATCCTAATCTGACTAGAGTACAAGATACTGACATTAGATACTGTTTTTAATACTGACTCCATTTTGTTTGCATCACTGCTGTATAATAGTCCATCATGTTAGAACAAAATATTAACAAAGAGTGAGGTACCTAGTTATTCATTATTTCATATTAACACAAAATATAATTGCAGCATATTATTATTATTTATTTATCTACAAGCCTACAGGTTTTACAGCTTGACTTTATAAAGCAAGAAGAAAACATTACAGAATCATCCTATCAAGGTAGGTCACTTGTATAATAACTAGAAATTTTTACACAGAATTCACAATTCAGTAGTTTGAATGACTGGTCACACATCAAACTTTAAGGACAAAATAATTAATCAAGAAGGAATATGCTTTCTGTGCTTTCAGAGAGAAATATTACATTTTCTTTGTAAGATAAATGCTATTTAATGGATAATAATAATGTCTACAACATGATTAACCTCAGATGAATTGATCTTAGAATCATGGTGAAGCTATGTATAATGTTTATATTGATGAAGCTAAATGTAATGTTTGTCTGGAAATTCCAGGGTATCTTTTTTCCCAAGGAAAAATTTGACATGTGGTATTATTCACTGAATCTTCAAAGACAAATACTCTTGGTATCATAAACACTTATTCATTTTCTATTGTAACTTCTCTTATATTAATTTAAGCCAAATTAAAGAAATGAGAGAAATTGCAATTTCACATGGTTCAACCTAAATGTATGAGCAAGAAAACTAAGGAACTGAAATAAGAGAGGAAAAGAAAGAAAATATAAAGGAGAATACTGGCTTGGTAAAGGTAGACAGTTCTCTTTAATTGTGTTATAATCAACAAAACAACTTAGGAATATCACACAAAATATTAATATTCAAATAGGTCTTTCATTTTGAAAAACTTACATAAAGCATTATGAGGTTTAAAGAATCAATGCACATGTGACATGTGAATTTTACATTTTAACTTGGTGTCACAATCAGTGAGCTAATGGATGAGAGATTAATAAGTTAAAATATTCATATCCAGAGAAAAATAAAATTTGAAAAGATACATGCATGTCAATGTTCACTGCAGCGCTATTTACAATAGCCGAGACATAGAAACAACCTATAATAAGTGTCCATCGACAGATGAATGGAAAAAGAAGATGTGGACATATGTACAATGATATACTACTCAGCCATAAAAAAGAATGAAATAATACCATTTGCAGCAACATGGATGGACCTAGAGATTATCATACTAAGTAAGAAAGAGAAAGAGAAATACCATATGATATCACTTACATGTGGAATCTAAAATATGACACAAAAGAACTTATCTATGAAACAGAAACAGACTCACAGACATAACGAACAGACTTGTGGTTGCCAAGGTGGAAGGGGAGGGGAAGGAATGGATCGGGAGTTTGGGATTTGCCGATGCAAACTATTATATATAGAATGGATAAACAACAAGGTCCTACTGTATAGCACAGGGAACTATATTCAATATCCTGTGATAAACCATAATGGAAAGAATATGAAAAAGAATGTATATATATATATATATATATATAACTGAATCACTTTGCTGTACAGTAGAAACTAATACAACACTGTAAATCAACAATACTTCAATAAAATAAATTTCAAAGATAATAATAAATGAAAACATTCTACTCAATGCTGAATAGTTAAGCATAGTGAATGCCTAATTCTGATTAAAATTTACAGAAATTAACAATGCATTTGCAAGAGAAGAAATCCTTTATTTTTCTTTAAAAGTTGACAATGACAGGGTTGTATCACACTTTCATGACTTTGATTTTAAAATTATATTGTAGGGAATAAGGGATGGTCTGTGACATCTTACACCTGAAACTGCTCTAACTAAAAACCTAGGGAGCAATCTGGCATAGGTTTATCAAGAAAGTGAATGCCTAAAAGGAATTTTAAGTTATGAATCAACTATATAATAGATATGTTTTGAAAGATATAAAGGTCAATTATCTATGATGATTTAGGATATTTATACTAACCTGAGAAGGACAAAAATGATGAAAATACCATTGATCTCAGCTTCAGTTTGATAACATAAAATTGGCATAATATCCAAACCAAGTGAACGTAATCAGGCACTCTGGATAATATAAGTTAAGACACTTACAGTACAGAGCTTGAAAGAATTCAAATCCCTCAGTGTAGGGTATAAGACATTATTCAATACAAATATCATTGACCACACTTTCCATGTGAGTTTGAATTTTGGGTATTCCTCTAAGGGGCAGAATCACCTGGTAATTTAGGCTGAGAGAATGACTCAGCGGTTTCTTGCTCTGTCCAGTACTATCACATTTCAGTTGTCACATAATACATAATATACCCTGGTAATTATAGCCTGTACTTTAGAGCCCCAGAATTTATTCATCTTATAGCTGAATGTATATACTCTGACCAACATCTCACATCCCCTCCCACCCCCTTCAGCCTTTGACAAATACCATTCTACTCTCCATTTCTTTAAGTTCAACTTTTTTAGATTCTATGTGTTAAGTGACAACATATGGTATTTGTCTTTCTCTCTCTGACTTATTTCACTTAGCATAATGCCCTCAAGGTCCATCCACATTATCACAAAACTTAAGATTTCCTTTATTTAAAATGGTTGAATAATATTCCACATGTGGTATATATACCACATTTTCTTTACCCGTTCATCATAGATTCGAAGTCATCTATGAACACACACTTAGGTTGTTTCTATGTCTTGGTTACCGTGAATAAAAGCAGCAGTGAATGTGGGAGTGCACATATCTCTTTGATATCCTGGAGAAAGCAGGTGCTGGGATGAGCCAGGGGCCTGAAATCACTCACCTGGTATCCTTAGCGCTTATGAAGTTACTTTCATGTGTGGATGGTTACTCAAATTGATGTTGCTAGGTAAAAACAGGCCCTGGAAATTCCTATACAGCCATTTTGCTGATGTCCCTCCCCTGTTCAGGAGTATTTCAAACTAAAGATTATATTTCTGGTTATGACTTCATTATTTATTTCAAAAATTTCTAAACTATGACAAAGTAAAATGAAGAATTCTAAAGACACTGAAAATCTCACTATTTAGAAAGAAAAGCTAAAAATTCAACTTTAGGGTTAATTACCACATACTCCTTTAGCATTGTTAAATGGACATTTAAATTAATTGATGAGAATTTCACACAAAAAAGAAAACTATTCATGAAAATGAATTCATGTTCTGCTTTCACTGAAATAATTTCCAGGTGGACAAAATTTGAGACAATCCTCCTTTATTCTAAAGAAACTAAAAGAATTTTTGACCTATTAGTTAAGGTATATGACAGTTTAATTTTTTTAGATGTTTCTGTTTCATAAGATGAAGAATGATTAGATGACCAACCCATACATCCTCTGGGGCCTACTCCCTTTGGCCAAGAGCTGTTCCCTTTCTCTGAAACGAAAGTTATTTTGATCTATGCTTTGCCACCGCCACCTCCATGTCACCAGTACCTCAGCCTTCTCCACAAACCAGTATCCTCTCCTTCCTCATAGAGTTCTGTGAGGCCATCCTGAGAGAATAACCTCAGCACCAATTCCTTATAATGTCCCTCTTTGTCACCCACAGTTAACTAAATCAACTGTTACTGCGTATTCCAAGTCCAAAACCTTCCACCACTCACTGGCCCAAGAGAAAATTGGAATGATCCAGCTTGAGTCACAAATATACTTCAGGATCATATCACTGAGGCCAGGAGGCAAGGACTTCTTGGTCATGTATACCTGCCCCTTCCTGGATTGTGGCCAAAGAGAAAATTCTCATAGAAGATTTGAGCAGAGAGCCAATGACATTGTTAATAAACCTTACATAGAGTGATAGTAATACTCAGAGAGATGGGGCTGTGTTATCAGCCAGTCCTCCTGCTAAATAGATTATCCTTTCTTTGACCTCTGTGGAAATTGAGAGTGTTGTTGCATTTTATGAATGTCCACATTTTGGAAGATCAAGTACATTTTACTAAGGCAGCCTGATCTTTTTTTTTTATAGGTCAAGGAGGAAGAAACATGGCCAGCTCTCCATCTGGTATGTGCACTTTATTCTTATAATTAAGCAAAATAAAAATACTACATGTCAGAGAATGTCAGGTCTCTCATACAGCTTTTAAAAACATCAATGCAAAGGTCTCCCTAGATACGTAGTACTATGACAAATGTGGCTTTTAAAAACGAATTTAACTTCCTCAAAAAATATGTAACAGAAAAACCGTTATCCAGAATTCTGATTGGTACAGGCCCTAAGTGAATTAGCCAAGAAATAAAAAATGAAAAGTGGACAGATTTGCAGACAAATGTGGCGGTGTTTGCCAAGCTCATGGCTTTCTTCTCTGATAACTGCACTTCCCTTCCCCCTACTCACAGAGATGGTGGCCTTGCCAATATGTTTATTCTAGGCACCCTGATTTCTTCCTGGCTACATTTATTTAGTTCATGGATTAGACATTTCATCTAAACTTCCCAAATAAGATTTTCTTTCCTGAGACTTTGGCTTTAGAGACTTTAGGTTTAGAGACAGCAGTAAAATGCTTTAAAAAATTGACAAAAAAGTGACCTATAAGCAGTATTGGATTGATAGTTGTTGGACATTATATTCTAAGTGATTTCATCCAGTTCTACATACCAAATACCATCTATGCTTCATGACAACTGTATTCGTTATCTATTACTGCATAACAAGTTACCACAAACTTAGTAGCTTAGCAGTTTCTGTGTGAGAGCAGGTCAGGCATAGCTTAGCTGGGTCTCCTCCTTAGACTCTCACAAGGCTGCACTCAACATGTCTGCCAGGCTGCTATGTTCACAGCTGAGCTCTTGAGCTGTAACTCAGCTAAGAAAGAATTTTCTTCTAAAACTCCTCCAGGTTTTTGGCAGAATTAATTCCCTTGCAGCTGTATGACTTAGGGCCCAGCTGTTGGATGGAGGCAGCTCTCATGTCCTAGAGGTCACCTTCAGTGGCCCGCCATGTGGCCCTTATCCATAGACAGTTCACAACATGATTTTTGCTTATTCAAGGCCAGCAAGGGAATCTCTTTCTTCAGTCTGGTAAAACAGTCTTATATAACAAAACATTATCATGGGCATGATATTCCATCACCTTTGTCAGAGTCTATTTGTCAGATGCAAGTCACAGGTTCCACCTACTCTCCAGGAAAGGGGATCTAACAATGGCATTACTCATCGGGGCCACCCTAGGGTGTGTCTGCTACAATAACTCAATCAATGTGGCCAGCTTTGATCTCTCCCTCCCCTAGGCTCCAGACTACCCTACATCTCCACTTGATGTTGAATAGGTATGCCAAAATGAACATGTTAAAGAAAAAAGAAAAAAAAAAGAAAGAATCTTATCTCCATTCATAATCCCCAGCTAAACCTGCTTCTCCGTTTCAGTTGATGATACCACAATTTACGCTTGTCTCAGGGCAAGATCCTTGGAGTCATTTATGATTTACCTACCTACCCCACCTATTATACTCAATCCATCAGTAAATGTAGTTAGCTCAACCTTCAAATCCCAAGTCTAATCACTTACCCATATGTATTGCTCACCATACTAGTCATGAAAAGCTTTCTTACAGGTCTCCCAGCTCTGGCTCTCTACAATGCATTTATGACACAGTCAACAGAATTAGATTTAAAGTAATAATGAGAGAGAGAAAGAGAGAAAAAAAGATGGAAAAGATAAAGAGGAAGACATAAAAGCAGAAGGAGGGGAGGAAAATGCAGGAGAGAAGAGAAAATTAAGGATAAGGTATATGTGAGGGCAAAAGTGAGAGAGAGAGAAGAGAGGAGGAATTGGGGTAAAAATAAGAGGGAGGATGGATAACTAAAGAAAGAAGAGAGTTGAGAGAGAATAAGAAAAAGACAAAATAGAGTCATCTTTCTCTTTTTTCCCACCTTCCATGTGTGAGCTATCAGCAAATCCTATTGATTCACCTTCATAATATGTCTGAAATCTGTCCATTAATCACCACTTCCATCACTACTACTCTAATGCAAGCTATCACCTCTTGCCTGGGCTACTTTATAAGCTTCCTAACTGGACAACTTACTTCTGTTCTGGCTGCACCCCACAATCTATTTGTCACATAGCAGCCATAGTGATTCTTTTAAAATGTAAACCAAATGATATAATTTCTCTACTCTTAATCCTCTTATGGCTTCCCATTATACTGAGCCAATAATAACAGTGCTTGGTGAGCTGAACCCATGCTAGTTCTCTGACCTGCGTACCGATTCTTGCCCCGTTGCTCTCTCTTCTCCAGGCACACTGGGTAACCCCTAAGCTGAGATAGGCTTCACATGCTCCTACTTCAGAGCCATTGCTATTCCTCTGTAAGACGTTCTTCCTCCAGATAATCACATAGCTGGCTCCCTCCCTTTAATCAGGTCCCCATTGGCACACCAACCTCTCAGAAACGTCTGTATAAAAATATCATCATTCTTCATCATTCTTTTATTCTTATCTTGGTTTATATTCCTCCAATGCACTTACCAGTATTCAACATTTTAGTATATTGATTTTTATTGTTTTTTTTTCCCTACATGTAAGCTCCATGAAAATGAGAATCTGTTCTGTTTACTTTTGTACGCTTATTATCTAGAAAAATATCTAGCACATTGAAGGAACTCAGTAACTGTTTGTTGAATGAATGCATGAAAAAAAGTAATCTGGACTTATTCCTAAACTCCCATCCACTTGTTAGCATCAGAAAATATAAGCTAAATGCCCCTAATATGCAATTTTACTTAAACTTAGTCAAATTTAGTACTTTTAAAAGTCTCTTTAAGTTAATTCTAGAATAAACTGGTCTTTTTTCTCTTCATATATGATGCTGTTGTCCAAGTAAGGCTGAACTTAAGACAAGTCATATTACATAAATTGGTCTCCCTTTGCATGAATGCTCTAAATTTTCTGATGCATATAAAAATTAAGAATAAAGCGTCAGTAATTCGTATATATTTTAACTTGTTAATGACCCTAAATATATAATTTTCTACCAAATTTATTCATCATTAACTTATTAGCAAGCTAGTGCTCTAACAATTTTTAGAATTTTAATTTTTAAAATTGTTGGGTTTTCAGCAGATTTAACACAGACCTTCAACTACACAATTTATCTGAGAATTTACTAAGCCAGTTCCCAAAAATATCAGTTACATGTATGTTTTCACATGTCAGACACAAACATATCTCAGATTCTCAGTTCTATACCAGATAAGTGATCTGTCCCTTAAACACACCACAAACACGCAGTAATTGAGCTCTTGTATAGTTCTTCTACAATGATCTGAACAGATAATTCCAGACAAATAAGCACTTTAAAAGCAGAGGAAACATTCCGAAGTATAGAAAAGTATATTCTTTAACATGTATTTCACTTGTAATATATGAGTTTAAGAACTGGTATTTTTCCAAATGACAGTAATTTGCCTCTTGATATGAGAGAAGATATTTAATAATATAAATGCATGCACTGCATTTTCAAAAATTTAAAGTAATATTTTTAGATAAAATTTTATCTATATCAGTGTCCTTTTTTTTCCACTTAAAAAGAATTCTTTGGAGTATAGTTTATCTTCAGATCAAAAATATGGCATACCAGTTGCACATCTAATTATTCTTCAATTTCAGCCTTATATTTTAAATTTTGAGTAACTACTAATCTAGGGGGAAAATGAATTAACTAAATTTTAAACAGATGGGTACATTATTATTTAACATAATTAATATTTTTAAGTTGGGAAACCAAATTCTATTCCATAGTCAAATAATAAGGAAAAAAGATGTTATGTAATATATTTGTATGTAATAGTAAATAAATATGTACTATTTTATGATTAAAAATTATCATGTGAAAACTGTCATTAAGCTAACTTGATCCACAAAGACAGTAAGATTCTTTCTGGATGATTGTTAAAGCTTAGTCCCTTTAACAGCAGCCCCTCTAAAAGTCTCAGGTTACTGATACCGAGGTCCTTGGAGAGGACTTTTTGTCTGCCTTTCTGAAGCTTAGTTGATCAATTCATATTTTAATCCATGAATTAACTTAATACCCTTCTAATATATCCTCCTCTTAATTTAAGTTACTCAAAGTTGAGTTCTGTTGCTTGCAACCCAATGAACCACAATAATACAATTTATCAGAGTAAGGGTCAAAATGCAATCATTAAAAACATCCCCTCTGCTGAACACCACAAAAAAGATTAAGTGCTGCTGTGCTGTCCAACAGAATAGCCACTAGGCACGTGTGACTATTTACATTTAAATAAATTAAAATTAAAGAAAATTTAAAATTCATCTCCACTATATCCACCATTTAAGTGTCTGTACCCATATGTGGCTAGTGGCTGTCGTATTAGATGGTACAGATAAAGGACATTTCCATCACTGCAGAAAGTTCTACAGGAAAGCACTGTCTAGAGACTGGGCCTCAGATAAATTAATTGTGGTCTGTGGGTATAGCAAAGTCTGGGAAAAGACTACTGGTAAAAAATTCTTCCACTGGCCATTGTACTAAGAACAAACTTATAAATTATGCCTCTATATTCTAATTTCTCTTTTCAGAAAGAAACTATTCATAAACTGCCCATACCTCTAGGAATGCTATGACATTCTTGAAATGATTTCTGTGACTCTTTGTTCAATGTGCTGATCCAATCTTTATAGTCATTAGTAAACCATGTAAAGTTATTATTTAATAAAACAAATTTTCATTAAAATGATAAAAATTAAATTTAAAATGGGAATTATAAATGAATAAAAGAAAAAAGCATTAAAGGATTAGATAACAAATATTAATTAATTCAGCATGCATATTCATATCGAGTAAAACAGGCTAAAATATGCGTACTAAGTAAAATATGCAAAAATGAGGTCATTCTCAAAGACATTAAAGCAAATCAGCCTCATAGAGTCATTGCAGACTGATGAGGAGGGACTTAAAGGCCATTCACCATTCATTGGTTGGACAATGATATCTTTCACTGACAGTACAAGAGGTCATGTTGGTATTTAATTTTAAGTCTAAAGTCATGTGTCATAACATATTTCTACTTTACCCATATAAAAAAGTAAAATATTACAATGTTTATGTTAGAGACTAAATATTTACCACAACATCCCCAAGAGGCATGTACCTATTAAAGTGCAGTATCAACCTCATAAAGTGTAAGGGGACTACTGCATACATATATTAATACATTCATGTACACATACATACATATATCCACAAATCTGGATTCAGACTCTTATTTGTCTGAATCCTCAGCCCTGTGTTTTCCAGTCACTCTGTTTTCTCCTGATACGGGATTACATAAGCATGAAAATAGCCACTCTTTTGTTTTTTCTTGCTTTCAAACTACCATATACTACATCTAAGAAGCAATAATTAATTATTTTAAAATCCCCTTATTAATGGAAGTAATGACCAAGTTATAGTCTGTACCTATGTATAAACATGTCATGGTAAGAAAACCCACAATATTCTGAAGTAAACTTAAAGTGACAACACTTATGGGCTGATGTGTTCTCTAACAATTTAAACTCTTTTTCTGCATGACATTTTAAATGCAACATGGTACTTTTAATCTGAATGTTATGATGAAAATATATTGACCATTTAGTTTTAAATAAATAGACCACTTAATATCCATACCAAAATATGGATAATACTTAGAACATGAAACATTCTGACTGAAGTTTGATTATTTAGGCTTTTAAACAATTGTAGGAAAGATTTTAGAGTATAAATGATGAATTAACTAGTTGGTAAGAGCAGTATGCTAATGAGACTTTGGTTCCTTTATACATCAGCTAATTTCAGTCTTTTTTATACCTCTTAAATCTTAAGACAGTGTGTGTGTGTGTGTGTGTGTGTGTGTGTGTATGTGTGTGTGTGTGTGTGTGTGTGTGAGAGAGAGAGAGAGAGAGAGAGTGAATTAATGTAAATGATCCCTGTATCAGGAAGAACAGCTATGCGTACATATGCTACTGACATTGGATCAGTAGTATTATTTATTTGAAAATGACCTTTAACCAGATTGCTTGTTCATTAAGTTACAACATCTTCTAAATCTGGAGTCTATTATGGTCTCCATTATATCATATGCAATTCTACAATTGATAAAATAATTTTGGTGGGTCTTCCCAGCAGATCTACCAGTACTGATTCCATGAATTAAACCAACCTAGTCAATTCAGTATGGTTCAATTACATGTAATGGGCCTGTGCTCTCTTAACTCAGAAAACAACATTCATTAAACTGTAATACACCTTATTACTTTATATTACAAAAGCATCATACACCTAAGCAATAGAGCAGCTGTAGTAAAACAAAATACTCTCTTCCCTTCTGGAGACCATTAGAAAACCAAGTCTGACAGGTGAATTAAATCTACAGGGGAAGTTCAGATAGAACAGTAAAACAATATGGATAGGGCTCCTCAGCAGAATTATGATCCTGTTAAAGGAGATTCCTCTCTAGAACTGTCATCAATGACTCCTACACTTCTTCACACTAGAATACCTATATTGTGTGGCAGATGGAAGGTATATCTGTTTCAAGCATGCAATGTCACGTTAAAAGACTTTGACGCTTTGCCATTTCTCTTCTCAAAGTTCAAACACACATGGCATGATGTTACCATTGGTATTTCATGTTTATACTACTTTGCATTTTCCTAAAAACTTATCACTGACTATACTTTTTGTTTACCACTGATATACATTTTATTTCATATTAATGTTAATAGAAGTAAGGAAATATTATTTTGCTATACTATCATTACTACTGATTTTGGTGTTTGCAAATTTCCAATGTAAGTGCAAGGAGAGCACTTTCAAGGCATTTCTACTGCACCAAAATGCTGTGAGTTTTTTTAGTGTAAATTAAAAATTTTTTTGTTGTAAATGAACTTGTGAATGTAAATTTAAATGTTTTGAGAGAGCATTCCAGCTCAATCTATATAAATATGTTGATTTATAGCCAGTGAGCTATACAACAAGAAGATGAAGCTTTTAGAGAGAAGAGGCTTGTGGGGTGGCAGTACACGGAAGAGGAGAGCAGTAGAATATTGAGAAATTTAAATTACAATCACATGAATTTTTAATCTTAAAATCAGTGTCCGTGAAATAAATAGCCCCTTTTCCACTGGGAGGTGGAGGAAACGGAGGAGGAAAAATGTTTGCCAGATGCTGGGTGTTCCAGCTAAGAAGGGGAAGATAGCCCCTCTACAGTACAGGTGCTATCTATCAACAAAGCGCTATAGACAGACCATGTGGTTCACTTTAATGAGTCCTCCTGAATGGCTATTAATTAGCATGTTATTATATAATGTCTTATTATCATTCTATAGTTTATAATTGGTTCCTTAGTTCCTTCATTTTTTTAGAGTATACTTCGCGTCTTATGAAGAAGTTCAAATGCTTACAAGACCTCAGGGCAGTAAAATGTTTTGTGGGGGGCAAGACTTGATACCGGTGGGGAGGGAGTAGACAATAAATGAGCCAATACAAGTGGGGATAATTAGTAATAATGAAAGACTAAATAATATTGATGAATGGAGCTAGTTAGTTTTCTGTATCTCAGGCTTTAGAACCATTTAACTGGATAAAATATATATGGTTCAAAGGAGAGTAAATATTTTTCCTTCCTTGATACTCATTTATTCATTCAACAGTTATGTATTGTTTACCTGTGCTATTTCTGGCAATGTGGTCTGAGATAAAATTACTTTTTAAACTTTCTGATAAAAATGAATTTTAGGTCCCTTGCCTTTTGCACTTATACAAGATAAGTACCTTCTGACTTCAACCTGTGAAAAACTTTTAAAGGGTGAATGAAACACTGTAATAAAAGAAGAACATCCATATTCCTTAAAATATGTGAATAAAATTTTAACTCAAACATTAATTTGGAAAACAGGCAGAGAATTATTCTTACAAGGCTACAGTTTTCACTTTGGAAGAACACACAGTCTATCTGCCCATTTGCTGCACCTGAGAGATGTCTAGGCTGGTATATACGTTGTTAGCAATTTCATAGGTCTACAACCACCATGGTGATCAAAAATTCTTTCCTGAGATAATTTGTGAAAATGAAATTAATTTTTACTATTATGTGAAAAAATATCAATTGGGGGAATTATTGTGAATGTATTGTAATTTCTCATCTAGGTTCTATGTGAGATTCCAGTGTGGAAAACAGGTCAGTGGAACTTTACAATGATTTGTGTCAAGAGAAAAAGAAGTCATTTTCACTGTAAAAATTATATAATCAAGTATGCCAACAATTATTATAAACCATATCATCTGTTGGCACCTGGGTCTTAATATTCAAGAAGAAATCCTTCAGTATTTTTTGGTTTGTTTTTTAAGACCATTTTTAAGCCACCTGCTTTCAGATACTGTGGACAAAATATTGAGGTTCAACAATCTATGTAACTATGCTTAAAATTATTTGTGGAAAGTCTACATGATATCAGTATAAAATAGTTTACAATTAATACTTAAGAAGCTATTCTTTGTCATTACACAAAACGTATGTATAGTTCTGCTCTTTTCAACTTGGATTCTTTCCTTCAAAATCAGGAGAATTCTGTACCCCCCTCTTTTGAGGAAACTACTAAGGCAGCTACCCAGAAAACACAGATATCTACAAAAGAAAAACAGAGAGGTACAACACATTCTCTCTAAAAAGAAAACTACACTGTATCTTGAAATATAAAACTGGCATTATGTATTTTATAAAAAATATAAGAAAGAAGTCAACCTTAAAAAATATAACTAATAGAGACAATACTTTCACTTTGAAGACTTGGGAGTAAGAATTAGAAAAATTTACAAAACAAACAGGAAACATAAGCATAAGGACACAACAGAATATCTACCATAATTGGAGATCAAAAGAAATGGACCCAAACTTGATTAAAAAGAAGGTGATATCCTTTCATACATCAGGGTAAATTTTATGGCAATTCCTTAGTGAAAAAGGAATATGGAAACCCACTGTCTGTTGCACATAATTATGTTCCCAGTTGATTGCATAGTAAAGTTTATATAGTTCTCATTCTATAGTGAGTTCAGTGATTCTAGACAAAAACATAATAATTTACAGTCCTAATTAAAGAATTCTCCCATGCATATTTGCAACAATGACCTCTATGTAATTACTCTAGCCAGGTTCTAGTGCCAGGAGTAGGAAAAACAAAATGAGTAGAATGTCTCACAGATGATTATCTTTAATAGGGCTTATTTTTTTGGGGGGGGGTGTTCTACTTATTACATATGCATGCCATCTCTTGTGAAACTAATGCCCTATAGGAATGTCAAGTTAGAAGTGAGGCTCTGTAATTTTCCATTTGTCATCAGGTACTAGATGCAAGCAGCAGATTGTGTCTTCCAACTGGTTTATTTAGCTGGTGCCAAAGCCTGTTGAAATGTGCCCTGTGTGTTGTTTACTTTTGTATTTGTGACTCAAAGCATTTCTGCCAAGTATTCTATGAGCTCTCCAAAATAATTCAATGAAAGTAGGTTGGCAAATGTCATAGGAATGATTATATTAAGGAAAAAGTTCAAATAAATCTACAAGGGAGTTGGGGCAGGGGGAAGTACTTCCATGTAGATCATTAATTCTTAGTAATGAGGATAATAAAAGTAAGGGATTGATGATACACTAAGTGTTTAACAATCGCTGGGAAATAATGATTAAGCAGTAAGAACATATAAAACTGTGATTGGAAGGTGATGACTGTATTCCAAGCAGAAAGCAGAGCAGAAATGAAACCAGAGTGGCAGGAAAAACAACACAGCAAGGGACAAGAGCAAGGACTGCAGTCCTGGCAGAGTGTTTGCACTTGGATTCCCTTGCAGAAGGCATCAGTATCCTGATAAATAGCCATCCT
Source organism: Globicephala melas (assembly GCF_963455315.2). Classification (NCBI taxonomy): domain Eukaryota; kingdom Metazoa; phylum Chordata; class Mammalia; order Artiodactyla; family Delphinidae; genus Globicephala; species Globicephala melas. Next base: position 64,814,734 of record NC_083322.1, read on the forward strand.
AGCAAACACTCAAGCCCACATACCCAGGGTCAGACATTGAGGGGCTAAAAGCTGCAACAAATGTGACCAGACGAACAAAAGGGCACACTTGAGTGGAATTAATAAGCCAGTTCTTCAGGACACAATTCTCATTTCTTTTTTCCAGTATCTGACAACATTCTCTAACTCTTTCTCTAGATTATAGTGCAAATGGCATATAGCTATTATCATCTGATAACAGCTCTTCAAAGCTACTGTCAACTTTGCCTCTTTGGTTTATAGGATTCAATCTGTATCTATTGTCTGTTTCAAAATTCTGGACATTACATATGCCTATTTTCTCTCTCTTCCTAGTTTCTGTCCAGCAAACTCTTAAAAATAAGTGAGAAAACAATTATTTAATAGTAAATATTAAAAAAGAATTTAAGGGCTTCCCTGGTGGCGCAGTGGTTGAGAGTCCACCTGCCAATGCAGGGGGTGCGGGTTCATGACCCTGTCCGGGAGGATCCCACATGCCGCGGAGCGGCTGGCCCCGTGGGCCATGGCTGCTGAGCCTGCGCATCTGGAGCCTGTGCTCCACAACGGGAGAGGCCACAACAGTGAGAGGCCCACGTACCACAAAAAAAAAAAAAAAAAAAGAATTTAAGATATATAATATACAATGATTTTCATGACACGTATGTATTGAATTTTAAAATTTCATCCAAATTATTTATGATCAGATCAGGATAGATATATGGGAGATAATGCATCTATTCAAAAACAGTCAAAGCATCAACTCATTTATTACTCACCTTCATTATTTTAATTTACTTTTCTTGAAAGTAATTTCTTTCAAATGTATAGTATGCAATGTTAACATTTATTTCAAAACCAGCATATCATTCCTCTATTTCATGGAGCAGTATTGTAGAGACAGTGCAATGAATGATAAAGATACATAGACACAAGAAGGGACTTTAAAGTTCATGCAGGTACTGAAGGTCAGAAATGGCAATAAGCTCAAAATCTATGAGAACAGTTTGGGCAACAGAGATAAGGAAATAAAGCAGCAAAGAGACTGGGCAACACAGGTCAGACAAAGGCAAACCTTCTATACAATACGAATTAAGAGCCTAACTCTAAATATTAATGGGAATCATAAGATATCCACATCAAATAGGGCCCCAAACTAATGAATTGAATATGACCTTGTTGTTTCATGGAAGAAAGTATGGCGTATGAAGCCTCCACCATGAAAAGCCAAGATAAATAGAAATCTCAGGCTGGAAGATGAAGTAAGGTAAAGAGAAAGAAAAGTCCATCTAATACTTTAACTTTTTTGAAGTATGAATTTTAAATTTTTTATTGAAGTATAATTTACATATAATAAAATGAAGATCTAAAGTGTTTAGTTCAAAGAGTTTGGGCAATTACATACAACACTTTTTCGCCAAAAACAAGAACATCTACATAATCCCAGAAAGTTCCTTTACACCCCTTTTCCTGTCCATTTCTACCTCTCCCTGAGACAACTACTTTCTGATTCCTATAACCATATATTAGTTTTGCCTTTTCTTGAAATTCATGTAAATGGAATCACATTGTATGCATTTTCTAAAATCTAGATTCTTTTGCACAACAAAATGTTCTTGAGATTCTTACACGTTGTTTGTATCAGTAATTTGTTCTTTTTAAAAATCGCTGAGTAGTATTCTATGAATGTACAAACGTACATCTTTTGGTTTACTCTATCGGTGGATATTTGTTGGTTTTTTTCCTTCAATTTTTGGCCTAGTAAGAATAAGGCTGCCATGAATATTCCTGTATAAGTCTTTTTATGGACATGTTTGATGTTCCTGTAGGTAGCTGGGTCATAGGTAGAGTCTGTTTAACTTTATGAAAAGCTGCCAGATAGCTCTCCAAAGAATTTATTTTTGCATTCGCATTAGCAATTTATGAACATTTTAGCTGCTCCATATGAGAGTCCTATGTACAACAGTTTCCGCAACGTTAGCTGCTTACATTAGTAAGGTAAATTTGTTACAATTAATGAAGTAATATTGATACATTTTGTATTCACAGGTTTTTTTGTTTTTGTTTTACATTTTAGCCCTTCAAGTGGATGGGAAATGGTGTATCATTGTAGGTTTGATTTGCGATTCCAAATGACTAATGGTTTTCATTGCCTTTTCATTTTTTAACTGGCTATTCCTATGTATTCTTTTGCAAGGTGTCTGTCACATCTTTCGCCCATTTTTAAGTTGGATTATTCGTCTTTTTACTATTGATTTGTTAAAGTTTCTGTATATTCTGAACATATGTCTTTTGTCAGATAATTGTGTTATATTTTCCCAGTCTGTAACCTGCCTATTTGATGGTGTATTTGATAAGCAGAAATTCTTAATTTTGATAAAGATCAACGAATACATCAATATTTGCCGTTGTCATTAGTAATTTTTGTGTCCTCCTAATAAATCTTTTCCTACCCTGTTAGAAGACAGTACAGAGAATTTCCATGTACCCTACACCCAGTTTCCCCAATTATTAACAGCTAACATAAACATGGTATATTTGTTACAATTAATGAACCAATATTGATACATTGCCCATACTTTATTCTGATTCCCTCAGTCTTTACCTAACATACGTTTTCTGTTTCATCATCCCATCCAGGATGCAACATTACATTTAATTGTCCTCTTGTCTGTGAGTTCCTGACTTCCACTGTTTTCAATGATTTTCAGTTTTGAGGAGTAACAATAAGGTATTTTGTAAGATGCCCCTCACTTGGGATTTGTCTACTGTTTTTCTCATGACTAGACTAGGTGTGATGGTTTATTTTATGATTAAGCTTGGCTGGGCCACAGTGTCAATATTTGGTCAAACATTATGCTGGATGTTTCTGTGAGGGCATTTGTAGGTAAAAGTTATATTTAAATCCATGGACTTTGAGTAAAGCAGATTGTGCTCCGTAATACAGGTGGGCCTCTTGCAATCAACTGAAGAACTGAATAGAATAAAAGACTGACCAACAAGGACCTACTGTATAGCACAGGGAACTCTTCTCGATATTATGTAACTACCTAAATGGAAAAAGAATTTGAAAAAGAATAGATACATGTATAACAGAATCACTTTGCTGTATGCCTGAAACTAACACACTGTTAATCAACTATACTCCAATATAATATAAAAGTTAAAAAAAAAAAAAAAAGACTGATCTCCCCAGAGCAAGAGGGAATTTGGCCAGCAGACGGACTTCAGACTTGAACTGCAACACTGGCTCTTCCTGGGTTTCCAACTCTTTTCCTATATTGATACTGATGTGGATATACATATCACTGTTGAAATAGATATAGATAAAGAGCAATACACCTTGTTGGTTTTGCTTCTCTGGAGAACCCTGGCCAATACACTGGAGTTAGAGGTGTTCGGGAGGAAGACTTCAAAATTAAAGTGCCATTCTTATCCCACTATATTAAGTGTACATGCTATCCTCATGACGTATCACCATTGATGTTAACCTGATCACCTGGCTGAGATAGTGTGGGTCAGATTTCTCAACTGCAGACTTAGTATTTTTCCGCCTTTCCATACTGTTCTCTTTGGGAGGAAGTCACCATATACAGCCCACAGTTAAGGAGTAGGAAATTATGTTCCACCTCCTTGAGGGAAGAATTTCTATGTAAGTTATTTCAAATTCTTCTACAAAGGTGGTCTATTTCCCACATTTATTTATTTATTCAGTCATTAATTTATATCTGTAGGAACTCAGAGATGTGTCCTTTATAATTTAGGTTATCCTCATACACCACTTTATTTATATCGTTGCTCAAAGTGTACAAGCTTTGGTCATTGGGAACTTTTTCACTGGCTCTTGTGTCCCCTTTAATATATCTCCATCACTGTGGGTTGCTATAACTTTGTGTGTTTTTGTTGGTTTGCTTAAGCAATTCCTTACTTTCCAGTACTACAAGATTCTCCAGGCTCATCTTATATATTTCTTGGTCTAGAATAATCCCTTTCTCTAAGGATCCCTGGTTTCTTTTATTAAGAAATGGTATTAGAAATCAACGTCTGGGTACTAGGTATGCTCATTGCTACTCCCCAGCAGCATGTCATTGCTTCCATGCCCTCACAACTGACAGTGAAAGGAAATCTATGTGTGTACGCTAACATGTGCATATACAAAAATCTATAGGTATTTTTGTAAGTTACTATCTGTATCTCTATTAAGCTAAACATGAGTTCAGTTGGACTCAGTTCCAACTGTAATTCATTGCTGCATTGATTACTATAGCCTCTTACCTTGCATGTCTGTAACCTCCCACTCCAACAATGAAAAACTTGGATCTACCTGTCTGCCATACATTCACTTAATTGTTCAGTTCCCACGTATATGTATATGGTGGTATCAGGATTGGTCATCTGTAGCTCCACATGAAACAACTTTATGAACTATATTATGGTGCTTATGTACATTTTATTTTGCCTTTAGACTTAAAGACTTCATTCATTTCCAAAATTACTTAGGTCAGTATCTTTTTCTCCCAGTACCTTCAGCAAGGTTGTTTCATACGTTTATAATAAAGTTAGATTATTTCGTCTTATTTTGTCTGTGTCAATGCTTGGATCCCACAACCTGCTAAATTATTTTTTAATTTACATACATTTAGGCTCAGACTTTATATTGTAGAGTTCTGTGGGTTTTCACAATGCATAGTGTCATGTGTTCACTATTATAGAATTATACAGAATAGTTTTAACATTCTAAAAATATCCCCTGTGCTTTACCTCTTCAACCCTCTTTTTCTCCCCCTGAAACCCTGACAACCACTGATCTTTATACTTCATATAAAACCTACCTCACTACTATCCATTTAATTTTGCCTTTTTCCAGAATGTCATGAAATTGGAATCATACAGTACGTAGCCTTTTCAGACTGGCTTATTATTATTTTTCCTATATAAACATCCAGCTGTTCCAGAACCATATATTTAAAATGGTATTTATTTAAAAGACTGTTTCTTTCACTATTGAGTTGACTTCATGGTAAATTAATTGACCATATATGAATGAATCTACTTACAAACTTTCTTTTAGGTCTTATTGATCTTACTTGTATATTCTTACGGCAATGATGCACCATCTTAATCACATCAGCTTTACAACTTGAAATCCAAAATTATAAGTCATCCAACTCTGTTGTTCTTTGGCAAGATTATTTTGGTTCTTCTCAGTCCTTCCATTTTTATAAAAATTATAGAATCTGATTGTTGACTTTATCATAAAAGACCTCTGAGCCTTTAATTTGGATTGAATTGAATCTATAGATCAATTTGAAGAGAAAACAATATCTTAACAATATTGAGCCTTCTAATTTGTGAAAATGGTATCTCTCTGTTTGTCTTCTTTAATTTCGCTCTTAAATATTTTGTAGTTTTTAGTATAGATATCTTCCATGAATTTTACTAGATTTATTCCTAAGTAGTTAATGCTTTTAGATGCAATTGTAAACAGTATTTTAAATTTTTTATTTTCCAATAGTCATTACTAGCCTATATCATTACAACTGATTTTTGTGTCCTGTGAACCTGCTATCTGGTATCTTTTTTTAGATCCATAAAATACTCAACATACAAAAACTTGTTTCTTTATAGTTTTATTTAAAAGGCAATCTTTTCCATGCCTTATTGCACTGGCTAAGATTTATAGTAAAACGATGATGGAAGTTGATGTGAGCAGACATCCTTGCCTTGTTCCTGATCTTAGTGGAAAGTCATTTATTAACTTATTATGTATGATTCTATAGCAGTTTGCTGAAAATTTTTATAATAAATGGATATTTAATATTGTCAACTAGTTTTTCTACATTTATTTAGATGATCACATGATTTTTTTCTTCTTTACTGTTATGAATTACATTAATTTTCAACATTAACCACTGGCATTATTCTTTTATGTATTCCTATATTGAATTTGCTAATATTTTATAAATTTTACATCTATTATCATGAGGAATATTGGTCTGTAGTTTTCTTTTCTGGTACTGTATTTACCAGGTGTTGATATCAGGGTTATGCAGCTTCATAAAATAAGTTGGGATGTGTTCCCCCCTCTGTTTTTGAAAGCACTTATTTAAGGTTGGTTTCCTCATTTAATGTTTGATATAATTCCCTGGCAAAGCCATTTGAGGTTTGAGTTTTCTCTGTGAGAAGGTTTTGATAACAATTTCAATTTCCTTAATACATATGAGACTATATATGAAATGGAGAAGGACGCTGTGGGGTCCTCCTGGAAACAAATCCTTTCCATGCACCCCATTTCTTGTTTGTAGGAAATAGGAGTTCCAAAGGGCAGATTCAAACAGTTGCTTATCAGGGAAGAGAGGGAATGCAGAAACAAAGGACGAGCAGTCAAGAAACAATAGTGAAGGAATATACATAGCAATACCTTTGAGTTCTTCTGTAGGAACTAAGGCCCCCACAGAGGTGGAGAATGGTACCTTCAGGCTGAGCACAAGATGCATGGAGTACTGCCCTATTACCTCACTGCCAACCAACTAGAAGAAAATCTGCATACAGTGAAAGATAACAAAGACTCTGACCCCCTCCCCAAATGATTCTCCATTAAAAACTTTCAAGGTTGGTCAGAATCTTCAGAGTTGGTTTTTGGACATGAGTCCACCTTCTTCCCAGCTTGCCAGCCTCCTGAATAAAGCAAACTTTCCTTTTCCAACCAACACTTGTCTCTCGAGTATTGGCTTTCAAGTGGTGAGCAGCACAACCTGAGTTTAGTAACACACAGATTTCTCTACTCCTTTATGCGTCAATTTGGTTAGTTGAATTTTTCAAGAAATTAATTCCTTTGTTTAAGCTATTGAATTTATTAACATTAAGCAGAGCTTCTCAATTTTAACATTATGTGTATTTTGGGGTGGACAGGTAATAGGAGGATGTTCTGTGTCTTGTAGGATATTTAGTAGTATCCTTAGCCTATATCCGTAAGATGCCAATAATACTTCTCGCCCCAGGCTGTGATAACCAAACTATCTCCAGATATTGCCAAATTTCTCCTCTGGGGAAAAAAAATGTCCCCAGTTGAGAACCACTGGCACAAAGTTATTCTTTATTATGTCTTTAATGTTTGTAAGATCTGTAATGATGTCACTTGTTTTTTAATGATACTGGTAATTTATATTTTCTCCATATTGTCTTTGTTATGGGTTTATCAAATTTATTAACCATTTCCAAGAACTGACTTTTGACTTTATTTTCTCTTGTTTATCTTTTTTTTTTTTTTTGGCCTCACTGCATGGCTTATGGGATTTTAGTTCCCTGACCAGGGATCGAACCTGGGACCTCAGCAGTGAGAGTGCAAAGTCCTAACTACTGGACCACAAGGGAATTCCCTTATCTTCTGTTTCATTAATTTCTGCTTTTCTATGTATTATTTCCTTTCTTCTTCCTAAATTGGGTTTAATTTTGTATTTTATTTCTTAATGTGGAAGCTTAGCTAATTCACTGTATATCTTTCTTCTTTTCTAATATAGACAATTAATGTTATAAATTTCCACTTTATTCGTGTTTTGGATGCATCCCACAAATTTTGATATATTGTGTTCTCACTATAAAGTTCAAAATATTTCTCATTTTTCCTTGTGATTTCTCCTGTGATTCATGGGTGATTTAGAAATGAGTCACTTAATTTCTAAATATTTTGGCATTTTCAAGATATTTTTCAGTTACTGATTTCTAATTTGTGATCATAGAACATATACTCTATGTTTCTGATCTTGTGAAATTTATTGAGACTGTTTAAGATGCTAGCATAGGATTGGTCAATGATTGGTCTTGCTGAATATTCTTTGTGAAATTGAAAGGAGTTTGTATTTTTAGTTGATGGGTATTACATTCTATTAACTCCATTAGGTCAAGTTAGTACATAATGTTATTCAAATCTTCCATATTTTTCCTGATTTTCTGTGTATATTCTATTCATTATTTATTGTACATTTATCTATTTCTCCATCTAATTCTGTCAAATATTGCTTTGTGGCTTTAAGGCTCTATTAGTACCTGCATGCATATTTAGAACCATTATATCTTCTTAAACAATGAAGACTTTTACCACTATGAATATGCTTCTGTATCTCTGGAAATACTCTTTGCCTTGAAGTTTTATTTTTCTGATATTATTATGGCGATACTATCATTCTTATGCTTATTGTTTTCATGGTATATTTTCCAATTTACTTTATGTATCTTCAATTTGTAAAGTTTACCTTCAAATGATAAATTACTACTTAAAGAAAAATACAAGAACACTGCAACACTATAATCCTATTTATATTCCCTACTGTACTTTGTGCCCTTGTTGACATATATTTTACTTCCACATACATTATAACCCAAAATATATTGCTACCATATTCATTTTAGTCAATAATCTTTTAAAGCTATGTATAGCTATAGATAAATGATATATGGGATACATATAAAATAAGCAAAATAGAAAATATTTCTATATGTTTATTCATATATCAGGACTTTCATCTTATATCATTTCACATTAGCCTGAAGAACTTCTAGAATTTCTGCTAGAGATGTCTGGAGCTGAAGTTGCTCAGCTTTTGTCTGTCTGAAAATAGCTTTATTTTGGCTGAAATATTTGGGGGTTTTTTGCTAGATACAGAATTTAAATTGATATATGTTGTTTATATTTAGACCACTTCAAAAATCCCATTCCATTTTCTATGGCTTCTGTTGTTTTTGAAATAAAAAAAATCACTAGTGATTAATCTTTTTTAATCATTATTCCTCTACATGTAATGTGTATCTTTTCTCTGTGACTGGTTTTAAGATTTTTTTGCTATGATTCTCTAGGTTTGTTTTTCTTTCAATTTTATGCTCTTTAGGATTCACTGAGCTTGCTGAATACATGGATTGATATCATCAGTTGTTTTGGAGATTTCTCAATTTATCTCTCTTCAACTACTTCTTCTGTACCCTCCTTTTTTCTTCTCCTTGGATTCCAAGTACATGTATGCTAGACCATTTGATACTGTCCTGCAGATATCAGACACTCTTTTCCATCTGTCCCTCCCCCTCCCCCATTTTTTTGCTTTTTATATTTGGTTTGTATAATTTCTATTGACCTGTCTCAAGTTTATGAATTCCTTCTTCTGCTATGTTCAGTTTGCTAATAATCCTACCAAGTGGACTTTTTATATCTGATATTTTATTTCTATCATTTTCATTTGTGCTTTTTTAAAACAGTTCCCATCTCTTTACCAAAATACCCTGTCTATTCATGCATGTTGTCCACTTTTCCTACAGATTCTATAACATTTATTATAGTAATTTTAAAATCCCTTTCAGATAATTCCAATATGTGGGCCATTTCTGTGTTTGCCTCTATTAACTATTTTCTCTTTTGACCATGGCTCACATTTTCTTGTGCCTTCACATATCTGATAATTCTTATTGTATGCTAGATATTGCACAAAAGAGAACAGTACATAATATTTACCCTAAAAAAATATCTTTCCACTTTTTCTATTAGGCTTCTTGTTTGGAAGTCTGAGTCAATTGAATCTTTAGATTTGCTGAGTCTGGGCTTTATAGAAGTTAATTAGAATCAGTTCACCATGTCCTTCAAATGTGCTTGGGTTTTTAGCACTGGCAAAACTCTGGAGATGACTTTGTACCTGACAGCCCATCCACCAAACTGTTACTCTCTTAGCTCAGAAGCTTAGCTTCCAGCATGTCCATGGGTTGTGCTCTTTACTTCCCCAGTCTTGCCTGTCTTTTTGTGCTTCACTAGAACTCTCTCCATCCTGCTGCCCTGCCCCCAGCCTTCAGAGCATTGTTGGGATGCAACTGAAGAAGGCCTGGCATCCTTAAAGGGATTTTTTTCCAGTAATCCTGCCTTACTCCCTGCCTTTCACATACTTTTGATTACTTAGTTCAGGCCTTGGGAAAGAGTTAGAGGGTGGGTTGCAGACTCCCTCTATGATTGGAGTGCCATGAGATTATAATCTATCATTCCAGCCTACACACAGCCATTAAACATTTGGCTGGTCTCCCTTTACCCCTGTTTGTGGTGCCTTCATGTAAGAAAAAAGCTACTTGATGTACCATAAATACCATAAACTGTTCTGTAAGAAATGAAAGCAGCTGTCATTCTCTTCTCTCCTAGGAAGTTCTTATTACCTTTTGGATTTAAGTTTGTTAAAGTTTACTTGTGTCTTCAGATAAGTATTTTTCAACTTTTTTTTCCCCTAGGGGAGGAAAAAGTGTAAGTTTATTCTACATAACCGAATTTTTGTGAAGTGGAGTAAGTCTCTTACTGCTTTGTAAATCTTGATTAGATTCTGTATTTTTACTTTACAACAGTTTCAAAACACCTCCTCAAGAGTTCTCTTTTCAGCAGTAGTGATGATCACTACTAAAGGAGTGAAATACTTCCTTCTTTCTCACCTAACCAGTTAACTACGCTTGTTCTCCCTTGCATTCATGTAGTAAAAAGTACTTCATGCCCTTGTGACTGTTATTATCTGGCCTTGTTTCTCATTCCCCGAGTCTCTGACTCTGGTCATGTTTTCCTTCTTCTCTGCCTGTGCTAGTTGGGCCTCCCAATACTTTGAGAACAGTTCTGACCTTGGTTTATTATTAAGCTCCATTCTTGGAGTGGTACCCGCCACAGATGCATCATTGCTCTGACATTTTGCCTGGATCCTTAACTTGCATTATGTTGGCTCTTTGTTCAGGGTTTCTCACACTGTTTTAAGGATAGCCTCTTTCAGAAACCTTTTGTTTCTTTAATACTAACCATCTCGTCTTAGCCTGAAACTGGAAAGTACTACTTCCAAGCTGGGCTGACCTTTTGGATTTGACCAATTGCCCAGCTAAACACAAAAAACTTGCCTTTCATTCTCTGACTTCACTGATCTCTACAGTTATGACCTCTAAAGAAAAAGAAATCTGTCAGTTCCCCTTCCCTCCAATCACTAGAACTCCAACTTGAATAGTCTCATTGTCTCCCAGGTCACTTAGGAGATTTGTTGTCTCACCTGAGATTGCTCCTCTGATTATTTAATAATTATACTCACGTTATGAAAACAGGAGATAGTAATTGCGATACTAATACCAGGAGAATATATTATTCTCCTAGAAAGATTTGAATATTATTCTTCTAGAAAGATTTGAATCCCAAATAATCTTCAATTTGCGAAACATATGGGGATATATTTTGAGTAGAGTGGGTTTCATCTATTCCTTGACTAACAGTGTCTATTACTAATCTAATGACTATGTTGATCTACCAGCCATCTCATCAATCATCACAAAACAAAACATATAATACAAATAATGAAATTTCAAATTATGCATCCCTACTCCTTGACTACACCATTTATATTGTTTAAGCTTAAAAATGCCTTTTTCCAAATTCCACATTTAACTCCTTCCATAGTCTCTTGGGAAACACTGATAACCAAATCTTTCTGATTCTATTTTCCAATTATTTATAGTTATTCAACTTCTCTGTCCCCCAGGCATCAATACTTTTGTCCTGGGTCCTTCTCACACTTCTTATCTGGTCTCTCAGCCTCTAATAACTCTCCCATCCATTCCCCATGCATTTTCAGCAACAATTCCAAAATGATCTTTTAAAAATGCATATATAACCACAATTATTAGCAGTAAGGCATAACCCCTTAATGCACAGGATCTTTCATGACTAATTTTTCTCAGTTTTCATCCTAATTTTATTTTCTATTTTGTCTTCATATGCACACTATGCTCCAGTCATACAGATATTCATAGTTAAATATACCATACTCTTTCATAGCCTGTGCACATGTTCTTTTCTTGCCTGCAACTCCATTTCCAGTCTTACTCAGTTAGCTCCTCCTCAAGTATCTCCTCCTTCAGAAAGTCTTTGTTACTCCCTAAGTCTGAGTAAATCCAGGGCAAATCCTTATCATAGGACTTATCGTATTATATTGTAATTGTACTTAACTCTCTTATCCACTTAGCTTCCGGTAATGTTCATGAATTTGATTCTATCAAAATTAAGAATTTCTGCTCTTTGAAAGACACAGTTAAGAGAACGAGAGAGAGGACAGCCACAGACTGGGGAGAAAAACTCTGCACATCACATATCGGATAAATGCTTGTATCCAGAATGTATTTCTTAAAACCCTCATAACTCGGTAAAAAGGAAACAAAATAATAACAAAAACTGGGCAAGATTTTGAACAGACACTTCACCAAATATGCTATGAGAGTGGCAAAGAAGGACTTGAAAAGATGTTCAACATCAGTAACTATTAGGGAAATGCAAATTAAAACCACAATAAGAGGTGGTGCAGTGGTTAAGAAGCCGCCTACCAATGCAGGGGACATGGGATCGAGCCCTGGTCTGGAAAGATCCCACATGCTGTGGAGCAACTAAGCCCGTGCGCCACAACTACTAAGCCTGCGCTGTAGAGCCTGCGAGCTACAACTACTGAGCCCGTGTGCCACAACTACTGAGCCTGCGTGCCTAGAGCCCATGCTCCACAACAAGAGAAGCCACCACAATGAGAAGCCCTCGCACCACAACGAAGAGTAGCTCCCACTCGCCACAACTAGAGAAAGCCTGTGCGCAGCAATGAAGACCCAATGCAGCCAAAAGTAAAATAAATAAATAAATATATTAAGAGACAAACAAACAAAAAACCCACTACTCATCTATTCGAGAGGCTAAAATTAAAAAGAATGACCATACCAAGTGTTGGCAAAGGTGTGGCTCAATGGAAACTCTCTCTTTTTTTTTTGCAGTGTGATTCCATTTATATGAAATGTTCAGAATAGGCAGAACCATAGAGACAAAGTAGCTTGGACTACAGGGCCATGACACACACCCACTGACCAGATACTCCAGAAGCAATTCCAGGCATCCCACCATCCAGCCAGAGCGCAAGCACTGGTCTGAGTGAAGGGTTTGGGGCTGCGAGTCCCAAGACCTGAGGATAGTTCCTTTCTTCACTAGCATTGTGACTCCAGGCAACTCAGCTAGTGGGAATATAAAATGACACAGCCACTTTGGAAAATAGTTTGGCAGCTTCTTAAAACTTTAAATGTAACACCTACCATAGTTATTCTACTTCTAGGTATATACTCCAAAGAAATGCAAGCAACATGTCTTGGAAAAGCCTGTACATAAATTCTCACAGCAGCTTTGCTTGTAACAGCCAGAAAATTTAAACTTAAGCCCAAATATCCATCAACAGGTGAACAGACAAATAAATTATGACATATCCTTATACGGGAAAACTGCTCAGCAATAAAAAGGGATGGACTATGAGTACTTAAAGACATGATGGATGAATCTCAAAATAAGTAGACTGAATGAAAAAAGCCAGATGAAGAAGAGTACATAATGTTTGATTTCATTAATGTAAAATTCTAGAAGACGCAAGCTAATCTATAATGACAGAAAGTATATCAGCGGAAGAGTAGCAAGAATGAGGTTACAAAGGGACACAAAGAAATTTTTCTGGGTGTGAATATGTTCATTATTTTGATCATGGTTTAGGTTTTACAAGTATATTCATATGTCCAAACTTGTAAAATTGTATACTTTAAACATGTACAGTAAATGGTATGCCAGTTATACCCAATAAAACTTTAACAAAAAATTTTTTAAAATCTCCTACACATTCCTTACTTCCCCAAGGAATCTTCATCAATCTTTTAGTCCCAGATAGATAGCATTGTTTATACATACTATCATTCATACACCTTATCATATTTCATTGTTTTTGTTGATTTACCTATCTACCTCACTAGATTTTAAGCAGTGTAAACGGTGATATTATTTTTGAGACTGATTTCTTAAAGATAAGACACACCCTCTCCGAAAACACCCATTGGTTCTGTTCAAGGTAGAGCAGTGCCTTGAATGGACATTGTCCTGTACTGATGCCTGTTGACTGAAGAAAAATGCACAACCTAAAAGCTGCAAGTTATGTTTTATTTGGGGACTTTACTGAGGACTATAGCCTGGGAGATAGCCATAGCTCTGAGCAATAGCTCTGAGGAACTGCTCAAAGAGGTAAAGGGGGAGCCAGGATATATAGGAGTTTTTGCTGAAAACAAACAAACAAACAAAAACACCCATGTAGTCACACATCAAAAGATTAATGCTAATCACAAAAAACAGACATCTCAAGTTAATGATTTTAGTGCTTTTCTATGTATGGGAAGATGCAAGAGTCTGGGCTTATTGAATTTATTTCTTAGATATGCATCTGAACTATCTAGGGCCAATATCCTGTTTTTCTCCATCCTGAATTCCCCTCAGGCTGCACCCTCAGGGACAACTGCAGTGGCCGATGGCTTGATGGTGGGGCAACATTCTGTGTTTACCAAAATGGCAGGCAACATTTTTTGTCCACAAGCTTATGTCTATATACTATTTGTTGTTAAGGCTATCATTATTAATTACTAATGACTGAAATTTGAAGACTAATGTGAAAAGAATTTAACATCTTCACAGTGATATTTAAGAATTTTGAAAAGTTGAAATCAGAAGGTTAAACACATATCCTTTGACACACATCTTGTAGATATGCCAGCTCCTATTTGACTCCTCTGTCTTCAATCTAAAACTAACCTGGTCCTCCTATGCATATCTGTCCCTCATGGAAATTCTCAAGAAACTTTGTTAGGAGTTTCACTCCGGGAAACATAAAAGATAATAATGATAACTGGCCAGGCTGTATCCAGCTGTCGTAATTTAGGAGTCATAGTGGGGAAGAGCTTTAGAAAGCAGTGTTTAGGAATGAGAAAAGGAATATTTCCTGCCATATCAGTAAACAGAGGATGTCACAGTCATCAGCAATTGCAGCCACAGCCTATGGTGAGCTCTCAGGGAACTCAGAAGGAAAGAATACCTGCCATCTAGCAGCCATCAAATTACTGCCACTCCCCACGGTGAGCCCTGAGGAAACTCAGGATATGAAAACCCAGGATACTGGCCTCAGATAGCTGAGGTCCATATCAAAGGAATGATTTCAGTGAGCCCAGACTCTTACATCTTCCCATATATAGAAAAGTGCTAAATTCCTTAACTTGACATATCTGGTTTTCTTTAACTAACAATAATCTTTTGAAGTTCAGACTACCTGCCCTTTGTTGCAAAACTCCTATGTATACTGGCTGCCCACGCCTGCCCCTCCCCCACCCTTCCAACCTCCTTGGAGCAGTTCTCTCAGGGTTACTGAGGCGCTGCCTCCCCGGCTTGAAGTCCTAAAAATTCCTGCCGAATAAAACATAACTCTCAACTTTTAGGTTGTGAATGTATTTTTTAGTCGACAGGGAGAGAAAACAAGTATAGTGAAAATTAAAGGAAAGTTTGGGGTTAGCACAAAAGTCTCAAAAGACATTAAGTTGAGAGGTAAATTGTATTCTTTTCTCCCTTATTCTAAAATTTTCTAGCTATATGTAATCCAAAAATCCTAAGAACTCTATTTGTGTTTTATGTTATTGTATGGAACTCTGTTATCTAAAAGAATACATCCTAACCACATATGGCTATTGAGCACCTGAAATGTGGCTACTCAGAACTGAATTGTACAAATTTTTAACTTCATATGAAAAACAGAATTTAAAATACCTCATTTTTTATCTTTATATTTATGTTGAGATAATAATGTCTAAGATATACTGGATTATTAAAATTAATTTCACCCATTTCTTTTTACTTTATCTAATATGGCTACTAGAACATTTTTTTTCTCCCATTGTGGAGCACAGGCTCCGGACACACAGGCTCAGCCGCCATGACTCACGGGGCTAGCCGCTCCGCAGCATATGGGATCTTCCCGGACCAGGGCACAAACCTGTCCCCTGCATCGGCAGGCAGACTCTCAACCACTGTGCCACCAGGGGAGCCCTGCTAGAACATTTTAAATTACATATATGGCTTGCATTTGTTGCTCAATTATATTTTTGCTGAACAGCACTGTTTATAGAGAATAAACACTTTCATCCAATGGCTGAACTGATAACTGGCATTTCAGAGGAAGAATTTTCATACCTACAGGTTAGTCCTTTACATTGTAGTCATTCTATTTGAATAAAGGAACAAAAGAAGATTTTAATAGCAAATGTCACTGCGTTCTAAAAAAGTTGGGAGGATACTGCTGTGTTTGGGAACACACATAAGTGGGCATTTTGGTTATAAAAAAAAGTCGTCTCAAGGTTAGTCTTGTAACAGAGACGCTGAGATAAAGGTAGAGCCACATGGGCCTGTATAAGTGGAATTTTCCATTTTCATTGCAGCAGCTTGAGAAAAGGGGAGTCTGGGCCCCTGGACTTATAGGAAAGCATTTGGGAAAAATCTCATTGGAGAATCAGAGTGGGCTCCTGGGGAACTGATGGCTGACTGGGCTCAAGAAGAAGGGGGATCACTACAACATGACTCTTGGCAGAAAATGAACTTTGAACTCTAATAAAAATCAATGTTGTTGCTGTACACCTGAAAGTGACACAACATTGTAAATCAACTATACTCCAATAAAAAAAAATTTTTTTAATGCAAAAAACAAAAATCAATGTTGGATATTCAGTTTTAGGTTGTCCGGGGTTTTTTTGTACTTAAACCATTTTATCTGTTATACATACAGCTTTCTGTTTATGCTGACTTATGGTATGATAGAAAGGAACCATGTTTAAATGTGTGACAAAGGGATGCAGAGAGAGCAACAAAGAATCCATAAGTAGTGATAAGACAGCACAAAGTGAGCAAGACTTGAGCCAGGAGCAGAGCACAGAAAATAATGACAGTCAACTACCAGCAAAAAGTTGTAAGCCTTCCTTCTCAAAAATCTTTAGAAAAATTGGGGAGTACATGCCCCTGGAAAAGAGGGTTCATGTTATTTTATTTGCCTACTAATGGAAAGGGTGACTCTGGAAGATGGGAGAACTATGGAGACCCATTGGGTAATTTATATACATGGAATCTCTACTCAGATATTTTCAGGTTTCTCATCTACTTTCAATTCCTATTTCCGATTTAATATTTAATGAGAAAGAACAAATTCATTTAATTACAAACTCTAACTAGATTTTTAAAACATCATTTTGAGCCTGGGGGATACTAGGTGTCAAATTGATAAGATCTCAGTATTTAGGAGCTCTCATAAGACTTTAAATTTTTTTTTTTTTTTTTTGCCGTACGCAGGCCTCTCACTGCTGTGGCCTCTCCCGTTGCGGAGCACAGGTTCCGGACGCGCAGGCTCAGCAGCCATGGCTCACGGGCCCAGCCGCTCCGCGGCATGTGGGATCTTCCCGGACCGCGGCACGAACCCGCGTCCCCTGCATCGGCAGGCGGACCCCCAACCACTGCACCACCGGGGAAGCCCCAAGACTTTAAATTTTTAATTAATTTGATTTTTATTAATTCACTCTTTAAATTTACTGTATTATATTTTGAATATCACTCATATGATTAGGGCATTGATATTTTTTAAATGACAATCCATAAAACAATGAATCTACTTAGACATCTTCCCACCACTCTGCACCTTGTTGATCACTAAGGCAAATATGAAGAACACTTAAAAAAGCCTGAATCCAGGGTGCCAAAGCTATTTCCCACTTCACAAATAAAAATTAAAAACTCACCCCTTTAAATGTTAAACTGCAATTTAAACAATGCTAATACTTTTTAAAGAGAGGAAATAGAAAAACTGTAAAAAAAAAAAAGATGACTCTTCAGGGTTTTCTGAAATGTGGAGTCACCTAGTATTGATATGCCACAATTGAATACTGCCTCTATATCTAAATCATAATTACTATTTCCCAAAGCCACTTTTCAAAATGAGAAGAAATTATGGCTAGCAAATATAACACCATTGCTGTAATGACCGAGGTCTAAATACAGCCATTTTTGTCTAATTGTTTTCTTTTTTTAATACATTTATTTATTTATTTTTGGCTGCATTGGGTCTTCGTTGCTGCACACGGGCTTTCTCTAGTTGCGGTGAGCGGGGGGGTACTGTTCGTTGCGGTGCGTGGGCTTCTCATTGCGGTGGCTTCACTTGTTGTGGACCACGGGATCTAGACGCGCGGGCTTCAGTAGTTGTAGCACGCGAGCTCAGTAGTTGCAGTGTATGGGCTTAGTTGTTCATGGTATGCGAAGTCTTTAAACAGTTTTTAATCTGGTCCTCATAGACAGACTTCTAGGAAATCTGTGACCCCTTTGAAAATGCATACAAAATGTTTTTGTGTCTCCTTTTCTTTCCCCTTGGGAGAGGAAGGTTCATATCATATTTCAGATTATTAAAGAGACCTGTGACCTAAAAATAATTTAACAATCACTGCTTTGGAATGTATTTTAAATGAATGCTAATTTGATGAATCCTGTTACCTCTTAATGAATCCTGTTATCTCTTAAAGAAAACCTATCATGGGGATTCCCTGGCAGTCCAGTGGTTAGAACTCAGTATTTTCATTGCTGGGAGCCCAGGTTTGATCCCTGGTCAGGGAACTAAGATCCTGCAAGCCCTGCAAGCAATGTGCTATGGCAAAAAACAAAACAAAACAAAATAGAACACCTATCATCTCATAAGTGAAGTATTAGACTAAGATTTGAAAACACAAAGAGTAGTAAAATTCTTCATGTATTAGGGAAGAATATCTAGAAAAAACATTAGAAAAGCCTATGAGCCTATTTAAGATCCTGTCTCTCTAAGAAACCTAAAAAAAAAAAAAAATTATTCTTGCTGGTTTTAGCATTCTCTTCTGTGAAAGCCCATAGCAGTTTTATTCCCATCACAGTCTCTGATATGAAGTTTAAGAATTATTTTTTATATTAGCATATATCTTTCAGTGTTCATGTATTTTAACCTTTTTTTCAGACAAAAATCCATCTTTCTAGTTAAACACATACACTTCCGCCATGGTGGTTAATAGTTTAGGCTTCGAAATCAGAATATCTGAGTTCCAGTTCTGCTATTTACTACCTCTGTGGCCATAAATAAGTCATAGTACCTTGAATCCTCTATTTCCTCTATTTAAAAATGAAGATGTGGGATAATAGTAGAACCTAATACAAAGTGTTTCTATAGAAGTTAAATGAGGTGGGAATTCCCTGGTGATCCAATGGTTAGGACTTGGCACTTTCACTGCTGAGGGCACGGATTCAATCCCTGGTCAGGGAACTAAGATACCACAAGCCGAGTGGCACAGCCAAAAAGAAAAAGGTAAACGAGGTGATGTAAAGAATGCCTGGTACAATAAATTCATTCATCCAGCATAGTTTTCTCAAACTCCTAAAATTATTCTCATTAGAAATTATGATTAAGACAAAGATCCTACAGAAGATTCAGATGAATTAAAGTCACTAACTAGTTTTAATTATTTTTACTTTTTTCCAGGTTTATTGAGATATAATTGACGTATAACATTGTGTAAGTTTAAGGTGTACAACACGTTGATTTGATACTCATTTATTGCAAAAGGATACCAACCACAGCATTCATTAGCTAACACCTGCATCATGTCACATAATTACCATTCCTTTTTTGTGGTGAGAACATTTAAGATCTACTCTTTCAAGTATATGATACTGTATTGTTAATTGTAGTCACTATGCTGTACATTAGGTCCCCAGAACTTATTCATCTTGTAACTGGAAGTTTGTACTACATCTCGGTTTTCTCCCACTCCCCAACCCCTGGTAACCACAATCCTAGTCTCTGTTTCTATGAGTCTGCTTTGTAAAATTCCATGTATAACGTGATATAATACAGTATTTTTCTTTCTCTGTCTGACTTACTTCACTTAGCATAACGCCCTCAAATTCCATCCATGTTGCCACAAACAGCAGGACGTCCATCTTTCTCTTTGGCAAATAATATTCCTGTGTGTTTGTGTGTGTGTGTATACATATGTATATACACATATATGCCATATATATATGCCATATATATATGCACCACATCTTGTTTATTGATTCATCCATTGACACTTACGTTGTTTAAATATTTTGGCTATTGTGAGCAATGCTACAACGAACATGGAAGTGCAGATATCTCAAGACGCTGTTTTCCTTTCCTTCATATATATACTGAAGAAGTGGGATTGCTGGATCATATGGTAGTTCTAGTTTTAAGGAAACTCCATAATGTTTTCCAGAGTGGCTGAACGAATTTACATTCCCACGACCAGCATAAAAGGATACCCTTTTCTCCACATCCTTGCCAACAGTTCGCTGTTGAAGAGGTAGGATGATGAAGAGAGCCCAACCAGGCCTTCTGACCTGCTATGCAGTGCCAAGCACCAGATTCCCTTCTGGTGTTTGCATACGTGGGAGCTTCCCTAGCTGACCCTGGTGAAAAGAGTAGCCTTGAATGATCTTAATTCCAATGGCAAATCTGCTTATATCTTCTAGCTTCCCCTGGTCCCTCTCTAAGCTCATTCTTTGGCTTATCTCTCTCACTTTTTTTCCCCATTCTTTCCCAACCCAAACATTCTATACGCTCTAGATTGACCTGCTGATCATCTCATCAACAAAGAATGTGGATTCTGAGGTTGACACACTTTGACTCAAATTCTAGCTGTGTTGCTCATTATCTGCGTGATGTGGGACACAAGTTGCTTCACCTCACTAAGCCTCAGTTTTCTCATCTGTAAAAAGGGGGGAGATTGTACATATCTCAAAGGGTTGTGGAGCTTCAGTGGGCTCATGTTATGGTTATTTATTGCTGAATAAAAAACCATCCTGGATCTTAGTGGGTTAAAACTGTGAGTTACATTTATTTTGGTCATAAATCTGCAACTTAGGTAAGACTCAACAGGGACATCCTCTGTGTTCCACTTGGTGACAGTTGTGGTAGTCACCCAGCTGGAAAGCTGGGTGCTGTCATCATCTGAAGGCCTGCCCACTCATGTGTCTAGAGATCAGTGAGGCCTCAGTTGGGTCAGATAGCCAGAACACCTACATGAGGCATCTCCCTGTGGCTACTTGGCTGCCTTACAAGATGGTGGCTAGGTTCCAAGGATGAGCATCCCAAGAGAGAGAAAGCCAGGTGGAAACACTGCCTTTTATGACCTCACAGGAGGTCTAAGAGGGTGACTTCTGCTGTTTTCTGCTCATCAGGAAGGTCACAAAAATCCACTCAGTTTCAAGGGGAGTAAAAACAGATTCCACTGTTTGAGAGGTCTCAAACTCAAAGCAAACTTCTTCTTCTTTTTTAAGCAAACTTCTTTTGAAGTAAATTTTGCAATATGGTTGAGAGCTATTAGGATTTGGGTGATTTACCTTTACAGTAGATTAAAGAGAAAACTGGAATATGAGGCAAGGCTAAGTTTTCAAAAGTTAATTAAACATAGAAAAATCAGTTAGCTTCAGCATCAATGGTGAATATAACCAGAAATCATTACAGAAGAATTATCACCTATTCAACGTTATCCTGGGGGCTTCCCTGGTGGCGCAGTGGTTAAGAATCCACCTGCCAATGCAGGGGACACGGGTTTGAGCCCTGGCCGGGGAAGATCCCACATGCCGTGGAGAAATGAAGCCCATGCGCCACAACTACTGAGCCCGCGTGCCTAGAGCCTGTGCTCCGCAACAAGAGAAACCACCACAATGAGAAGCCCGCACACCACACCAAAGAGTAGACCCTGCTCGCTGCAACTAGAGAAAGCCGTGCACAGCAACGAAGAACCAAAGCAGCCAAAAATAAATAAATAAATTTATTTAAGAAAAAAACAAAGTTATCCTGGACTCTTCAATAAAGCGTATGGCCTTCATATCTTATAGCACAGAGACTGAAACAGAACTCAGGAAATCATTGTTAACCAACCAACTGCAAGCTTTTCAGAAAATTTTCCTTCCAAAATGTGCTTTAGGGCTTCCCCGGTGGTGCAGTGGTTGGGAGTCCGCCTGCCGGTGCGGGGGATGCAGGTTCGTGCCCCGGTCCGGGGGGATCCACCATGCCGTGGAGCGGCTGGGCCCCTGAGCCATGGCCGCTGGGCCTGCGGTCCGGGGCCTGTGCTCCGCGGCGGGAGAGGCCACAGCGGTGAGAGGCCCGCGTACCGCAAAAAAAAAAAAAAAATGTGCTTTAATGGTGAAAATCAGAGTACAGGGGCAAAAGCATCAAGCATTTAATATCTATTTTTAAAAATACTTCATTGTTACATGGGCAATAAGTTTGTCATTAATATTTACTAGGTAACATAAGGTGTCAGCTCCTGGCTACAACCCATAGAGACTGGCATTATTACCATCTCTGTTTTACAGATAATACAAGTTAGGAATAAAGAAGGTTAAGTATCTTGTCCACTGTTACACACACTCTATATATCCCAGTCAGGCTGGGCTCATCCTCAGGCAATCTGGCTCTAAAGGCTATATTCCTAACCATGCCACTAAACTGCTTCTTACAGGGATCTTTTTGTAGAAAGACTCACTCCTACGTGAATTCCAGTTATTTGGATGAGGACATGCTGCTCAGGCAGAATTTTTAAAGCTAAGTGATAAAGTTAGTTGAGAGAATAATGACTAAGTATTCCCTTGAGAAATAAAAAAAAAATACCTTTTTAAACTGAAAAATAGTACATGTTAAATTATAGAAACATTTGCTAATTAAAAAATGTATATAGTAGAGAAAATAAAAATAGCCTCAAACTACAAATGACTGTTTATATTTTGTATAGTTCCTTCCATTTATATCTATATGTTCTAAATGTGAATATACTTTACAGCCTTAATAATACTTCATATACTATCTATTGCCTACTGCTTCTATTTAGTGGTATATTATTATCATCACTTCTCATGTAACAAAACATCTTTACAACATAACTTTTATAGGCTTTATAAGATCTCATTGCATGGCTATTCCATATTTAAGTAACCTTGTAATTCTATGAAAGGTAGGGTCATACACGTAGACCGTCAGAATAGATTTGGAAGCTGCTTTTCTTTTTTTTCCCCATGATTCTGATTTGTTTTAGCCATACTATTTATTTTGAAATTTCAAACAGTGTTAGTGAAAGATGCCCACCCCTCTCCTCAACTTTGGAAGGCCTGGGCTAATTATGAGGGGTTAAATGATTTAATTAACGTCCCAACAGAAGACATGGGCTAAAAGGAGAGGTCAGGGAATGATTTAACCAACGTTGCATTGTTGGACATTTAAGTTATTTAAATGAATGCACTTTGTACTGAAATCTTATTAGAGTTCCCATTAGGTTTAGGATAAATTCCAGAAGGTGGGATTGTGGGGCTAAAGGATGTGAAAACTTGAAGTTTTAATACTCTTGCTACATATTGCCTAACTGCTTGCCAGGAAATTTATGAGTTTACATCGTCACCAACATAGTGTGAGAAGGCTCATTGTCTTACACATATATGTAATAATTTTAGATATTAAATTGTATGTTTTTGACTTGCATTTCTTATTTTTACATATCTTCATATTCTATTGGCCAAACACACCTATCCTGTCAGAACACAGAAATAAATTACTATCACTTTCTTCCTTGGTTACTATGTACCTTGTGGCCGTGATTGTAACAATAGCTTTCATTCATTAAACGTTAAGTTCTCTGCAGGCAGTGAGTCTAGTCCATGTTTGACAATTATTCCCAATATCTCATTTAACCCTCAAAACAACTCTGTATTGTTATTTTCATTTTCTCCATGAGATTATCCACCCTTTGAAATGTTAGGGAGAGTAGCCCCAAGTCTACAGCGATGAGCTGAAACACTGGGATTTGAGCGAGGATCTCCCTAAGCACTGGGGGGAGGAGGGTGACACCACGTGCAAAAACAAAAACAATCAAAACAAAACCGCGGCTGTTTCCTTCTAGTAATAAAGAGGTTCTAAGTTAAAATATATGTGACTTTTCGGCTACCACACATGTGTCTACCAACCAGTTTATCTCACTTCCCAGCGTCGCGAGTGTCAGGACCACTTGAAGGGCGTGGACGAAGAGGCTGCTCAGCTCAGGGCTGAGGCAGGCAGTACACGTCTTTCCCCTCTGCAAAGGGAAATAGCCGGACAGGGAAAAACGGAGGTGGGACTAGTATTTTCAAATCTTCCAGTGATAGGGCAGCCAAATTTCACCTCTAAGTCTTGGGAGACCAAGGTAACAAAACGGAGAGCGCACAAGCACAGACGCACCTTAAGTAGCTCCCTTCAGAGCTCTAGGAAGACGAAGAAAGAACGCATGCGTGGTGCACGCTTCCGGGCCACACCTCCTCCTCTCCGGGAGCGCTCTGCGCAGGCTCGGGCGCAGGTTGCAGCAGAGAGGGGCCTCAGCTGTTGTGGTTATTGTGCCGCCCCTCCCCCACCCGGACCCAGCGGCGACTCGTCGCTGCAGGCCCGTTGCTCTAGCCCCAGCACCCGGGACTAAGGACTCCGTGACCCTGTCTTCGGGCCTGTCCGCGCCGGAGCAACTCGGGACTGCGTAGCACCCCGCATGCCGGTGAGCGACCCGGGACGCGCAGCCTCCAGGTCCCCTTAGGGAGCGGGGCCGAGCGGGCACCCTGGGAAGAGCCGAGCCGGATGAGGAGGTGGAGGAGGGGAGGCTACGGGGCCGCTGGACACGCGCGGAGACCGGGGGGGGGCGCTCTGGGCTGGGTTATGGAGGTGTGTCATCACCTCTTATCCGGGCCCAGCTTCCTGTCTAGGGGCTCCGGACTTCGGCTCTAGCCGGGCGCACGGGAGAGATTCCAGGTCCCCACACCTTGAGTGGCCAGGTGGCCCCTGGTTTTCCTCTTTTTGAGTTTTCTTGCCCGACTGCCTGTATTTTATCTTTAACCTTTCCAAAGTAGGCAGGCTGTATCCTGGGTTTTGTTGATGTAGCTTATGAAAGGCGCCGACTTCGTTCGGAAGATCACGACCCATTTAAATTGGGTGGAGTCATGTACTTTTTTTTCCTTTTTTCGTAAGGAGTCTAAAGTTCGGGTTGGTTTTAAGTAAATTAAGGGATTTTGATAAAAATATTGAGCACAGGGGCCTAGCACCTCTTTATTATAAACTAAGGAGTCTCCAAGAATAAAAGTTGTTAAGCTTAGCAGTGCTCTGGGGAAAATCCAGTAGGGAGGGCAGGGATGCCCAGTACCTGACGAAGTCTGGCACTTGTCCATTAGCCTTGATAAAACAAACACCAGTCCAAGGCCGACTGTATCAAGGCAACTGTTACATAAGTATAGAAAGCAGGCCCAGACTGAGAGCCACTTGTTCTTGCCTTCTGTGTCTTTTCCCCTCTTAAGGCATTCCAGTGGGAGGCACCCTATACCTCTGTTAACTGAGATCGTAAAAGGGTGCCACTGAGGCCCATTGATCCCAGCTCATCTAATATTTCACATAGGCCCCAAGGTCAAAGTGTGTGGGGACAGTGATGTTAATTCACCCCTGAACCACCTGTGACTGGCAAGTATTGGTTTGGCTTGCATATAATGTCTTCGAGCAAAATCAAGAGAAAATAATGCATTTTTAGGAGTCATAAATCATTCACGTTTTTTAACTTAATGGGCAATGTGTATATAAGTTTTTTAAAAATAGTAAAAATAAGCATCTTTATTCATCATTCTGAAGTTTTAAGTTTGTCTACGAGTCGTATAATTTTTTATCCTGCTGTTTACAGTGTGTTTGGGTCACCCTAACACATGGATGGCATGCCACTTTTAAAAAGCAAACTTTTCTTCATAGCATAAGATAAATTGAATTATTTTGAGTGTCAGTTTTCCTCATTCACATCAGTTCGAATTTTTTAAAGAAATATGTCTCTTTATATGAATGTCTTTAATAATCTATTTTTAGGAACTGATAAAAAATATATGGTCAAATTTAGAAAGAGAAGGAATGTATTATTTTTAAATTCAGCTTTCCCGCTTTGTTAATTTGTCCTCAGAATGTCAACTGATTAGAATATATGACTTTTTAAGTTTTTTTATACTTAAAATTGTGGCTTAAACTGCAGTGTTACTGCATTACCTATCTACAGAGGTTATTTTGATATAGGTACTAGCACTAATTATTTATTTTTATTTGTCTTTAAATTTATATTTAATTTCCCTCCTGTATTTTTGATACTGTCATCCTAAAATTTTGAAATTAGTGTTCTAAATTTTGCTGCTTTGTATTGGTGAATTATAGTCAATATTTTAGAATATTGATTTCATAATTTTAACTCCACCAACTGTTGAATGAAAGAAAAATCTGGAGGTTTTTTGAGCTGTTTTTTGTTGCAAGTATTTAAATGTTTAAAGCAAGAAATGTGAGGATGAGAAAGATTGGGGATTTTATTTATCACATAGGGGCATGAATTTTAAAAGGCTGAAAAATACTACTTTGATATTTCCTGGTGATACCTAGTTGTAATCTGCCCAAAGCCACTTTTGCCTTCAGTGCTAATTGATTTAAAGGTAGAATGTGTTTTTGTTTTATTCTAAGAAAAGTGAAGTCCATGTGTTTCTTTTCAGAGAACTCTAAGAAAGTGGAGACTTTTGTCAAATTTTAATGTTGTTTGAAAGCCCATTCTTATCATAACTCTGATATATCATTTCATAATATTTTGTTAGAAAAACACTTTTGGACTCTAGTAAATGGCTCCCTTGTTTCAGACATTATTTTGATTGAGTATAATTCTAATCCAGATAGTGATTTGAACGCTCCCTTGAAGGTTGTTCTAAATTAATTTGATCAGTATAAATATCCTATAATGTTCTTGAGTATACATCTTGACTGAAGTTTACTGTAAGATGTTTTTTTTTTCTTAGACATGGGAAAGTCTTTTTCTCATTTGCCTTTACATTCAAATAAAGAAGATGCTTATGATGGAGTCACATCCACTGAAAATATAAGGACTGGATTGGTTAATAGTGAAATACATAATGAAGATGGAAGAAGTGGAGATGTCTCTCAGTTTCCATATGTGGAATTTACAGGAAGAGACAGTGTCACTTGCCCCACTTGTCAAGGAACAGGAAGAATTCCTAGGGGTATGTGTTATTGCATTGTTTTTTCTTTAAAGAATGATTCCAAGTGTTTGCACAAATACTATGAAATCCGTGGGTCTGAGCACAACCCTTTATGTTTTAAAAGACTTAGA
Source organism: Globicephala melas (assembly GCF_963455315.2). Taxonomy (NCBI): domain Eukaryota; kingdom Metazoa; phylum Chordata; class Mammalia; order Artiodactyla; family Delphinidae; genus Globicephala; species Globicephala melas. The sequence goes on from NC_083322.1 coordinate 64,841,818, forward strand.
ATTACAGTTAAAACTTCATATCAGTTATCTTCAGTCAAAAGGACACAAAGAAACAAACATAAAGATTTTAATTAGGGTCCTAAAGCAATAATGAAAACCATTCTTCTACCTCCAGTATCTTTTCTTTCCCACCTGCAATTATACCGATATGCAGCATCTCTTGACTGTAAACTTTTAGTCCTGTTTGGCATCAGTAGAAATCGTATCACAGTCACCTTGCCATATTGAGTGTTAGGAGCAATTTAAGTAATGTGGTGACCTAATATTTCTGATTTGTTATTTAAAGAATAATAATAAGTTGGTCATGCACTAATTAGTTATTTTTTAAAGGGTCTACATGAAGAGGGATGGTATATGAAGATGAGCCATATAGGAAAAAAAAATCAGTTTGTGGCATGTCATAGGGGAAGTCAGTAGGGAGTAATCTCCACCTGCTGTTTGCAGGCTACTTTAGTAGCAATGGCAATAAGTAGCAATAGTAAAAGTACCTTGTACTAGTCCCATTTTCTGCTTGGTTGAATTGATATTTGACCCTGGAGAGACCCCGAGGGTAGGACAAAATGACAATATAAGGCTTTATCTTTGCAGAGGTAGCAGTATTTGAGAATAAAAGGATTATTGTAGTTACAGGTATTAATGCACCAGGCTGGGGGCAGGGAGAGGGCTAGAGTCGCATTTTTGCAATCTGGATACTATGTTTTTGAGGTATAGCTAGTAGGCATTTTTAGCAGCCTGGATGTACATTGTGGATAGTAAGATTGAGGAGGAATTCAGAGGTATTTTTTGTCTGAGCAACTGGAAGAATGGAGTAGCCATTTATTAAAATGGAGAAAAGAAGGTTTGAGTGTATGTGTCAGGTGAGAGATCAGGAGCTCAGTTTTAGATATGTAAGTTTGGAGATGCATATTTGACATCTAAATGGATATGTTCAATAGGAAGTTAGTTGTAATAAGGGCCTGGAATTCAGATGCAAGGCCTAGGCTGGAGTCATCAGTGTATAGATGATACTTCAGGTGAGTTGGATGACAGCACCAAGGTTGTCAATGTGAATAGAAAACAGAAGAGACTTTAGCACTGAACATTGGGGCATTGCAACATTTTGCGTCAGTGACATGAGAAAGAATTAGCAAAGGACACTAAAAAGAGCAGCTAGAGTAGAAGTAGGAAATCCCTTTGTCTGTGGTGTCTTAGAAGATAAATGAAGAAGATATACTCCTTGGTTGAGGAGAGATTGATCAACTGTGTTAGACCTGATCAAGTAATGTGAGGACTGAGAACTGGCCATGGGATTTGGTGATTTAGGGGCCACCTTTACAAGAGCAGTTTTGGTAGTCTGCAGAAGAATGTGTAGCATGTGTAGAGTAGGATCAGGAGTGCATAGAAGGAGCAAAGTTAGAGTCAGAAAATAGCTTTTTTGAGGAGTTTTGCTGTTTCAGAGGAAAAGGAGAGAAGAGAGGTGGTAGCTAGAGGAGGCTATACATCAGGAGAAGAATTTTTTAAAGATGGAATGAGTAATATGTTTGTATGCTGATGAGATTTTTCCATAGAGAAAACATTGATAATGCAGGCAACAGAGGACAATTATTAGATCTAGTGCACAAGTGCAGAGGGCTGCTCCTCCAGAGAAGCATGGGCAATTTGCTCCCAGCAGTAGAAGGGAAGGTAGAGTATATGGACACAGAGGCAGGTGGGTGGGTGGGTGGGTAGATGTGGTGGTAGCTTGTGGAAGTTCTCTTTGCCACATCATGAGCTGAGAGTAAGGATAGGGGAGAAGATATTGGAGGTTTGAAGAGAAAGTGGAAGTTATGAAATTGTAGTTTGGGAGAGTCAGATTAAGAGTATGCACTTTTTTTGGGGGGCTGTGCCACACGGCTTGCGGGATCCCTGACCAGGGATCGCATCCAGCCCTACGGCAGTGAAAGTACAGAGTCCTGACCACTGGAACACCAGGGAATTCCCCAGATTGAGAGTATGAACTAGAGAAATATAGGTGGCATTATTAAGGGCCACTTGAGATAGTAATCTAAATGAGACTAGTGAGCATAGTTGTTTGTGTTTCTTTATCTACTTTTAGCTGTGTGGATATAGGCACAGTCGCCAAAGGGTTGGTTTTAACCAGTTGCAGGTTAGACAGATGAATACCACCAAACAAGATAGGATATGTACACACACACACACACACACACACACACACACACACATACATATTATATATATTATTTATATGTGGGTATGGTAGGGGGAGTGTAGATGAGGGGGGACTTGTGGAGGGAGCAGGGAGGAATAATGAAAGTATTATGGAAAGCTTTAAAAGAGAACTTGACTGCGGTGCTTTGATAGTTCATACAAATAGCCAAGTTGTGATAAGATTGGAAAATTGGCATTTAAAAGTCCATTTATCCATTAAAGCATATGGATAATGCTCAACCCAAGCAAGAAATACTGAATTTTGAAGTGACTTAATGTGGAGAGGTGTGTGACCTGAAAGAGTCCTGGAAGACTGTGTATAAATAGGGGTTCTTGGAGCATGAGACTTAATATGTGTCAGTTTTGGTTTTCAGGGGAGATAGTGTAGGAACCTCTGCAGTTATAGGGGTTTCAGGACAGCGGTAACAATATGTTTCTTCTGCTCTCATTCAGATAATCAAACTGAAGTCTTAATGGAAAACTGTGGGGAATAGAAAACTGGGTGAAGGAAGGCCTGGTAAATTCAGATCTTCTGAAAGCTGGGACTTTTTAGATTTTTTTTCTCAGTGGAAGAAAGAGTTACTCTTTCTCATTCTTTATAATATTTTTGTTAGCTAGAAATCTAGGTATGAAAAAACACAATATCTGCTTTGGCACTCAGCTGCTACTGGATAATTTTTGAAGATGTTGAGAGCAGTTTACTAAAGGAATGAGATGAGAACCAGGTAGTATTCTGGTCTTTCCAAACCAGACTTTGATGAGGAACCACTAAATTTTTAATTAATCATGTTAATAAATTTCTAAATCTAATTCTTTTACTTTTAGGACAAGAAAACCAACTGGTGGCATTAATTCCATACAGTGATCAGAGATTAAGGCCAAGAAGAACGTAAGTGATTATAAGAAAATGGCAGATTTTTTGTATTTTTTGCTTTTTATATTATGTATAAGTAAATATTTTAATTAAAACTATTCAAAGGAAAAATGCTATCAGGTTGTTAAGTTATACCATCATATACTTTATGTCATTAAATAAAAAAAGGATTCCTGATTGTGGTAAGTTCTTGAAAAGTACTTGAGAGAAATGGTGTAGAACACAAGCCAAGGAAATTGAGCATAAATGTAATTGGAGTCCCTGAAGAAAATCAAAGGAGGCAAACTGAACAAATAGCAAACATTTAATTCAAGATCACTTCCCTGAAGTAAAGCAATACGTGAATCTACATATTGAAAAGACAAGGACTTGGGCTTCTCTGGTGGCGCAGTGGTTGAGAGTCTGCCTGCCAATGCAGGGGACACGGGTTCGAGCCCTGGTCTGGGAGGATCCCACATGCCGCAGAGCAACTGGGCCCATGAGCCACAACTACTGAGCCTGCGCGTCTGGGGCCTGTGCTCCGTAACAAGAAAGGCCGCGACAGTGAGAGGCACGCGCACCGCGATGAAGAGTGGCCCCCACTTGCCACATCTAGAGAAAGACCGCGCACAGAAACGAAGACCCAACACAGCAAAAATTAATTAATTAATTAATAAACTCCTACCCCCAACATCTTCAAAAAAAAAAGACAAGGACTTCCCTGGTGGCCCAGTGGCTAAGTCTCTGTGCCCCCCATGCAGGGGGCCCAGGTTTGATCCCTGGTCAGGGAGCTAGATCTCACATGAGGCAAGAAGATCCTGCATGCCACAACTAAGACCCGGCACAGCCAAATAAATAAGTAAATATTTTTTTAAAAAGTTTAAAAAAAGAAAAGACATACCATAATTTTGGAAATAATCAACCCTTCTTAATGAAATTACTGGACTTCAAAGGTAAAAACAGAAAATTGAAAAGCCCCTTTGAGCATCCAAGCAAAGGATCGATTAATTTATAAGGGATAGAAAATCAGATTGGCATGTTACTTCTTGACCACAATGCTTTAAACACATAAGCAGTAGAACAGCATGTCTAAGTCATCATGGAAAGAAAATGAACCCAGGAGTTTATAAACAGTCAGTCTGACCCTTTATTTTATAATATATAGACAGTTACGAATGTGCAAGAAATTAGGGTTAATTTCCTAACCCTAACAAGCAGAGGGAATAGCATCTGAAAGGGCCAGAGGAGTGGTCCAGCCTTCAGATGTATGGCTAAAGTAAACAGCGCTGTGGGAAAGTGGTACAGATGAGGCTAGAGAAAATAACAAGGACCAGATCCTGGCACCTGTAGTAAGCTAAGAAATCTGAGAACTTACAGGAAGCTCCTCAAGAATTTTTAGGAGTTTCAAATTTGTAATAAAAAACAGTAACTCTCAATATGTAGTAAAATTATAATATTTTGGGAAAACTGTGGTTCTTTATAAGTTGGAGTTGTGATGGGGTAGTCAAGAAATTATTAATTGCTTTTGTCTCCATACTTTAGCTATGTCATTTAATCCTCAAAACAAACCTACAGGTTTTAAAATGGAGGAGAAGAGTAAATTACCTAAAATGTTGCAAATATGAAATGGCAGATATAGAATTGTAACTTGAGTCCAAATAAACCACACAACCTTCATAACTTCATCAGTACTGTATACTTTGCAGGATTCTGTTACTGTCCCTAGAGCCATAAGAAAAATTACTACTGATGAGTTTTGTAATGGAGATCTATGTACTTCATCAGTGAACTAGCCAATTTTTCAATTTGGTATGAAATACTAAGTGGAATGTTATTTTATTGTCCCACCAGGTTTAGTAATATTTGTTATGGCTGTAAGCTTTGGGCACAAAGTAATTTAGAATACTGATTCATATATTCACACCTAGAGCTGACTTACAGGCCCTAGGTACCAGAGTGTGGTGGGCTCACCTGCCCATGAGAAATAAAAACACTAAAGTGTAAAAAAATCCAACAATGTTCACATTTTTATCATGATTTTTAAACTTTTTTTATACCTTTTTAAGGTGTTTTGGTGTATAATGGGCACTATAAGTGTGTGTTTAAACTACCTATTAGGGGCTTCCCTGGTGGCGCAGTGGTTGAGAGTCCGCCTGCCAATGCAGGGGACACGGGTTCGTGCCCCATTCTGGGAAGATCCCACATGCCGCGGAGCGGCTGGGCCCGTGAGCCATGGCCGCTGAGCCTGCGCGTCCGGAGCCTGTGCTCCGCAACGGGAGAGGCCACAACAGTGAGAGGCCCGCATACCGCAAAAAAAAAAATAAAAAATAAAAAAAAAAATAAACTACCTATTAGGTAATCCAGTAGTGGTCACCACCCTACTCAGGTTGGAAGTCCAGAGTGAGTGAGTGGGAACTTCTCTCTTTGCTCCAGACAGTAGTACAGGTCAAGTAGTAATGATTTAGTGAATTTTTGTTTGTTTTATTTTATTTTATTTTATTTTGCGGTACGCGGGCTTCTCACTGTTGTGGCCTCTCCCATTGCGGAGCACAGGCTCCGGACGCGTAGGCTCAGCGGCCATGGCTCACCAGCCCAGCCGCTCTGTGGCATGTGGGATCTTCCCAGACTGGGGCACGAACCCGTGTCCCCTGCATCGGCAGGCGGACTCTCAACAACTGCGCCACCAGGGAAGCCCTATTTTGTTTTTTGATAAACCATTTTGCTCTCTTTTCTTAACTTGGACAACTTAAAATACGCAGAAACATTTATAAAACATCTGCAAGAGGTACTTGAAATAACTGTTGTGAGGGATAAGATGAGATCCATCAGGGCATTTAGGTACAGATCTCTCTTTAGGGAAGACAGGATGGAGGAAAGGATAAAACAAGAATTTTTTGGATGGCTAGAATCTAAGGAAAAGATAAACTAAGTGACGTGCAAGACAGAAAAAGAAGCCAAAAGAAGGGTGCTATGGGCTTTGACAGAGCGCTGTTTATTGGAGAAACCAGGGAAATTCTTTCGTCCCTGAGTGTCCATGGGGAGATTGCTTCCAGGAGCCCTCGCATATACCAAAATCTGCTGATGCTCAAGTCCCTCATATGAAATGGCATAGTACAGTCGACCCTCCACATCTGAGGTTTCAAATCTGTGGATTCAACCAACCATAGAGGGAAATTTTGATCCATGGTTGGTTGAATTCAGGGATTAGAAACCCACAAATACTGGAGGGCCGACTGCAGTGTCTTGAAACTCTAGTTTTGTTGGTAAACCTAAAGATAAGAGGCAGTTTTCATCTATGGAAATAAAGAGTGAGAGATGGAAGAGAAACACTTCCATCTGGGAGGTAGATGAATAGCAAAGTCATGCGAGTTTTTTTTTTTTTCCTTGTCTTATCTCTGCATAATAATATCCCCTTTCTTGATTTTAAAGAAACAGTTTAACAGCATCTTCAAAGCAGACATGATTAATGTAAACAATATTTTTAAAAAGGAGTACAGGGACTTCCCTGGTGGCACAGTGGTTAAGAATCTTCCTGCCAATGCAGGAGACACGGGTTGGAGCCCTGGTCCGGGAAGATCCCACATGCTGTGGAGCAACTAAGCCCGTGCGCCACAACTACTGAGCCTGTGCTCTAGAGTCCGTGAGCCACAACTACTGAGCCCACATGCTGCAACTACTGAAGCCCACGCGCCTAAAGCCTGTGCTCCACAACAAGAGAAGCCACTGCAATGAGGAGCCTGTGCACCACAAAGAAGAGTAGCCCCTGCTCGCCACAGCTAGAGAAAGCCCATGCGCAGCAACGAAGACCCAATGCAGCCAAAAATAAATAAATAAATTTATTTTAAAAATACGTAAAAAGGAGTACATAAATAGTTTCAGATGAGGAAACTCAAAACAGACTGTCTTAGTGAGACTGATGAGGCATATGGTTATGTCATTACATTTTTAAGGGCTTCATAGGTGGTTCTGATGAGCAGTCACTTTAGGGAATCATATAATGCCAAAACTCATATGTGAAAATTCTGCTTCAGTGAATTCATCAGGGAGTCTTGAAATCTATACTTTTATAAAGCTCCCCAGCTTGATTCTGATGAGCAGCCTGGTTTGGGAATCACCACAGTAAATGTTCTATCTATAATAAGCCTGAAATCCTAGTCTCCAAAAAGGTAAATATGTCTTTTAAGGAGACCATTTTAACACTCAATAGATTCAAAACTAAGTCTGTTCAATACTTTTATAATGTAAAAAGTTGGTAAAAGTCATACATCTTTTCCTGCTGGTATAAAAGGGGAAAAATTCAAAATGAAAATGTCTTCTCTAAATGTTTCATTATGTAATTTTTGATGCATGTATATTTAAATATTCCATTTTCCTTTTCAGAAAACTGTATGTGATGGCTTCTGTGTTTGTCTGTCTGCTTCTTTCTGGACTGGCTGTGTTTTTCCTTTTCCCTCGCTCTATCGACGTGAAATACATTGGTGTAAAATCGGCATACGTCAGTTATGATGTTCCAAAGCGTACAATATATTTAAATATCACGGTAAGTACATATTTATATTAAAAATATTTGACTTCATTCTTTTTTTTTTTTTTTTTTTGCGGTACGCGGGCCTCTCACTGTTGTGGCCTCTCCCGTTGCGGAGCACAGGCTCCGGACACGCAGGCTCAGCGGCCATGGCTCAGCAGCCATGGCTCAGGGGCCTAGCCGCTCCGCGGCATGTGGGATCTTCCCGGACCAGGACACGAACCCGTATCCCCTGCATCGGCAGGCAGACTCTCAACCACTGCACCACCAGGGATGCCCTGACTTCATTCTTTTATCATGTTAAGCAGCACCTTTGTCCTTATTGAGAGAACATTAAAGGTAACACTTACTCAGTTTTCTTTCTGTATGTCTGCTATATTGACCTTTTCTGTCATTTCTGATTCTGCTGAAAATTGGCAAATTGGCAAATTCTGTGTATTCAGAATCATTTAGCATTTGAAGATGCCTTTGGGAGGGTAAAATAAACAAAACAATTAATTACTGGGAAAAAAGTAATTACAATCTATTTACTTTTCAGCATTTGACTCTGAATAGCTTCTAGCCAGATGTTAACATAGTTAGTTCAATACATGTTATACATGTAACATTTTCATTTCCTTGTGTTTTGTGAAACACAATTTTTGCCATCTTTAACAGACCATTCCCTTGTTTTAAAAGGTAGAGAACAAGTGAATGATTTCTCTTGCAAATTAGTATGTGTGAAAACCTGTGTTTCTCAGGACAGTGGTTTTTAGGACTCTGCAGCCTTCCCACACTTGAAAACAAACAAGCAAACAAACAAACACCTCAGAGAAGGTCTTGTACCTGTTTTACATGTTAACATTTATTTGAAAAAAGCATGGTTTGCAAACCACCGTATTATTAAAAAGGAATATATATGTTGCTTCAGGCTTTAAGGTACATCTGTGTGGCAGTGATTTGTTTGGAAGAGAGATATTGGACTTCAGTTGGTTTTCCTCAAAGAGGTGGTTGGTATGCTTGAGGCTGAGGTAGAGATGCCTGTGGTGCTGGTTGGGAGGAGGGGGATTTACAGGGACAGGAAGTGAAATGGAATGTATGTTAAAGTGGAATTACTACTTAATTATAGGAAAAAAAGAACTCCCATGAATTCATTTATCCTCATGGCGTACCGTCAAACGTTGTCAACCTTTAAAAAAAAACAGAAAAATTTTTAAAACCCTGGGAATTCTCTGGCAGTCCAGTGGTTAGGACTCTACTCTTTCACTACTGAGGGCCCAGGTTCCATCCCTGGTTGGGGAACTAAGATCCCACGAGCTGGGACTTCCCTGGTGGTCCAGTGGGTAAGACTCTGAACTCCTAATGCAGAAGGGGCCCAGGTTTGATCCCTGGTCAGGGAACTAGATCCCTCATGCATGCCACAGCTAAGAAGTCCACATGCTGCCACTAAGAAGCCTGCATGCTGCAACTAAAGATCCCACGTGCCGCAACGAAGACCTGGCACAGCCTAAATAAATAAATATTTTTTAAAAAAGATCCCACAAGCTGCACTGCGCAGCCAAAAAAAAAAAAACTATATACATGGAAAAAATATATATGCATAAAACATAACACAGTACGCATTGTAAATCATTTCCTATCATTGGGGAATTATTGTTGGGTATTTTTCCACTGTAACAGCCATTTGGAAAAAGGAACAAATTTTCCCTTTTTCTGTGGGGTTTAAAACAGTGGGCGGATATTTTTGGCCAACCTCCAGAGTCTGTTTTACTATTAAATAACTGTAAATTTATAATGAAAAGTAATAAAATTTATGTGCTGGGCCATTTTAGATACCAGAAAGTATATTTAAATGTAAATATCTTACTTTATTTTAAATAATTATTCAGGAATTCCCACTTTTAGGGGTACTAGTACTTCACTAAATTGAGAAAGTGTGAACATTAAATAGGAAATAGGTTTATTATATAGATAAACATTAGGTTTAACTGGATGACAGTGAGAAAAAAGCTGAGATTTCTCACGGGGGGAAGATGGTGGAAGAGTAAAACGCGGAGATCACCTTCCTCCCCCCAGATACATCAGAAATACATCTACACGTGGAACAACTCCTACAGAAAACCCACTGAATGCTGGCAGAAGACCTCAGACCTCCCAAAAGGCAAGAAACTCCCCATGTACCTGGGTAGGGCAAAAGAAAAAAGAATAAACAGAGACAAAAGAATAGGGACGGGACCTGGACCAGTGGGAAGGAGCTGTGAAGGAGGAAACGTTTCCACACACTAGGAAGCCCCTTTGAGGGCGGAGACTGTGGGTGGCGTAGGGGGAAAGCTTTGGAGCCGCGGAGGAGAGCACAGCAACAGGGGTGCAGAGGGCAAAGTGGAGAGATTCCCACACAGAGGATCAGTGCCATCCGGCACTCACCAGCCCAAGAGGCTTGCCTGCTCACCCACCGGGGTGGGCGGGGGCTGGGAGCTGAGGCTCTGGCTTCAATCAGATTGCAGGGGCAGGACTGGTGGCGTGAACACAGCCGGAAGGGGTTAGTGCACCACGGCTAGCCGGGAGGGAGTCAAGGAAAAAAAGCTGGACCTGCCGAAGAGGCAGGAGACTTTTTCTTCCCTCTTTGTTTCCTGGTGCGCAAAGAGAGGGGATTAAGAGCGCTGCTTAAAGGAGCTCCAGAGACGGGCGCGACCCACGGCTATCAGCGCGGACCCCAGAGATGGGCATGAGACGCTAAGGCCGCTGCTGCTGCCACCAAGAAGCCTGTGTGCGAGCACAGGTCACTCTCCACACCTCCCCTCCCAGGAGCCTGTGCAGCCCGCCACTACCAGGGTCCCAGGATCCAGGGACAACTTCCCCAGGAGAACGCACAGCGCGCCTCAGGCTGGTGCAACGTCATGCTGGCCTCTGCCGCCGCAGGCTCACCCCACATCCATACCGCTCCCTCCCCCCTGCCTGAGTGAGCCAGAGTCCCCGAATCAGTGGCTCCTTTAACCCCCACTTCTGCAAGCCAGAAGGGAGTGGCAGGATGTATTAAAAGTGATGAAGGAGAAAAACCTACAACCAAGATTACTCTACCCAGCAAGGATCTCATTCAGATTTCAAGGAGAAATTAGAACTTTTACAGACAAGGAAAAGCTAAGAGAATTCAGCACCACCAAACCAGGTTTACAACAAATGCTAAAGGAACTTCTCAAGGCAAGAAACACAAGAGAAGGAAAAGACATACAATAACAAACCCAAAACAATTAAGAAAATGGGAATAGGAGCATACATATCGATAATTACCTTAAATGTAAATGGATTAAATGCTCCCACCAAAAGACACAGACTGGCTGAATAGATACAAAAACAAAACCCATATATATGCTGTCTACAAGAGACCCACTTCAGACCTAGGGACACATACAGACTGAAAGTGAGGGGATGGAAAAAGATATTCCATTCAAATGGAAATCCAAAGAAAGCTGGAGTAGCAATTCTCATATCAGACAAAATAGACTTTAAAATAAAGACTATTACAAGAGACAAAGAAGGACACTACATAATGATCAAGGGATTGATCCAAGAAGAAGATATAACAATTGTAAATATTTATGCACCCAACATAGGAGCACCTCAATACATAAGACAAATACTAACAGCCATAAAAGGGGAAATTGACAGTAACACTTTCATAGTAGGGGACTTTAACACCCCACTTTCACCAATGGACAGATCATCCAAAATGAAAATAAATAAGGAAACACAAGCTTTAAATGATACATTAAACAAGATGGACTTAATTGATACTTATAGGACATTGCATCCAAAACCAACAGAATACACATTTTTCTCAAGTGCTCATGGAACATTTTCCAGGATAGATTATATCTTGGGTCACAAATCAAACCTTGGTAAATTTAAGAAAATTGAAATGGTATCAAGTATCTTTTCCGATACAACACTATGAGACTAGATATCAATTACAGGGAACGATCTGTAAAAAATACAAACACATGGAGGCTAAACAATACACTACTTAATAACGAAGTGATCACTGAAGAAATCAAAAAGGAAATCAAAAAATACCTGGAAACAAATGACAGTTGAGACATGACGACCCAAAACCTATGGGATGCAGCAAAAGCAGTTCTAAGAGGGAAGTTTATAGCAATACAATCGTACTTTAAGAAACAGGAAACATCTCAAATAAACAATCTAACGTTGCACCTAAAGCAGTTAGAGAAAGAAGAAGAACACCCCAAAGTTAGCAGAAGGAAAGAAATCATAAAGATCACATCAGATAAATGAAAAAGATATGAAGGAAACAATAGCAAAGATCACTAAAACTAAAAGCTGGTTCTTAGAAAAGATAAACAAAATTGATAAACCATTAGCCAGACTCCTCAAGAGAAAAAGGGAGAAGACTCAATAGAAATGAAAAAGGAGAAGTAACAACTGATACTGCAGAAATACAAAAGATTATGAGAGATTACTACAAGCAACTCTATGCCAATAAAATGGACAACTTGGAAGAAGTGGACAGATTCTTAGAAATGCACAACCTGCCAAGACTGAATCAGGAAGAAATAGAAAATATGAACAGACCAATCACAAGCACTGAAATTGAAACTGTGATTAAAAATCTTCCAACAAACAAAAGCCCAGGACCGGATGGCTTCACAGGTGAATTCTATCAAACATTTAGAGAAGACCTAACACTTATCCTTCTCAAACTCTTCCAAAATATTGCAGAGGGAGGAAAACTCCGAAACTCATTCTATGAGGCCACCATCACCTTGATACCAAAACCAGACAAGGATGTCACAAAGCAAGAAAACGACAGGCCAGTATCACTGATGAATATAGATGCAAAAATCCTCAACAAAATACTAGCAAACAGAATCCAACAGCACATTAAAAGGATCATACACCATGATCAAGTGGGGTTTATTCCAGGAATGCGAGGATTCTTCAATACTTGCAAATCAATCAACATGATACACCATATTAACAAATTGAAGGAGAAAAACCATATGATCATCTCAATAGATTCAGAGAAAGCCTTCAACAAAATTCAACACCCATTTATGATAAAAACCCTGCAGAGAGTAGGCATAGAGGGAACTTTCCTCAACATAATAAAGGCCATATATGACAAACCCACAGCCAACATCATCCTCAATGGTGAAAAACTGAAACCATATCCACTTAGATCAGGAACAAGAGAAGGTTGCCCACTTTCACCACTCTTATTCAACATAGTTTTGGAAGTTTTAGCCACAGCAATCAGAGAAGAAAAGGAAATAAAAGGAATCCAAATCGGAAGAGAACAAGTAAAGCTGTCACTGTTTGCAGATGACATGATATACTATACATAGAGAATCCTAAAGATCCTACCAGAAAACTACTAGAGCTAGTCAATGAATTTGGTAAAGTAGCAAGATACAAAATCAATGCAGAGAAATCTCTGGCATTCCTATACACTAATGATGAAAAATCTGAAAGTGAAATCAAGAAAACACTCCCATTTACCACTGAAACTAAAAGAATAAAATATCTAGGAATAAACCTACCTAAGGAGACAAAAGACCTGTATGCATATACCATATTCTTGGATCGGAAGAATAAACATTGTGAAAATGACTCTACTACCCAAAGCAATCTACAGATTCAATGCAATCCCTATCAAACTACCACTGGCATTTTTCACAGAATTAGAACAAAAAATTTCACAATTTGTATGGAAACACAAAAGACCCCAAATAGCCAAAGCAATCTTGAGAACAAAAAATGGAGCTGGAGGAATCAGGCTCCCTAACTTCAGACTATACTACAAAGCTACAGTAATCAAGACAGTATGGTACTGGCACAAAACCAGAAAGATAGATCAATGGAACAGGATAGAAAGCCCAGAGATAAACCCATGCACATATGGTCATCTTATCTTTGATAAAGGAGGCAGGAATGTACAGTGGAGAAATGACAGCCTCTTCAATAAGTGGTGCTGGGAAAACTGGACAGGTGCAGGTAAAAGAATGAGATTATACCACTCCCTAACACCATACACAAAAATAAGCTCAAAATGGATTAAAGACCTAAATGTAAGGCCAGAAACTATCAAACTCTTAGAGGAAAACATAGGCAGAACACTCTATGACATAAATCCCAGCAAGATCCTTTTTGACCCACCTCCTAGAGAAATGGAAATAAAAACAAAAATAAACAAATGGGACCTAATGAAACTTAAAAGCTTTTGCACAGCAAAGGAAACCATAAACAAGACCAAAAGACAACCCTTAGAATGGGAGAAAATATTTGCAAATCAAGCAACTGACAAAGGATTAATCTCCAAAATTTACAAGCAGCTCATGCAGCTCAATAACAAAAAAACAAACAACCCAATCCAAAAATGGGCAGAAGACCTAAACAGAAATTTCTCCAAAGAAGATATACAGATTGCCAACAAACACATGAAAGAATGCTCAACATCATTAATCATTAGAGAAATGCAAATCAAAACTACAATGAGACATCATCTCACAATGGTCAGAATAGCCATCATCAAAAAATCTAGAAACAATAAATGCTTAAGAGGGTGTGGAGAAAAAAGAACACTCTTGCACTGCTGGTGGGACTGTGAATTGGTTCAGCCACTATGGAGACCAGTATGGAGGTTCCTTAAAAAACTACAAATAGAACTACCATATGACCCAGCAATCCCACTACTGGGCATATACCCTGAGAAAACCATAATTCAAAAACAGTCATGTACCAAAATGTTTATTGCAGCTCTATTTACGGTAGCCAGGAGATGGAAGCAACCTAAGTATCCATCATCGAATGAATGGATAAAGAAGATGTGGCACATATATACAATGGAATATTACTCAGCCATAAAAAGAAACAAAATTGAGTTATTTGTAGTGAGGTGGATGGACCTAGAGTCTTTCATACAGAGTGAAGTAAGTCAGAAAGAGAAAGACAAATACTGTATGCTAACACATATATATGGAATCTAAGGGAAAAAAAATGTCATGAAGAACCTAGGGGTAAGACAGGAATAAAGACACAGACCTACTAGAGAATGGACTTGAGGTTATGGGGAGGGGTAAGGGTAAGCTGTGACAAAGTGAGAGAGTGGCATGGACATATATACACTACCAAACGTAAAATAGATAGCTAGTGGGAAGCAGCTGCATAGCACAGGGAGATCAGCTCGGTGCTTTGTGACCGCCTAGAGGGGTGGGATAGGAAGGGTGGGAGGGAGGGAGATGCAAGAGGGAAGAGATATGGGAAAATATGTATATGTATAACTGATTCACTTTGTTATAAAGCAGAAACTAACACACCATTGTAAAGCAATTATACTCCAATAAAGATGTTAAAAAAAAAGTGAGATTTCTGTAGGTTTTCTGTCAGTATTTTGAGAAATGTAATTATATAGTATTACTTTTGTTTCTTAAAATGAGTAGTATATATTACTATTCCTACTCTTTTTTAGTAATATTTATTGTCTTTCTAATTATGAAAATGTTTAATTATCATTATAAGACATTTGAAAAATACCATAATGTATATCTTTACTTCTATCCGGGCCTGACTATTAACATGTAGTCTGCCCTCCATATCCACCAGTTCTGCATCCATGGATTCAATCAACCTGATTGAAAATTTTTTTTTTAATTCAGAAAAATTTGTTTTTTATAAATTAATTTGTGGGGGTTTTTTTTGGCTGTGTTGCGTCCTCATTGCTGTGCGCAGGCTTTCTCTAGTTGCGGCGAGCAGGGGCTATTCTTCGTTATGGTGTATGGGCTTCTCATTGTGGTGGCTTCTCGTTGCAGAGCACGGACTCTAGGCACTCGGGCTTCAGTAGTTGTCGCATGCGGGTTCTAGAGCGCAGGCTCAGTAGTTGTGTTGCACGGGCTTAGTTGCTCCGTGGCATGTGGGATCTTCCCGGGCCAGGGATTGAACCCGTGTCCTCTGCCTTGGCAGGTGGATTCTTAACCGCTGCGCCATCAGGGAAACCCTATCTGTTATTTCTTGATTTAACATTTTTCTTTTTTATTTTGACTGTTTTCTAAAATAATTTGAAACAATTGTTTTAAGTTAGAATTGCAAAAGTTGGCCCCAGCTGTTAAGTATAGAAATGATACAACTGCATTTCTTTCCAACCAGTTTTGAATCTATCCCATTTCTTCTCAAAAGTGACCTGCTACAAATCTCTACTCATGTAGTTAAAATACTAGTTTTTTTAAATAGAAAGTTTATTTAAAGTTGTGTTTAACATTTTAAAATGTTGTCTTTGTATTTAATCGAATCGGAAGTAGCTTAGTCAGTGAAGATGTACATGTTAACATTTAGAAAATTTTTGATGAAATTTTAGAATTTTTTATTGAATTTTTGCTAAGGCTACAAATACATCTTCTAACATTCATTTTTCTGTATTCTTGTACTATACATTTTCTGGGCCTACTTTTTAAAAGTATGTGTTCATTGTAGGCATTTTATATACATAGTACTCATGCATATGGGCTTCCCAGGTGGCGCAGTGGTTGAGACTCCGCCTGCCGATGCAGGGGACATGGGTTCGTGCCTTGGTCCGGGAAGATCCCACATGCCGCAGAGCGGCTGGGCCCGTGAGCCATGGCCCCTGAGCCTGCGCGTCTGGAGCCTGTGCTCCGCAACAGGAGAGGCCACAACAGTGAGAGGCCTGTGTACCGCAAAAACAAAAAAAAAAACATAGTACTCATGCATAAAACCATATAATTGGTTCATTGAATGTTCTTGACATTTTTGGTGATACTTTCCTTCCTCCTAATAAATTAAGCATAGCCACAGCTGGAGAGTCATCTTCTGTATTAATTTTGATTCATATTATGCTTATTCTAAGATAACTTGTACATTTTGTGCCTCCTTTCTTTTTCAGAACACACTAAATATAACGAACAATAACTATTATTCTGTTGAAGTTGAAAACATCACTGCACAAGTTCAGTTTTCAAAAACAGTTATTGGAAAGGCACGCTTAAACAACATTACCAATATTGGTCCACTGGATATGAAACAGGTAAGCGTCATTCATGAAATACTTTGGAGGAGTTAAACAAGTCTCAAGTTTGTGTATCATATTAACTTGAGGGAGATGGGGGATTTCTTAAAGAACTAGACTTTGAATTGTATCCCATACATGTGTAAGAAAAAGTCCTAGAATCAAACCCATAAAGGGAGAAATTTCCAAACTCTTTGAAGTTACAAAATGTATCTGAAATACTTGATGTTTTGATCCTGTTCTGTATTGATTTATTTTTATTTTTTGCCTTTCAGATTGATTATACAGTACCTACTGTCATAGCAGAAGAAATGAGTTATATGTTGTAAGTTCTGATTTTTAATTATTTTCTCTCATTAAATTATAAAGAGTAAGTATGTGTAGGTGTGAATATATATATATATGTTTAATTTCCCATCATCTTAGAAGTGACAGGACCACATTTTGGAATATTCCTTCCGGCCTCTGATCATCTCTCTTCTTCTCTTCTCCCTTTCAACATGTATAATGTTACTGTATATATACGTATACACATAATTTCATTTTCAGAATTAGGATCATATACACCATGGCACTCTTTATTTACTATGTTATGAGAATCATAATCTCACATATTCTAGTATTTGTTTCTGATTTAGTATAGGAGGACTAAAAATGCTAATGATGTTTAGAACTCTATTGCTGGTTTGAAGTTGTAAAGCTTTTAAATTAGGTCTAAATGATTATTAGCTCTTGTTAAGTAAAAAATAGTGATATATTTTTATCATCTTTTGATGTCAGCTTGATATAGAATTTCTGAGTAACTAATAAACTGGCTACTAAAATTTCAAAAGGTAAACAAAAAGTGAAAATAATAAGTAGACAACTCTACAACTGCTGTAGTATGAAGGCATAGAATAAGAAGCCATGAAAATATTAATCATCATTTGAGATACAGAAAATGCTCAACCATTAAATGCTTATTTATTATATCTTCTTAATAGTATATCTGTTAGCTTTAACATAGGAAGAGGAACTGTAATTAAACTATTTTAAATTTATAATGTCAGTTTGTGTTTATTCACATTGTTTTTTCTTTAACAGTGATTTCTGTACACTGACATCCATCAAAGTGCATAACATAGTACTCATGATGCAGTAAGTACAAATTTTTTTTTGAGAGATTCTTTGCTTAAAAACTTTATATGTATAACATTGGCTTAGAGTATACACATATTTATAAATGCTGTCTCATTTGGGTTTTAAGCCTTACAGGAGTGCAGTGAGGTGAAGTAAATAGTATCCCACTTTACACATGAGGAAATGGGAGCTCAGAGGAGTAGTGAAGGATCACACAGCTGCTAAATAGTGAATCTGAACCTTGCAAGAACTTGGGAAAATGGTAGAAATTGGGATAGAGAGAAGGATGAGCTCAACACCCAATTCCTTGCTGCCTGTAGTCGGCAGTAACAGTAGTGAAGACCAGGAATGTTATTGGTTTGCAAATCGGGTGTTATCCTAAGCCATGAAAACACTGTAGGTTATAGGTTGGGTATTTGGGCCATTAGCTAACATTTGATTAACCTTTTCCTCTGATGAGAGAACTGTGTGATTATTTTTAAAAGTGCACTGAACTAAATATATTTTTAATTAAAGATAGGTGTTTTGAAAAAATACATTTTTGTATATAATTATTTTTGGATAGGGCTTTCTCAGCCAGCATTCCTGTTGTCTATTGGGGAAATATTCCCTAAAAGGCCCATGTCCACAATATTAAGTTATCATTAATCAAATAATCTCTCCCTGGAGAGAATTTTGATATATAAAGTGTTCTCACTTTAGAAAGCTTTTTTATATATAACTCTTCAGTGTTTCTCCCCATTTATTTTGTTTTTAGAGTTACTGTAACAACAACTTACTTTGGACACTCAGAACAGATATCCCAGGAGAGGTACCAGTACGTTGATTGTGGAAGGAACACAACTTATCAGTTGGGGCAGTCTGAATATCTAAATGTACTTCAGCCACAGCAATGAAAACTGAGAGATGCACCTGGAGAAGAAATACATTTTCCAAACTCTGAAGGATGAGGTACTTACTTCCGGATAGGAGATCTTAAATTGAACAACCTAAAGTTTACACTTCTGTTTTAAAAGTACAGCTAAGAGTATGTGGACTTGTAGGTTATTACAACTCTCTACTCTGTGTTCATGATATTTGTACCAGGATCTTTTACTTGAATCTAAATTTACTGATTGGTTTTCTTTGTTCCTGGTCCCCAAAGGGGAAAACTAAGACTTCTCCTACAGAATAAATAATTATTTAAAATTCATAGCTCTAATCACTACTGAAAACATAATTGATGATTTGTGATGAATATAATTATGTGATGAACATAATTTGAGAAACTTTATTTCTGAATGTTTTTATGGAAAATTACTGTGGGCCTATTCGTGAAGACATTTAAAGAGTAATCTTTCTTTTTTCCTGTTTTATAAATTCCCTTTGCTACTTGGTAGTATTTCAGCTATATGCTATTTTAGCTTTTAGCTAAATGTTTTTATTTTTTCATTTTGAAATCCTACTCATTTGCATGTTTTTGTCAGTCTTACTTCAAGCTATTGCTTGCATAACACTTAATAAACCAAAATAATCTTTGCAGAATTCTGTACCTAAAATTTTTTAAAACCCCTAAATAATGGGTTTCACATGTCTTTCCATGTTAGTTATAGTTGTGTGAAATTTTTATGTAATCTTCAAACATCATTTAATGTACAGTATTGTAAATAAATTCTGCATGGTTTTTATGTAGCTTTAATAAATGTCAAATAAAGTGATACAGATTTAAAATATAGTAAGTTGCTCATAAAAATTTGTAAAGAAAGGAAAATGATATTCAGAAACCTCTAGAATGTATGTTTCCAATTACATATTAGATCAGGCATAACATAGATTTGAAATAAAATATTTTGATGCTCCACTTTTTTTAATGTTGCTTTTCATACTAAAGAATTATGGATACACTTACTTTTCAGAACTGTTAGGTACCCAAATGATCAATTTTATGAATGTTTTAGAGGAGGAAGTTATTTCTTTGGTAAAATTATCCAAGAAATCCTGTTATTAAATTACGGTGGCTATAGCAAAATAAAACCTATATTATGCTTTTAAAAATTACTTTGCACATCATGGATATCATGCCCCTAGCAGTTACATTTTTAAAGTTTTCTACTTTTGGTTTGGATTTTATTTAAAATTGTTTTCAAGTGTAAATTATTGACTTATTCATTTTGCTATTTTATATTTTTAATACCATTTTGCATTTGGGCTTTTTGCCTTTTTGGTTACCACGTTCTGAGTACCTTTTAAATACCTACCACTGAGCATAGGGGCTGACTGTGATACCAAAAACAGTAAGTGGCTTGAGAGTAGTTTCCTATGTTCCCTAGTGACAGAGATCAGGTTACCCCTCTCCTTACTCCCAAAGTGCCTAACATGGGTCTGAAACATTCTTATTATAAGTCTGACTCTCTCAACTATAGAACATGAGCTTTATTTAATTAGTTAGAGCTAATGAAGCCCTCCTTTCTGCCTTTAAACCTACTCAGGTTTCCCTTAATTAGCTTTCATATTACTTTCTCTAAGTTTTCCTCAGTGAACATTTAAATGGGTGAAATGCACTAACTTCTTTTTTTTTTTAACTACTTAGTCTTCCCTTAATCCATCGCTAACTCATCCATCCTTACTATTAAACTAAAATCACCCCTTTAAATTTATTATGGATTTTGTAGTCCAACCCAATCTTTAATATTTTTTCTGCTATGTTTTTTGACTACTCCCCTTCTCCTTGAAATTGCACTTTTCTAATGTGTGTGTTCTATTTGTATTTTTCATGTCATTCTCATTTCATTTTTTCTCATTCTCCTGTCTTTTGATATCTTTTAATGAGTAGTATCCAGACCCTCTTCTGCCTCAAAATTTCTACTCCTGTATCTTCAGCAATCACCTATATTAAGGCTTCCAGCTCTGTTTCTACATACCTGACAGTAACCTGTCTAGTTTCTCATTTAGCTAATGCCTTAGAGATAACAGTATTTCAGTGACTGTGTAAAAATCAAACATTGTTAAAAAATTTTTTATCATGTTTTGTTCTCACCTGCCCTTATGTCCCATTTCTTCAAAATCATTCTTCAGATATGCCTCCTTCAAAAATCAATCCTGATTTATTTTCCTGCTTTGTATCTTTTTTTTTTTTTTTTGTGGTACACGGGCCTCTCACTGTTGTGGACTCTCCCGTTGCGGAGCACAGGCTCCAGACGCGCAGGCTCAGCGGCCATGGCTCACGGGCCTAGCCGCTCCGCGGCATGTGGGATCTTCCCAGACTGGGGTCAAACCCGTGTCCCCTGCATCGGCAGGCGGACTCTCAACCACTGCGCCACCAGGGAAGCCCCCTGCTTTGTATCTTTTAACCTTGGAAAACTATATAGTGTAAATTAAATGGACTTTTCTGTTGATGTGTAGCTTTAATATCCTTTTAGAGTGCATGCAGAGTATCTGCTGAAGAGACAGAAAAGTGAGAGAACATTTGCTTTTACTGACTTAGTTTTGAATTTTTTTATTCATTCTTTAAATTAAAAACTCTTTATTACACCTACTTTCTGTGGAGTTCGAGTGAGAAAAAACTGGAATTTAAAATAAGTTAAGAAAAACCAGCAGTAGAAAAATAAAGATTACCTGTGACTACTTTCAAAGAGGGTTAAGTAACTGCCAGAAGAACCCTAGAGCAAAGCAGGCTGTAAATTAATAAAACTACAAAAGCACATTAAGGTGAAGCAGATTTATAGCCATTAAAAAAAAAAATCTGGAAAGGATGGATGAGGCTTTAACTTTTCTTAGGTCACATTGTCCAATGCAGTTTCTTATGTGGTAATAGGATTTTTTTAAAACGGCTCTCAGACCTTATTCAGAAGATGTGGTAAAGATGTTACAATTTTTTTTTTTCTGATAATTCCAAGAATAAATTTCTCGTAAATTGCACCTTAAGTAAACTGGTCATTCTAACCAAATCTAATACGTAACCAGCCTACATGTTTTCATATTACATTTATATAGCACTGTGCCCTTTTCAGAATTCTTTCATATGTTTTTCTCATATCATTTGCCATCATCCTGTGAGTCAGAAAATGAGGGTAGTAGGATCCTCCTCTTTTAGAAAAGGAAAAAGAGGCATGGAGAAGTTGAGGGACTTGCTGAAGATCTCATATTTAGTAAATAGTTTAATTGAGGCCAGACCTAGTTTTCCTGTCACCCATATCTGTGCTCTGTCATTTAAAACACCCATTGGAAAGCCCTGTTGACTCAGGTTAGTATAAATAAAAATTAGAGAAAACGTTCACGTAGGTAATGGTGACAATCAGAATAATACTGATGGACTAAGATTTGGGGTATCTTGAAACTGGTACCTTAAATGTTTTAAATGGGAAATGTAAAATATTTTGGAGCATGATCTGTAGGTTAATTTTCTGTTAAAATTTAGTACTCTGTGATCATTCCAGTAAAGATAATAGATATGTTTCAGAGTAGACTAATTATAAATAATAGAGATTAGTGGATTGAGATTTGAAACAGTAACAGTTTGAAAATAAGAGCTATCAGGTAAACTGCTTGAGGTTTCTTAATAACCATCTTTACTACATAACATGTAAATGGCTGTGGTTTTGTGTTCATTTTTTCCATGCTTTTTTTGTTTGTTTAAGCCAATGAGGTAATTATTTTCTCTAAGAATTCATGACAAGAAAATAAAATTCACTTCAGATCTTCTGAATTGTAGTTTGGGAATAACACAGTGTGGTGTTCAAATAGATAGGAAGTGACTGCCAAAACACGATAAAAGTAACTCAGGAGACTTCAAATGTCAGTCTAATTTGTGGTTCTTAGCCTTATCATTATTGCAATATAATTCTGGATGTTTAATTGGAGGACATGTCCCCAACTTTCCCTCATGCCATTTTGTTTGTTTTTTAAAAGTTTTAAAATAAACAATTCTTTGTATAATGAGTATATCTTATTTAAGAAAACGGTTTGTTAGGTACTTGACCCCAAAGTCACTGCTCAGTATAGCTAATATTTATTGGTTAATTACTATGTCACATACTGTACTGTACTAACCTTTCATGTGCATTATCTTATTATCCCTCAGAAGAGTTCTTTAAGGTAGTTACTGTCATTGCCCCCCCCATTTTATCTCTGAGGAAATTGAGTTTTAGAGAAGTTAAGGAGTATGTATAAGTTGGAAAGTGGCAGATTAGAGATTCAAAACAGGTCTGTTTGACTCAAGCATCATTGTTCTTACAATAAGCATATTTTCTTTCTAGTCTTTGAAAATGTTTTAGTCATAAAAATGTGTTGGATATTGCACTTAATATAGAAGACTGAGGTTTTTGATAGTATTTTCAAGAATACTATTAAGATGCTTTATTATTTTGTAGATCTTTAATATAAAAATGTTTATCATTTTTTTAGCTATTAATACTTATCTGTTAGATGGATTTTTTTCTTTATAAAAGATATAAAAATTTAAATTTACAAATATATATCAGGCTTCCTTGATAAGCAGTATGAATGGAATTTCAAGTTATTAGTTTGTAAGCCAAAGGTTACTCACCAGAATGTCTTGATTTTTAGCTCATAACATCTGGAAACAGTAACTACTTGGCTCAAATACATCTAAGAAGAATTAATTTTATTTCTGTCTTTTTTGTAATATCAGATTTTAAATGAGATGTTAAACTATTTTAAAGAAAAAATGTTTGAGAGGGTGGGGTAAAAAGACTGTGAAACATTATTTCTTTAAAAAATGTATTTTTACATGAAAACAAGATATATTTGCATTGTGTTCAATCAAAACATTCACTTCTATATCCCAGATCTACATATTTCAAAGTAAAAATGTTCACTTGTCAGCTGAAATTCCTGATTAGAACTAATATTTGTTTATTTTTGTGCTTAGAATGTAAATTTCACAGTGGATTTTTTGTTTTGTTTTGTTTTTTTCTGGCGGTACGCGGGCCTCTCACTGCTGTGGCCTCTCCCGTTGTGGAGCACAGGCTCCGGACGCGCAGGCTCAGCTGCCAGGGCTCACAGGCCCAGCCGCTCCGCGGCATGTGGGATCCTCCCGGACCGGGGCACGAACCCATGTCCCCTGCATCGGCAGGCGGACTCTCAACCACTGCACCACCAGAGAAGCCCCACAGTGGATTTTTTTTTAATTTACCTTTAATTTGGATAAAAGCAAGTGATATATACTACAGGGATAAAAATGGTAATTTTCATTTTAAAAAAAACTACCAATGTGATTATATTTTTAGTTCTTTTTACTCATGTTTAGTAGAGGCTTTAAATTAAAAAATACACTATGGTCTGTATTGACCCAAAAAGTATTCCATAAATTAATTTAACAAATATATGGCAAGCTTTTCATAGCTATAGCTAATTCTTCTAGAAGGAAGTTGTTGCCTTCTGTTTAATTACATTAATTGAAATGTGTTTAAGAGAAATGTTTTCAGCATATTTTGTATACTGAAAAAAAAATAGGGTTAGTATTGGGCCAATGGCCAAGAGGTAACGTTACTACCTTGTAGACTGTTACAGTTCAAATTGTCCCACTTCCCCCAGAATTTTAGAAACTAGAAGTCTGGGAGATTCTGTATCAGCTGTACTGTGGTGATTCTAAATGCTGTAAGTACTGTTCATCTTTTGTTATTGTGTGAGATGGGAAAAAATGCCAGATTGCAAAAGATGCATAATTTCATTGTATAATGGTTTGTTTTAGGCATAAAATATCAGCAAGCCTTGTCTTGTGTGTTTTGTCTTATATTTCCTTATAGAACTAAATTAAGTAAGATTTTGGGAAATGATTTTAAATGCTTTCCAAGTTGACCTGCTTGGTCAGATATTTGAATGATGGCATTGCTGAGTAGACTCTAATCCATGATTCTAATTGTGGAATAAAGAATAATGTAGAGCGTGAGACTATGTTTGGGCACTTACTCTTCATTTATATTAGGTATTACCCTCCATCATAACATACTTACTAAATTTCCAAGTTGAGCAGTTCTGTAATTGTAACAATTGTTGCTGTACCTGTAACAAAACATGCTTATGATAGTAAAATGAATAGAAGCGCCCCCAAATACTATTTTTTTAATTCACTTGTAACTGTTCCTCTTATAATTGTGTATGACAGAATCAAATTTGTAAAAATTTTAGCATGAAAAATAAAATTTGTATCAGTCAAGTGTCTTGGTTATGCTTTTGAAATTCTCTTGACATAAACAAATCAGTGTAAATATTAAAAGTTCTTCAGCTTAAAGCTTTTAAGTTCTTACAGTTGTTAGCCAAACTGTACTTTAACATCATATTTTGTATCTTTTTCTTTCATCTACTTAGCTTCCAATTTGTTGCCTAATTCTATCTATTCTACCTCTCTAGTATCTCTGGAATCTGTCTCACAGTTGAAATGTCTGTTGCTACTACCCCCTAATTTTTTATGGAAAAAAGCCCAAGTCCTTACTGTGGTATTAGGAATCTTTTGTTATCTGGCCACAACCTAAATTCACAATCTTATTTCCTATCTTTGCCCCTCATTTATGTCCCAGGCAAATTGAGATGTTTGCCATTCCTTGGAAATAGTTCTTTCTTTTATGCACACTTTGGTCATTCTGCTCCTTTCTTCCTAGAAAATTATGTAACCATTTCTTTAGTCTCCCAATCTTACTTATTTTCCAACACCCAGCTCAAGTGTCCTTCCCCGCTCTCCTTCTCTTCCTCAAAACTTACTGAAACATTTGGTGACATTTCCACATGTGTACTTTGAAAAGAATTGCCTAATCACAAAGAAGATTTTTGATTTTGTTTTTGAACTTTAGCTTTTTGTTTTGAACTGAACTTAAAACTTGTTTTAAACTTTTGTTTTAATCATTAGTTATTCAAATACATTTTGCTCGCTTAGAGTTAGTATTTTCATTAAGGTTTTAAAAATCTTTTATCAAGTAGAATGATCTGAAGTTAGATGAAATGTGATAAAAAATATCTTGTTAGAATGATACGGGTGAAAAAAAGATTTATTATATGCATGTGCTTTACCTTGCCAGTTTCTCAAGAAAGAAAGAAGAATCATTAGCAAATTCATGAGGGTTTTTTCCTGATAGATTTCTGTTCCTTTGATCAGTGGCTTTCAGAATTTCTTTTTAAGTTGTAAAACCTATTTTTTATACAATGTCTTACATAGAACCCCAATGTGTGACAAAATGTAGCCACTTAGATTTCATTGGGAGAAGATTCGGAGTCCTTCACTACTCATCTTCCCCAATAGCCCCTGAAGCCATTGGTCTAGAGTGTGATATAGTCACTTCTTTAATGATAACTTAGTTCAGTTTAACAAAACTGCTTTGGTTTATGACTGAAACATATTTTATAACTGGGCAAATATAAGCTTAAATTTATATTTTATGTTTATATTTTATAAATAGCTTTGAAAATGACCATAAAGGGAAAAACAAATTAATTCCTATTTTCTAATTAGTTATTTTCCATTCTTACATATATTTCAGATTGTTAGTCTTCAAAGGGAACTTAAAAAAAAGTTTGAGACTTTGGGCAACGTGTATCATCTTAAAGTGATTTTGTAATGAACAAACATTTTCATTTCATGAATTCCAGATTCTAATAGAATATATTGATAATAACATTTTTGAAAAAAATGCCCTCAAGGAGACTAGAACTATGAAGAATTCTAATTCCAAATCTGCTTCAGATATTTAGTTCTTTTTTTTTTAGATTCTATACTTTATTTTTTTTAAATTTATTTTTGGCTGCATTGGGTGTTCATTGCTGCACGCAAGCTTTCTCTAGTTGTGGCGAGTGAGGGACTACTCTTTGTTGCAGTGTGTGGGCTTCTCATTGCGGTGGCTTCTCTTGTTGCGTAGCACGGGCTCTAGGCATGCAGGCTTCAGTAGTTGTGGCACGCAGGCTCAGTAGTTGTTGCTCGCAGGCTCCAGAGCGCAGGCTTGGTAGTTGTGGCACACGGACCTAGTTGTTCCGCGGCATGTGGGATCCTCCCCCACAAGGGCTCGAACCCGCGTCCCCTGCATTGGCAGGCGGACTTGTAACCACTGCGCCATCAGGGAAGCCCCAGATATTTAGTTCTTAAAGTTTAAAGGGTACACTTTCCAAGTAAAACTGTTTTGTCTTATTGATAATTTGTAAATAACTATTTCTACTGTTTAGAATAAAAACAAATGGTATCTGTAAAAACCTATGTAAAGTTAAGAATGAGGTTAAAGTCAGATTTTTTTTATAGGGAGTGTTTACTCAAATGTAAACTTTCATATTATATTTGGGATAAAGTCTTTTATCCCAGAAGTTATTTGTTCACATATAAATTGTAATATTTTAAAGTTACACCCTTACTTGTTTATATATTAATTTTAATTTTGTCCTTATGGATAAATTTTGTGCTTTTTGAGTTAAGCAATATGGAATTTTCTAAAATTACGTTTTGAATATTCATGTTGTTTATCACACGTAACTTTAAAAGCATTACCTTCTTCAACCGATATCTTTTCCTTCCTAAAATACTAGCTGACTCTTTTATAAGCCTTTGCCTGGTTTAAAAAAGATAAGAGTGCTTTCAACACCCCTGAACCATGGAATTCCCATTCTTTTTTCCATGCCTTTTATTTTTCCCATAGCACCTGTCACTATGTGAAATACTATACATATTTACTGATTTATTTGTTTATTGTCTGTATCCCTATAATGAGAACAGGGATTCTTGTCTATTTTATTAACTGCTGCAGTACTCATTCACCTACCACTCAAATTACTTAGAACTCAAATATTTGCCAATGAAAGAAAATCTTGAAATAACATAGATTTTTATAGAATCTAAAAAAAGTTTTAATATTTCCAGGGTCTTTCATTTGTAATAGTTAGTATGAAAGTGTTGTTTAGATATACAGTGTGTGTTTCATCATTGCTATACCATTAGTAATTTCAAGAGTGGCATCTGTGACTTGATTCAAAGAGAGGAGGCCAAAACATTGCTGTTGTATTAAAAAGTCAGCTCATGCTCTATGCATTCTTCTACTGTATGTCAAACTGACAGCTTAATGTATGAAAAAGATTGTATGGAAGACCACAGTGATTCATTTGAATAGTCTGTATTTTGATACTGTTTGAATTTTAAACAGAAAGCTTATGGTTCTTATGGAAGGAAAAATAATGGAAAAAGTACATCGTGCTATTTATTTACATTAGGGGAAAATTGTGCAGCTCACACACAAAGCCATGCATTTACAGACTTTTTCTTTAATTAGTGGTACTCTGTAATGTTTGTATTTATTGAATATTTATTAAGAAATATGTGTCATATAACAGACTGAAAAGTTATCTCAGGAGCCAACGTGTTTAATGGAGTAAAGTCAATCATCAAAGTAATAGCTAAAATGTTAAGAGCTATTTCTTTCAAGCACTTAATGAGCATTCTTTATGCATTATTTTATGAAATCTTTACAGACTTATGATGTCATACTATTATTGCTATTTTTCATTTTACAATTAAGAAAACTGAAGCTTAGATCAACTGGTGTTTTAATTTTGACTTGAACTTTCAACCAAAAAATAACTTACTAATGTCAGGAAAGCAGTGCATTGCTTTTGATGGCTGTTACTCTGGATTTTAACATAGGTCTGCTTTTATCATTTTAAGATTTATCAAAGGCACATGTATTGTGTTAACAGTATGATAGTCTCCTTTATTATGGAAAATATTTTTATCATATATTTAAAAGTATATCTAAAGACATAAGTATGATACTTAGAATTGCAAGACTAAATATGATGTAGTGGTGGGTACTGAAAGTTTCAATCCAGTAAACTTTGAGCAACAACTATGTATAAGGCACTGCATTTGGTACTAAAGGGGATAAAAAAGATGAAAGTAATACAGTTCCAACTTCAAAAACAGACAGTTTAGTGGCTATGAATAAAGTGGTTCCCACCTTTATCTCTTGGACACTTCATCCTCCTCTGTTCTTCAGTGTTCAATTCAGTACTGTGGTGGAGAATAGAGTTGGAGTACAACTATAGCATTTTGGGGGACTGGGAGAATGGGATACCTAAGGAAGACCATGGGAGTCTAAGCATAGCTTTCCAATTAGTGTACTGCAGATTGGTTACAGGTGTGCCAGCCTTCTAGCAGCAGGTGACCTGGGGCTGCTTGCCTTCTCAAGCTGTGAGCATTCTTGTTAGTTTGTCCTAATGGACTGAACAAACATTTTCTATGAATGCTATGGAGGGAAAATGTTGGGAAGCCCTGTAGTTGAAGGAAATGATGAACAAAATAATTTTTTTTGTTAATCCTATTAGCTCTGACAGGAAGCATGTGGCATATTTCCCAAACTTTCATTAGAATAGACTATAGTATTATTAATATTTTCCCTTAAGTCAACTCTGGGTTTCAGCTTAGGTCTGCTTTTATCATTTTATGATTTATTAAAGGCAGAGATGTAGCTATTATGTAAATAATACATATATAATCTTAGTTGTAAGTAATGTGAAGGTAAAAATGATTTCTGAGGACCACCATCTTATATATCAATTCTGTGTGTAGACACATACTGATTTACAAGGAGTTCAAAATAAATATATAGAATGAGTCACTTAAAACATTCTTTTTGAAACAACATGACTTTAAATGCTGGTAGCTTTGTTCAAATCCTCTTTTCACTTTCCAGTTGTAGAAATACAGTATTCACGGACACTTGCTCTGAGCGGTAAGCATTTTTATTTAGTTTATCTAGAACTGTAGACCAAATCCCAACAGCAGGGTGCCACTTTGACTTGATTTACAAACTACCTATTTAAGTTTTTGGACACTTCACTCTCATAGGATTCCAGTTGAGCTGCAGATGTTTAGCCAGGCCAGTTGGCTGTATCCAGAATTAATTGGAACTCTAACTAGGACAAATAACAAATATATTAATCTGTGTTATCCTAATCAAAATCCTGACAAAAATTGTCATGGAACTTGACAAGCTAACTCTAAAACTCAGATGGAATAATAAATGGGCAAGACTAGACAAGAAAATTTTGAAAAATAAGCAGAAAGTGTGTTTGCCATATAAGCTATTAGATCATATATTAGATCATACTTTAAAACTATAGAAATCAAAACAGCCTATTATTGACCCAGAAGTAGAAAAATAGGTTTTAGGAACTGAATACAGATTCATAAAAGTCCTTTACCTCAAAGTCCTTTACCTTTAAAACTGGTAGGTAAAGACATACTATTTAATAAATGGTGTCAGAGTGATTTATTATTCATTTGGGGAAAAAAGGTTAAATTCGTGCCTCACATTGTTCACTAAAATAAACAATGTGAGGGCTTCCCTGGTGGTGCAGTGGTTGAGAGTCCGCCTGCCAATGCAGGGGACACGGGTTCGTGCCCCGGTCCGGGAAGATCCCACATGCCGTGGAGCTGCTGCGCCCGTGAGCCATGGCCGCTGAGCCTGCGCGTCGGGAGCCTGTGCTCTGCAACAGGAGAGGCCACAACAGTGAGAGGCCCGCGTATCGCAAAAAAAACAACAATGTGAGAGATGAATGATCTAGACCAGGGGTCAGAAAACTCTGATCCATGGCCTGGCTGCCTGTTTTTGTAAATAAAGCTTTTTAAGAACACAGCCTTGCCCATTTCTTTATGAATTGTCTTTCACGCAACAGCAGAGTTGAGTTGTTATGCAACAAGGACCATTTGGACTACAAATCCTAAAATATTTACTCTTTGGCCTTTTAAGAAAAACTTGTCTGACCCCTGATTTAGACGTTAAAGAATCACCATAAAGCAGTATTTAGGGGGTAGAAAAAATAGGATTATGTTTATGGGTATAGCCAAATTAGTTATAGTAGGCTAACTGCTATATCAAATAATCCCAGTATATCAGTTTTTCACAATGAAAGTTTACTTCTCACTTTATGTTCAGTTCCTAAGCAGTTGGTTGTTCTGTTGCAAGCAGTCTCTTAGAAGTGTAGAATCCTGCCATCCCTTAACGCAGTGAAGACCTGCTCTAGATCCTGTAGGGGAGCAGAATTTTACCACCCTAAAATGTCTCTTTGGAATATTAATTGTTTCAAGCTGGTCATTTTCTGAGAACCAGCAGACATGGGAGGGGCTCTGAAAACCAAGTAGGAATTGCCCTTTTTAAAGAAGCATTTGTTTACATTTGTAAGGGAAATCTCCATTTGTAAGGGTGTCTCCCTCTCTGTGCCTGGAAGAGGAAGATCACCAAACTTCTAGAAACTCTTGTCCCAGGAGAAGGCAATGACTTAAATCTGCAAAAAAGCCTTACCCTGTTTACTGTGCTTTTCCTGATAATCTCCCATAGCTGACTTTCCCTACCCTCAACTTCCTTTTTTATCTTTCGTTGAGGATGGTATTTAAGGTGAAGGCTTTGGCCATTTGGGGAGTTACTCAGTTTTTTAGGTCTCTCCTATCTATACATGTTATTAAACTTTGTTTGATTTTCTCCTGTTAATCTGTCTCATGTCAATTGAATTCTTAGACCAGCCAGAAGAACCTGCATAGGTAGAGGAAAATTTCTTCCTCCTCAACACTATTTATAGTTCTTTTTTTTTTGTAATTAAATAGCATCAATTATATAATTAAAACAAGAAATATACTCACACAGTAGGAGTCAGAATTGTTCCAGAGAAAGATATCTGAAGTGCTTAAAAAATAATAATAATAAATTAAAAAGATGTCATTTCAACCATACATATTTTTTAGTCTCAGTGGAACAACATTATTACTAAAACTTAACTTTATAATTGCTAGTGATTATTTTGAGAGCAAATTCAAATGTACTATACAGTCTATGTTAATTTTGCATAGAGATATTTAATATGTCACTTAGGTTCTACAATCAGTTTTATTTTATTAAGTGCAATATAGGACATAAAACATACCTATTATAAAATCTATTTTCTAAATGAAGACAGTTTAATGTTTTGTTTCCCATATTAGTGAATTTCATGGAGCAAGTATCTTTCTACACAATTTAAGATTATGGAAATTAAGTTGATATTGTTTAGCCAATCTACATGGAGTAAGCTTGTTGAAACAAATATGTCATTTATGAATTATATACAATGTAATGTAGGTGAATTGTGCTGACACGATAGAGGTGATTATAGTGTTTGGATTTATGTGTGCTCAAAGTACAAAGCAGCTGAAGGACTAATAAGTCAGTTGCCCTTTGTATGAATGGCTTCTTTATGCATTAGTCATCTGTCTATTGGGACTCATGATTCTAGTGGCAAAGTTCCTTATAAAGATAATGTTACTCCTTCCTCTGTTGGTGACAACTTGTTGCCTCAGAATATCCATTCTCTTCTTTTTAGAGCTCTGAGTTTTAGGTGGGTCCCTTGCCAACAAGTAAAAGACTACCTTTACCAGCCTGCCTTGTGGCTAGATGTGGCATATGACTAAATCTAGGCCAATAATATGTAAGTGGAAGCACTGTATATGGGACTCATGGTTAGTTTTTGAAGGAAAAGGG
Organism: Globicephala melas; assembly: GCF_963455315.2. NCBI lineage: Eukaryota > Metazoa > Chordata > Mammalia > Artiodactyla > Delphinidae > Globicephala > Globicephala melas. The sequence goes on from NC_083322.1 coordinate 64,873,992, forward strand.
CATGCTCTTCTCTCTCATCCTCTTTTCTGTTGCCTTGAACCCAGACTAAATGACAGGAGCTCTAGCAGCTCTTTCAGACTATGAAGTAACAATGAATTAGAAACCAACACTGAAGGTGATGAACAAGATTTCTCAACAAACATTGAGGGAATTTGTTGCTGATAGGACCTGCCTTGCAAGTAATGTTAAAATAATTTCTTCAAAGAGAAGATATAGGTCAAAAACTTGTATCTACATAAAGAAAGGAAGAACTTTAGAGATGGAATAATAGAAACAAAGGTCATTCAACATGGTGCTGGGTTAGGAATGTCCCTTGGGAGTTCATTTGTGAATCCCCAAACCCAGGCCCGTCATGCTGCAGACCTTCTGTAAAGGTTTCCCAAGAAGTGAACACCAAAACCTGGAGTAAGAAATATTGGGGCTCAGGCTTCCCTGGTGGTGCAGTGGTTAAGAATCCAATGCAGTAGACATGGGTTTAAGCCCTGGTCCGGGAAGATCCCATGTTCCACAGAGCAACTAAGCCTATGTGTCACAACTACTGAAGCCTGCGCTCTAGAGCCCATGACCCACAACTACTGAGCCCGTGTGCCACAACTACTGAAGCCTGTGCGCCTAGATCCTGTGCTCCACAACAAGAGAAGCCACCGCAATGAGAAGCCTGCGCACCACAACAAAGATTAGCCCCCCGCTCACCGCAACTAGTGAAAGCCCACGGGCAGCAACGAAGACCAAATGCAGCCAAAAATAAATAAATAAATAAACAAGTCAATTAAAAAAAAGATATATTGGGACTCACAGTTAAAGAACCTGCCAGAGGGAGATCATCTTCAAAACAATGCCACTTCTCATCATTTCCCATTCCACTTTTGGCATTAATATAATTTCACTGGAAAAGGTAAATGGTAAGTTATACAAATAATATTTTTAAAACAGGAAATAAGCAAAGAAAAAAAAACTAGAGTTACCACCCTCCTCTTCATCCTTTTATTCTAACTGTACCCTCCTTTACACTATAGCTCCCACTTTATTTTTTTATTATTATTAATTTTGCGGTACGCGGGCCTCTCACTGCCGTGGCCTCTCCCGCTGCGGAGCACAGGCTCTGGACGCCATGGCCCACGGGCCCAGCAGCTCCGCGGCACGTGGGATCCTCCCAGACCGAGGCCCGAACCTGCGTCTCCCGCACTGGCAGGCAGACTCCCAACCACTGTGCCACCAGGGAAGCCCATATAGCTCCCATTTTAAACAAAGCCTATGAAATGGTACACAGTAGGTCTCTTGAACTTTAGGCATTGATGTACCACTTTCACAATTGTCATCATTCCCACTGTGGAAGTAAAATTCATATTTTATGGCAAGACAAGAAAACTTTAAACATAAAAAATTTTCTCTGCCCTTTGGCTTCCTCTCTCCTGCTTTGCACTGTGTATCTGCATTATGCACCAACCAAACCTCCCATCAGCAGAAATGCCAGTGCAACCATAAAGAGCAACATTCTCCTGGCACCAGCAAAGAGGACTCCTTAAAAGATAACATTCCTTCTTAATCTTACAAGGGGCCACAATGCTGCTTAGATCAAATCAGGATTGTGAAACTGTCAATAATACATCATTTAAGGTACAGCCCTCTGTCTCAAAAAACTTATATAACTGTGCCTTGACTTCTAATGGGTAGAAGCTTCTCGGAGCTTTCTGAGATGCTATCCCTGAGTTATAATCCTCAATTTGGCCGCGATAAAATTTTCCACTTCTTTCTTAGAGCGAGTGATTAATTTTTCGTTGACACCACTGACCCCAGCCACAGAGTCTAACTACTCAGGCCTTCTCCTAAGCAATAATTTCCATAATATCACAGTTTGATTGGGAAATCATATTGTTTTAAAATTATATAATCACTAAATTTAAATATATTTATGTATAGAGAAAAATTAAGTCCTGTGACACTGTTAACAAACGTATCACACTTTGGGAAATTCAGGGATGGAAGTTAGAGTATTGGGCTAGCCGTCAGAAGACCAGAGGTCTAGAACTGGCTCTGCCCCTTAAGGAGCTGTGCTTTTGCAAAGTATATAACCTTCCAAAGCCTCAGTTTCCTTGTCTCTAGAATGAATATAGCATAATTGAGGTCCATGGTATATTTTTCAATAAATGTTAGCAAATGTACCAATAATTTCCTTGTCACCCATTGTGATACCGTGATTTATAATAAGAAAGATATATTTGGTCTTCATTGCATAATTGACACAGAGGTCATAAAACCCTTGACATCTCCTAAGTGATGAGTAATAAAACTGCCTTTTGTTATTCATAACAAGCCCCTTTCACTCACACCAGAATTTATGTTAATGACGTGATTTTTGAAAAGCCCGTAAGGATGGGGGCCAGTTGCCTCTAATCAACTATGCGATTAGAGGGTTGGAATTTTCAACCCCACCCTTGAGACCTTTAGGGAGGGGAGTGGGGCTAGAGATTGAGTTCAATCACCAGTGGCCAGTCATCTAATAAATAATGTCTATGTAATAAAGCCTCCATAAAACCCCCAAAAGACAGGTTTGGAAGAGCTTCCAGGTTGGTGAATGCATCCACGTGCTGGGAGGGTGGCGAACCTCAGTTCCACAGGCCAGAGCTCCTGCACTCAGGACCCTTTGAACCTTACGCAGTGAATGGATTTATCAGGCTGTTCATCTGTATCCTTTATAACATCCTCTATAATAAGCTGGTAAACATAAGTAAATGTTTCCCTGAGCTCTGTGAGCCATTTTAGCAAATTACTGAATTCAAGGAAGAGGTCATGAGAATCCCAGTTTTTAGCCAGTGAGTCAGAAGTACAGATGACAAGCTGGACTTCAGTTGGTGTCTAAAGTAGGGGCAGTCTTATGGGACTGAGCCCTTAACCTGTTGGATCTGATTCTGTTGTTACTGAATTAGACAGTCCCTCTCTTGGAGTCCTAGCTGAACCGAAGCCTTCCTGGCTCAGTGAGGGAGTTCTATTCTGCTCAGGTTCACGCTTCCAATAACAACACTGAGTTTGATGCAAGCAAAACAGGCTTTTATTCAATGACCAGAGAATGGAGAAGGGAAGCTCATGCTCTAAAAGCACCTCCTCCCTGAAGGGACGAAAGTGGGGGACTTTTAAGGGGTAAGAGGCAGACAGGTCATCAGGGCTCTAGGAAAAGGGTGGAGATTTCCAGGTGAAACAGGAAGGAAGGGAGCAGGGCACAACCTTTAAAAGAAAGATATAGCCATAGTACATGAGAAAGACTGGTTATAACCATCTGGATCCAAGATGGTGGAAGATTCGACCTCCAGTAGACCTTGAGCCTTATTATATACTCATTGTAAAACATGAGCATATGCTAAATAACACACCCACGGAGCGCCATGACAGTTCTGAGGCCAACCATAAAAGGTCAAAAAGTGGGCGGTGGCCCAGTTCCTGGAAATCCCCGCCCCTTCCCCAAAATAATTGGAATAATCTTCTCACTCATTAGCCTGTGAAATTACCCGGCCCATATAAACTAACCACGCCATATTTTGAAGCCTCTTGCCTTCCGAGATGGCCCACGCTCTGTCTGTGGAGTGTGTTTCTCTCTAAATAAATCCACTTCTTACCTATCAATTCATCTCTGAATTCTTTTGCAACGAAGCAAGAAGCTTAAATTCACCAGGAACACAGGGGCATCTGGGGGGCATCTGGGGCATTTGCAGTCTTCCAGGCTCCAGGTTTCCTCTGCACAGGGTATTCCTGTGGTCAAATCAGAGCGGTTCAGGGCGGTTTACCACTAGATATCTCTGAAAGCATGTATCTCTCAAAGTATAACTGCAAAGCATCTCTGCCAAACACAGGTACAGCTGAAACAAACACAGAGATGAATCAGGGCATGTCCTTCAGCTCTCAGAGGTTGGCATGGAGACACAGAGATAAATCAAGGCAAGGAAAGTGATGACCTTTAGCCTACTTGGCCCACTATCTTGGATCTAGCCAGTTCAGTTTGGTTTTTTCATGGGCCTTTGTAGCATCCTGTTGATAAAACACGATTAGGCTACAAGGTTAAAAACAGGTCTGCGGCCTGGGCTGCACAGCATGGGTGACACTATCTCCAGGTAGAGTCAGAATTCAGTTAAATCTGTAGGATTCTCAGTACGTGTTCACGGAGAATTGGAGCATTGTTTGGTGGTGTTGGAAAGCAAACCACCCACTGATAACTTTCCATCCCGCAACTATTTTGCCTCTTTTCCCTATCTCTGGAAGGAAGCAAAATGGCCTTCACCTAGAAGACTTTAAAAGCTGGGTGCCGGACTTTCCTCGTGGTCCAGTGGGTAAGACTCCGTGCTCCCAATGCAGGGGGCCTGGTCGGGGAACTAGATCCTGCATGCATGCCTCAACTAAAGATCCCGCGTGTGGCAACAAAGATCTGGCACAGCCTAAATAAGTAAATATTTTTAAAAATAAATAAATGAAAGCTGGTTGAGCCCTATTTCTGCTATGCTGCCTGAAGTGGATAATGGCCAGTAACTCACAAGAGACAATCCTAGGAAAAATGAGCTAATTTTATAAACCTGTAATGTGAACTCTCAGACAGAACACTAAAAAGTCTACGTTTTCTGCAGGAGCCTTCAGCACTCCAGGGGAAACTTGATTTGCCTGAATAATAATAAACTATAATGATAATAGCCAAGTGCACCTCACAGGAGTACTAAGCTTTAATGACTCAATATTTGTGGAACCCTTGAGCACCTCCAAAGTTATGTAAGCATAAATGAATAAGTAGGGACACCATATACCATTGTTATTTCTACATTAAATCTCTCTTGGCAATTTCTTATCTTATAATAGCCTGTAAGGTAGGTATTGTATGAGACTAATACATGAACAAAATTATGGAAGAAATAAGTATAAAATAATATATAGTGGTGATTTCCAATGAAATAATTATAATCTCATATTAGTGAAAAAGAATGGAGTCCTTAATAGCACCTCTAAAAAGCCATTCCTAGGTTGTAAAGTAGAAAAATGAAAATCTGGAAGAGACCCTTAAGATTTAAATGTCTGAAAAGAGTTTGAAAAAACACTTGCTATTTTTTTCTTAGGAAGGAGACAGCTAAGATTTTAGTTGTTTTTTTCACTATGAAGAAATTATAATGATGTTCACTCTGTTTAATTTATCTCTTAATAGAAATTGTATATTTTCATACATCTTCCATTCTGCCTTTCCATCTTCCCCTCCATCACCAGCATTATTTATGCAATGTGATAATACTTTTAATGTTCCTAGGTTAAAAAAATATCTTCAGAACCCTGTATATTTTCATCATATTTTCCAAAATGCACCATTGTGATTGTGATATTGTCCCTAATTTCAACTGGGGTAGCTAAAGATAGAGTGCGTCGGACAAAACAATGTCTTCAACAAACTTGCGTGTAATACCACAATCTCCACCAATGAAAGATTCATTTCTTCCAGTGAGTTTCATCTATAAAAAATCCTCTGAGAGGATTCTGCTAAAGAGTGCTCTTATTGTCCTTGCTTTTCCCCTTTCACCTAGCTGACATCATTTTCCTCAAGACCAAGGGAGTTTCCAGGGATGAGAAGGAAAGTAAAAATAATGTTACCTCTTTGATGAGAGTAATTCTGAGTGGGACAACACTGTACCAGGTTTTGAACAGGTTCTTCGTCCTGAGAGAGGGCAGAAGGGACATGGAGAGGTAGGAGGACATTAATACAAAACCCACATGCTTTATGTTCTGCCTAGGACCAGATGTGATGGCCTATAAGCATCAGTCGTAGGATTATTTTCCACTCACTGAGTATTCTTGCCATTGTTCTGCTTTTTGTTTACAGCATTGACATTTTGTACACAGTTAATATTTTTACATCCTTACACCCTGTTGAACATACTAAATTTTGTCACTCCAGTAGTATTGGGAGTGGACTTGGACAATAGGGGCCTCTACCCCAAAATGGCTTCAGCAGTGCCATTTTCCACGTCACTCCGACAGGATCAAGGGCATGTGGCCACCCAGAGACTGTGTTCCACCTTCTAGACCACACCATGGTAACTGGGACTCTGGATCGTCTGTTCTACAAGCGCTGAGCCCACTCTTCATCCCCGTGGGAGCTCTTTCCTGGAGTCTCTCTTTCCTGTTGGTCTGCTTGCAGTGGGTGTCTTCCTCCCTAGACCCTAAGGGTAAAGAAATGCTGTTAGCAGAGATGTCTATGGATCCTGGCTGTGAGGGTGCCTGTGGGCATTGCAGACCCCTCAAGTGTGGAGTGATATTGGGGTGGGAAGAGACAGGGAGGAGGAATGGATGGTGGAGTGGGGACAGCTGGAAACAGCTGGACCTGCCATCATCACATTCAGTTGTAGAGCAAAGAAAATTCTGAAAAGTCTCCATTAAAACCTCGTCTCACAGTCCAGTGGTTAAGACTCAGTGCTTCCACTGCAGAGGGCACAGGTTCGATCGGTGGGGTGCAGCCAAAAGAAAAAAAACAACCTTGCCTCAGCCTCAGGTTTCTTGCAAGACTTTTAAAGAAGAGCCCTGGAGGTAGGGCTTGGGGGTCATCAAGTGGGCAGAGAATTCCAGGCATGGACCAGGTGGCATAAAGAGAAATCTTACTTCTTTTTCTTTTCTTTTTCTTCCTTCCCTCTCTCCCTCCCTCCCTTCTTTTTTTTTTTGTTCAGAATCAAAGGAAATCTTTATTCTTTGATCAAAGAATGGAGAGGTACGACCTCCTACTTTCCCAGTACATGCTCTCCCTGACACGCCGTGGCAGGGCTCCTTTCTACGGGTCTTGTCAGCGGGTGAGAGGGCGGAGTTCTTGCGGGTTGGCGCAAGCGTACTGCTCAGGGCTCCAGCCGGCAGTGCCGGTGCAGCGCGTCTGCGCACAGCCCACCACCGCCATCTTGAACTGTGGGGTCGCGCGCGGCCCTTCTGCGCACAGCCAGCCAAGCTGAGGTGTCAGGCGCAGGCGTTCGACCCTGGGAACTCCGGTCAGAAGTGCTCGGTGTGTGGACTCTGCATGCGGACCCCTGTGAGCAAATGAAACCGGACTAAGCCCAAAGGAGAAAAAAAAGGTTAGACTTGACTTTATTGCCCACATTCTGTTTTTATTTCCTGGGAATTGTTAATGGACTTCGCCGGTGACAGATCCCTCCTCTGCCTTTTGTCCTGCTTCTCATTCTTGAGGGGCGCTGATGGGCACAGGTTGTTTACTGTAACTGCTTCCTGCTAAGTATGGGTGTTGTCATAACCCGGGGTGGAGAAGCAGGACTTCTCCCCAGCTACTTTTAGGTATGTTTGATGGTCCCAAGGCCTCAGCTCTAACTTTTTGTATCCCTAGTGACCACCTTTTGCCTTACCTTTTGGAGACAAAGGACACTAGACAATTTAATATACCTGGCCCAAATATTAGCGAGAGGATAATGGTCACATGTCAAATTTTCCTAAAAATAAAGGTATCTAGGTCTTTTGCCTGTAGGCAAATGTGACCTGATGTCGAGGCTCTTTGCTCTGGCCCTAATATCCCTGGTTACACTTTGGTTGTGTTTGGTTTTTTTTTTTTTGCGGTACGCGGGCCTCTCACTGTTGCGACCTCTCCCGTTGCGGAGCACAGGCTCCGGACGCGCAGGCTCAGCGGCCATGGCTCACGGGCCCAGCCGCTCCGCGGCATGTGGGATCTTCCCGGACCAGGGCACGAACTCGTGTCCCCTGCATCGGCAGGCGGACTCTCAACCACTGCACCACCAAGGAAGCCCTTTGGTTGTGTTTTGGAAGAGAAGCTTCAGGTCAGAGAGAGGTTCACACTAGTAGTCAAGGATGTCTCTTGTCCTAGGTTGTTTCTCTGGAGGTTAAGTCTCGGGGAGCTCTTGCCTAGAATGCAACGTCCCCACGGAGTTGCAACCCCCCCTTGCGTCACGGTGTTTTTGGCAAGAAAGTAAATTAATTTTGAAACTGTGCTGTGCATTTTACTGTTCCTTTACCACATTAAAAAAAATATTGTATATTTGTTTTTACAAAGGTAGAAAATATTTAACAGTTTGTTGTCTTGTTTATTGTATCTTTTATATTTGGGTGGGCGGGACCTGATTATATAACAAGGCCCTCCCAACTTGCCTGGGTACAATTTTTGATATAGGATTGAGAGAACATTACAGATGAATAAGATGAGTATTTTCAGATGATTCAGATGAGTATTTCTATAATCAGGTACAGTATGCAGCGATGAGCATAGTGTAGTCAATCTCTACGTTAATCAAGATATAGAATATTTTCATGCTACATAATGAAAAGGGGAGAGAGAATGGAGATCTAATGCATACCATGACGTTTTCTTAAAGTAGTACTGCCACATATATCAAAATGGCTCTCTTTTCCTCATAGTTAGCAAAGCACTGATCTATATATAAAGTGCAAAAAATGATTAAATTTCTAGTAAGTTCACATATGTAAGTGACTAGTATGGAGAAAGTCATAATATAGTATATGAAAAAGTTATTGTGGGACTTTCTCTTAGGCAATAGAGTGGAAGAACTTTAGAAATAACCCTTTATTTTATATGTAGAAGTAAGTTGAGACCCAGAGCTTCGGCCAGTGCTCCATGATTAAATAGTGTTGATGCCAGATTCCTAATACAAGGAGCTTTCTGCTATAATCACTCCCAAATGGCTGATCCGTCATTAATACAAATGCCCCAAAAGATACTTGATATTACGTACAGATTATATTTCTGTTAAACTAGTGTAAACTTTCCCCGGTTCCATATCTCTAGATTCCTGGTTTGTTACATTATTGCTAAATGGATTAACTGGAATTGACTGACTAGTACTAAGCAAATATTCTGCAAACCTAAGGAAAACTATATATAAAGCGTTAACTGGTAGGTATAGTCTTTTGTTCTTAATTCAAGGATCGTCACTAGACAATGAAGGGACCCCCAAATTAGACATTTTACTTGGGAGACAATTTGCAGCAGAAACGTCCATTCAACCCTAAAAATATGTTTGCTTTAGATCTTTGATTAGTCTCACATTCCCACTACTCAATATTTCACAAAAACATTGGACTAGATGATTCTGTATATACTTGGCAGCAGGCTGATTCAGTTTTTTAAAACATGAACAATCAAAAGGAAGCTTATTATTATTATGAAAAATATATTAACAATTAAATTTTAAAGGAAAATATGTTTATATTTTGAAGGTAACATTGCTGTTTGGTCCTTGCATCAGGACAAAAGGTTGATTCTGTGAGGAGCAAAGATTTCAACCTTATATTGAGTTCATTTGGATGGGAGAGGAGAATACGTCTTTTTAAAAAATAGAGATATAACTTACACAAACTAAAGTGCTCAGATCTTAAATATATAGCTTGATAAAATTGTATGTGTTGATTCACTCGTGTAACCACTACCCTAATCAAGATATAAAACATTCTAGACCTCCCTGAAGATTCCCTCGTGTCCCTACCCAGACAGTAATCCCCACCACACACATACCAGTATCCTGATTTTATCACCATATTAGTTTCTTTTTGAACTTCCTGTAAATAGGCTCATACGTCATGTACTCTTTTGTGTCTGGCTTATTTCACTCAGCATTAAGTTTGTCAGATTCATACATGTTGTGTGTATCAGTAATAAGTCTTTTTTTATTACTGTGCAGGAATTGGTAGGTCAAGGATTATAATTATGTATGGCATTTGTAGGAAAAGGCAAATATTTTCCCAAATTGGTGATAACAGTAAAACTTCTATTTGCTCCACACCCTCACACATCCTTTTTTGGTCTTTTTCATTTTAGCTATTCTGGTGGTTATGGAGTGGTTTTATCTTGCAGTCCTCTGAAAACTAATACTTTGAGGATCTTTTTATATATTTATTGTCTATTTTGATATTCTCTTTTAGGAAGTTTTGTTTAAATCTTACCCATTAACAATTGAATGTTCTTTTTCTCATTTAATAGGAATTCTTTGTATGTTTTGTTGATACATATGTATTGAGGTTATTTTCTCTCAGTTTTATCTTACCTTCATTCTCTTGAAAATTTAGTTTACTGAACAGTTATTAATTTTAACAAATGTCAGTATTTTTATGGCTACTGCATGGATGTATTTTATTTTTATTTATGTAGAGGCTTCGTTGTTTAGCTTTCACATAAGTCTATGACCAATATCTGAGTAATTTTGTATGTGGTATAAAATACAGGTCCAGGTTCTTTTAAAGATAAATATGTGTAGTCCAATTGATCCAGTGCCATTATTGAGAAGATTGTCATCTATGAAACTGCAGTTGAGACACATGCAAGGACCAGTTACAGACATAGCATTTCCTTTGGAGGAGACTGAACCTGTCAAAAAAAAAAGAAAGAAAAGAAAGAAAGAAAAAGAAAGAGAAACAGGGACATTCTGAAAAATGTCTCCTTATTTGGTATTAGGGACATTTTGGTTTTGGATTAAGAGATAAATTCTGAAAAATGTATATTAATATTCTAAAATAAAAAGTTTATTTAAAAATGTATGCAGATTTCCAGTTTCAACTCTGACATGCAAGGAAATTAGAAGTCATCACTCATAAGAAAAATCATGAAAAATAATCTGAAAATCAATGACTTATCTTGGGCTTATTGGAGAACTGAGGTTACCGGGCAAACCACCATGCAAAATCTGGAGAGATAAGCAAATATAAAGAATCATAGATAAAATAGATTTTCTGCTTACAGGAGCAGGAGCTGCTGTAGCTAGAGACTGGTAGGGACACTTAAATGTCACTTTGATGAACTGTGGGTGCAGACCTAAACTAGTGTGAGAAGGAGAGAATTCTGAGGTCCACAGTCTTACAGAGGGTCCCCACACTTTTCCTGGGTTTTACTTACGTTTTATCTCTACATTCACTGAACTTGTCTTCTCCTCTGGTCAGTGTGCTGTTAAAATTATTCGATAAGTTATTAATTCAGATACTATATTTTGCTGTTCCATTGTCCTAAAATGTCCATTAGGATTTTTGTTTGTTTGTTTGTTTGTGGTACGTGGGCCTCTCACTGTTGTGGCCTCTCCCGTTGCGGAGCACAGGCTCCTGACGCGCAGGCTTAGCGGCCATGGCTCACGGGCGCAGCCGCTCCGTGGCATGTGGGATCTTCCCGAACCGGGACATGAACCCGTGTCCCCTGCATCGGCAGGTGGACTCTCAACCACTGCGCCACCAGGGAAGCCCAGGATATTTTTTATAGATTTTAAACCTCTGCAAAAATCATTCATTTTTCATTCGTTTCCTTATTATTTCCCACTAACTTTAATATATATAAGTATTAACATCTTTCATGGAGTATAATTGCTTTACAATGGTCTGTTAGTTTCTGCTTTATAACAAAGTGAATCAGCTATGCATATACATATATCCCCATATCTCCTCCCTCTTGCATCTCCCTCCCACCCTCCCTACCCCACCCTTCTAGGTGGTCACAAAGCATCGAGCTGATCTCCCTGTGCTATGTGGCTGCTTCCCACTAGCTATCTGTTTTACATTTGGTAGTGTATATATTGCCACTCTCCATTGCCACTCTCTCACTTCATCCCAGCTTACCCTTCCCCCTCCCCATGTCCTCAAGTCCATTCTCTAGTTCTGCAACTTTATTCCTGTCCTGCCCCTGGGTTCTTCAGAACCACTTTTCTTTTAGATTCCATATATATGTGTTAGCATACGGTATTTGTTTTTCTCTTTCTGACTTACTTCACTCTGTATGACAGTCTCTAGGTCCATCCACCTCACTACAGATAACTCAATTTCGTTTCTTTTTATGGCTGAGTAATATTCCATTGTATATATGTGCCACATCTTCTTTATCTATTCATCTGTCGATAGACACTTAGGTTGCTTCCGTCTCCTTGCTATTGTAAATAGAGCTGCAAAGAACATTGTGGTACACGACTCTTTTTGAATTATGGTTTTCTCAGGGTACACGCCCAGTAGTGGGATTGCTGGGTCATATGGTAGTTCTATTTTTAGTTTTTTAAGGAACCTCCATACTGTCCTCCATAGTGGCTGTATCAATTTACATTCCCACCAACAGTGCAAGAGTGTTCCCTTTTCTCCACACCCTCTCGAGCATTTGTTTCTAGATTTTATGATGATGGCCATTCTGACTGGTGTGAGGTGATATCTCATTGTAGTTTTGATTTGTATTTCTCTAATGATTAATGTTGTGGAACATTCTTTCATGTGTTTGTGGGCAATCTGTATATCTTCTTTGGAGAAATGTCTATTTAAGTCTTCTGCCTATTTTTGGACTGGGTTGTTTGCTTTTTGATATTGAGCTGCATGAGCTGCTTGTAAATTTTGGAAATTAATCCTTTTTCAGTTGCTTGATCTGCAAATATTTTCTCCCATTCTGAGGATTCTCTTTTCACCTTGTTTATGGTTTCCTTTGCTGTGCAAAAACTTTTGAGTTTCATTAGGTCAGATTTGTTTATTTTTGTTTTTATTTCCATTTCTCTAGGAGGTGGGTCAAAAAGGATCTTGCTGTGATTTATGTCATAGAGTGTTCTGCCTATGGTTTCCTCTAAGAGTTTGATGGTGTCTGGCCTTACATTTAGGTCTTTAATCCATTTTGAGGTTATTTTTGTGTATGGTGTCAGGGAGTGTTCTAATTTCATTCTTTTACATGTAGCTGTCCAGTTTTCCCAGCACCATTTCTTGAAGAGGCTGTCTTTTCTCCACTGTATATTCTTGCCTCCTTTATTAAAGATAAGGTGACCATATGTGCGTGGGTTTATCTCTGGGCTTTCTATCCTGTTCTGTTGATCTGTATTTCTGTTTTTGTGCCGGGACCATACTGTCTTGATTACTGTAGCCTTGTAGTATAGTCTGAAGTTGGGAAGCTTGATTCCTCCCGCTCTGTTTTTTGTTCTCAAGATTGCTTTGGCTATTTGGGGTCTTTTGTGTTTCCATACAAATTGTGATATTTTTTGTTTAGTTCTGTGAAAAATGCCAGTGGTAGTTTGATAGGGATTGCACTGAATCTGTAGATTGCTTTGGGTAGTATATTCATTTTCACAATGTTGCTTCTTCCAAACCAAGGACATGATATATCTCTCTGTCTCTTGTATCATTCATCAGTGTCTTACAGTTTTCTGCATACAGGTCTTTTGTCTCCGTAGGTAGGTTTATTCCTAGGTATTTTGTTCTTTTTGTTGCAATGGTAAATGGGAGTGTTTCCTTAATTTCTCTTTCAGATTTGTCATCATTAGTGTATAGGAATGCAAGGATTTCTGTGCATTTATTTTGTATCCTGCTACTTTACCAAATTCATTGATTAGCTCTAGTAGTTTTCTGGTAGCATCTTTAGGATTCTCTATGTATAGTATCATGTCATCTGCAAACAGTGACAGCTTTACTTCTTCTTTTCCGATTTGGATTCCTTTTATTTCTTTTTCTTCTCTGATTGCTGTGGCTAAAACTTCCAAAACAATGTTAAATAATAGTGGTGAGAGTGGGCAACCTTGTCTTGTTCCTGACCTTAGTAGGAGGTTTAGTAGAAACCTTAGTAGAAACGGTTTCAATTTTTTACCATTGAGAAAGATGTTGGCTGTGGGTTTGTCATATATGGCTTTTATTGTGTTAGGTAAGTCCCTCTATGCCTACTTTCTGGAGGGTTTTTATCATAAAGGGGTGTTGAATTTATTGAAAGCTTTTCTGCATCTATTGAGATTATCATATGGTTTTTCTTCTTCAGTTTGTTAATATGGTGTATCACATTGATTGATTTGTGTATATTGAAGAATCCTTGCATTCCTGGGATAAACCCCACTTGATCATGGTGTATGATCCTTTAACATGCTGTTGGATTCTGTTTGCCAGTGTTTTGTTGAGGATTTTTCATCTATGTTCATCAGTGATATTGGCCTGTAGTTTTTTTATTTGTGACATCTTTTTTTGTTTGTTTGTTTTTCGGTACGCGGGCCTCTCACTGTTGTGGCCTCTCCCGTTGCGGAGCACAGGCTCCAGACGCGCAGGCTCAGCGGCCATGGCTCACGGGCCCCGCTGCTCCGCGGCATGTGGGAATTTCCCGGACCGGGGCATGAACCCGTGTCCCCTGCATCAGCAGGCGGACTCTCAACCACTGCACCACCAGGGAAGCCCCTATTTGTGACATCTTTGTCTGGCTTTGGTTTCAGGGTGATGGTCGCCTTGTAGAATGACTTTGGGAGTGTTACTCCCTCTGCTATATTTTGGAGGAGTTTGAGAAGGATAGGTGTTAGCTCTTCTCTAAATGTTTGATAGAATTCGCCTGTGAAGCCATCTGGTCCTGGGCTTTTGTTTGTTGGAAGATTTTTAGTCCCAGTTTCAATTTCAGTGCTTGTGATTAGTCTGTTTATATTTTCTACTTCTTCCTGGTTCATTCTGGGAAGGTTGTGCATTTCTAAGAACTTGTCCATTTCTTCCAGGTTGTCCATTTTATTGGCATATAGTTTCTTGTAGTAATCTCTCATGGCCCTTTGTATTTCTGCTGTATCAATTGTTCTTGTCCTTTTTCATTCCTAGTTCTATTGATTTGAGTCTTCTCCCTTTTTTTCTTGATGAGTCTCGCTAATGGTTTATCAATTTTGTTTATCTTCTCAAAGAACCAGCTTTTAGTTTTATTGATCTTTGCTATTGTTACCTTCATTTCTTTTTCATTTATTTCTGATTTGTTCTTTATGATTTCTTTCCTTCTGCTAACTTTGGGGTTTTTGTTCTTCCTCTATTTCTTTTGGTGTAAGGTTAGGTTCTTTATTTGAGATGTTTCTTGTTTCTTAAGGTAGGCTTGTATTGCTACAAACTTCCCTGTTTGGACTGCTTTTGCTGCATCCCGTAGGTTTTGGGTCATCGTGTTTTCATTGTCATTTGTTTCTAGATATTTTTTGATTTCCTGTTCGATTTCTTCAGTGATCTCTTGGTTATTAAGTAGTGTATTGTTTAGCCTCCATGTGTTTGTATTTTTTACAGATCGTTCCCTGTAATTGATATCCAGTCCCATAGCATTGTGGTCAGAAAAGATACTTGATACGATTTCAACTTTCGTAAATTTACTAAGGCTTGATTTGTGACCCAAGATATGATCTATCCTGGAGAATGTTCCATGAGCACTTGAGAAGAAAGTGTATTCTGTTGTTTTTGGATGGAATGTCCTATAAATATTAAGTCCATCTTGTTTAATGTATCATTTAAAGCTTGTGTTTCCTTATTTATTTTCATTTTGGATGATCTGTCCATTGGTGAAAGTGGGGTGTTAAAGTCCCCTACTATGAATGTGTTACTGTCGATTTCCCCTTTTTTGGCTGTTAGCATTTGTTTTATGTATTGAGGTGCTTCTCTGTTGGGTGCATAAATATTTACAATTTTTATATCTTCTTCTTGGATTGATTCCTTGATCATTATGTAGTGTCCTTCTTTGTCTCTTGTAATAGCCTTTATTTTAAAGTCTCTTTTGTCTGATATGAGAATTGCTACTCCAGCTTTCTTTTGATTTCCATTTGCATGGAATATCTTTTTCCATCCCCTCACTTTCAGTCTGTATGTGTCCCTAGGACTGAAGTGGGTCTCTTGTAGACAGCATATATATGGTTCTTGTTTATGTATCTATTCAGCCAGTCTATGTCTTTTGGTTGTAGCATATAATCCATTTATATTTAAGGTAATTATCGATACGTATGTTCCTATTACCATTTTCTTAATTGTTTTGAGTTTGTTATTGTAGGTCTTTCCTTCTCTTGTGTTTCCTGCCTAGAGAAGTTCCTCTAGCATTTGTTGTAGAGCTGGTTTGGTGGTGCTGAATTCTCTTAACTTTTGCTTTTATGTAAAGGTTTAATTTCTCTGTCGAATCTGAATGAGATCCTTGCTGCGTAGAGTAATCTTGGTTGTAGGTTTTTCCCTTTCATCACTTAAAATGCGTCCTGCCACTCCCTTCTGGCTTGCAGAGTTTTGCTGAAATATCAGCTGTTAACCTTATGGGGATTCCCTTGTGTGTTGTTTGTTGTTTTTGCTTTGCTGCTTTTAATATTTTGTCTTTGTGTTTAATTTTTGATAGTTTGATTAATATGCGTCTTGGCATGTTTCTCCTTGGATTTATCCTGTATGGGTCTCTCTGTGCTTCCGGGACTTGATTAACTATTTCCTTTCCCATATTAGGGACGTTTTCAACTATAATCTCTTCAAATATTTTCTCAGTCCCTTTCTTTTTCTCTTCTTCTTCTGGGACCCCTATAATTCAAATGTTGGTGCGTTTAATGGTGTCCCAGAGGTCTCTGAGACTGTCCTCAATTCTTTTCATTCTTTTTTGTTTATTCTGCTCTGTGGTAATTATTTCCACTGTTTTATCTTCCAAGTCACTTGTCCATTCTTCTGCCTCAGTTATTCTGCTATTGATTCCTTCTAGACAATTTTTAATTTCATTTTTTGTGTTGTTCCTCATTGTTTGTTTGCTCTTTAGTTCTTCTAGGTCCTTGTTAAACATTTCTTGTATTTTCTCCATTCTATTTCCAAGATTTTGAATCATCTTTCCTATCATTATTCTGAATTCCTTTTTAGGTAGACTGCCTATTTTCTCTTCATTTGTTTGGTCTGGTGGGTTTTTACCTTGCTCCTTCATGTGCCGTGTGTATCTGTCTTCTCATTTTGCTTAACTTACTGTGTTTGGGGTCTCCTTTTCACAGGCTGCAGGTTCGTAGTTCCCGTTGTTTTTGGTGTCTGTCCCCAGTGGCTAAGGTTGGTTCAGTGGGTTGTGTAGGCTTCCTGGTGTAGGGGACTGGTGCCTGTGTTTTGGTGGATGAGGCTGGATGTTGTGTTTCTGGTGGGCAGGTCCGCATCCAGTGGTGTGTTTTGGGGTGTGTGTGACCTTATTATTATTTTAGGCAGCTTTTCTGCTAGTGGGTGGGGTTGTGTTCCTGTCTTGCTAGTTGTTTGGCATGGGGTGTCCAGCACTGTAGTTTGCTGGTCGTTGAGCGGAGCTGGGTCTTGGCATTGAGATGGAGGTCTCTGGGAGATTTTTGCCGTTTGATATTACGTGGAGCTGGGAGGTCTCTGGTGGTCCAATGTCCTGAACTCGGCTCTCCCACCTCAGAGGTATAGGCCTGATGCCTGGCCAGAGCACCAAGACCCTGTCATCCACATGGCTCAGAATAAAAGGGAGAAAAAAAGAAAGAAAGAAAGAGAAAATAAATAAATAGAATAAAATAAAGGTATTAAATTAAAAAATAATAATTAAAAATTAAAAAAAATTTTAAAGTAATTTTAAAAAAAGAAAAAAAGAATGAAGAGAGGAACCAAACCAAAAAACAAATCCACCAGTGATACCAAGCACTAATAACTGTATTAAAAAAAAACCCCAAAAAACGGATGGACAGAACCCTAGGAAAAATGGTAAAAGCAAAGCTATATGGACAAAATCACATGCAGAAGCCAACACATACACACTCACAAAAAGAGAAAAGGAAAATAAATATATATCATTGCTCCCAAAGTCCACTGTCTCAATTTGGGATGATTCTTTTTGTATTCAGTTATTCCATAGATGCAGGGTACATCAAGTTGATTGTGGAGATTTAATCCGCTGCTCCTGAGGCTGCTGGGAGAGATTTCCCTTTCTCTTCTTTGTTCGTACAGCTCCTGGGGTTCAGCTTTGGATTTGGCTCCGCCTGTGCATGTAGGTCACCTGAGGGCGTGTGTTCTTTGCTCAGACAGGACAGGTTTAAAGGAGCCACTGCTTTGTGGTCTCTGGCTCACTTAGGCTGGGGGGAGGAAGGGGTACGGATGTGGGGTGATCCTGCAGCTGCAGAGGCCGGTGTAACGTTGCACCAGCCTGCTGCACGCCGTGCGTTCTCCCAGGGAAGTTGTCTCTGGATCACAGGACCCTGGCAGTGGCGGGCTGCACAGGCTCCTGGGAGGGGAGGTGTGGATAGTGACTTGTGCGTGCCCACAGGCTTCTTGGTGGCTGCAGCAGCAGCCTTAGCGTCCCATGCCTGTCTCTGGGGTCCACGCTGATAGCCGCAGCTCGCGCCCATCTGTGGAGCTCCTTTAAGCTGAGCCCTTAATCCCCTCTCCTCATGTACCGCGAAACAAAGAGGCAAGAAAAAGTCTCTTGACTTTTAGGCAGGTCCAGACTTTTCCCCGGATTCCCTCCCGGCTAGCTGTGGTGCACTAGCCCCTTCAGGCTGTCTTCACGCCGCCAACCCCAGTCCTCTCCCTGGGATCCGACCTCCAAAGCCCGAGCCTCAGGTCCCAGACCCCACCCGCCCTGGCGGGTGAGCGGACAAGCCTCTCGGGCTGGTGAGTGCTGGTCGGCACCGATCCTCTGTGCGGGAATCTCTCCGCTTTGTCCTCTGCACCCCTGTTGCTGCGCTGTCCTCCCTGGCTCCGAATCTCCGCGCCCCCGCCCCCAGCAGTCTCCGCCCACGAAGGGGCTTCTTAGTGTGTGGATACCTTTCCTCCTTCACAGCTCCCTCCCACTGGTGCAGGTCCCGTCCCTATTCTTTTGTCTCAGTTTTTTCTTTTGCCCTACCCAGGTACTTGGGGAGTTTCTTGCCTTTTGGGAGGTCTGAGTTCTTCTGCCAGGGTTCAGTAGGTGTTCTGTAGAAGTTGTTCCACATGTAGATGTATTTCTGATGTATTTGTGGGGAGGAAGGTGATCTCCATGGCTTACTCTTCCGCCATGTTGAAGGTCTGTCTCCCCCTTTATTATATTATTCACAGTAATTCTGAAGTCTTTTTCTGCAACTCCATTTCCTTAATTATATCTGGGTCTGGACCTATTGACTATTTTACATCTCGAATATAAGTGATTACCTGTTGTTTCTGTTGTTGTTTTTGCTTGTTTAGTAATTTTTAATTTTATGTTAAACAGTGTGAATTCTTGTATGTGGGAGTTCTTGATTATATTATATACTCTTCTAGATTTTGTCATATTTTGCTCTGGCAAGCGGTAAATTACCAGCATCTACTTTGAATGACTTAATTTAAGGACGTGTGGCCCTGATCTATGCTGGTTATATTCTTACTCCTGGTTTTTTGTCCTCACTTGTAAGGCTGACCTTCCTAGACTAAAAGCCCTGTTTGTGATGGACTTTCTGTTCTAGTGGGCCCAAAATCCAGTCTGTGCAGCTTCTAAAATCTCTAACCAACCTTTCAGTATCACAACAGCTATTCTCTGGTATATCTCCCAGTGCTTCATAATAAACATGCAAACCTTATGTATTGGCCAATGACCAGAGGTATATATATATATTTTTAATAAATTTATTTATTTATTTTTGGCTGCATTGGGCCTTCGTTTCTGTGCACGGGCTTTATCTACTTGCGGCAAGCGGGGCTACTCTTCATTGCAGTGCGTGGGCTTCTCATTGCGGTGGCTTCTCTTGCTGCAGAGCACAGGCTCTAGGCATGCAGGCTTCAGTAGTTGTGGCACACTGGCTCTGTAGTTGTGGCTTGCGCGCTCTAGAGCACAGGCTCAGTAGTTGTGGTGCACGGACTTAGTTGCTCCACAGCATGTGGTATCTTCCCGGACCAGGGCTCAAACCTGTGTCACCTGCATTGGCAGGTGGATTCTTAACCACTGTGCCACCAGGGAAGTCCCAGAGGGAAATTTTAATGCATATTTTTGGCCTCCTTGTGTTGGCCTCTTTCTCTTTAGTATTCTGATCCTCAAATCCCACTGACTATGTAATCCTGAACTCTGATCTTTGTTTTCTTCACCCAGTGAGACTGTACTCTCTGATTGGGCTCTATTTTCCTGGCTAACAACAGTTTGGAAAATGCCTCAGTGAAAAAGCCAGTGAGTGCAGGGCTCACCTCATCTTCCTCACTTCTCTCAAGGATCATAGATAGCCCTGGGTGGTAGCTTTTCAGTGCCTAAAAATTGTTATTTTTTAAATTTAGAATTTTTTCCAGTTTTTATTGAATTCACAATAGGAGTTCAAATCTGTTCCTAGCTACTCCACGGTAGCCAAAACCAGTCATTAAAATTTAAAAACGTATCTCTTACAAGAGAAAACATATTTTTATTTTAATATGTATTTTCAATCAGATAATATAACATTTTAGCTATTTTTGAAATTTTGTATTTTAGTCTACAACCTTTTTCTCCCTAAAGACTGTAAGATGTAATGGAATAGAGGACAAGAACTCAAATGTTAAATGATAATGCAGAATGTCTGTTTCCTCTGAAATATAAAATAATTACAAGAAAATGTCATTTTAAAACTAGGTCTTCTTGGGACTTCCGTGGTAGTCCAGTGGCTAAGACTCCATGCTTCCAATGCAGGGGGCGTGGGTTTGATCCCTGGTTAGGGAACTAAGATCCCACATGCCGGGTGGCATGACCAAAAAAAAAAAACAAACCAAAAAAACAAAAGAACTAGGTCTTCTTATTAAAGATTAATTCTATGTGGTGAATAGTTGGCCCCAAACCATCAAAGTTCTTGAGAAGATAAATGACTGTTTGAGGTAGTCTGGGGCCTAGGAGGATAAAAAAAAGTGATAAATTCAAATCGGGTGTTTTGAGGAGTGTTTAATAAAATGACTGTTTTTTAAAACTATGTGGACAAAGAATAGGGAAACCACAAGAAGTAGTGCTGTACCTTGAGACTAGTGAATCATGGCACTAATACCACCCTTAGAACAGAAGGAGCAAAAAGACAGAAAGGGCTGTTATGAGAGGAATTCCTTGACAGGAGCGGAGATCTTTAGTCAAGGGGCTTGCCAACCCATTTCACCCCACAGGAAGGAAGTCGAAGAAAAAACACATTCAGACTTCATTTTCCTCCTTTCTTCTAACCTCCTTCTGGGGCTTACCCAATTGAATAGAATGTCAGAGGACGAGGGAACTTGTTAATGTAATCCACACAAGTTCAGTCTTCCAGAATAGAGTAGGGTGGAGATAATAAATAAGGAGTAATCTCTAGTTGGGCAAACAAAGACTGTCCAGCACACCAATGACAGTTTTTTTTTCCCTTAATAATAATTTCAGCTTGGACTTATTGTTTTCTCAAATGAGATAATAAACTTACAACACACAGGTGTAATATTTGTTACACCTCAGTTAAGTAATTAAAGTGAAGTTTAATTTGGGAATATATTAATTATTTAAGAATTTATTAATTACTCACTGAACTAAACCATTTTATAAATTGAAAATGAGAATTACTATTTGCCCTATCTTGACTTTCTAGCTGATTCAAAGGCAAAGTTGTGAAGAAAGTTAAATCTGCCTTCTCCTTACTTTTGAACTCTTTCCACTTCCCGTTTATTAGAATCTCAGAGGTTTGAGGCCTGAGCACAGTGGGTCTCTTCCATTATAATCTACTCAAGAGTAGAAGACTCAGAAGACTTCCTATCCTATGAGGTCACTTAAAATACAGAGTTACTTTCACAATACAAGTAATCTATACAGAATATTTTGTATTTAAGAAAAAGATTTCACAGGAGGACAAATCCATAGAGCCAAGGAACCCACTTTAGTGGAGATTAAATTGTTCTCCAAAGTGATGATAATTTGAGTGTTGAGACATCGTATTAAAAAATAAATCACTCAGTGATTCTTCTGATTATGTGAAAAGTTCCAGTTTTTTTTGTAGCCTTTAAGACTTCTCAAACAGTTTCTGATTTCCCCCTTTAAATAAGGAGAGAGCATTCCACAAGTTCAGAATCATCAGGGTCATAGCCATTACCAAATGGAATCTATTAATTAATAAAGTTGTTTTGTTTTCCTTGTATTAATTTCTTTACAATTACAGTCTATTAAGAGCAAATGCTACCTGTTTAAAATGTATTGAACTGATATCTTTTCTTTCTTTTATAGATGTAAGTAAAATAAATCACTTTAAAGAAAATTATTGAGTTAATAATAGTATAGGCAGAGGGCTTCCCTGGTGGCACAGTGGTTGGGAGTCCACCTGCCGATGCAGGGGACACGGGTTTGTGCCCCGGTCCGGGAAGATCCCACATGCCGCAGAGCGGCTGGGCCCGTGAGCCATGGCCGCTGAGCCTGCGCGTCCGGAGCCTGTGCTCCGCAACGGGGAGAGGCCACAACAGTGAGAGGCCCGCGTACCGCAAAAAAAAAAAAAAAATAATAATAATAGTATAGGCAGAATGAATATATATGGCAAACCTTATCAAGGTGATAATGAATGACTAAGGTTTCAGGAAAATGGACAAGGTCTTCATTTTTGTTCTCTGTTGAATTCTCAAGTCTTTGAACAAAGTGTGGTACATAATCAAAAAATATTTGAGTGACTGAATCTTTAATTGGAATTTAAGACAGAGTAGCAAGTAGGAGTGTCCTTGGAGAGACATTCTCAAGCTATATCATATAGGCCAATCCATATTTTGTCTACCCAAGAAACTGATCCTACTGTTAAGAATGTATTGCTTATCTTCAAAATCTGTCTTATTATATAATTAAAATTTTTTTGAAATATAGCAAATTTGAAATTTGAGCTACTGCTGAGGACTTTTGAATACTTTTGAAGCTTAACAAGTAATGTCTTAACTGACTAGGTATATATAAGAGTAACAAAATATGAATTTCTTTATGTTAAAAAATAATGTCCTTAAATTATTTTATGTCCTTATAAATTATTTTGATCATTTGATTATTTATAAGGTAAATCCCTACATATTTCCATTACAGCTAAACTTTTATTACTAAACCACAAAAATTAGGCTGTTGACTACAAAATTTAATTTTATTTCTTGTGGTCATAAAATGATATGAAAATTAACTGCATGAGAGATGCTTGATTTATCTTTAATTAGGCATAAAAACATCTTTAAACGAGGAAGACAAAAGCCATTATAGGTCATTAAAGAGCAGTGAATTTTCAGGACTTTAAGTAAATTTATCTGTTAAAGAATTTTTTTAAAAAGAAAAAAACAAATGGCAAAAATATAGCCTATATTGTAAATATATATTTTACTGAGGATGCTATCAATGGAAGGATCATTAAAACAGTTCTGTCTTTCCTTTTACTCCCTGTTTGATAGAGCTAACATTTCACCAGTGGTTTGATGAGTTGAACTCTCTCTAGTAAATGATATTAAATATGAGATCTTTCTTGCAGCATTAATGAGAAATCAACTTTTGATTGTGTTAGGCTACTTAGATTTTACTGTGGTTCTTTCCTACAGCATTGCTAAGTCTATTTTGACTAATATAGTATATGTAATATAATCTGACATATTATAATAGTCATAGTAAAAGGCTTGGCCCAAAAGAAACCTCATATCCATTAACATTCACTTCCAGTTCTTCCCTCCCCTTGGCCCCTGGCAAGCACTAATCTACTTTCTGGCTCTATGGATTTGCTTTTTCTGGACGTTTCATATAAATAGAATTGTACAATATGTGTCTGTTTGTGAATGACTTATTTCACTGAGAATAGTGTTTTCAAGGTTCATTCATGTTGTACTTCATTCCTCTTAAAGCTGAATAATATTCCATTTTATGCATATATTACATTTTGTCTATCCATTTATTAATTGATGGACATTCGTGTTGTTTCTAGCTTTCGACTGTTATGAATAATGCTGCTGTGAACATCTGTGTACAGTTTTTTGTGAGTATATATTTTCAATTCTTTTGCGTCTTTACTGAAAAGCGGGATAGCTGGGTAATATAACTCTAGGTTTAATTATTGAAAAAATAAAACTCTTTCCAAAGTATCTGCACCATTTTTCATCCCCACCAGCAATGTATGAAAATTCCTATATTTCCACATTATTGCTGACACTTGCTGTTGTCCATCCTCTTGATTACAGACATCTCAGTGGGTGTAAAGTGGTGTCTCCGTGTGGTTTCGATTTGCATTTTCAGAATAACTGATGATATTGATCATCATTTCATGTGCTTCTTGGCTGTTTTTACATCATCTTTGGAAAAGTATCTTTTCCAATCTTATGTCCATGCTTTAGTTGGGTCATTTATCTTTTAATTGTTGAGTTGTAAGGGTTCTTTATATATTTTGGATACTAGTCCCCTATCAGATATATGCTATACAAATATTCTCTCCCTACAATTGAATTTTGATTATAGAAAAACCATTTAAAAAAATAGTGTGGGTGGTGAGTCGGGAGAGATGAGGAAGGAAGAAGGAAGAACAATTATGACGTTACTGGGGTAATTCAAGAGAGAAATCATGAGGCAATAGTGCTATCGAAATGGAGAGGAAATAGGAGAAATTTAAAGAGTTATTTTCTATACGATTTGTTAATAACATAAAATAGGTAAAAGAGCTGGGCTTTGCTCTGAGACAGTCTAAGTTGTAATCCTTGCTGCTCCTCTTCCTAGCTGTAAAATCATGGTGCTTATGGTATCCGGGGAACATAAGTGGTACACACAATTTTTATTTAAAAAATAGCCCTTAAATATTATTTTTTCATTCAAATTTGTTCAAATAGTGACGTTTGTGGGACATTTTAGAAGAAAAAAATTCTGGAGGACCTACGAGCAAATTTTAATGAAAGTTATGTTTCCGGGAATTTTGGAAGAAGAATTGTATGTTGCACCTATGTTCCCCTCTGACTAGTTGTATAATCTCGGGCAAGTTAATTAAGTATCTTTGGAAATCAGTTCTCTCATCGGTGAAATTGGATAATATTTCTCCCATACAGAGTTAGAAAAAAGAAAATGTGGTGGTTAATAGCATGATTTTTGAATTCAAACTACCTGCATTCAAGTTATGCCAGCTATGATCTGTGTTAACTTTAGGAAATTATATAACTCACTGTGCTTCAGTATCACCTGGGAAAAATGGAGATAATATTTAACATCAAAATGATGTTATGAAGATTGAACTAATACAAATTAAACTCTTAGTGTGGTATCTGATAAATATAATTTCCTAATAAATATTAGCTGTTATTGTAAATGTTACATAAAATAATTTAAGTGGCATACTGATTTTAGAGCCTGGATATAAAGGGTAATCAATACATGCTTGGTGCTATCATTATAATAGCCATTATTATTAAATGTCAGAGAAAGAAAAAATTGAGAAGTTGGGGATGAATACAGTTTCTAGTTTGATAAGGATCGTGCTACCATTCATCATTCAAGAAAAGTAGCAAGCCAGACGGAAAATAGACATTAATTGAGGATATTAAGTCAGATAACTTGGTAAAACGTCCAGTAGATAACTGATCATGTTCATTTGAGCACTGGTTAAAGGTAGGACTTGAAGACTGCTTAAGATTTTTCCAGACTGAAAGAGTTTGTCATTCTAGGCTTTAGCTGGAGAGAGGGCTGATGTAATGAGAAAATACAGTATGTATAGATCCTTGGTTCACTTGGAGGAAGTAGAGGATGGGAGGAGAGAAGCACAAAAAAGGAGCTCAAGGTAAATTGAACATAAAAATGATGTGAGAAAGTAGGAAAAAGTATATATTGTTTGTAAAGGAAAAACTTCAGTCATCCATCTTGGATTTATAAGTGAAGGAGTCTGTGTCTAAGGGAGTTAAGTGCAGTAATTATAAGTTATGAATTCAAAAGCAATTATTGGCTTTATAAGTTTTCTAGATTTTTGTTGTAGGGAAGAGAAATATACTTACAGTAATTACATCAGTCAGGGTCCTGGTAAGACACACATGTGGGTTCAACTTGGCCAAGAAGGAGAGTTTAGTAAAATGACTCTTTACGATGGGGAGAGCATGGCTTAGAAAAATCAAGGGGTGATACTCTATGTCCGTGCAACTAACAATCAGAGTGACGTTACTGGACCTAGGTTGAAAGAGGCCGGGGAGGTAACAATGATCAGATCCTGGAGAAGGAAGTTTATAGAAAAGGTGGTGTGTCAGCAGACCACAAACAACCAGAGGTGATGTCACATGAAATATGAAAGAATGAATATCTTTATGTGACTCTCCCTACTCACTCTCATCTCCTGGCTTTGTTTCATTGGCTGAAGACTAAGCCTGTTGGCAAGGGAATCATTGATGCCTCCTGGGTTCAGCACCCTGGGACACAGAACAGGGTGGAAAAAGATGGAGAAGGTATCTGCAGAGACACGCAAAAGGTAGTCAGCATAACAGTGGAAGCAAAACATAAGTGAATATCTAAAAAAAATTACTGCATCACACAGGAGAAAATTAGTTAAAATAAAATATAAAATAATGGTTTAAATGAGGTTTCATCTTAGGCTTAGTTTACTTTATCATACATCTCTGACCTGTCCCACAAAAATAAATTCATGGGAAGGTTTAATCAGAAATATGAAAATTACTTTAGAAAAAAATTAAACTTCTTAATGGCTACATAGTAAGCCAACAGACTTTAAAATGTTGCTGCATAATAACCAACTTGCTGTGATTGTCCAAGCCCTGTGGGGTTCAATATGAGTGCTATGAAGTGGAATGAAAGGATATAGTGAAACAGAGTTCCTCAATTGATTTTAATAACCTTTGAAATTAGAAATAGATGTTCTCTAACAAACAGCTTAAACTTCTCACTCTTCAATTAAAAACTCTCACGCTGTAGCTTTTCAAACAATTTCTGGTATTAAAAGGAAAGTGGATTTGTATATACACCTTTCTCTCATTTTAGTTGTACATTATCCATAACCCATTTTCTAATTTAAAAAATCATATTCCATAATAATAATGATACTGAAAAGTAATAAGGATAACAATTAAATTTCTTTAAATTTCAATTGAATTTAGAAACTTATTTTTTTCTCAGTATCTTAAAATTCTTTATATCAATCTAGCATCACAATTGTGAGTTTTTTCCTTACCAGTGTGATAACTGATTGTGTGTGGCTTATTGTCCATTCACAGTTACCACTGGAGATGTTGAAGCAGAAAGAGACATCCAACAGAACCATCTAAGTTTCAGACACATTGTTCCCTGCCTCTATTACTAGTAGCAACCTTATCTCTTTATGATAATCAGGTCTCATTACTCTTCCCAGTATAGTAACTTTCTCTTTGCCTGCTTGTCATTTGGTACCAAAATGTCCAGGTGGCGACCACAGCTGTAGGTTTAGTAACAAACACTTGCTGTGTCCCTTGATAGAAGCATTCCATCCCATACCCCTTCCCAAACCAGTGCCTCTAATCCAGTGGAACCTAAAGCTGTGGGAGAGTTGAGCAAACATTCCCCAAGTGGTTTAGTAGGAGTGATGATGAGAGAGTCTACCCCTATTCCCATACCTTGGATCCAGCCCTATATATTCTAGCTTTTGAGAAAATATAACCATATAATGGCTTTTGGTTTAAAGTATATACTGAATCTTGAAGAACAGCATCCCAACCCCCAACCTCTCAGAATATGATCCTCAGACTGAAGACTCAGCTGGGCATTTAAGAGGCCATTAAAAATTTTATTAGCTTGGGAGCTTTTGGGTGATAAAGTATATAGTAGGACGAGAGGGGTCCATGGTCATATGCTCTCTGCTGTACCTCCTATGCCATAAAAAGGGTCCTCAGCATCAATTACAGCTCAACCCTGTATCTAACAGTCCTTGAAGAACCTGTTTTCCACTTCCTTCCATGTGCAGCTATATAGATACATATCATGGATCCCTCTGGGGCAGACTGGGAGAATACCTGCTATACCTACTGTGGTGTTACAGGGTCCTTCCTTAATGGTACCCACCATCCCTTTCAGTTGGGAATCAGAAATGGCTTAGGTCTAGAAACTGAGTAACAGATCAATGATTTTTCCACCATTGCAGCTGACATCAGCCTTCTTGACACATGCTCTTGATATTTTGGGGTTATATAAGTCAAGAAGTGCTATTACTGGCTGCTCCTCAATCTTGCTTCTAGAACTACCATGATACATAAGCCTTTCTTCTAATCATCAGCATGTGCATCTCTTTGCCAGAAGAATTTTTCTGGCTTCTCCACTTTGCCCATGCAGATTGGAATGCAAGGGAACTAGTGCCCGCCTCTCATCCCCCCATAACATTCTTCAAACAATGACTAGTGGGAATTTGTAGATAAATACCACTGCCCCCTCAGGTTTTCATTGAATAAGTTTGAACTGTGAGACTACTCTGTGTTAGATCAGTCTCCAGGTGACCACAGTAGTAAATTTTCTTAGTCGACTTTGCTTCTCTTGTCTCATTTTTCCACTATGCTACGTGTGCTACCTGGGCTCACCTTCCAGTACACTACTTGCACTCAAATCCTTGTTTTAGGGTCTAATTGGGGTTGGGGGGGGGAGTGAAATTAAATGCCAACAGGGTCCCATTTCTGGTGACAAATAGAATGTGATAGTGCCTAGGATGCTGTAGTATCACTAAGACCTTCACCTGTGGTGAATTGGGATGACATTCAGGTAGAAAGTGATGCATGGGCTTATATAATATTACTAGCACTTGTGAGATATGGGGTATGATATAAAGATTGTGGAGTTTGTTTGTTGGTGTAAACTGCCCTCAAGGTATGGAAAGAAGAAAATAACAGCTTTAGGTCATCCAATTCTTAAATCAGTGCATAGTGGAACAGCTCAAAAGTATTTAAAGAGACCTTCACCTCCTGTAAATCTACTGTATGACATTTCTTTCCATCTTGGCCCTGAAAAAGTTCTAAAAAATACCAGTGGATAACCACACTGAAATGTAAAATTTGTGATGATGATAAGCATAAGCCAAAATAATGTGAAACAAAAGATCACATGT
Organism: Globicephala melas; assembly: GCF_963455315.2. Lineage (NCBI taxonomy): Eukaryota > Metazoa > Chordata > Mammalia > Artiodactyla > Delphinidae > Globicephala > Globicephala melas. The sequence continues at coordinate 64,902,635 of NC_083322.1, forward strand.
CAATAAATATGGCTAGGATAACACTCTTAACTCTGTTTCACCCATTATGAAGATATAAAATAATCATTTTCTCTCCAAATATAGACTCAGCTTTACACACATGAAAATTTTTGTAGCTTCCCTTTGCAATTGTCCATTCTTGGGTAATTCAGAACCTAGAAACAGCATTTAGTTTTTCTGATTGATAGATGACATTTTGTGTCAAGAAATTTTTGGAATTTAAACAATGTTCCCTCTAAGAAATATTTCCAAGTTACGGTGAGAACACAGTTCTTATAAAGTGACCTGTAATTTGGCCTCAGAGCCTTTGCGACAAAAATCCTACATGCTTGTTAAATTTCAGTATGATGAAAACTAATAAGCCAACAATTTGCACAGGGTAACTGAGAACCCTGCATCTTTTAAAAATCTGTAACAGCATTTGAATGAATAAAAGTTAACATTGGAATCACTTATACTTTTTCTTGTAAAAATTACAGCTAGTTTTTATGTTTCATAATATGTTTTCTAAAAAAGAATGTGATACTCTAAAGATAAGCATCGATTTATCATAATAACTGAGTGTTTACTAAAAAGTGTTAATTTCTCCATCTGTTTAGGTCATCATTGATTTCTTTCATCAGTGTTTTACAGTTTTCTGAGGACAAGTTTTTCACCTCCTTAGGCAGGTTTATTCCTAGGTATTTTATTCTTTTGTTGCAATGGTAAATGGGAGTGTTTCCTTAAATTCTCTTTCTGATTTTTCATTGTTGGTGTATAGGAATGCCAGAGATTTCTGTGCATTAATTTTGGATCCTGCAACTTTACCAAATTCATTGATTAGTTCTAGTAGTTTTCTGGTGGCATCTTTAGGATTTTCTATGTATAGTATAAGGTCATCAGCAAACAGTGACTATTTTACTTCTTCTTTTCTAATTTGTATTCCTTTTATTTATTTTTCTTTTCTGATTACTGTGGCTAGGACTTCCAAAACTATGTTGAATAAGAGTCGTGAGAGTGGACATCCTTGTCTTGTTCCTGATCTTAGTGGAAATGCTTTCAGTTTTTCACCATTGAGTATGATGCTTGCTGTGGGTTTGTCATATATGGCCTTTATTATGTTGAGGTAGGTTCCCTCTATGCCCATTTTCTGGAGAGTTTTTATCATAAATGGGTGTTGAATTTTGTCAAAAGCTGGACTTGAGGACATGGGGTGGGAGGGCGAAGCTGGGGTGAAGTGAGAGTAGCATCGACATATATACACTACCGAATGTAAAAAAGTTTGCTGGTGGGAAGCAGCAGCGTAGCACAGTGAGATCTGCTTGCTGCTTTGCAGTGACCTAGAAGGGTTGGATAGGGAGGATGGGAGGGGGGCTCCAGAGGGAGGGGATATGGGGACTTGTGTATGCATATGGCTGATTTGTTTTGTTGTGCAACAGAAACTAACACAGTATTGTGAAGCAATTATACTCCAATAAAGATCTATTTTTTAAAAAAAGTTAATTTTTAAAATCTTGTATCAATCTATAGTTTAAGTAGAACTAAAATGCTCTGTTGATTCCTTCATGAATCCACCTGACATTTTCTGATCACCTCCTGTACAGCAGCATGATGATTGGTGCTAGGAGCTTATAATAGAGTATGACATCAGGGGCAGTTAAAATATGCACAAGGCTCTAGGAGTGCAGATACTCAAGCTGCCTGAAGGAGCCAGGAAAATACTATTAAGGAAATAAAGCTTGAGCCCAAACTAAAAGTGTTAATAAAAGTTGGTCAGGTTTTTCAGTAATTCAACTGCAAGTAGTTCAGCCTGGGAGGATGGGGGAAAGGGAGATAAACCTGGAGAGGAAAGAGGACACCCTGGCTGTTTGGACAAGATCTGGAGGATGGCATACTGTGTCAGGGTGCCTGGGCTATTGGAGAGTCTTCATTATTCTCTTTTTCTTGTTGGCATACCCTGTACAGTCCTTCCTGCTATGTCAGGAGTCTGGGCATTAGCCTTCCATCAGTTTCTAGGGCTTACTTGAAGATGTTTCCTTTCTCCTACATTTGGATATTGAGACATAGGTGAAATGGCTTCTGCAAATTCTTGACTTTGATAATAATGACGTTCCTATAATAACTGGCCTGAGAAATTCTCTCCTAACACTCTGTTTTTCAAGCTACTTGTTAATAAAACCTAACTTCTCTTCTACCCATGCCATGATTTTGCCAACATTTTTTTTCCCTCAAATGAAAATAGGTGAGAAATACACCATGTGTGATAGACAAATTGTTCCTTTTGGTTTTATTCTCTTTTGAGTTTTTAAATAAATATATGCATTAACTCCATTGTTTTGATTTACCTTAGAATTATTATGTAATGAGCATTTTAATCAAAGTTGCTTTTAAAAATGATGTTGAAAGATTAGGTTTTATCTCTTCCCTTCCATGCATAATTATAAATGTGTACTCTTCATTTCCTCAGCTCACTGTGATATTTAATTTATATTTATATACAGTTTTCTATATTTACAAATTAAATGTAATTCCAAAGAAACTTATCCATCTGTAATAATAATCAGTGGTAACAAAAAGTGAAAATAAAGCTATTGATATATTTCAAAACTGAGTGATAGATTATGACTTTTACACGAAGATGCTGCTTTGAAATGTAAAACTTAGCTGATTGGCAAAACGTGAGAAAACTTTAAAAACAAATTAAAAAAAATAAAAAAAGTCAGTAAAAGCTCTTTTCAAATTAGAAAGCAAAATGCAGATTAAAACAAAAAAAGTCTTAAGTTTCTGAAAAATTTACTAGGACTTTGAAACCTAACTCATCAGATGGGACTTAAAAATACAGAACTTTGTATTAGAAGTAGAATTTTTTTTTCCTGTAAATGGAAGGAACATCTGGGCAGACTCAGACGAAAACAGAATGCCACAATCAGCTTATAATACAAGCCAATTCAAATGGAAAGAGACGATTCTCAAAAAAGAAAACCCATTTTCAGAATAAAGGAACGTACTCAAAACCTACAATTTATTCTTAATGATGCTTCATTTTTCATTTGCTTTATAGCAGCCTTCCACCCAAGGGGCAAAGATTGACAGACTACTCCTTAGTCCCTTAATTTTAGCTGCCCCCTTAACTATGACTCTGGGGCTGGAATGCAGAAACAGGACAATAAATCAAAGGAACAAAGAACCTTTAAAACTATAAGGCAGAGGGGAGAAGGAAAGTATGCTGAAAAATTCCCATCACATGCATCCTTAATAATTGATAACTATCTAGTTTGCTGAGTCCACTTATACATTTTTCAAGACAGATACATTTGTTCATTGTTTTCCCTGTCTAACTTTCAGCAACACAGAGTGCTGTTTCACATTTCCTCTTTGATGTTTTACTCTATCAAGTTATATAAAATTAGAATAAATTGGGTTTGGTTTTAGAAATATTCATACTTGCCATGTCTTCAGCACTTTCAAGACATACAATGTACATCTTTGTTGGTTTGAAGGAAACCTTCATTTAAATGTCATCTTTTAAAAAGAAATACACTGATGCTTTCCTCAAATTTAGGGTTTCTCTTTAGATAAATCTAACACTTCTGAGACAAGCTTAATTTGCCAACTCTAAAGCATGAACACCAGTGCTTTTTAGCCTCTTGAATTGTGAGAAACCAGATCGCATTAGATTTTTTTTTCTGATTTACATGTTTTATACTTTAGTAGTTGAACTATGTTTTATATGCGCTGAAATATGATAGTTAATTTCCTTTACACAGGCAATAAAATATCCTTGACCTAATAACTAAGATGCATGCATATCAAGGCAAACAGTTGTCATCCTAGTGTTCATTACTATTTTATTTCTGTCATTATAGCATGGTTAAAAGCATAGTTAGGTCAGGTGGAAACCTCAAGAGTGAGCTCTGGATGGTTTTTGGTCTTGGGAAGCTTAAGAATGGTTAGCAGTGCTTTGGAGTGGCCAAACTGACCTAGGTATTTAACATCTCAAGAACCTTGGCAAGACTATGTCATAGTACAGGTTAGGATTAGTAAAATGATCATTGGACGGAACTGAAGAGTTGGTTAAGATTTCCTGCTACTAACTCAAAATAGGGGTGTTGAGGATGAGGAAAGATGCTCTGGAAATGATATACACATGCTTCAATTCCATTGAACTTTGCAGGGAAACTAAAAATGAGCCTGGACTATGGCAGTGCCCATTCTCAGGCTTATTAAATTTAGGTGGTCAGGGAATATTTGTAAAATATAGTTGGGGGTGAAGAAGGTTTGTCTAATGCAGTAGTTTTTGTGTACAGTATGTAATTAGTTTCCTTAATTTTAAAAATTCTGTTCTTCCTTCTTAAATTTAGAAGTTAACTCACAATCTTTCTACCTTATGTATGTCATTAATATTGTAGTAATTGCATGTAAATAAGTAATAAGATATATAGAAAAGTAGCAAAGCATTTTTATGATTATCATCCTTTATGTCAGAAGAAAAAAAAATGTGAGCTCATAAATTCACTTTTCGGCAGTCTTTATTTTTTCCTTTTCTGAAAGCTTTAGATCACATTATGCCAAATCTCTAAACTTCTTTTTTCTTTTTTGTAATCAGATTCTCCATCTTCTTTCAACAATTCCCATTCTGTTAGCAGATGTGCTACATCTAAAGAGAATTGCTCTGCCTCTCTTATTTACAGTGGAAAAGGATTTGCTTATTTATCTTTAACATTCTAGAAGCAATTTCACATAAAACACTCAGTGATGATGGGCATGGCAATATTCAGGTGATGCAAAAATGATTTGTTTTTCCTGGTTCATTTGGGAATGGTCATGATTCTGAAGAATGCGATTCAGGCTTTCAGAAAAAAACACCCTTTGTGTTTTTGTGTCTTTCATATATCAAGAATAAATGCCACCTTCACAACGAAGTAAAATGTTAACTCTCTTAAAATGCAAGTGTTATGATAACACAGGGAGACAAGGGGGGACTAAATACCCTGACATCTCCCTCCTCTTGAACTTAGATCTGCTGGTGATGACTCCCCTTGTCCTGGCTCCATCAGAAACTATAGGGCAGGGAGCCTAGGTGGGACACTGTAAAGATCAAATGTAGGGCACAAAGTCAGACAGAGATGGATTAAATAGCAGATTAGACAAAACTTAAAAGATAATTAGTGATTTAGAGGTAGGTCTGAGGAAATTACTGAGTAGCATAGAGAAACAAGGATTTGGAAAATAGGAAAGATTAGTTAACTGACATGAAGATTGGAATGGAAGTGTTTTCTATTCCTAATGGGTGTCCTAGAGGAAAGAATACAAATAATGGGGGGGTGGAAATATTAAAGGAGAAGATAATAAAAGGAATCATTATTCAATAACAATAGAAAACACATACATAGTATCTACTATGTGCAGGTTATTGTTCACAGCACTTGACTTTCATTAAGTTAATCCTTGTAACAACCTTATGAGTAGGTATAGGATGAATCCATAGCTACAAGAAACACAATAATTATTGAACAGTATAAATTAAAAATAAACTGACAATCAGATACCTTGTAGTCAAACTACAGAACAAGTAAAAAGAGAATTGCTCTCTGGAAAAGAACCAGAATAAAAGAGTAATAACAATTAGGTTGGTAACAAAAATTTTAAGAACAGTGAAATAATAGCTTAAATGTATAGAAAGAAAATAACTATAAAGCTAGAATTAAGTATCCAGCAAAACTGTTTTCATGTATGAGGGAATCATAATAATACTTTAAGATAAAAACAGAATATTTACCATCAATAGAAATTCACTATAGGAACTTCAGAATGAACATACTTTAGGAGGAAAAAATTGATTCCAAAAACAATGTTAAGCAGCAAGAAAGAATGGAAAGCAAATTGGTAAACATTTAACTAAATTTAATCAAACGTTGTCTTTATAAAGTAATAGTAATAATTTCTAAATTAGAGTATAAAAGAAGGTAAAATTAAACAATAGCATGTAGCTTGGAAGGAGGTTGACAGGAATCAAACTGTTGAAAAAGTTATATTTTTTGAAATAAGAGTGAAGAGTGACATATTCTGTTCATCAGTTGAGAATCTCGAAGACAATAATCATAAAGATTAAAATATAATATATAATATTCTCAAGCCAGTTAAAGAGAAAAGACGTACCAAGAACCAAACAAATATAGCATTTCAATCAATCCAAGAGAAAGCATGAATGGAGAAAAAAATAGCAAAAGTGGAACTAGCAAAACCCAAACTGCTAGAAATAAGTCAAAATATTTATAATTCACGATACACTTAATTCTTTCCAGTTGAAAGGCAGAATGACTGGTTGTATTTAAAAAAAAAAAAATCAGCCTTACATTGAATTCCAGAAGCACACATAAAACCTAAGGAGACAGAAACACTGAAGGTTACAGTAGAAAAAGATTAGTCAGGAAAATATATTTTTTTCAGGAAAAATTGTTAAAAAGATGGGGTAGTTTTCAAAATAATTTTTAAGTAGAATTCAGTAACTGTTAACCAAAAAGCATTATTAGGGATAAAGAAGTCAGAACATATGGTGATTTACCAATAGCTGTATATCAACTACTGTTGTATGCATGTAAGTATTAACTTGTTTAAACCTCATTTAAATCCAACAGGTAGGCAGTATTTATATTTCCATTTTCTAGGTGAAGAAATGGAGGGATGGAGGTTAAATAATTTGCTTAAAATCAGACAGATAATAAGGAATAAGATTAGGATTGAAATCCAGAAGGCAATTTGTCTCCAGAGTCTACCCACCTAATAAAAGGCTTAGTATACTAGAAACTTTTAATGGCCTCAAGTATATAAAGGGAAATTTGATAAAACTACAGGGAGAACTAGACAAATAAAAAAAATGATAAAAAGATTTCAATAGCTTTCTAAATTATTAGAAGATTAAGCAGGTGAAAAATTCGCAAGATGAAGAATTGAACAACACAATTTAAAGTTTGATTTAACAGAAATTAATACACTCTGTGCTCTTTATCAAAACTTTTTAAAGGCAAGGATAATACATTTGTTATCTGCTTCTGACTAACAAATTATTCTAAAACATAGTGGCTCAAAAAAACATGATTTTATGTCACATTTCCTGCAGGTCAGGAATTCAGGTATGGTTTAACTGAGCGCTCTGGCTCATGGTGTCTTTTGAGGTTTCAGTCAGGATGATGGTCTCATCTCAAGGCTTGACTTGGGGACGATCCACTCCAAAATCACTCATAGTTTTTTTTTTTTTTTTTTTTTTTTGCGGTACGTGGGCCTCTCACTGTTGTGGCCTCTCCCGCTGCGGAGCACAGGCTCCGGACGCGCAGGCCCAGCGGCCATGGCTCACGGGCCCAGCCGCTCCGCGGCACGTGGGATCCTCCCGGACCGGGGCACGAACCCGTGTCCCCTGCCTCGGCAGGCGGACCCTCAACCACTGCGCCACCAGGGAAGCCCTCACTCATAGTTTTTATCCAGATTCAGTTCCTCCTGGGTTGCTGGACTAAGGGCCTCAGTTCTTCCTGGCTGTTGGCTGGCGGCCTCCCTCAGTTCTTTGCTGTATAAGCCTTCTCATGGGTAAACTGATAGGAAGGTAACTGGCCTTCCTCAAAGACTAAGAGAGGCAGAATGAGAAGGAGAGTGGGAGGAAAGAGAGAAGGGGGAGTAGGGAGAGAAGCTAGTTACTTTATAACCTAATTTTAGAAGAGACAGCCATTCCTTGTGTCATACTCTATTTGTTAGAAGTGAATCACTAAGTTCAGCCCACCCTCAAAAGAAGGGGATTTCATAAGGGTGTGAATATCAGGATGCGGTGGTTATTGGGGACCATCTTAGAGGTTGTCTAGCGCAGGTTATAAACACAAAATACAGGACATAGTTTGGAGTGGGGAGAAGCAGGATTATAAGAGGAGCATAGAAACTGGTGCAACTGTGTTGGCATTGGCATATTTCTGAATTGAATGATTGAATTGTATGTGTCCATTTTGGTACGCTTTATAACTTTAGAGATATAGTGCCATTTTCTTTTGTATGTATCAAATATCACATATTTTTTTCAAAAAGAAAGATAGTGGTCATTTTCTGAAACAAAACAAATCTGTACCTAGTCAAGACTGACACTTGATAAGTTTAGATTCTACTGAAAATTAACCATTGCATTTTATCTGATTTATGAGTCTTTGGGGAAGTTTGCTTCATTCCTCCATACCTCAGATTATATATATACATTGGATAGTGTATTTTAATTCTATCTTTAAAGTAAAATGTTCATTAATTCATTTTAAACTATAGTTAATTCACATAAGCCTCCAAAATTTTCACATAAAAGGCACTCTACAAACTTATAAATAGAAAAAATATTTTGTGGTTTTTTGCTCCCATGAATTTAGGCAAATGTGAGCTTTTTGCTTGAATTATTCAGGTGGTAAACTCAAGTCTTTGCTGTAAATGTGACCTCTAAATGTTAGAACTAATGCAAACAGAAGAACTTGGTTCCATCATTTTTATATGTAGCATATTTCTTTCCTGCCCACCCCCTTGCCTCGTATTATCAGAAATAGAGTTTGATCACATGAATCAAGCTAATAACATTAGCTTATGACTGATTACCTGTCCAGTTTGGTCTCAGATGAAAATTCTGAGCAATTAGTTTTAATCTTATGATAACTCTCATGGGACTGTAAACCATTCTCCTTAATTTAAATACAACAGTTTCCAACTTAAATACATATGCAATAATCAGGAAAATCTTTTACTGTGAAAAGAGTATAAGTACCGCAACTAAAATTTTCTACAAATAACATATTAAATTTTTAATTAATTTTTATTGCTCCTTTTCAGTTAAGATAAACTATGCAGTGGTTCTTTGATTTTCAATTCATGTATATTATTCTGAATGACTCTTGGTATTTCAAGAGAGCTGCATTGTTTGAGGCTAATCGAAGATTCTGCAAAAGTATACATTACAAAAATAATTGAAGATCACTATAAAAATTTTAAGCAATACAAATATATATAAGAAGTAATAATTAAAATCTACATATATCACCCCTCAGCTCTTGATCATACTTCCCTAAGGTAACCAATTTTAAAAATTTGATATCTGTCTTTATAGAAATTTTCTATAATTAAAAACATATGTGCATGAAAACACATATACATTTTAAAATGAGAGTGTAGTATAATTATTGTCTAAAAATTTGCCTTTTCATATTTTTCATTTAATATAACATAGCCATCTTTAAAAGATATAAGATAAAGTTCTGCATGACTTACTCTTTTATATGGTCTATAGAAATTTCATAGCTGGATGTATAATAACAACTCTTTTCCTATTGATGCTCACTTAAAATATTTATTTTTTAGTATTAGAAACTGGCACAATAAACATTTTTGGCAGTGGAATTATTATTCTACTAATTAAAATAAATTATTAAAAGAGTAATATATCAGAGGTTATTATTTAAAATTTTTATGTGTTCTCTTAATTGTATCTTTCAAGATTTCCACTGACAGTTCCCCTTTCACACTACTGCTCTTTTTTTAAAAAAAAATTATTTATTTCTTTATTTTTGGCTGTGTTGGGTCTTTGTTGCAGTGTGCGGGCTTTCTCTAGTTGCAGCGAGCGGGGGCTACTCTTTGTTGCCATGCACGGGCTTCTTGTTGTGGTGGCTTCTCTTGTTGTGGAACATGGGCTCTAGGTGCACAGGCTTCGGTAGTTGTGGCATGCAGCCTCAGTAGTTGTGGCATGCAGGCTCAGTAGTTGTGGCTCGTGGGCTTTAGAGCACAGGCTCAGTAGTTGTGGTGCACAGGCTTAGTTGCTCCGTGGCATGTGGGATCTTCCCGGACCAGGGCTTGAACCTGTGTCCCCTGCATTGGCAAGTGGATTCTTAAACACTGTACCACCAGGGAAGTCCCTCATAGCACTGCTTTTAATAGTGGATGTGATAATTCTTTAAATTTGGGTCTCAATGAAAGGTTACAAATCTTGACTTTAATTTTCAGTTAATTCAATTATAATTACATGTTAGCTAAAGTGTTCATAATAGTATGCCAAGTTCAACTGAAATGAACAGCTTAAAAATAACAAAGTTCATCTTAAATATTTTATCTCTTTTAGCATAAAAACTATAATATGGTAGTGTGAATATGTTTTCTCTGACAGTTTTGTAAATTATGATAAAGAATTTGTGTTTTGAAAAATAATGAGTAGCATCTTAATTAATTGCAATGTGGCTTTTGCAAAGAGCTTGAGGCCTAATTAGTTAAAATCTCACATATGTATTTTCAGCAGGAGAATTCTATCAGAAGCTACAAACTGTTTATCCATCTTGGTTTCAACCATGCTTGTCAGTTTCGTTTTCCCTGCGGGATGCGGAATGAAACAACTCTCTTTCTAGCAAGTTGTCTCAATAGGTTAGTTAGTGCTTAGTAATACAGATTGGCAGAGCCTGTAATCAGCCTGCCTATATGGGTTAATGAAGGATTTTTGTGTTTTAGTGGAAACTCAGTAGGTATTCATTTGGAAGACTATCATGATGTTCAAAACAATTAGAAATAGGATTCTCTCTTAATTCTTCGGTTTAACAGTGACTGGAAGGTAAGGTCACCTAAGCAGAGCTGACAGGTAGTGCTTTGGGGATCTTTGTTCTCTCAGGAGAAAAACACATTAGTGTATTTCTTGGCAGCCTCCTCCTTTTTAATGTGAATCTAAGACTGGAAGCATTTTAGAATATATTATGCTTCAGGACTTTGTCATTACCTGTAAACTGCCTTCTGTCTGCTCTAACCCTTTGCCCTTCTTGATTCAACCATATGGCTCTAGAAGAATCCCACTTCTGCTTTTCAGAGCCCAGCACACAGCTGTATGCCAACCCTCAAAATGAGCAGTTCAGGTTTTATGTTCTGGTAAGGTCAGTTTCCATTTCCTACAGCTGTTTCTTCTTTTATGGGGAGAAAAAGAAAACTAAAATATTTTTCAAAATATTTTTGTCACTCATGTGAGACATGATGCATTTTCTCTGAGAAGGTGCCCACATTTTTCACCAAGCTCTGCTGCTGCCTTGTGATTTTTTCTTGGGTTGAACCATTCTACTCTTCTTTGTAGGCTGCTGTGTAGGAAATGAAGTGGTCACACTCTACACAGCATCTCTGATGCTTTATTTATTTCACTTTGTAACACCGCAGGCAGGGTATGTTGATGGCATTACACTGAAAATGTCTTGAATCTTTGCTGTGGGGAGATAGGTTTCAGGTCAACTCCAAAGAAAGAATTGACTATTGTCACAAGAAAGGATTTGAAAGGAAAAAAAAAAAGTCCTGTTTATTTCCTGGTCCTCAGAAATTGCAAATCATCAGTGAGAATGCACCAGCAGAGGACACTGATGTGGCCATGAAGAGGTCAGAGTAGGGGGATGAGGCATCCTGCAGCTGCCTGCTCAATAAAGTAACATAGGAGGCATCATCAAGATCTTGCCTAGAAATGAATGACAGGTCTTGGTGGCTAAAAACACAACTTGGAGCCATGGAAAAGCAATCTTAAGAATTTCCTTTGATTCATGATCAGAGCCCTCAACCAAGAGAGGAGCATCCCAGCTCAGGCAGCACTGAACCAAAGCAGTAAAGGAAATGCAAATGAAGATCCTGAGATCTTAGAATGAGAATCTAAATTAGACCATAGCAGTATCTCTTGGCCACACTAGCAAGGACAATTCCTTGGTGAGCAAGATTTAAGTTTGATATCAGAATCTATGTATGTTTGGTCTATTTATATTTCTGTCTATCTGAGGGAATTGGGAAATAAAGTGGAATTATTCTCACTATAATGATTGTGTTCAGTAATCCTTAATACTTTTCTCAAGTTCCTAGTGTCTCAAGTCAATGACTTTCCAGGTATTGTCATATGTAAGACATATAACTGGGGGGACCCTACTTACATCAGATAAAATTATGGTTCCAAGAAGGAGAATATCCATTATCCTTCACTTATGATTATTTGTCAGTAACAGGAAAAAAAGAGGTATAATTTTGAAATATCTGAAAGTACTGGCTATTTTAATTGCTAGAATTTTCCAAGTTTAATGTTTGTATGAAAAACAAAAGGTTTTCTGCTTACCTTAATACTTCTCACAGCAATTTAAATCTCATAGAGATTAAGTCACCAAATCTTCAAATGCAACTCATCCCTTACTAGCACAATGGGAATTGTTAACTGCAGTCAGCCAAGTGGCTGTAATTATTGATTAATCACTAGATGTAAGGAAGACTTCTAGGCTCACAAGAAAGACTGTTGTGTTAGTGAAGCAGTTTATTTTTGAAAAATGTCGTTTGCATTAAATATTTAATGTGCTTTCTTACTAAATGGTCGTTTTGCACTTCTTGCGTGTTACCTGGGAACTGAGGATCTAGCACCATCTGCAGGCAAAACTCTGCTAATTTCATCTGGCAGTAGAAACAATTTTTAAAAACTTTACAGCTGAGTTTGAAATTGTTTTCACAATGATGGACAAGACTGTCCTTACAAAAAAAATATAAATTTAAATGTCATCTAGTTTGTCTGCCCTTTCTTTTATTCTCACGGAACATCCATAGTTGCTATTTAAGGAGTAAATAGGTGTTACCAGCTTAACCCTGGCAAACCGCTTAGAATCAGCTTGGCACACATGGAGCTCACAAATTTTAGTCATTATATGCCTGCCACTTTTAGCCTTTTTAGGCTGGTTCTGAATAACTGTTTGCCAGAGTTGATTTAAAATTTGCACTCACTTATTTTATCTTGCTTTTAATGTACATATTGTTTAATCAGTGCTTTTTAAAAGTAAATTCCAAGAAACACCAATATACAGTAATCATTGGGGAAGTAAAATAAAAAAAAATAATAAAATAGGGGAAGTCTACCTGTCATCTTTTCCTCAGCTGGTTCCACATATTCATTTTTAGTAACAAAAAACATACATATAATAAAACCCATGCACTGGGCATTTATTAGATGACAGTCATTGTGAAAAATTATTTATAATTATCTCATTTTAAATTTAAAATTACCCAGTAATACTCTGAAGTACATATTATTTATTCCTATCTTACAAGTGAAGGAATTAAATATAGAGGGAGGTAAATCTCTCTCTGCAAGTCCCTATAACTGGGAAGAGGTGGAGTGAAGATTTGGGGTTGAATTAAAACCTAGGTCTTCCCAACACTAGAGGGCCAAAGAAAGAATAAGAATATTTGATAACTCAGACATTTCATTTAAATGTTAACATGAATAAACACAGAATAGTCAAGCATATTAAACAAAGTTTAAGACCTGAATTCTTTTATGGAAAATGACTTATAAGGTAAACATTGAAAATTACACATTTTAAAGTACTTTTGCTTAAAATCTTGAACACTCATTATCTTCAAAATATTTTCCAAATAGATTTTGGTTAAAAAAATGTTCAAGTTAATAGATGTGAAAATATAACCAAGAAGTAAGAAAAAATTAAATTTCTTCATAAATTTATCAAATTACTTGTTTTTCAAAACTCACATTATATTTCTAAAACACTACTTCCATTTGCACGAGTCATTAGCTTTCATAAGGAGTGCTTTTATATAAAATCTGTAAACTGTAAACCATAACATTTCTTCATTATTAGCATATTCAGGTCCATTAAATCTATTATAAATGCATAGTCTACTGATTAATATTTTAATTGTAGCTTGGGATTCTTGGTGTGGATCTAGGAAATATTTATGAAGATTTTAAAGTATTGGTTTAGACATTTCAGAATAAATCCTTCAGCTGTTATAACATTTTAACCATAAAAAGTGTACACTGAAGATCAACTTAGTAAAGCTACTAATAAAATTGCAATGTTGTATACTCAGCAAAGGAGGCAGAAACAGTTTAAAAATTATAGCTATTTCCTAGTGGGAAGCAGCCGCATGGCACAGGGATATGGGCTCGGTGCTTTGTGACAGCCTGGAGGGGTGGGATAGGGAGGGTGGGAGGGAGGGAGACGCAAGAGGGAAGAGATATGGGAACATATGTATAAGTATAACTGATTCACTTTGTTATAAAGCAGAAACTAACACACCATTGTAAAGCAATTGTACCCCCAATAAAGATGTTAAAAAAAAATTATAGCTATTTCATTTAACTATTTTTGTAGGAATTTCAATTCTAATTATTAACTTAAAAAAATTCACTTTTATCTAGAGTACTTTTTTCTTTCTAGTATTCATATTTTCACAGCAGCTTAAAAATTTAAGGACACACTAATTGTCAAAAGTTTATTTTGCATTTATATTTCTGTAATTTTGGTAATAAAATAAAACATAGTAAAACATGTTATATTCTCTTAAATGATTCTTTAAACTACCTTTCAGCAAATATGAAATGATAAAATCTCTTTAATTGTGACATTGAATGCTATTACTTAAAAAGATTCTTATCAAAGTTAGCAATAATTTTATTCTAATAATGTCTTACTTTATCTTATAATTTTAGACATGGCTTAGAAATGCTTAGTCTTTCCACTTAAAAGAACAAAATGAGTTTTGTAAACTTACATGATTTAAAATAGGCATGTTCAAATTAAAATGTTTTTTGAAAAAGATAATGAAAAGTTTGAGGTCAAATATAAGATAGTAGAGAAAAGGAAGTTTTATAACTCTAGTTAACGTGTAATTATTTTCATCTCTGAGACAGATCTTTCAATTATTTGTATATTCCCTGTTGACATTCCCACTTCCTCAACAATCATGTCATTTAAATGTTCTTTTATTAAGCATCCAATTCTCTTTTGATATTTATAGAAGGATTTGATTTTGTGATAGTTTCTCTCTTGCTTCTGCACCAAAACAGATCAAGGTACTGAAAGAACAGATAAATAAAAGACATTTTCACGTAAACACAATGACTAAGTAAGTCTTTTAAAACACCCAGTTACATTTTTTCTTCCCCTCTGTTCAGAAATGGTACAGGTCAGAGCAGCAGAAAGAGTAGAGGTGAAAAGTAAACAGATGAAACTAAATATGATGTTTTATCAGTGAAAAGTAATAGCTTTATCTCTGGAATACAGTCCAAAGCAATAAGATGCAGAACTTTTATTATGTCTTGTGTTAGCTCACTTTCGTCCCTTTGGCACCACTGTCACTTCCTTCTAAGGCTAGGGTCTACATTTTCCAGAATCCCCTTCTCTGTGTGGTTCTGGGTTAGAGTTCACCAATGAAGAAAACTTTCTAGAGAGTTAGAAGATGGAAATGAATAGGAAGCCATTATTTTTTCAGAGGTGTTTGCAGCTGGATGCTTGGAAACAGGCTGACATCTTCATTCTCAGTCTCTGACCTTCAGCAGCTGCTTTCTGACCTCTACCCTATCCTTCCCCCATCTTTACCCCAGCTCTTCCAGCAGTCCTGAGAGTCCCTAATTCCGCATTAACACTTTATATCTGGATACATCAAATGGCTTCTGACTGATCCCTGATAATAAAAACACCATCACAGTAAGGACTGGGAAAATGTTCAGTTTATTAAATATTGTGAATGTCAGGAATATCAGAAATATCGTTTCAATATGTAAATATCAAATCACATTTCAAAGTAAATTTTTTTTTTTTTTTTTTTTTTTTTTTGCGGTACGCGGGCCTCTCACTGCTGTGGCCTCTCCCGTTGTGGAGCACAGGCTCCGGACGTGCAGGCCCAGCGGCCATGGCTCACGGGCCCAGCCTCTCCGCGGCATGTGGCATCCTCCCGGACCAGGGCACGAACCCGCGTCCCCTGCATCAGCAGGCGGACTCTCAACCACTGCGCCACCAGGGAAGCCCTCAAAGTAAATTTTTGATTATCTGGATTTCTTCTTTGCTTTTCCCTAACAACTAAGACCAGTCTGTATTTATTAGTTTCTTCAGCCTTTAAAATAGCTTTAAAAATGATGTTCAAATAAACTTCAAGTAGTTAACTTCAATGTTTTCTGAATAAAAATTTCCATTCTTATACTTGATATTACTCAATGGTGTTTTATCTGTAGTAGGAAGAGGGAAATCAAGTTTCAAAGAATATTAAAAAACCAGTTAACTCTGACTCATTATTTGCTACTTCCTTCCCCCCTGACATGATACATAAAGCTCTTTCAAGTTCTGTGTTTGCCACTAGAGACTAAGTACTGCTTTCATAAAACTGAGACCTAATCAAGATCATATTTAAATGTCAAAACAGTTGTGACTGAATGGAGCTTGGATACTACATGACTCCATCTTGGCAGAGTTACATTCAAGAAACATCCATGCTCAATTAAACCAAATAAAATTTTTTATATCCTTCAGGAAACGACTTTTGATATTCGTAACACATTGCAACATTTCTCTCAAGTCTCTTTGCCCATCCTTGTCCTTCTCCACCTCTCTCTATTCCTCTATTCAATGCAACTACCAACGAACTTACATAGTATTTTCTACATACCAGGCACTGTTCTAGGTACTTCACATATATTAACATACTTAATCCTTACAACAACCCCATGATAGGTGTTACTATTAGCTCCATATTACAGATGAAAAAAATTAAGGGTCAGGGTGGCGTACCTTGCCCAAGGTCACAGAGCAAACAAGTGGCAGGGATATGGTAAGTACATTTAGCAGCTAGGCAGCAAGTTATGAAACCTCTCAAAGCTGTTCATCAACCCACCCTCTTTAGCACCATCCTTCCCCATTTCCTCTTTATTTGTGTCTTTTGTTTCTAGCCAGTAATTCTTGGTCTCTTTTATTGAAATTCTAGCAATCCATAAGAACTTGGGAGAGCAGGTTATAGTAAAGCAGGACTTGAGGTCCTTGGGCTAGTCTTTTTGTTTTGTTTTCCTTCTCCTTCCCCATGACCTTCTGTTCTTCTTTCCTTAATATGTTTCCAGATGCAGTCTCAGAAGCAACATTAATGGGGATGAGGATGATCTGCTATTAATCACATGAGGAAGGATTCAGGCAGTAAAGAAATGCATAAAAATAGAATATAGAGAAGTAACCTAGTTTAGTCTGTCAAAGTGGAGTTAAAAGCTTTTGAGGTCATAGGGTTTTCTGTGCCATAAAAATCTCAAATAAAATAAAAAAATATATATTTAGGCTGCCTACAAACCCAGGTAACTCAAACTTTTATATTTATTTTTCTCAACAATAGCTGATCAAATAGTCAATAACTTTTGTTTCCTAGTTTTCAAACCATAGTACTATTATAATCTTGTTTTTTTCAAAATGGGGGACATATCCTTCCAGGATGAACACCAGTGCTAGAAGAAAAACATATATATACATCTACTTTGCCTCTAAGCCAGACTGATTCAGTATCTTGCTTTGGGAAGAAAATTCCTTATCATTTTTCAAAATATAATACTCCAGCATACTTTGATATTCATGACCCTTGGGTTTTTTGAAGTGCTAAATAGCATATAATTGTGTTTTTTTTTAAGATGTTTTTTTGATGTGGACCATTTTTAAAGTCTTTATTGAATTTGTTACAATATTGTTTCTGTTTTATGTTTTGGTTTTGTGGCCACAAGACATGTGGGATCTTAGCTCCCTGACCAGGGATGGAACCTGCATCACCTTCACTGAAAGGCGAAGTCTTAACCACTGGACCACGAGGGAAGTCCCTATAATTGCTTTTTAAATTAAATCTAATACAGATTAACTTTAAGAAATTTTTGGAGAGTTCTGCTGCAACTTTTTTTTTGTGTGTGTGTGTGTGATCGTTAGAGTCACCCTGGTATATGTAGGAATTAGGACAGAAAAAATACCTTGGCTATTGATATTTAGAAATTTAAGATTGGAGACCTAAAAAATTCAGTTTCATTTTATAAGTACCGATATGATCACAGAAACTTTTAAAATAGATGTTTACATAGCACTGGCCTTGTAAGTTAAGTGTGGGGCAACTGCAAGAAAGCCTTTCTTCTTCCTTTGCTTTCTTGATTTTCCAAATACAAATAAATCCTAATTGTAATGATATGAAGAGTTTTTTATTGCTTTCCCTGAAATGGATTTTAATAGGGAGTAAATGAAGAGAGAACTACTATCAGGGAAAAGAATGAGGATATTCAAGGCTTCAGTGGCATATGATCCACTGAAAATGTTTAGAAACACGTACCCACCACAATCAATGAAGTCGTGATTCATTGATATAAAAGTGGGGAATTTTTTTTAAAGGGTGAAGGTGGTCTTTTTACCTAGTATTTGACCAAATATAAATTATTAGTGTCTTAAATCCATGTTGTGAGGTATTTGCTTTCTTTCAGCTCTCATGCCATGATATATTGCATTACGTTTGATGGTTGTTATCTACACACTGAAATTCCTTAAGTGCACATCAAAATTTTGAATAATAAGATAACTCTATAATGACACAAGAATGATATTACTTTTAGTTTTGGGGGCAAATACAAAAATCTTGTATGTTTTCTATTTTGGAAGTAAAAGAAAATAAAACATTAACAGATAGGTAAAAATCACTAAGTAGAATATCTGAGTAGATGGCATATGTCGACATCTAACATATACTTTTGTTTAAAGTGTAAAATACCTGTATTTTCTTTTCACATTTGACTCCAGTATATCCAGTGCAGCAAGAACATATGTTGGGGAGTACGCATCTGCCTCCATAAAGACACTTTTGATAGCAGATTGCTGCAATACACAAGTTTTTACAGTTACCACCTTTTGACACAAATGCTTGTGATATATTCTATTCCAATGGTCTGAAGCCATTCAGCAACTTGACTATAAAAATAGTCATAAGAGTCTATGAATGACCAATTGCACTCCTGTATTTCTGCAGCCAGCGTGCAAACACACACATACATACACATATCAAAAGACAAAACACCCCCAAACTCAACACAACAGTTTCAGTATTTTATAAAGATATTATTAAAGCAAACAAAATTTTCATTGGCTACATTTTAAAGTATTTAAAATACATCTTTTTGTTTTCTATAGAGAGAAGATTCAAATCAGTAATATACGATAGCATTCATAATTTGCTTTTTAATAAAAATTTTTTTAGCAAAAATTTAAAAGGGACAATTCAGTACTGACCAATGTATGGAAAAACAGACAATTTTATATACTATCAATGGAAGTTTAATGTGAAACAACTCTATTGGAAGCTTCCTAAAGATCTTCACACTACCTGGACTAGAAATTTCTTCTTTAAAATCTCTCCCTATGCAATTTTTAAATACCTGTATCTATTTATCTTTTGTCTTTTCTTTCTTTCTTTCTTTCTTTCTATCTACCTACCCACCTACAGAGCAAAATGCTTATAATAGTAACAATTTCTAAATAACAGAAATGTTCAATATGAGAGGAAAGGTCAAATGAATTATAGTATTTATATTATGGAATTTAATATATCATTTAAAATTACATCTTTAAGGACATGGAAATGCTTTTAAGTAATATTGACTAAAAAGAGGAATATAAAATTATATACAATACAGTTATTTTTCATGGGAGAGGAATCTGTTTCAAGAGCTCATATTGGAAGCTTGCATAATTCAAGAATAATATTCCCTTTAATATAAATGCAACATTGAAAGGTATGTTTTCATCAGAGCTATTGTGTATGGCTGAGCAGGTTATGTAATGCACAAGGTTCCACAGCTAAGGAAGCACTGTTCATATCACAGACATCATAGATTCAAATATTTATTACAACAATTTTCCAGAAAATGGCAGTAAGACATCTTATATAAATAACATCATCAATATTTAGACTGTTTCCAGACAGATGGAAGTAAAGCATTTTGAGGAAGGGGACTTCAAAAAATTCACATAAAGGTGCAAGGTGCAAACACAAGGTGCAAACACAAGGTGCAAAAACAGGGTGCACATCTTCAGGCTGTGCTCAGAGTACCTTAATCCACAATTACTGGAGCATATTTCCACATTAATGTGCTTTTAGCATCTTATCATTCTCTCTCATGTTCCATACAAACTCTCTTCAGAATGAGTAGCCCAAACTGAGGTTGCTAGTTCTTTTTTCTAGCATTTTATCCCATCTAACTTTCAATGAAAGTTATTTATTTTTGAGCACATAATTCTTATGTAAGTACTAAATGAATTCTTTGAAAATATTTTCCTAGGATGAGAAATGTGTAAATTATAATAGCAGTTACTAATAAAATAAAGTCTAAGAGTCATAAAAATTATATGCAGAATCTCTGATACATGAAAAGCAGAGCAGGTATTTCTAGTAAAAAGGCACAGTCATTTTACAATTGTGCTATTTCAGTTTACAATACACTTGGATCACCAGTTTTGATATTATGTAATTATTGAGCATTTGAAAATATTTTGAGGAGATTTTCCATTTTTCCCATTGAGTTATTAATCTTTGTTAATATTTTAACATGTTATTTCAAGTTTTCATAAATTTCATAATTGCATTAAATTTGATTTTCCTTTATACCCTGTGATCCCATCTATGTAAAAATTTATGACTAAAACTGAATGGAAATAACTAAAATGCTGAAATCAAGGCAGAAACTAGTTCTGGGTGGTGGAATTTGGAGTGATTAATTTTTAAAAACTTTTTCATATTTTCTGTAATTTCCATGATATATACCTACCTTATAATATGGAAAAACATTTAAACTTATATTAAAACCTTCTTTATCCAGTTCCCCCTTGGATGAAAATAGTCAAAAGATACAAACTTCTAGTTATAAATTAAATAAGTACTAGGGATGTAACATACAACACAATAAAGATAATTAACACTGCTATACATTATATATGAAAGTTTTAAGACAGTAAAAGTTCTCATCACAAGGAAAACCACATTTTTTTCTGTTTCTTTAATGTTGTAGCTATATGAGGTGATGGATATTCACTAAACTTATTGTAGTAATTATTTCATGATTTATGTAAGTCAAATCGTTATGCTGTATACCTTAAACTTATACAGTGCAGAATGTCAATTATATTGCAATAAAACTGGAGGAAAAAGAAAGATCTTTTAAAATAAAAAAAAAAACCTTCTTCAGTCCACCTAAGAGAACTTCACTGGCAACCCACAGATCGTAATTTGGAGTTATCTATGTCACACAAAATATTAATATAATATACCATACTTTCTTTTTTAAAATGGGTATAGAAATGGATGATATCCTTTTATTTCTAAAACTCTCTTTTTAATGGATCAGCATGCTGGGATTTATTTTACCCTGTATATTTCTCCTAAAGCTATACTTTGTTTGATAATTATAATAGATTCAAATTCAGAACATAGATTAGAAAGCAAATTCTGTAGCCTTATGTATTTGACGCTGTGCTCCTTCCCATGTCGTAGGACAATGGCATATGATAGGAGCAATACACTCACCACCATTTTTACATTTCTGAAAGCAGATGGCTGCAAGTAGAGAAATAAACAAGTTAATAATTTACTAGTCAAATCCTATCATAAACCATAAAAATTTTCATTAAAAAAAGAGAAACAGTTAAAAATCAATGATTAAAGGCTCTTTTCCCTTAAAGCTTTTCCCCAATTGTTAGACATTTATGTTGCTTCTCATTTTACACTTTGGCCAATACATTATAATAGCTGCTAATTTTAAATAATTATAAAAAGAAAAAAATGAAACATTTGAATGAGGAGAGCTGCCATCATCTTAAAAACTAGCAAGACTTGAAAGCAGTGATACCCCATCTCAGGAGGTTCTGAATTGGTCTGAGATGGGACTAAGGAATCAGTAATTTTTTTTTTTTTTGCGGTACGTGGGCCTCTCACTGCCGTGGCCTCTCCCGTTGCGGAGCACAGGCTCCGGACGCGCAGGCTCAGCGGCCATGGCTCACGGGCCCAGCTGCTCCGCGGCACGTGGGATCCTCCCGGACCGGGGCACGAACCCGCGCACCCTGCATCGGCAGGCGGACTCTCAACCACTGCGCCACCAGGGAAGCCCAGGAATCAGTAATTTTTTAAAAACCTTCCCCTGACTCCTACTTAAGACTGAGAGACCAGGACTTAAAGACTTGTCATTTATCCTGGCAACTGTAGTGAACAGACCGGAAAATACAGGATATCCTCTACCTCCACTAACCTGAAAGAATGAGTTCAGAGGACTTGGCATTTTACTCTTTCTATTTCGAAAAGATATATTCTAAAGTAGGAACAAATAAAAAAATAAAAACAAGGAAACAGAAAACAAGGAAAATTCTCTTTGTCTGAAATTCTGCTTTATGTTCCCATGTACACTTCAGCATTTTAAGAGTATTTCTCTTACGTGTGTTGCATTGTTTCCCTGTCCAGCCAGAAGGACAACAGCAAAGACTTGGTCCCACGCACTTTCCTCCATTAATGCATATGGGATCACAGATACCTTAAGGTAAAGGGATGAAATATCAGTTCTTAAATATCAATAGTTTTGCTATTTAATATGTTTGCTTTACATGTAGTTGGCAAACACATTTAGTAGTGTCTTACTTTTTTGGCATCTCCTACCAGTGTATCCTTGAGGACAGGCACACACATTATTTCTCATGCAGTGACCACCATTCTTACAGGGAGGGTGACAAGATAGCTAAAGGAACACATGACAGCAATCTGTGAATATCACATATTCAATTATTATATATTACATATTGCATCATGTGCTTATATCTATGGGGACATAAGGCAGAGAAATGTGTTATTAAATAAAAGATCACCACTGCAAGTCATTAAAACCGTCCTTTCTAAGTCATAAAATACAATGCTTATAGCTGTAAGTTGCTAGTGGGTTAGCACAATTTGAAATGTATTGGTGAATTATGAAATGTGTTGTTCATAACCAGTGGAGCCTTCAGTATTAGAGTGCATATAGAGTGAAATGACCTGGGAAAAACCAAGAAAATAGTCAAAACCGAGCTCAAAATAAGAATATCTGTTCCTGTGGAAATTAGAAAAACTCAACATTGGTCACATGATGTTTAGAAAAAACTTTGAAGTTAACTTTTGGATACCTACTGAGGTCACGAAGGCAGAGCTTTATATGTGACTTATTCCTGTGAATGCCTGGCGAAAAATCTTTTTAACAATAAATCTTTGGCTTTGTCAGGAATATTTATTGGATAATCCTGAATACGCTGTACTAGTATCTTCTATGTATATGATTCTGTTCCATGGAGTTCAGAAGTTAATGTTTATAATCTTTTATGAGAGGATTTTTATTGCTTCATATTTCTTACTGATATGACAATTAAATGCAGTTATTTAAAAAACAATAATACATAGGCAAACCTGCCTATAAATTTTTTAATTTAATTTTCCTTAAATGATGATTAAGTGGATTTTAGTTTGTGTTTAAAAAGTGAATGTCAAACTAACTGGTTTTGGTAATAGGGCCTTGGTAGACAGACTCCCCATTTGAATTGAATTAGATCCATCTTTAATAGCTGCTTTTTAAATTTCCAAACACTAAGAAAACTTCAACTGATTTCAAATAGATTTATAAGTGAAAATAATGAAGTACTTATGTATAAAAACAATATTAACTGAATGTTTCAGCAAATGGATAATTTCCACTATTTTAGACTGAGCCTTTTCTGGTTAATGATTGAGTTTACTTTCTCTGGCATTTTTATTGGTACTTTTTATTATGGAGAAATGCTCTTACATTTTCTGCTTCCTAATCTTTATACAATTTAAGATTATTTCTATTTATTAAGAAAGGTGTACTCTTTCCATTACAAAAGCACCATGGGAAATACCTGTGGTTAGAAATTTAAAACTTGAAAAGAATAAAAGACCCTTTTATAATGGATAGCCTTGTTATAATCAATACTCATCTACTCTACAAAACTTGAGTGTAGAGATAAATACTACATATATACAGAAAAGTATATGTAATTAAAGTAATATAGAGAAATGACATAAACTTGGGCTCGGTCATGCCCACCCCAATCACATTTTAAGAAAAGGAGGTTTAGGAGAAAACCCACTTTCATGTATATATTCATGAGATTCTCCAGGCCTCAGATGGATCTTCCACCAAACTCCAAAATGAGCCAAGTAATCTGGCCTCACTTTCTGTATGGAATGGGCTCATGGCATTTAAGGGATGAAGGAAACTGGAAGATATATTTAATCATCTCTCCAGCCACACATTTTAAGTCTCGCTTATTAATAGAGTAGTTTCACCTTTCATGATGTTTCCAGCTCAGTGTCTATCTTCCTCTTTTGAAATCCTATAGAATACACAGAATATACTCCTCATATTACTTTTAACCATATTCTGCCTAATTTTATTCAGTGGCTTTCCATGTGTATACCATCTTCCCTTCCCTTCATTCCCTCACAAGGGGATGTGATCTAATAAAAATAAAGATCATGTTCTCATTTCTTCTGCACTTTCTGTAACATGTCTTATGACAATAATACCATTACTTAATGGTAGCTAGCCATGTGCTGACTGTACTTGCAGGTGGTCCACTGTATGTGTCATTTACACTTGACAGCAACTGTCTAGTTCAAACTTGAAAGTAAAGAAGTCTGAGGCCTGGAGACTATAAGTAAATTTCTGATTCCATGCCACTAGGAAATTGTAGACTGTTAATTCCAAAAACTATAACATGACATATGTTCATTAGATAATTTTTAGTTCAATTTAGTAATTTAGAGTCCCTGCTTTACCCAGTTATATCGTTGGCATATACATTTTACAGAACTTTTCTTACTATATCTTACATCTACTGCAAATAGCATGATAGACATGCTTTTTATTTACCTCCTTATATTCTCCACTCAAAACCCTACCTAAAACTCTTAAACGTGCATTTAGTAAGTCTCCTAGTTTTCAAGATTTGCCTTAATTTAGTCTTAACTTTCCATTTTCATAACCTAGTTTCTTAACAGAAATCTGAACTAGAAAAACTCATTTGTGTGCTCAAATTTCTAGTATTAGAATGACGGTTTCTTCTCCACATTAATTTCAATCTCAGAATCCAAGCTAACCTCCAAGTTAAAAAAAAATAGGATTGCAAATCAAACTGTAACAAGACAAAGAAAGTATATATTTTAGGAGTTAAATTATGACATATTCTGACATGTTTTATACTAAAAATCTACTCTTTTTTGCATACACTCAAAAATATGAAGATGCAGAAGATAATTTAAAATTTCATTTATTGACATTATTTCATGCCTATGTGCTCAACTTCAGGTCGTGCCCATTATTCTGAAAAAACTTGTAGCATTAACTCTATGAAGGAAAGTGTTAAAATAACAGGCCATGAGGGGGGAAAATGGTACATCTTTATGTCCCCATATCACCTTGCACAGTGCTGTGCATAGCTGGCTCTTCATAAGTGTTTAATGAAACTAAAGCATGAGAGATCATGAGATAACAGTGGACATTAGATTGACAGTAAATCAAAAATTTTTGCTGAGAAGGCAACAAAAATTACATCATTTCACATGAAAGACTGCAAGAGAACTTTGCTTTTTTGTTTCACATCTTGGTCCTACAAATGTGCCAAGGTCGTGAGCCTAACATATGTTGAATAAATAAACATTTTACATAATAACTCATATATTTCTATGAACTGGTCATTTGGTGACCAAAACTGCAACAGAACAAGAATTAGAGTAAATAAATAGCATCTTCCCTTTGAAACTTGTCTTGTGCTTAATCAGAGCTCTGTTTGTGTCTAACTTTCCCTTTGACTTTTTATTTATAAAGAAAGAGTAATTACCATTCTGACACTGTGCACCAAAGAATCCATTTGGACAGAGGCAAGTGTTTGGCTTATTACAGGAACCACCATTGAGGCAAACCGGGTCACACAAAACTAATGAACAGCAGGAGGAAGAAAGACCATAAAAGTTTTATTATTTAAAAAAATGAAAGCTGTACTGAAGTACAAAATGGTGCATAATGAAATATTTTATTTTCACTGCCAGTAAAACCCATAACCTATAGTTACTTAGACTTTGCCAAACATAAGAGAAGAGAAATAACTGGATAATAGCTTTGAAAGTTTGTTCATTAAGTTTACAGATATTACCAAGCTAAGAATGTGGAGGCTTTGATTAGAATTCAGAATGCCCTCGGTAAGCTGGAAAAATGATTGGAAGTTAGGAGAAGGCAATTCAACAGCACAAACAGGATAGTCTGTAATCTGCTCAAATACATGCAGCCATGTGTAGCTCTTTAAGTCACCTTCCCAATTCAAATAGGAACACTGCATTTAAGTCCTAGCACACTTCGAAAATATGCTTTGTTTTTGCTTCTTTACATTTGTTTCACTTTGAAAGTCACCCCCAATTCCATTTTTCAATGCAGATTTTGCCAGTTCTCCAAAGTCTACACAATTTTCTTCCTAACTGCGCTTGCCAGAATTAATTTCTCTTTTCTCTGCTTCCAAGGAGCTGTGCATTTATTACATCACTTGTAACACAACTTGTATCATAGTCTTTTTTATAATTGTATCCCATAGCATACTGATATGCTACTTGAAATTGGGGAAAACATGAAATTGATCTTTGTTCCCCCTTGCATCATGCTTCATACACAGTTGTCAAGCTATGAACATTTAATTAAATTTATGTTGAGAAAAGGCATTAGATCATAATGGATTAAATTAAACATAGATAATTGCAAACACCGCTGCCAAAGAATTAAGCCTGATACTGTGAGAAATAATAGAATAATGTTATGGTGTCCTTTTAACTCAGAATTGCTTGAATGTTTAATGAAATAGAATGTGTATGTTGTGATAAAAAACTTGAAAGAGACCTGAATATGTAACACAGATAGATTCTCTCCACTATAAGGCAAGCGGATGAGGGAAAAATAAAGGCCAAAAAACAAAGTATTGGTTGGGTTGGATAACAGTAAAGCTGGAATACACTCTGTGGTCTAATACAAGAAGAAAAAGATGAAGATGAGACATTTCTGTCTGAAATAAAAACTTTATTTGTCAGACTAGCTTTATGTTTTTGTCAGACTAGTTTTATGTTTTTGAGTGCAAGTCCTTAGGACACTGATGAATTTTAAATTTCTTTTAAACGACATATTTATTGAAAATATTTCTGATTTTACGTGTGCTACAGGTGGGTCCATAGCAGCCAGGCTTGCACTGGCAAACATCTGGTGTAAGGCACTTGCCTCCATTTTCACAGTGCCTGTTACAAACTGCTAAGATCACAGGATAAAACTAAAAGAAAGGTAAATTAGGCTTGGAATTGGTCATATTATTGGCTATGACCTAGTTGCTTATAACTGCCAATCACATCATCTAATGAGTAAGATCAGAGAGAGATAAAAACAATTTATATTTTGGCTTTAAATGGTTTCCAATTTTCACGTTCAGTTATGTTTTGTTGTTGTTGTTAATAGACCTGGGGAAAGTAGAAACCCACTCAGATGAATGGTAAACAAGATTTGGCTATTTGGGAAAATTATTAGTTACTGATGAAAGTAATCATAGACATAAATTAAATGAGATAAATTTATATACAAGCGAACAAATTAGAATTCTTGTTATCTCAAAGAAGTGGTCATGGATAGGGTCAAGAAAGCAGTTGTTTCTAAGAACAAGCTTCTTTATCTTAGTACTAGCACCCAGTGCTCCCACTGGTAGGCAGAATGGTAATCGTCATAGTAGATCAGGAAGAAGGTATATTTTTTGCTTAGGGTTTGGGTTTATCTCAGTTAGCATTAAAGCAATCGACTATTCAAAGGAGCAGTTATATTAGAGTGCAAGAGAGCTTTGCTTACTTGTTTCACACCTTGGTCCTACAAAACCATAAGCACAAGTGCAGAGATTTCCAGCCAAGCAGGTGCCACCACGTTGACAAGGTGGTGTACAGTTCTGCAGACACAGATTATGTTAAGTCAGCTCTTAATTAAGAAAAAGTCAGTTTATATTTATGAAGCACAGCCACCATAAAACCTTCCGGTAAGAGCAATTTATAGTACACTCAGTTCTATTTTAGCATGAAATTTAGTTCTGTGGGATTGACTGTGAGTTCACACTCTAAAAACACCTATAAATCATCAGCATGTTTTGGTTTATAAAACTTTTGGTTAACTGGATGGAAATATACAATCTTAGGTTTCTTCTGAAAATTGAGACTTGGACTTAGGCATTCCTGCCCTACAAATAGTTATATTTCTATAATTATTTTCATATGCAATTAATATTGAATGTTTCTGTTAGTTCACTCCATTTACTGTAATTTGTTAATTTGTGCCTTGCCTTGTCACGAAAACATTTAACATTGCTGTCAGTTTATTAATAATTATACATCTACAATCTACTAAAATATATTCTTTTAAAATATTATTTAAAAAATAACAAATTTGTTTCCTTAAAATATTATCCATTTTAGGAATGCCATTTCCTAAACTCTCCACTTAAGATTTCAACCAAGGCAATAAAATTATATGGCTATAGACATGTGTTTAAAAATCAGTTTTTAGGTTTCTTCCTACTACCTGATATCTTCTAATTATTTGGTATTTAAGAGTTTCTTGGAACCATGCCTGACAAGTTATTCAATAAGCATGTGTCCTTTGTTTGAAGCTAAAATATTTGTTAGGGATATGGTACCATATAACTAAAAATATAACAAAAAATTATTTCTGAAGATACTTTTACCAAGGATGAGTGAGCTACTGCTCTTTGACTCTCTGATTTTGTAAATTTAAGTTTTTAAAATCTTCAATAAATTATTTTTAATAAATATTAACAAACCTGGATTCCCTCACCAGCATTGATAAGTATATATTAATATGTACACAGTAAATGTGAATTATCTTTAAAAAAAAGTTTTTAGGGGCTTCTCTGGTGGCGCAGTGGTTGAGAGTCCGCCTGCAGATGCAGGGGACACGGGTTCATGCCCCGGTCCGGGAAGATCCCACATGCCGCGGAGCGGCTGGGCTCGTGAGCCATGGCCGCTGAGCCTGCGCGTCCGGAGCCTGTGCTCCTCAACGGGAGGGGCCACAGCAGTGAGGGGCCTGCGTAATGCCAAAAAAAAAAAAAAAAAAAAAAGTTTTTAAAGAAAAGATTGAATTATTTTGGCTTTATTATTTGATTTTTAATTTGAATTATCACCTTCATCACAGGTAGCTCCACCATGTCCTGGGGGGCATTCACAAATGTTAGGCTTAATACATTTTCCATGGTTTCTGCAATCAGGATGACATATAGCTGTGTAGAATAAAGCTCATGGTTTAGAAATACCAATTATCCATTAAATTTGTTATGCAAACTAATGAGTGCTGTACCTATTGGTTTGGCAGTTAGAACCAGCGTAACCAGGTTTACGTTCGCACATGTTTGGGGCAACACACTCCCTGTTTTTTCCACATGGATGCCTACAAATGGCTGCAGAAATCAAGGGAAAAGGCTGAATTGTAGATACAGTATGTACACATTGCCCGTAAGCTTAATTGTATAATAAAAGTAAAATTCTCTGAAATTGAAAATTTTGGACATTGCTATTAAACAGTAACGACTGCATACATCCATAAAATTATTTTTTCCCCTTATATTTGTTTTACTACTAGAATGACTGAGGTAAATGATTAATAGGGTAAGAAAAACATACCATATGAGGAAATTACTCCCATAGCAAATCCTGATGTTGGAGATGGCTGCTAACCATAAATGGAATTACAGTCTTTCAGAGAGCAATGAAGTTTCAGATACCAATTAGGTAAACGTTGGTGAATGGCAGGGATAATCAGAACGTAAAACAGCAAGATGCCAGGACCACATCATAAGCTTATAGATTCGTATTTCTTAAGCTTCTCTAACAACCTGACATATTCTATTAGTCATTTAACACTTCCTGAGGTAACTGAAATGCATGAGGTTTTTTTCTGTTTTATTTGCTAATAATAAGGAATTTTATACTATAAACATGTAAGAATTGAAGGTTATTATCATTATTCCTACAGAAGAAAGAAAAAATGAAGTTGCTCTAGGTAACTGAGAACAAAGGAATACTCCAACAGCTTTGTTGCTTAAGTTGGTCTCAAACAAATCAAAACACAAACAAAACAAAACAATAACAACAGAACAATATCAACAACAAAAAGTAGCTTCTAAGCCAGAAATTTGATTTGTATCAAAGAAAACAATGCTGATGATTGTGAAAAGAAGTAAACACTCCTTTCAAAATTAAAGTGATGCCTAACTTGTTTTATTCTCAAGAGGTGGAGGAATTACAGAGAAACCTAGTTTATACAAATAAGCAAATATGCCAAAATTAGTAATTTAAAGTGCTAAATACTCTCTGTGAGCTGAAAAGAACCCAAACCACAGTGTTATTCACACCATTATTTTATATCTAGCTGCTTATTGCCAGGAAAGTCAGTTAGCCCTGTAAGGTTCTGCTTTCTCTTCTGTATAATGGGAAAAATAATACCCAGTATATGGGGTCCTTGTGGATTATATGACATAATTGATACAAAATTTTTTCCAAAGGCCCTAGAACACAGTGGGTACTTAATACATATATTTATAATGTATTATATAGTTATAATGCTATTTAATATTAACTTTATGAAAAAATTAAGAAACATCAATATTATTTTTTTTAAATGTGAAGAGAATATGCACAAATAATAAATAAAATGAATAGAAATTAGTGAACTAAATAGAGTAAACAAAAATTAATCAATAGAAGAGCATATCTTCTTAAGTACTTAAACGTGAACTGGATAGTTTTCTTTTCTTTGTAAGTTTTGAAGAGTTTTCATACTACCTCTGCATTTGATACCATCTGCGTAATATCCAAAGGGGCAGCATCCACATTGGAAGTGACCATCTTTGATTGGCACACAGGAAACACCAAGAAAGCAAGGGGATTCAGCACAACTTAATATTTTGGTCAATCCAGGCTTTTCTGGCAAAATAGTGATGGCTCTAGTAAGTGATGATGCAAACCCATCCTAATACTGTGTGTAACCTTGGGGAGACCTGTTAGTTTGAGAATTATATCCTCCTGCCTCTGTTTGGATGGGGCCCTGGATAACATCCTTTACTTCGCCATGGGAACTATTCAGGTTAATGCTTAAAGAACTACGGTTGTTTGTAGGAACTTCCAACTCCTCCAGACTGAGGTTTGTACTGGGGGTATGATCCACATGTTCAAAATCTGATATTTGATGGGAAATAGCCTTCTTTGAATGATTCATTCGAGTTGTGACTGATTTTAATGAGAATTGTGAGATGTCGATTGTATCCAAGAACTTTTTCATAGTTGCAGAACTGTGGATAGAGCTTGCATCAATTAGTGAATGTTCTGTTGATAGTTGTTGCAAATTTATGTCTAAACAACCAAAAAAGAAAAAGAAATGTTAGTCAATAACATCTGTTAATGCTCTGCTCTACCCACAGTATTTAACATTAGGTAATTCATTCCTTCATTTAATGTCTGTTACTTATATAAACAGTATACTAAGATTCATGCAGCAATAAGAAGTTATCACATGGTTCCTGCCTACTAGGAACTTAAATAATCTATTTGGATATACAAGATAACACAGAATATTAAGCAGTATATTGACTACGTAAAATGTTAATATTTCTGCATAAAAAGACAACATAGATAAGGCAAGCCATAGAGATAAAAAAGATAATTTCAAGTACACATTATGTAAAGGATCAGTGGCCAGAATATGTAAAGTACTCTTACAAATCAACAAAGAGTCAAAGAAAAGTTACAGATAATTAACAGAAAGGCAAATTTCAATGATTATTTGAAAAAAACAATTAAATAGATAACCCTTGGCAAGTTGGAAAAAAAACAATGGAAAGATATAACTAAACTACTTTGAAGATGAGAAAACAGAAAAAAGTATATATATGAAAAGAATTTTAAATTATATAAGAATACTACATATAATTTTAAACTAAGAATTTGAAATCTCAATGAGATAAATGATTTTTTTTGCAAAATATAAATGATTAAGTTGACTGAAGAAGAGATAGAGTAGATGATAGAAAAATTACTTTGAAAGATATAGAAAAATAATCTAAAATAACCTCCTAAAATGATGCCAGGACAGCTGATCTAATGGAAAAAAATTAACCAAATTTCAAGGAAAGAATATTTTACAGAACTGTTGCAACACACACAAAGAGATGAAACATAAACATTTTGTCAGAGTGGCATAATCTTATAGCCAATATTATTTATGAAAATACATAAAAATTTAAAATGAAATACTAGTATTTCATTTAAATCAGATCAAGTGCAGCAGTGTAGTTATATATTATCACATCAGGATAAAATAGACTTATATCTCAACTAACATAATTATATCAAGATATTAGTGAAGAAAATAATATAAAATAATGTTAAAAAGTAATTTGATACATCAATTTTTTTTGTTAAAAACATTCTGAGAAAGTTAATCCATGGGAACATTAACAGAAATTGTAGCAAGTAATAATTGATCTGAAAAAGCATTTAATAAAATGTAAAACCCACTCATGACTTAAAGCTAAAGAGAATTCTGAGAAAGCAATCAGTGAAAGGAAAATTCTAGCAGAAACCTACAGTGATATCATATTCACTGGTGAAACATGAGAAGAATTCCCATTGAAACCATTAAGAAACAAAGCTATTCCAATCCCTACACACTTTGAACTGAAGGTCCCAGCCACTACAATCACAGCCTAAGTTTGAGAACTGGGACAGGTCCATTAGATTGCTCAGGTTCAAGTCTTGCCTCTGTAATTTACAAACTCTGTAAATCTGAACAGATTGCTTAACCCATAGACGCCTCTGTTTACTCATCTGTAAAATGGAAATAAGAAGAGTTACTATATATAGCTATCTATTATGAGGATCCAATGAAATAATATATTAAAAATATTTTCCTAATGCTGGCACATTATAAATACAGACAATCTTAGTTACTATAAGAAAGTATGTGGGAGACAAACTCAGTATTTGCGAAAAATATTATGTTTTACCTATAAAATTAAGAAGAGAATCAACTATAAAAAATAGTGTAAATAAGAGTATTTAGTAAGGCAACCAGATGCATGAATAACATTACAATCAAGATAGCTTTCCTATATTGCAGTAATAGCACCTTGCAAAATGAACAAATGCAATGATATCTTGCAAGATAAACAGCTGATATTACAGTATGCAAAGGCATAAAGAAAGGTAATGAGAAACGTGGAAGACAGTTATGAAGACAGTAATAGAGTATTATTGAATAAAACAAAGAGTTATAAAGAAAACACTATGAAGAAGAAAAGGCCTTATGAAATAATGAGCCTCTCATACGTTTAGAGTTTGAGTAGATGATGAATGACCAGGGATTTATAGAATGTAAGTTTGAAATGGTCACTTCCAACCATAAGCTTTTCTGAAATCACCTTAATTAATGATATAATTTGTTCATTACACAACATGAATCACTTTTCTAGAATATAAGCCAGAGGATTCAAAAGATTAGCAAGAAAAAGAATAATTTGTAAACTGCATTATGTAATCTTAGGTGAACTTTTTGAAAATAAAAATTCCTGACGAGTAAATACGGTAATCTTCTGGAAAACAAATGAGAGGTATTACTTGTCATTAGAGTTTAACTAAGACCATTACTTACTAGAGGCATTTCCATTTGTTGGCTTAACATTCCTCTCCCTCTGATTGGCATATATATATATATATATATATATATATATATATATATATATATTTTTTTTTTTTTTTCTTGCGGTACGCGGGCCTCTCACTGTTGTGGCCTCTCCCATTGCGGAGCACAGGCTCCAGACGCGCAGGCTCAGTGGCCATGGCTCACGGGCCTAGCCGCTCCGCAGAATGTGGGATCTTCCCGGACCGGGGCACAAACCCTGTCCCCTGCATCAGCAGGCGGACTCTCAACCACTGCGCCACCAGGGAAGCCCCTGATGGGCATTTTTACCATCCTCTTCCTTAGTTACACTGTTGTCAGACCTTGTGAGAACCACAGTATGTGTAGTAAATTTATTTAAAAACTGTGTTTCAACTGTAAATGTATACATGAAAAACAGATCAGAATTAAACTGTTATAAAACTAAAGCTCTGTGAATAAGAACATAAAATAAAAATGTCACTTGGATTGAACTCCTTGCAAATTAGATCAGAGAACTAGCTTAAATGTCACATCTTCAGCAGATGCTTCTGTTAGGGACTGAATTGTGTTCCCCAAAATTTCTCTGTTGAAGCCCTAACCCTAAATGTGACTGTATTTAGAGATACTTTAAAGGAGGTTATTAAGGTTAAATGAAGTCATGAGAGTGGGGCACTAATTCTATAGGAATGACGTCCGTCCTTATAAGAGGAGAAAGCACATGAAGAGTGTACATGTGAGGGTACAGTGAGAGAGCAGCCATCTGCAAACCAAGGAGAGAGGCCAGAAACCAATGTTGCTGGCAACTTAATCTCAAGCTTCCAGTTTCCAGAACTGTGACACAACCAGTTTCTGCTGTTTAAGTGACCCAGTCTGTGGTGTTCTGTTACGGCAGCCTGAGCTAACTAATGGATGTTCCTAGAGTCACACTCACCCACTCAATCAATGTCACCCATCTGTGTTCATTCACAGAACTTTGTCCTTCACACTTACGTGTCTCTTTACTACACTAGTTAGGAACTTCAAGAATAAGAACTGCACTTTATTTTATAGTCATTGACTCTGGTGCCTGCCATAAAACAAAGTAACCAACAATAAAAAATTACTTTGTCTTAACAAGCATTTTCCTAAAATACACAAATGCCTCTGATAGGGTTAAGAAACTTACTAGTCACTCACGTGTAATGGAATTTGGTTCAATGTGCTTTTGTCTTAAATTCCACTTGATAAAGGTCTTATTGAGAAAATGGGCCACTGTTTGGAAAAGACAGATGTTAGATCACTTTAGTGTGCAGAGTGGAAGGTTCAGTATTTGGGACTGGATATTGATGTGAGTAGCTGAACTAGTAGGGAATTTCTCTCACCATCCTGCAGTGTGCTCTTCAAATCTGTATCTCCCGTGCTAGACAGGTCCACTGCAATTTGAAGCACAAGGTGATATCATGTAATTAATATATATTTTTCATCAAAATACGCCTTGTTTGCTTAATAATACCAAAGATACTGACTTTTTATTTATTTATTTATCTGTGCCGGGTCTTTGTTGCGGCATGCGGGATCTTCATTGCGGCATGCGGGATCTTTTTAGTTGCAGCATGTGGGATATTTATTGTGGCATGCATGCAGGATCCCTGACCAGGGATCGAATCCAGGCCCCCTGCATTGGGAGCACTTAGTCTTAGCCACTGGACTGCCAGGAAGGTCCCCAAAGATACTGACTTTTTATAATTTACTTTTCTTTGACATTAACTTTTTATAATTTACTTTTGTCTTTGGTTGATATCCACCAATGTTTTTCCTCTTTTCTCTAATTCTAAGTGCTCTCCCTGGGAAGTTTCACCCCTGACTGGTGACCCTAAGAATTATATCTTTAACGTTATCCCCCTTCCTGAGCTCCACTTGGCTATTCCATAGTGACCTCAGTGTCTGTGTTTCCAAACTGAACATTATCTTTCCTCTCCGAAACTATTTCTTCTTCCTCATATTTCATGTGTGTCTTAGTCAGCTCAAGCTGCCATTACAAAATATCAGAGTAGGTGGTTTAAACAACAGGAATTTATTTTCTAACCATTTTGGAGGGTGGGAAGTCCAAGATCAAGGTGCAGGCCCATTTGGTCCCTGGTGAGAGAGCTTTCTTCCTGCGTCCCAGACAGCTGCATTTTCCTTGTGTCCTCACCTGGCAGAGAGAGAAAGAGATTAAGTTCTCTGGTGTCTCCTCTTAGAAGGACACCAACCCTGTTGGATCAGAGCTTCTCCCTTATGACCTCATTTACCATTAACTACTTCCTTACTCCAAATACAGTCATATTGGGGGTTTAAGATTCAATGTATGAATTTTGGGAGGACATGATTCAGTCCTTAGCAATATGAATGTCAATTCTACCCACTCAATTTGCCTAAACCAAGCACTGTAGCTCTCTCCCTCACTGTGCTGATCCCAATCGCTGACCAAGTACTGTCAACTTGCTTTCTTTTTTTTGAAGTATAGTTAATTTACAGTATTGTGTTAGTTTCAAGTGTATAGCATAGTGATTCAGTATTTTTGCAGATTATACTCCATTATAGATTATTAAAAGAAAATCGGTATGATTCCCTGTGTCACACAGTATACCTTGTTCCTTGTCTGCTTTACATATAGTAGTTTGTATCTATAATCCCATACCCCACATTTGTCCCTCCCAACTTCCCTCTCCCCTGTGGTAACCACAAGTTTGTTTTTTACGTCTGTGAGTCTGCGGAAACAGACTCAACTTTCTTCTTTAGTGTCTTTTTCATCCTCATCTTCGGTCGGAATATCTTCATGCCTTTCCTATGTTTGTAATATTGTCTTAACTCTTCTTCCCACCTTC
Organism: Globicephala melas; assembly: GCF_963455315.2. Taxonomy (NCBI): domain Eukaryota; kingdom Metazoa; phylum Chordata; class Mammalia; order Artiodactyla; family Delphinidae; genus Globicephala; species Globicephala melas. The sequence goes on from NC_083322.1 coordinate 64,939,064, forward strand.
ACACTTGTACAGTTCCTTACCTGCAAGTGGTCCATCCTCTACACTGCTCTTAAGTAGACTTTCTCAGATGTAAACCTTATCATGTTTCTCATAGTTTGTCAGTGATCTGTCCACTGGATACCCCTGCTACTCTTGTAGCAGTCCCCTTACCTTCTCTATTCCAAGCACACTGAATCCTTCTCAGTGCCCAAGGTGATGTTACATGCCTCTGTACCTTTGCTCACGCTGTTTCTTCTGCCTAGAATGTCTCTCTCTTTCTTGATCAGATACATCAGATTCAGCTGTAGTGATACTTCCTTTTAAAAACTTTTCCTTGTCCCTCAAGGTACTATTCCTACTATTCTCTCTAGACACTTCTATCGAAAGACACAGAACATCATATTGAACTATGTGATTACATGTCATATTTCCTGCTACTATACTCAAACCTATTAGGTCAGAGGACATATCTTATATATTTCTGCATCCTCTGCATCTAGCTTAGTGCATGACCCTGAATGAATTCATGAGTACAAGAGAGAATGGAACTAAGTGACCTGAATTAATTAAATGCAGCAAAAACAGAAACAAAAACATTTCATGCCAGAAAATAGGGACTTTTACCATGACATATTTTTCCATCACTGTAAAATGCTTTTGGACATGAACACAATGATAAGAACCAAAGGTATTGAGGCACTCTACTCCTGAAAAGCAAGGCCTGGATTCACACTCATCAACATCTTCCTGGCAGTTTTTGCCTAAATAAAATATAGATTGAGAATTCAGATTATTTAATTTGAAAAACATTACATGTCAAATCAAAGATTCATTTCTTTTACTCTTTATGTATGTCCTGGTAACTCCCCCAAAGCTGTTATATATAAAGAGGAGAGAAGTGTACTGTTTTAAAAATTTACTATATAATTAAACATAAGGTTATTAATTAGATTCTATTTAACATTAAGCAAGACCCTTCAAGTTTAAAAGCTTTTCCCTATAAATAAGACTTAAGAAGGCCATTAATATTTTAAGGCAAAAATTATCATATTATAGCAGTAATTTGTACTTTGTTAAAAAACTCAATGATTCTTTAAGCAGTTATTAGAATGGTTGCCTGCTTAGCTTAAGGACAACAATTCAGTCCAGTTATTGAATTGGCTGTAAAAATCCATAAAAATTTTACAGTGTGCTAGGAAAGTCAGTCTTTCTTCAGTAAAAATTTTTGAGATGAGGTGTTGCTCTTTGAAATGTTTAACAACTTATTTGAATGAATATACTGACAGTCATTAATGATGGTAACCCCTATTATAGTAAAATCCATGAAGAAATCAACATCTGAATTCTTTCAAAGGTAGTCTGTAGCAAAATAGCCCCAAATAATGAAAATTTTTATTTTCGATATACTGAAGAAAATTAGAAGATGTAAATGTCCTGCCTAGTTCTATTATTATGTTAAAATAGATGTCTTCAAGGAAAATATCATCTCAGTAACTGCACATTTACTTATTTAATATTTATATCTATTTTAATTAAAGAAAATATTGGTATGAGTTTTTTAAAAGCCTTGGGAAGTTAAAATTGTCAATCATATACTTATTTGGGGTTTCTGGAATCAGACATTTTGGAATAATTAATGAGTTAACAAATATTCTAACATTTCATTTGATTTCAACTCTTATGATATTTTTAAGTTAATGAATTATCATTAAATTTTTAAATGATAATTTTTATATTTCCCATGGCAAATTTATTATTCTATACTATATTTAAATAGTAATACATTTAAATATATTTCTACCTACCAAATATAGATAGAAATGTTTAGGAACCTGCAAAATACAATATAGACACAGAATATTGCCAAACTATAGAAATGAGCAAAAATTTAAGAGTATATGTAAGCAGGGCTTCCCTGGTGGCACAGTGGTTAAGAATCCTCCTGCCAGTGCAGGGGACACAGGTTCGAGCCCTGGTCCGGGAAGATCCCTCATGCCGCGAAGCAACGAAGGCCACGCGCCACAACTACTGAGCCTGTGCCCTAGAGCCCGCGAGCCACCACTACTGAGTCTGCGTGCCACAACTACTGAAGCCCACGCGCCTAGAGCCCGTACTCCGCAACAAGAGAAGCCACCACAACGAGAAGCCCGCATACCGCAATGAAGAGTAGTCCCCACTCGTGGCAACTAGAGAAAGCCATGCACAGCAACAAAGACCCAACACACACAAAAATAAAGAAATAAAATAAGTCAATTTATTTAAAAAAAAGTTATGGAGCTGTTGATGGCCACGTTTTTCACTATGTGGAGAAAGTTAATATCTAGTGAAAGGGAAAAATGAAGCCCACAAACAGAGAAAAGCAGAACTGTGACAGACAGATACACACACATACGCACACACACACACAAATGCAGACAAACTGAGTCTTCGTGGTGTTCAAGTCCCAAGTTTAAGCTTTTTTTCCTGAGAATTCAGCAGTCATACTCTATCCTGATTCTGTGAAAAATGCATTATCCTCATAATAAATACCATTTTTGCTCAAGCTAGTTCAATTGAATCTATGTACTTAAACTAAATAAATTCTAACCAGTTCACCCTATTTAATAACTCAATGGCATATCATATTTAAACTTTGAGTACTATTTTTCAGTATTGAAATGCATTGTTGTCTAAAGAAGAAAAGCAAGGATAGTGTTCTGGGTACTGATAACTACACAGAAAACTAAAAAGATGTATCTTATTACCAAAATTTAGATTCAGATTTTTAAAAAATTTATGACTGTGTAATTCTTTCAGTGGCTCAGAAATAGTAAGTGTGCTGATGCTTCAATATTGTAGGTCAGCAGGAAAAAGAATGGAAGGCAAGAATACACTAGTCTGTGGCTAGTAGAAACTACGTTGCTGAAAGAGTGAGCCCCAGAACAAATCTCCATATTTAAGGGAGTGTATACAGTCTGGTCTAGCAGATGTATCAGTGGTTCCCTTCTAGCAGAGGGGAATGACAGCAATGTCTCAGGGTTGTCATGATGTCGACACTTAGATGGATACAGGGTCTCTTGGTTTTGTGTGTAGAAACAAGACTCCAGGCAATGACTGGGAATTTAGGGGTTATTTCCACCCCTCTGTGTGGAGAGCCTACCCCAAATGAGGAATAAACAGGGTTCTATTTCTTTTCCATTCACCAATATTTTGGGAATATCTATAGGTACTGAGGATACTCTGATGAAAAGAGATCACAGAGAAAAAGACAAACAATAAAACATTTTCTTATTGCTATAACCAAGATTCAAATAAGGTGTAATGAGAAAGAAAGAAGCCACTAAGTCTAACCAGCACAGTCACAAAGCTTTGAAAAAGAAGACAGCACTTCTCTTGAAAGTAAAAAAGGAGACTGCCATTTGGACACTGGGAGCAGAAACAGAGTGAGTGCAGTTAGCAAGGTTGGAGTGAACACCATGTGAAAAGACAGCGATGCATGAAATAGCATGGGATTTTCCTAGAGCACATGCAGGAAGTTCAAGCCTCCAAAAACAGACAAGAGCTGGATCTTGAAGGGCCATTTGTTTCTAGGATAACAACTTGGATTTAATCCTATAAGTAAGTTGTTTAAAAGTTGGATTCTGTAAAGTCCTAGCAGCTTTGGGGGGAGAATGAAGGAAATGATTGGGTGGTTGGCTCTCTGGCTAAAAACTTGTCTAAAATTATTACTGCAAAAGTAGAAAAGAACATACATAATGTGCTAGTATTCATATAAAAAACGAAGGAATTTACTTTCTCCTTTGTGCAAAAGAAACACAGTAAGGAAAAACTAGAAAATAATGAGAGTGGATACCTTCAGGGGATGGATGGGAACAGGATGGAAAGAAGGGGTAATGGGAAGAGGGAGGTAGGGATAAGATAGTGACATTTCTCTGTGTTGTATACCTGTTGTATGGCATCAAGTGTTAGAACCATGATAATATTTCACATACCTTCCAAATAAGTATATAACTAAAATCAACCAGAGTGTGAAGGAAATTCAAAATGGAATATAAATATTAAAAAATAAACCTAATTGTATTACAAATAAAATACATAAACATTCTAAACGGGGTGAGAAAGAAAATAGTTAATCTATGTAAGATTGTTTTGGCTAGTGAATATATTTTCTTCCTTTCTATAGTGCTGTATAATGTTAATGAATTCCAGAGTATACTCTTTATTGATAAGCTATTTGGAGGAGGGAAGTAGTATGAGAAAAAATATCACAGGAAAATATATATCTGAAAGTAAGAATAAAATGTACTTTCCAAGAAAATATAAACCTATAAAATTCTCTCTTGTCAAATTGCTTAATTATAGTGTGATGTCATATGGTTTATTCTGCCAAGAACAATGTAATGACAACTCTCTTGAGCGACTTTGAAGTGAATGAAATAATACATATATATTACATTTTCTATTATGTGTCTTATTTCATTGGGGTTAGAATATTTCATGGCTCATTTAGAAAGGCTCTGCTCATAAAATCAGGAAATAAACATAGTTCTTGTGTATAACTATTTGATAAAGACACAAAAGTTGTTTCCTTCTTAAATTCTCAATCTCAGAATCAATTTAGAGAAAAGGTAAAAAGAATGCCAAAATATGATTTTCTGTTTTAAGTTTTTATCTTATCCATGTAATAAGTACTTTCTAAATTCAAAGTGCTTTCCTTAAAATAAAATTCCACTTAAATAAAGAAAAGGAAGACCATATAAATAATCATCAAAAATAAGGTGTACACAATGTTCATTGCAGCTCTATTTACAATAGCCAGGACATGGAAGCAACCTAAGTGTCTATCAACAGATGAATGGATAAAGAAGATGTGGCACATATATACAATGGAACACTACTCAGCAATAAAAAGAAATGAAATTGAGTTATTTGTAGTGAGGTGGACGGACCTAGAGTCTGTCATACAGAATGAAGTAAGTCAGAAAGAGAAAAATACCGTATGCTAACACATATATATGGAATCTAAAAATTTTTAAAAATGTTCATGAAGAACCTAGGAGCAGGACGGGAATAAAGACGCAGACCTACTAGAGAATGGACTTGAGGACACGGGGAGGGGGAAGGGTAAGCTGTGACAAAGTGAGAGAGTGGCATGGACATATATACACTACCAAATGTAAAACCGATAGCTAGTGGGAAGCAGCTGCATAGCACAGGGAGATCAGCTCTGTGCTTTGTGACCACCTAGAGGCGTGGGGTAGGGAGGGTGGGAGGGAGACGCAAGAGGGAAGAGATATGGGGATATATGTATATGTATAGCTGATTCACTTTGTTATAAGGCAGAAACTAACACACCATTGTAAAGCAATTATACTCCAATAAAGATGTTAAAAAAAAAGGTGTAATTTGATACACCATTGTTCAAACTGAGTGATCATGTCTGTCTTTGGTGGTCTCAAGAAAGAAAAACACTATTTTTTTTTTTGGTAATTCTCCCATATGAAATCCATAGTAAAGGAAATATAAAGGATGAGCACAATTTGTCCGAACTTTCTGGTTTGTAAAAGGGAATTTTTCCTATCTCTAAATCCTATAATTCATGCAGAGTCTTAGATAAAAATGACCTCCGTTCTTTGTGTTTTTACATTTCAGTAAATACAGAAGCTTATATATCAAGTTTGATATTATTTTAATTTCTGATTATGGCTTAAATAGTGAGTCAATACCTCAATAAAAATTATATAAAACAGTTTAATAGAGTTGGCAAAGAGGGAAGATTTAAGGTTAAGCAACTTAATAATTTTCCTGTTCAGCTCTCTGAGGATATGACATCCTTTGGGATTATGTTGCTAATTGATACTCCAAATTACTCTAAGAAAATTAATCTGAATAACTCACAAACTTAATTGTTTTCAACATTATAATTAACATACCTTCAGTTTAGTAACTTCACATTTAATTGAAGGTGATTCTTTGAAGCCTTGACCAAAAACTCTCACCATGATACAGTTATATTTTTGAATATTACACAATCCAGCATTCTCAAGTTCTATAATTTCAGGAACCTTGTCTTTGGAAAATATAGGACATATTTGCTTTAATTCCAGAAAAAAACTAATTATTTTTCAAGGCCAAAATTAAAAGCATATATAAACTAATATTTTAAAGTCTACCCCCAATAATATTTAGTACATTAATTAAACTACTACATGTTAAGAGTGATCTGGTATTAAAAGAAGTGTTACCTACTATTCAACTCAATAGAAATAGCATTACAGATACTACCAGTGCCTAACTATACAGGTTTAATTAGTTTTTTAAAAATATTTGATACCAAATAAGTATGAGTACTAACAAATTACTTCTACCATGGCCTATGTTTTGGTTTTACGATTTTGCTTTATGTCATAGAGATAGGTTATAGAAAAAGTGCTTTTGTAATAATATAGTGTACTTAGCAATGTGATGTACTAAAATTTTTTCTTTAAATTCTTAATTTGTTTTAGAAAAGAATTACCAAAATTTGTGCATGCTGTTGTCCCAGTATTGTTGATATTTTTGTGTATTATTGCTATCCTACATGCTACCATAATCTTAGGTGTACTTCTCAGTCATAGGAGAAAAAATTTCTTTTATCAGTCAGTTAACTGACCTTCATATGGTTATTTCTGTGGTTCTGGTCTTGGTAAGATCATTCATTATGAGCAAGATCTGGTGGTCAAAATAGATAAATGCAGTATAAAAACAATTGAGTCCTTTGTCTAAGTAGTGGCAAAATCCAAGTGAATATAACTTTAATAGCAATAGGATATAAAAATCCTGTTACATGTATTCAGAACCCTAAAATATTTATGAAAAATTTAAAAAACACGTATTATTCTTTCATATATTCAACAAATGTTTACTGAGCAACATCTATTTTTCTGGTGTTATTCCAAATATTGGAGATACAGTAATGAACAAAATAGTCCCTGCCTTCATGTAACTTACATTCTAATATGGGAGGACAAAAAAATAAACCAATGAGAAAATAAAGTGTATCACGTAAGTGTTTTTGAGGTAATGGGGAAAAAGCATATAAACTATATTAAGGGAGATAAAGGCCATGGGGTTGTGTGAGAAAAACTACTTTATTTAGAATGATGTTGGAAGGATTCTATGATAATATGATATTTGAATAGAGAAGAGAAGGAAGTCAGTCATGAAGATATGTGGTAGAATGTGCCAGTGAGAGGGAGCAGTAAGTGCAAATGTTCTGATGCAGAAGCAGGCTTGGCTTTTTTTGAGGAACAGCAAAGCAGCCACTAGAGAACTCTGGAAAGTAATGACCTATGGAGACAATGGTAGATGAATTCAGTGAGAGAGGAGTCTCAGACTATATGTAGAATAGTCTTCACATAAATAGAATCTTCTAGGCCATAGTAGGGCCTGCCAATTTTATGCTGAAGGAGATGAAGAGCTAACAGAAGGATTTAAGCAGGGGAGTAATACGATCTGACTTACATTTCAAAGGAATCACTTTAGCTGCTGCATGGAGAATAAACTTTGAGAGAATCTATAATAATCCAGGGAGAGAGAATAGTGGCTTGGACTAAGCTGATAGCAGGGAAAGATATGAAATTCTTTGAAGCTAGAGCTGGATTTGCTGCTAATGGATCAAATATGAGGCTTGATATAAAAAGAAAAGTCAGTGACTACAAGTTTTTAATGTGAACAATTAAGAGGAATGAAGTTTGCATTTACTGAGATAGAAAAGGGCAGATTGGTGGTGGTAGGAGCAAAATCAGGAGTTACTGGTTTAATAGTTAAGAGAATCAAATTGACTTTTTGAAATGTCTTTCTCTAATATATTGGGACAAAATAATTTGTACCATTTAGATAGGTTAGAGAAAAAAATTAAGCATATTAGTAAAATTAGCAAAATATAAACAGTGCTTCAAAAATACTAAATTTGAGTTCTAGAAGAATGATTATCCTCTGCAAGTAGAGGGATCAGCTATGTGCAAAGGCCCTGAGGTCAAGAGAACTGGCATTGTAAGGAACAGCACAGAAACCAAAGTGGGTGGAGTGGAATGAGTGAGGGTGATAGTAGTAGGCAAGAGATATTGTGTGCCTGATCACATAGGCCATTATAAGTACTTCAGCTTTTATTCTAAGATGAGACTGTTTTGGAATATTATTAACATATTGATTAATATAATTTGGGTTCTTTTCCATATATAATCTGAATAAAGCCTGTTAGGATACTGAAGGTAAAAAAGAACAAAGAAGGTTTCATAATTAAATAACATACACAAGATCAAAGTTGGAGTGTATTTACTTACCGTGTGAATCACTGCAATCATAGGAACTAAAGCCTGGGGAGCATGCACACCCCTATTCCATACACTGCCCATGGCCACTGCATAAATTGGGGCATTTTAATGACAAGAGAATGTCTTTAATTGACTTGATGTATTCTTCTCTGTTATATTTCCCCTCTTCCAAAATCCTCTTTTCACATTCATTTTCTAAAAGGGCCACACCTGCTTCTGCCCAGCTAAGATCATCTTTTAGGAGAACATCCTTAAAACACATCTCTATCACACTGTCTAGTCTCTTGCCAAGAAAGGCAAGACAGTGCATTCCTATGCTGGAGTTGGCAAGAGTGTGCTGACATAGTGCCGATGTGCTGTATTCGGTGTGGCCAGATGGTGTGGGCCACGTGGGGACAAACTCTTGGTGGACATCCTCAGTATGGTCCTCAGGGAAAAAGTAAGTAAACTCTTCTAGGTCACTTTGGCTGAGACTTTGAAAAGCAAACAAAGGAAGAAACTCACTGAAGTTTTGCTGTTTCCATCTGTTTTGTCGATCCCACCTTATTTCTTGGCTGTGATTACCCTGGTCCTGTGTACGTCTCCCCTTGTCCAAAGTTTTTGACGCATCTTGTTTTTCATTCCCAGGATGTTTTTGTAAATTTAAGTCCAGACTGGTTAGATTCACATGCTTTTTTTCTTGAGGAAAGAAATCCAAATTATTTTTTTCTCGAGATGTATGCTTGTTTATTCCTCTGACAGGAGCTTCTGAATTAATATATTCAGAGGTGACATCTAGCTCTTATCAAGGAAGCGAATTTGTCATGTTTGGGGTCTTTGCAAGCTGAAACAATCTCTGATTAAGAAACACTTTCCAGATGATTAGAGGATGGATACAATGAAGTAGTGTCCATTGAGCAGCTACAATAGGATTGTTTTCTAGGTGATGGCAGAGAAACTGGCATTGTGTCAAACATGCTTTTTCCTGGTAAAATCCTTCCAGATGGAAAACAGAAAAGAATAGTAATTTGGACAAGAACAATTTTTTCTCAGTAACGTGTTGCAAAAAAAGCAGAGCGTTGAGTCACCCACCACTCATGTTAAGTCAAATATTAATATAATAACAAACGAAAATAAGTTATTTCTTACCTCCATTCATTAATAAAAGCAACACAATTATTAAAAGTTTGATCAATTTTGGGGCTTCACTGGTGGCGCAGTGGTTGAGAGTCCGCCTGCCGATGCAGGGGACACGGGTTCGTGCCCCGGTCCGGGAAGATCCCACATGCCATGGAGCGGCTGGGCCCGTGAGCCATGGCCGCTGAGCCTGCGCGGCCGGAGCCTGTGCTCCACAATGGGAGGGGCTACGACAGTGGGGGGCCTGTGTACCGCAAAAAAAAAAAAAAAAAAAAAAACCCAAAAAAAAACCTAAGAAATTGACTGTAGGACTCTACTCTTAAATAAACTGAAGACTCTGTTCAGTTTTTATCAGTTTTCCATGAATGTTCTTTTCTGTTTCAGTTATCCAATCCAGGATATCTTCATAATGTATTACTCGTGTTTCCTTAGTCCTCTCCAATATTTGACAATTTCTTACTCTTTCATGGTTTTCCATGATTTTGACACTTTTGAATAGTACTATTCACGTATTTTGTAGAATGTTTCTCAGTTTGGGTTTATATGAATTTGATCATGATTAGACTGGGATTATGACTTTGAGGAAGAATACAACAAAGGAGAAGTGTCCTTCTTATTGAGTGTTATTAGTAGATAAATGGTATCACTATACATTATCACTGCTGATATTAACTGTTGATACTTTCACATTAACAGATAGTTTTGAGGATTTGAACATCTTGGCAAAGAACCCTGAACAAATCTGGCCAATTTAAACCAGAAATTTAGCCTCATTTTAGCAATAATAGCAAACCAAATCTCTTACTGAGATTTGCATTAGCTCCATACATCCCATCCAGAGGATGGCACAAACACACCAACACACAGAGTTCCATCACTAGCAGTTCATGTGTATTAAACATGTTTTCTTACCTTCTGCACAATATCCCATACATCCCTGAGTGGGTTGTAGTAAGTACACAAAAAACTTTCCACAGTTTCTTATGGACACTGGGATTTGAAAAAGACAGAAGTCTTTTGTAGTGCTGAACAAAAACTGCCATGTGTATAGCTATAATCACTCCTTCTATTCAACATTTTCCTGGAAACCCTAACCAATATAGTAAGGTGAGAATAATTTTTAATTTATAAGGATTGAAAGGAAGAAATAAACTTTTATTATTCTCTGATGATAAGATTCGCTCTGTTGAAAATGCAAAAGAATATATAGAGAATTATAGGGAATTTAGCAAGTTTGCTAGGTACAAAAATCAATGTAAAATCAACTATAATTCTATACAATAGTACCAGTTAGGAAGTAAATTTTTTAAAAAAATAGTATTTACAATAGTGCCAATAAAAATACAAATAGGAATAAATTAAAAGGTATAAAACACCTTTAAGGTGAAAATTATGAAACTTTATGAACAATGTTAAAGAAAATCTGAATAAGTAGAGGAGCATACTGTATTAATGGATTGGAAGACTCAATATCCTAAAGTTGACAGCTCTTTCCAAATCCTTCTATCAATTGAGAACAATTTCAATCACTGATATGTGGTATTTTATTTTTTATTTATTTTTTAAATGGAAGTACAGTTGATTCACAATGCTGTGTTAGTTTCAGGCATACAGCAAAGTTATTCAGATGTATAGATGTATACATCTATAAATATATTTATTCTTTTCCAGATTCTGTTCCCTTATAGGTTATTACAAAATATTGAGTATAGATCCCTGTGCTGTACAGTAGGTCCTTGTTAGTTATCTATTTTATATATAGTACTGTGTATATGTCAATCCCAAACTCCTAATTTTATCTCCCTCCTTTCCTCTTTGGTAACCATAAGTTTGTTTTCTATGTCTGTGGGTCTATTTCTGTTTTGTAAATAAGTTCTTTTGTAACATTAAAAAAAATATTTTGTAGATGTGTCTTACCCCTTTCGCCCCCGGAGTGAGATTTTTGACAGTGTTTTCAACCCATTTTGTCAAATTATAAGCATATTTTTCTTAAGACATGGCATAAACTTTGTTTAATGTAAAACTTGTTTCTGAACATGTTTTGAAGGGAGTTTTTTTATTTTTATTTTTTTTGCGGTACGCAGCCCTCTCACTGTTGTGGCCTCTCCCGTTGTGGAGTACAGGCTCCGGACGCGCAGGCTCAGCGGCCACGGCTCACGGGCCCAGCCGCTCCGCGGCATGTGGGATCTTCCCGGACCGGGGCATGAACCTGTGTCCCCTGCGTTGGCAGGAGGACTCTCAACTACTGTGCCACCAGGGAAGCCCTGAAGGGAGTTTTTAAAAATCAAAAACATGTTTATACCTGAAAATAAAGTGCTATAAACAACAACAAAAAAAACTGCCATGTGGCACAAGCTGTCAATTGCTTGATCTCCCCAGGTGGAGGTAGTGTTTCTGAATCGTTCAGAGACAGGCAGATGGGGGCCAGTGTTGCGCAGTGGTTCATCTTTTGGATCAGAGAAAACAAAAGTTGAAAAGTCAGTTTTTTCATACATGGTAGATAAATCAACTTTGCATTTTCTTTTACACAACCTTTAAAATATTAAAGTAATAATCATTTTAAAAAATCTAATAACTTGTACCCATAACATAAAAGAAGTAGTAACTTCATGGAAGAGTAAATTTAAGGGTACATCCCTCATAATTAATATAATCTTTTTCAATTAAAATACCTTTATTCCATTTATTACATTTGTATTGTGAACAAGAGAAGTTCAGTATCAGTTAACTCATGAAATAGCTGATACATCTAAGACAAGTCAATCTGAAGTCATCTTAATATACAGCACAAAGATAAGCTGATCTTGGAGATTTCTTGAAAAATTTCTGGAAATAGTATACGTAAGAAGTTAGTGCACAGTAGAGGAGGCATCAAAAAGGAAGAAGACAGGATTGCTCAAAATTTGGTGATGGACCAACAGGCTGGCAATTTGGGAAAAAAATGAGGTTAAAGCCTCACTTGAAGCCAAATTTGGATATCTTTCCTGAGTTCTTTTTACATTACATACCTAAAAAGGAAAATAATTCCCACTTATGCATAATTTTTTTTTTTTTTTTGCGGTACGCGGGCCTCGCACTGTTGTGGCCTCTCCCGTTGTGGAGCACAGGCTCTGGACGCGCAGGCTCAGCGGCCCAGCTGCTCTGTGGCATGTGGGATCTTCCCGGATCGGGGCACGAACCCATGTCCCCTGCATCGGCAGGCGGACTCTCAACCACTGCGCCACCAGGGAAGCCCTTCTGCATAATTTTTAAAATGTGGGTATCGATAAGGAAAATGAGCCTTCTATTAAGACATAATCCTTCTATTAAGCAGACAAGAACTGAAGCACTTAAAATATGCAGTATTTTACTGTTTGAAAGTTACTGAGGTTAAGTACCTGAGCCCTGGAGAGTGACAGCCTGTGATCAAAACTTGCTTGTCTGACCTGTTATCCAGGTGACTCTAGGTGTGTTACGCCTAAAAATATGTTTTCTGTATTATATGGTGGAAATCACGATGATAGGCTGTCTTCTATAAGATATTGTAAGTTAAAACCCTTTGGTGGACTGTTGAACATTACATTAACTATTACTATTGTCAGAACAGAGAACCTTGGAATACTCCCTTTGATTAACTTAATCTTGATGCAAAATTAAAATAATATTGCAGCGTGATAAATAAATTGGTTGTAACAAGATTCAATCCTTATATGAAAAAATACTTCAGAAAAAGCACGTGTAGTTCACATTAGTGAGTGACCTCGACACATTTGGTTGGCATCTTAGCAGGTCTGTCAAAGAGGAGAAATCGGTACCATCAGGGAGAAAGGGAGTGGTCACATATCAGGCCTTGAATGGCTAACTGCTGGAGGCCCAGGGAGTCAAAATTGACACTTCTATAAGGGCTCTGAAGAAACTGGTATCCCCCAGGAGAGCACCCCTGAGCTAGCATGGAAGGACAGATGATGTTATGTATTTTCTTCATTGACATAGTTCAGCCCTCGATTAAAACTGACTACTGAAACAAAAACAGAAAATAAACCTACAAGTGCATGTAAAGGCCATCTGAAATATTATAATCTCTTAGTAGAACAAAGATGACAATATGCACTTTCCATAAATACAATAAGCCAATCAACAAACTCTTTAGAATGTATTTTTGAGTTATTTGAGCTTCAAGGACTTTATTTTCATTTAATTTGGACAGGCAAAATTGCTGATTGCTGTTGAGTCAGGATTTGTTTATTCCTACCATCAGAAGGTATAGGCCTTACAAGGACTGCTCTTGAGAGTGATCCTCCAGATTTGAATGCAATTACTGACCCTGCATGACCTGCTTTCTGCCACAGTAGCCATGTGCCCCCCCGAAATCCCATCTCTGCCAGGTCCTAGAATGCAACAAACTAAACCAAACTTTTAATGCTAATATAATTTTTGTAAAATGCCCTCCTAGTGAAGTTTCCTGCATTTTTTTACTGCAGGAAAAAATATAAAGTTTTCACGTTTTTTCTTATTTTTACATATAAAAGTAGTGAAGTTCATTTTCATTTCTAAGCATAGGAAAATGAATGGGGTAGAAGGGAACAGTTTTGAAGGAAAAACAAGAAAAAAAACATGGAGAAAGAGCTAGTTCTGTATATTTTTTAGGAAAGCCATTTTCTGAGCAGTAGTTGGCCTGGAAGATACCTTTTTCTGTCAAATCCGCAGAGGGAGAACATAAAGCACCTCTTCCCAGCAAGGAGAGAGAAGAGAAGAAGAGGCAATAAAAACAGTTATCCTGGAAATACAGCTCTTGTTTGAGGCTGCTGTCTCCCTAATAATAAGAAACACATGGAACTGTCCTTATTTGGAGTATCTTATTGACACAATAGGCAGAAAATCTCCCAATATTAGATATTGTATTTGTTCAAGGAAATTTTGTATTTCCTTTGTTCAAGGAAATACAAAATTTGTATTTCCTTTGTTCAAGGAAATACAAAATTTGTGTTTCCTTTGTTCAAGGAAATATTGTATTTGTTCAAGGAAAACACTATAGTAAAGATAATATCTTTGAAATAGAAATGGGAAAGAAAAATTTAATCATTACTAAAGTAATGGAAAAAAATCTATCTAACTGAACAAAACTCTCAAATGTTTATTACATAATTTTAAGCTACAGTTTACGAACAAAAATCAGTTTCCAAACAAATTAATAAAGAGCACAATAAACTAGAGATAATTTGCATGTCAGTCTCACAAATGTAGCTTATAAAATTGTCTTTATTATATAGGTTTTTGCTTTTTATTTTGTTTGTAGTTACAGCAATTAAACTGTAAAAAAGGTATTGTTTTGCAAGATAAAAGATCTCCCTAAAGAATTTTTTTTAGTAAAAGATTTTAGGAATGACCACAAAAGGTTCTTCTTCCTTTTGTCTCTAGTTTCACCAGTTATAAATGTCCCAAAAGGCTCTAGTGACTTTGACGATCTCAATTTGTCAACCCTAGATAAATATTTTATAAAATGAATGTGGGTAGAAGTCAGAGGATGTGCTATCATTTCATTTAATTTTGAAATAATTCTAACCCCCTGTCAATATCAGAAGATTGCACGTGGTTAGAAACTAAGGAAAATATTTTAAAAGAGATTACTAGTGAGGTTTGTATAAATTATTGAGATATTTTCTCTGATCTTATCCTACAACAGAATTTTGTCTTGGGAAAAAAGTCAATAACTCCATCTTTATTCTGTGCAGTATTTCTCCTTGCTAAGCACTTCTGAAGTTCTCACATTTCCTCTGATTTTGCTGCTTTGAATAACTGTTTTCTAATCCAAAGCTAAAGATGTCATAAATGTAGAAGCAATCACAGTGTGACATCAACAATACTAAGAACTGTATAATATTTAAACAGAAATTTTAAATTTTTATTTAATATTAATTTTAGAGGAAAATTCTTAATTTGTATAATTAATAATAGCTCATATTTTGTATCATTTATTTCACAATTTTCCCCTCCAAATCGACTTGTCACTCATTAAATGTTCAAGGTCTCTGAAGAAAAATTTAAATCTTACTAGCAATGAATAAGTCACACTATTAAAAATCTCATTACAACCTTAACTCTAGAAGGGAGGATATAGTTAACTATGGCTGGTTTGGGCTCCCATTTGGGAATCTGGGGGCCTAGCTCCTGAAGTACTAAAAGAATAACTCTGCAAGCCCATTTCACACATCAGTCAATTTCATGACATGAATGATGTGCAAAGCTTTCTAGCAAATGTCCAATAAAAGTTTTTTCCCTCAAAACAAAAGTACATATAAAATATACATTAAAATTTACATTTCTATTTATTCTGTCTTCTTAATAGGATTTAAAGAAGCTAGGTAGTATATAATAGAATCTGCAATATTTGCATTTCAGATACTTTGGGAAAACGTGTCAAGTGATAAATAATAGATACATAATGATACAATATGCAAATAGTTTTCTAGTTTTGTTTGTAGGTATAAGTAACCTGTATTGGATTAATACATTGGTTAATACAATGGCTAAGACTAGTATGCTTTAAGATTCATAATTGGGTGACAGACAAATATGTTAAGAAACTAAATAAATTATTGTATTTTTAAGAGATGAATACGCTTAATGCCTAAAGACAGGCACTTCATAATATCTGAGTTTATAATTATAAAACCTTTGGTATATTGCTCTATGGGAATTTCAAATATCTGTGAATTTTAAAAAATTGTATAACTTCCCCAAAGATGTGGAAAAGAGAAAAACCACCTTTTAGCTCCAAATTCAGTGAGAAATAAAAAGTTAATCATTAAGCTTCTAATATTTAAAATTGTATTATGGATTCTGCAACAACACAAAAGGCTGAAAAGCAAGGTCAAATAGAGAGTGATGGACTTGCTAAGTCTCTTTACTTTGTCATCCTTTATCTATTAAAGGATGAATGCACTTGAAAAGAATACAAATAGAGTGAAAGTAAAAGGATGGACAATAACATTATGCAAACAGTAACCACAAGAAAACTGGACTGGCTGTACTAATATCAGACAAAAATATCTTAAAAAAAATGTTACTAGAGACAAAGACAGACATTTTATAACAATAAAAGTTTCAATCCATGAGGAAGATATACACCTAATAACACAGCACAAAAATACATGAAGCAAAATCTGAGAGAAACAAAGGGAAAAAAAATACATACTTCAAGAGTAATAGTTGGGGACTTCAATACTCCACTTTCAACATGAATAGAAAAATGGGCAGAAAATCATCAAGGAAACAGAGCCAGAACAACACACTATAAACCAACTTGACTTAACGGACATCTATAGAACACTCTACCCAACAACAGCAGAATATAAATTCTTCTGGAGTGCACATGGAACATTTTCCAGGATGGACAATACATTAGACCATAAGACAAACCTCAATAAATTTGAAAAGGTAAAAATTATACAAAGTATGTTCTCTGACTGCAATAGAATGAATATATAAATCAATAGCAGAAAGAAATTTAAGAAACTTACAAATACGTGGAAATTAAACAACCGATAAAAGCAAGAGGTCAAAGAAATGAAAATAGAATGAGAAAATACATTGAAAAGGATTAAAAGAAAGATACAACACACCAAAATTTATGGGATGCTGCTAAAGTAGTGTTAGAGGAAAATTATAGATATATATGCCTATATTAAAAAAGAAAAAGATCCCGATATAATGAACTAATCTTTCGCCTGAAGGCTGGAAAAAGAAGAACATACTAAATCTAAAGGAAGAAGGTAAGAAATTTTAAAGACTAAAGAAGACATTAATGAAATTGAGAATAGAAAAACAGTAGAGAAAAATCAATGAAACCAAAAGCTGGTTCTTTGAAAAAAATCAACAAAGGTGACATACTTCTAGGTTTGCTGAGAAAAAAAGAGAGAAGACTCATTTACTAGAATCAAAATGAAACAGTGCACACCACTACAGATCTTATTAAGGAATACTATTACAGTTGCATGCCAGTACATTAGATAACTTATATAAAATTGAGAAATTCCTAAAAAGACACAAAGTACAAAACTGATTCAAGAAAAAGTAAGCAATCCAAATAGATTTATATCATGTGAAAAGACTGAATCAGTTTAAAAAAAGAAAAAAAGAAACATCCAAAAAGAAAAGACCAGGTCTAGATGGCATCAATGTTCAATTCTACCTAACATTTAAAGAATAATACCAATTCTTCACAAACATTTCCAAAAAATAGAAAAAGATGGAATACTTCCAGACTCATTCTATGAGCCCAGTATTACCCTGATACCAAAGCCAGAAAATGATATCGCAGGGGGAAAAAAGCCTATGAACCAATGTATCTTTTGAATATAGATACAAAAGTCCTCAGCAAAATACTAGCAAATCAAATCCAGAAATACAGACAAAGAATTATAAACCATGACCAAGTAGGATTTATCCTAGGCATACAAGGTTGATTCAACATCCAAAAATGAATTAAGGTAATATACCATATTAACAGAATAAAAAACAAAATATGTGCTTCTCAATAGACACAGAAAAATCACTTGAAAAAAATCTAACACATTATGATAAAAAACTAGGAACAGAAGAAGGGCACTTGCTCAACCCAATAAAGGAAATCTACAAAAAACCACGTAGCCACAACATACCTGATGGAGAAAGACTAGATGCTTTCTCATAAGATCAGGAACAAGACAAGGATATCCACTCTCACCACTTCTATTCAACACTGTACTTGAGGTTGTAACCAGGACAACTAGGCAAGATAAATAAATAAAGATATCCAGATTGGAAAGAAAGAAGTAAAACTATCTTTATTCACAGATGACCTAACTTTTTATGTAAAACTCCTAAGAAATCCACTAAAAAACACAACAAAATATTAACACTAGTGAACAAGTTCAGCAAGGCTTTAGGATATAAAATCAAGATGCAAAATGTGATTTTATTCTTTTTTTAAAATTCACATACCATAAAATTTACCATTTCTAAATGTAGAATTCAGTATGGGGTGTTTTTTTTTCTTTTTGCATATTCACAAAGTTGTATACCACAATCAAGTTTAGAATATTTTCATCACCCCAAAAAGACACCTGTATCATTAGCAGTCACTCCTGCCCATTCCCCTCTACCTCCAGCCACTGGCAACCACTAATTTTTTTGTTCCTATGGATTTACCTACTCTACTCTAGACATTTTATATAAAAGCAATTATATAATATGTGGCATTTTGTCTCTGGCTTTACCATGTTTTCAAGTTTCATCCATGTTGCAGTACTTCATTCCTACTTATGGCCAAATAGTATTCCACTGGATATACCACATTTTGTTTACCCATTCATTCATCATTTGATGGGCATTTGGGTTGTTTCCACTTTTTGCCTATTATGAATAATGCTGAAGTGGACCTTAATGAACAAATTTTTGTGTGAACATATGCTATTTCATTCACTAGGGGCAGTAGAGATAGCCCAATAGTTAAGGATGTTAGAATCTGAAGCCACCTTGCATGTGTTCAAAGTCTGGCTCTACTACTTAATAGTATGTGACTTTGGGTAAATGGCCTAACATATATGTGACTCAGTTTTCTTACTTGTAAAATAGGGTAATAATAATATTTATCCTGTGGGTATTGTGAGAATTAAATGATTTAATGTGGGTAATGTATTTTAAAGTGCTTAGAATAATGCCTACACATAGTAGATGCTTTCTACATTTGCTGTGTTAAAATAAGCCAGCAAGGTTATTACCTTTTCTATTTCACAAATGAAGAAACTGGGAGTTGCCTAAAGTTTTATGGGCCTTAGGGTGGTTAATTATATTCTTAAACATGTGCAGTAAATAGATTAAGAAAGAAATTAAGAAAACAATTCCATTTATAATAGTTTCAAAAGAACAAATACTTAGGGATAAATTTAACAAAAGCACAAAACTTATATTCTGAATATAACAAACACTGTTGAAAGAAATTAAAGACCTAAGTATTTAAATGGAAATTCATCCATGTTCGTGGATCTGAAAATTTAATGTTGTTAACTTGGCAATACTCCCCAGATTTACATGCAGATTCATCACAGCTCCTAACAATACCAGCTGACTCTTTTGTAAAGAATGACAAACTAATTGTAAAATTCATATGGAATTTCAGGGGACCAGAATAGCTAAACTAATCTTGAAAAAGAAGAACAAAACAGGAGGCCTCACATTTTCTCATTTCAAAATTTACTATAGAGCTACAGTAATCAAGAACGTTTAGTGGTGGCATCAGGAGAGACATAGATTGGTGAATAAAATTGACAGTCCAGAAATAAACCCATGTACGTATGGTTTTTAACTGATTTTTGAGACGGGTACCCAAATCAGTCAATGGGGAAATGACAGTCTTTTCAACAAAACTGGATATCCACGTGCAATATAATGAAATTGGACCCTTTGGTTATACCATATACAAAGTTAATTCAAAATGGATCAAAGACCAAAAGGCAAGAACTAAAACTAAAAGACTTAGGAAAAATATTGGGGTAAATCTTCATGACTGTAGATTTGGCAATGGATTTCAAGATATGACAACAAAGCACAAGCAACAAAAGATAGACAAACTGGACTTCATCAAAATTAGCAACTTCCGTGCTTCAAAGGACATTACCAAGAAAGTGAAAAGACAACCCACAGAATGGGAGAAAATAACTGCAAATCCACATGTCTGCTAAGATAATTGTATTGAGACTATACAAATAACACATACAACTCAATAACAAAAAGGCCAATGACCCAATTAAAAAATTGGCAAAGTATTTGCTTAGGTATTTCTCCAACGAAGATATGTAAATGTTCAATAAACACATGAAAAATTGCTGACATCATTGACCGCCAGAGAAATGCAAATCAAACCACAATGAGACGTCACTTCACACCCACTAGAATGGCTAGAATCAAAATTTCAGATAAAAAAACGTTTTTTCAGATAATAAGCGCTGACGAGGCTGTGGATAAATTAAAACCCTCGTACACTGCTGCAGGAGTGTAAAACAGTGCGGCCACTTTGGAAAACAGTCTGGCTATTCCTGAAATGGTTAAACACAGAGTTACCCTATGATCCAATAACTCCACTCCTAGGTATATTTCTAAAAGAAATGAAAATGTGTCCATACAAAAACTTATACCCAGATGTTTACAGCAGCATTATTTACAATAGCCATAAGGTAAAAACAATCCAAATGTTCACAAACTGATCGATTTATATACAAAACGTGGTATGTACTTATAATGGAATATTATTCCATCACAAAAAGAGAGGAAGTACTGATATGTGTTAGAACATGAGGAACCTTGAAAACATTATGCTAAATGAAAGAAGTCAGTCACAAAAGACAATCTGTTATATGATTCCATTTAGATAAAATATCCTGAATAGATAAATCTATAGAGCAGAAAGTAGATTAGTGATTGCTTGTAGTTGGGAGGGTGGAGAGGGTGAAGGAGGGTGTAAGGGGAGGATAGCTAGAGTATGGTATTTCTTTTCAAGGTGATAAAAATGTTCTAAAATTGACTATAGTAATGGTTGCACATATTTTTGAATATACATAAACCCATAGGTCACTGTGTCCTGTAAGAAACCACTGTACACTGTAAATGAATGATTTGTATGATATATGAACTATATCTTAATAAAGCTATTTGAAAAAGTCTCGTGTGCTCCATTTGTCTCCACTTTTATCTCTACTACATTAACATAAAGAAGTTTAGCATAAACTTTATTATCAACTTTACCACAATAGGAGCTTAGAACATGGCAATGGTTAATATTCACCTTTAGTAGAGAGATTACAAGGCTATTATATAGGGCAAGAAGTCGTTATGTGATCTATAGTAAACACTGAAGTAAATTCCTTTATAAATATTGGTCATTTTTCTGAAAACATATCGTCTAACTGTTGTAAGTACATATTATATATTATTACATGTATTTTTTGAAAAGTTCTTCATGAAGATCTACTTAATGTGTAAGCAACCAAAGATGGCACAGATCAATGCTAGCTTGTTGAGGTCTATCATTTTAGGAAATAATTGTGTTCTAATATTCTTTGTACAGTTTTCAGGGTGAGTGCTGCTCTCCCTTCCTCTTTTACAGAGCAAACTTACCTTAGCAAACTAGATTAAGATCAACAAGATGATAAAATAAAATTATATCCTGAACACTTATAAATTAGGGGTAAAATGCTAATCAATTTATTATTTCCGGGGGTCGGGAGGGAGTGGTGCAGAAATCATGCAGTTTGGAACTGAACTCCTTTCGGATATTTCAGATCCAGTTGTCGCTAGGATGCCTGGAAGATCCAGCAAAAGTTTCTTATGGTAATAAAGGGACATTAAGGAGCGGATATCAGCAGGAAACGAAGGAACAAAAAAGTGACTGAGGATCTTAAGAGCAGAAAAATAGGAGGCAACAGTCGCCTGTGCACAAAGGAAAACTGAAGAGTGCCAAGGCTGTAAAGTGACCATTTCAAAGAAGGCGGTAGGACAGGGAGGAGGTTGGTATGGGACAAGTATTAGATGCGGCCGTAAAGATGCACAGGCACGCTCCACGTGTCATCCGGGAAGTTAGCCTCCCTCCTCCAAAGGCCCAGGTGGCGCCCCTGCGCTGCCTTAACGCCCGTGCCCTACCTGGCCGACCTTTCCCGGCCGCCAGGAGCATCAGTGCCGGCGTCAGCACCCGGACTCCATCAAGCATCGCTACTGCCGCAGGTGGGACGAAGGCGTCGCTGATCCCTGGCCAAGGGTGCGGGCAGGAGGGTGCCACAGCAGCCTCTTTGTCCTCCTATCACAGAACTCAGTCCGTTCCTGCTCGCCCTTCAGGGTTGCCGCGCGTCCTTGCTGTGGGGCGCGCTGGTCTTTTCCAGGGATAACCCAGCGAGCCTGGTGGCGCCTTCCTCCCAAACCCCGCCCACCCGCCGGAAAGCCACGCCCAACTGTCCCCGAGACCGCCGTGCGCCCTGCGTGTCCTGGCTGTGGCTTCACCACCCTGGTTGTCAACAGCAGTCGCACATTCTCGGGGAAGCCTCCCAGGATGTAACGGCATCCCGCGTCTCGCTGTTCTAACAAATGCTTTAGGAAAACTTGGTATTCCTAGAAACTGTTCTGATGGACCGCCAATAAAAGAAGGCTTGCAAGGTTCTCTTGGCAGGCAGAGGGCCCCTGATCATACCTGCAGATGGACTCTTCACCTGGTAATCGGGGTTGCTGGTTTGCCTCCACAGGTGCTTCTCAGAAGTTGCACCTGCCACTTTCGGCCTCAGTGTGAACGATGGAAGGAGGAAGTAGAGATTACTGCTGCGACAGTAGTAGCTCTTTTCCTCTGTCTATATGGCAGGTTTTTCAGAAGTGAACTGGAGGGCGTTTAGACATTTTCCAAATACGTGGGCACAGTCATCATGTATTTGCTGATGATTCCCAGAGCTCTCTCAGTTGTCCAGTGGTGACCCAGTGACTCAGGAGTTTTCAACACATGGTTACATGACTCCCAGGGTTGCCCTGGGGATGGTTTCCAATCCACAGTTGTCTTCAGATGTGTGGTTGCTTCTACAGAGGGAAGGGGCCTTTTTTTCTTCTTCTTCTTAACCGATTCTTCATCTTTTTACGTCTTTAAACGAAACCTCACTCTTCTAGTTTTTCTCTGGTATTCTCAGTTCTTGAGTCCTTTTATCCATCACCTGAGACTTCACCCTTAGAGCCTGTACCTGAGGGGAAAGAAGACACTGGTCAACAGATACAGATACAGATACAGATAGATACAGGTAGTCCTGGAGTCCTGGTGAGCATCAGGGTTCAGGCCACAGTTCCATTTATAGATTTGGACGATTAAAGCATGGACTATGTATGGTGATAAAGACAGCAGGTGCCCAAATGTATAAAAAAGTTCTTTTAAAAATTGTTTATAGTTTGTTTGAAAGAAATTACCATTTAAAAGTTTAAAAACTGTTTCCAAACGTATGAGTATTAGTCCATCTTGGAAAAAATTTCTTTGTGCTGTGCAAAACTTGTGTTTAGCCCCCTTTTAGATGCAGAAAAGGCATCCAATCTTCCAGGAAAAAACTGAAACATAAGTTTTTGGTGGGTGTGGAAGATGAGTCTCATCTTAAAGCCTAATTGTGGAAGAACAATTTAATGTGAGCAGGTTGAAAACCCAGAGATTTTTTAGCTTCCATCTTTTGTTTCAGCTTATCAAAGCCCTAATAAAACTGGGACAGAAAAATAAACATCGATTTTTCTCAGTCTATCTGTGAAATCACCAGAAATAAGGTAATGGTTATAATCAGGATTAAATAACATCAGGCTTTTTTGTAAATTTATTGTCCAGCAATATCTGTAGAAATGCAATCAACTTTTATACTTTCCTGGAGGACAACATCACTTGCCTAACTTCCAGCAAACCCTGAGCATACAATGTGAAGTATAATATGTCTCATTTTCCCCTTCAGTTTTGGTTGATGAATACCAGTTTATGAGTTTACAATAGACTTGTAACAGAGAACAGATTTTCCTCCATGTAAGTGAGTTAAGATGGAAAAAAACCTGAAAGCAACTTAATTGTTTTTCAGATCTCAATAGTAAATTCATCTAAACTGGCTTGAGTCTGCAAGAATATACTGAATAAAAATTAGTTACAGGACTGTGGGAAAAACAAAAAGTAATAAAAATAATGTTTTAACATACATTATGTAGTGAGATTCATCAAAATTTGGTATAATGTTCAAATTTTTAAAACTTTTTAATTTTTGAAAAGCAGGATAAAGAATGGAGGCATGGTACTCTAATTATAAATACCAGTGGTACGTGTAAAATGCAGTAAATACTACTGAGAGAGAAATAATACAGAATGTCTGTGTGGAAGATAAAATGAAGCCAAGTACAGTATAATTTGAGTGAAAGGAAACACTAATCAGGAGAAAATTTCAAAGGATAATTTCCTTGAAAAAGGAAATAACTCAGCTCTTCTCAGGTTCATTTGCAAAATTATGCTGAACTTATATGAGTAAATCCCCCAAATTCAGGGGATAGAAAGACACAGTGATTAAGTGCACAAATCCTGAGTTTAGGACAGCTGGGTTCTAATCCTAGATTTGCTACCTGTTTACTGACTGTGTCACCTTGGATGGCATTCTGAACTTCTTTTTTTTGTGCCATGGGAATGATGGTAATAATACCTACCCCGTAGAGTTTAAGAAACAATAGTGTATGGGATTTCCCTGGTGGTCCAGTGGTAAAGAATCCACCTTACAATGCAGGGGACACGGTTCGATCCCTGGTCAGGGAACTAATATCCCACATGCTGCGGGGCAACTAAGCCTGCTCGCCACAACTACTGAGCTTGAGCGCCTCAACTACAGAGCCTGTGTGCCGCAAATTACAGAGCCCATGTGCCCCGGAGCCCAGGTGCCACAACTAGAGAGAAGCCCACCTGCCGCAACGAAAGATCCCGCACGCCTCAACAAAGATCCCGCGTGCCACAGCAGGACCCGATGCAGCAAAAAATAGATAAAATAAATAAATAATAAGTAAAATTTTTTTAAAAAAGAAATGGATTCATAAGACTGGCTGTTTTAAAAAAAGGAAACAATAGTGTATGTATGTGTGGGGTGGGGGTGGTGTGGAGGAGGAGGGGTCTGGAGAGAGAGCATTTAGGTAGTGTCTGGCATAGGGTAGCTACCATGAGTATACATAATAGTTTACAGATAATAAAACCAAGGTGCAATACCACATAACTATACTTGTCCTTTTGTTATAGAACGGTTCATCATTTCTCAGTGTTATCCTCTTACAGTGCTCAGGATAATTTGGAGTAACCTTACTGAGAAACACACATTTATATAATATATGAATTCCTTGGCCCGTGTATATTTTACTAAATGAGAGAGTCTGGGTCTCACCTGGATATATCTTTTTTTTTTTTTTTTTTTTTTTTTTTTAGCAGGGGAAGAGGAGGTTTGATAGAAATGGCATTGGGGAAGAGAACAGTGTCATCAAATCAATTCTTGAGCTTCAAAAATTAATGTTTTGGCTTTGGCACTGAGTTTACATTCAGGAGGCCATTGCTCCCAGACAGAGACACTAAATGGGACAGACATTTTGCCCCCAACAGTAGTAAATTCCTTTTTCTTAATGAGGAGTCAGCTAGACACTTGATATATTAAAGAAAATTCACTGAAAGCATCCATTAACTGTGAATTTTATAATGCTTATTGTGGCATGTCTCTATGAAATAATGTAAATAAGCTGAGAGAGGGGAGCTGCATGCTTGGCATGAATGCTTGTTTTAAGAATCAATCTTTTGGGACTTCCCTGGTGGTGCAGTGGATGGGAATCTGCCTGCCAATGAAGGGGACACGGGTTTGATCCCTAGTCCGGGAAGATCCCACATGCCACAGAGCAACTAAGCCTGTGCGCCACAACTACTGAGCCTGCGCTCTAGAGCCCACGAGCCACAACTACTGAGACCATGTGCTGCAACTACTGAAGCCCACATGCCTAGACCCTGTGCTCCGCAACAAGAGAAGCCACTGCAAGGAGAGGCCCACACAATGCAACAAAGAGTAGCCCCTGCTTGCCACAACTAGAGAAAGCCCGTGCACAGCAAAGAAGACCCAACACAGCCAAAAATAAATAAAATTAAATCTTAAAAAAAAAAAATGAATGAATCTTTCTGCATCCATGTTCATAGAAGCATTATTCACAGCAGCTAAAACATGGATGAAACACAACTGTCCACTATGGATGAATGGTAAGCAAAGTGTAGTATATAGATACAATGCAATATTATTCAGCTTTAAAAAGGAAATTCTGATACAAGCTACAAACATGGATGAAGCTTGAAGATATGTGAAAGAAACCAATCAGAAAAGGACAGATACTGTATGATTCCACTTATATGAGGTACCTATAGTAGTGAAGTTCACAGAGACAGAAAGTAGAATGGTGGATGCCAGGGACTGGGGGAAGAGGACAATGGGGAGTTATTGTTGAATGAGAACAGAGTTTCAGTTTGGGAAGATGAAAAAGTTCTGGAGGTGGATGGTGGTGATGGTTGCAGACCAATGTGAATATACTTATTGCGACTGAACTGTACACTTAAAATGGTTAAAATGGTAAATTTATGTTATGTATACTTTGTCAAAATAGAAAAAAATAAAAAGAATGAGCCAAAGCAATCTTGAGAAAAAAGAACAAAGCTGGATGTATCATGCCTCTTTGACCTTAGACTATACTACAAAGCTACAGTCATCAAAACACCATGGTACTGGCACAAAAACAGACACAAAGATCAATGAAACAGAATAGAGGGTACATGTAAAAGAATGAAATTAGTACATTTTCTCACACCATATACAAAAATAAATTCAAAGTGGATAAGAGACCTAAATGTAAGACCTGAAACCATAAAACTCCTAGAAGAGAACATAGAACACTCTTTAACATAAATCATAGTAATATTTTTTTTTGGATCTGTCTTCTAAGGCAAAATAAACAAAGGCAAAATAAACAAATGGGACCTACTTAAACTTAAAAGCTTTTGCACAGCAAAGGAAACAATTGGCAAAACGAAAAGACAACCTGAATGGGAGAAAATATTTGCAAATGATATGATGGATAAGGGGTTAATATCCAAAATATATAAACAGCTCGTATAACTCAATATCAAAAGACCAAATAATCCGATTAAAATTTTTCCAGAGACAATATACAGGTGGCCAAAAGACACATGAAAAGATGCTCAACATCACTAATCATCAGAGAAATGCAAATCAAACCCATAATGAGATATCACCTCACACCTGTCAGAATGTCTATCATCAAAAAGTCTGCAAATAACAAGTGTTGCTAAGGATGTGAAGAAAAGGGAATCCTGTTGGTGGGAATGTAAATTGGTGCAGTCACTATGGAAAACAGTATGGAATTTCCTCAAAAAACTAAAAATAGAGCAACAATATGAGCCAGCAATTCCACTCCTGGGTATACATCTGAAGAAAACAAAAACACTATTTTGAAAAGGTACATTCACTGCAATGTTCACAGCAGCATTATTTACAATTGCCAAGATACGGAAGTGACCTAAGTGTCCATCAACAGATAAATGGGTAAAGAAGATGTGGTGCATGTATATATATATATATATAATTATATATATAATTGAATATTACTCAGCCAAAAAATAGAATGAAATTCTGCCATTTGCAACAACATGGGTGACCTAGAGAGTAATATGCTTAGTGAAATGTCATAAGTGAAATAAGTCTCATGAAATAAGTCATGAGAAAGACAAATACTGTATGTTATCACTTTCAAATGTATGTGGAATTTAAAAAATAAAACATACTGTGTGTTATCACTGTTAAATATATGTGGAATCAAAAAAAAATAAAATAAATGAATATAGCAGAACAGAAACAGACTCAGATAAAGAGAACAAACTAGTGGTTACCAGTGGGGAGAAGGAAGGGGAGAGGGACAAAACAGGAACAGGGGATTAAGAGGTACAAACTACTATGTATAAAATAAATAAGCAACAAAGATATATTGTTCAGCACAGGGAAATATAGCCATTATTTTATAATAACTTTAAATGGAGTATAATCTATACAAATACTGAATCACTTGGTGCATAGCTGAAACTAATATTGTAAATCAACTATTCTTACATTTAAAAAGTAAAATAAAATCAGATAAAATAAAAAGAATGTATCTTTCACTCATCGGCTAGAAAGAAAGCCCTTTATTTCAACATATCTCAATGTCATTGGCCCTAAGGAGGTTTCTTGAAAATGTTCAGCAGAGTAGAAATGGTTCAACCCCTGACTGAGCTTACTTTTGACATAAATTCATATAGCGGTGACAACCTGATTACATATCAATCAACCATGCAAAATCACATAGATTGCAACACGGTGACCATGTTTTACCGCCTAAGCAGTTTTTCTATCTTGTAGATCAGTATATTTTACAGAAGACTGAGAAATTACTACTTTTCAAAGATTTTGTTTTTGTTATTTTTGTACAATAAAAACTTTTTAAATTATTTTTCTTCCAGTTTTATTGAAATATAGTTGACATACAGCACTGAATAAGTTTAAGGTATATAGCATAGTGATGTGATTTACATACATCATGATATGATTATCATGGTAAGTTTAGTGAACGTGCCTCATCTCACATAGATACAAAATAAAAGAAAAAAATTTTTTTCCTTGTTTTGAGAACTCTTAGGATTTACTCTCTTAGTAACTTCCATACGTAACATATAGCAGTGTTAATTATATTTATCATGTTGTACATTACATCCCTAGTACTTACGTATTCTATAACTGAAAATTTGGGGGGGTTTTGTTTTATTTTATTTTATTAGTTTTGGCCATGCGGCATGTGGGATCTTCATTCCCCGACCAGGGATCGAACCTGTGCCCCCTGTATTGGGAGCATGGAGTCTTAACCACTGGACCGCCAGGAAAGTTCCTGGAAGTTTGTATTTTTGACTACCTTCATCCAATTCCTAATCCCCCCACCCCCACCTCCAGTAACCACAAATCTAATCTCTTTTTCTAAGAGTCTGTGTGTTTGTTTGTTTGAAGTATAATTGACCTACAATACTATGCTAGTTTCTGGTGCACGAAGATAAAAGCAACTTTTAAAAATCATAATTTTCATACAAAAATGAACTTGTTTCAACTTACTGTCTTTCACAGTGTGGTTTAAAAATAAGATTGGAATACTAAAATTCCTTTGAATGGAGTTGGAAAAGGTGTATATTTTCCCTTTCAACAGCCATCCATATACGTAAGCAATAATGTTTGCATCTGAAGTATATATTATACAATACCTTTATAATTGAAATGTATGGCTAGTGTCATGATTATACTTAAATGTTATTTAGGTTCTTCTGGAAGCCTTAAATAAAACGTTGTAGCAGGTGGTAAAGCTATGTGACATTTCTGTTTTTGTTTATATGATTTATGTTGTCATCCTTTTCTAAATCTCAAAGCATTTTGATCCTCAAAATTCTAACTTGTAATATATAATTAGTTAAATTCTTTAACTCTAGAAGGAATGCTTGGTAATATTGGAGCAGTAATTCCATTATTTATGAAATGGTTAGATTTACAAAACAATCTAATAGATGTCAGATATTTCATTTTTGTCCAACTGTCCCAAACACCCACTCTAGTCCAATTTGAAATAAGCCATATTTTTACAAGATGTAAAGTCATTTTTTAAAATAGCTTTATTGAGATGTAATTTACATAACAAAGAACTGACCTGTTTTTAGTGTATAATTCAGTGAATACTAGCATATTTACAGGTCTGTACAAACATTACAACAATCTAATTTTAGAACATTTCTGTCACTCTAAAGATAAACCTCTTGCCAACTTATAGTCTTTCTCCATCTCCAATCTCAAGCAACAACTAATCTCCTTTCTGTCTCTACATATTTGTTTTTTTTGGATATTCCACATAAATGGATCATATATGTTCTTTTGTGACTGGTTTCTTTCACTTTTTGAGATTGTATTGTAGCTTTATTAGTACCTTATTCCTTTTTTTTACCCTTATTTATTTATTTTTTAAAGTATTATAAAATGTATTATTTAAATCACATGTAATTATAATGAAGATTATTTTAAAAGATTTATAAAAGCACTCATAATCTTACCAACTGGACACAATGGTGTTCGTTTTTCTTTCCAATCTTAATTCCTCCTTATGTATATTTTACTTTGCTGTTGGGTTCTATACTTTTCGTCCAAACTCATTGTATAAATGCTTCTCCATATTAGCTGCTGTCTTTGCCTGCATTGTTGTTGTTGTTTTTAATTTTTATTGGAGTATAGTTAATTTACAATGTTGTGTTAGTTTCAGGTGTACAGCAAAGTGAATCAGTTATACATACACATATATCCAATCTTTTTTAGGTTCTTTTCCCATACAGGCCATTACAGAGTACTGAGTGGAGTTCCCTGTGCTATTGTTTTAGAGGCTGCATCCCATTCCGGCTGAGGGAGATTTGTTATGGGCCAATGAACTGAACATGATTAGCAAGGGTGACTCAGGTCTGTTGTGGTCCTGTCACCCATTGGTGAATAGGTAAGGCTCTGGGGGCCCCTCCTGGCTTTGGGGGACTGTATCTGCCCTTGCTGCCCTACTGGGGATGAAGCCCTCAGGGTGCTTTATAAATGTTTGTAGCTGCCAGCAGGAAATACTCTTTCTTTAAGTGGGGAGGCAAGCCAAGTATTTTCCTCTTCTCTTCAACCTTGCAAGGAGCTGTTGGTTTCTTAAATCAGTTAAGCTAGGGCACAAAGGTTTAGATTTCTCATCTCTTACAAAGGTTTCCATTTCTTCCGGAAAGGGGATTTAATTTTACTGCTGTAGCAATTTTTCACCACAAGAATCTGCTTACTTCTTTTCCTGATACTGAAATGCCAGGTTTGGCACATTCTGGGCAGGTATAGGGCATCCCCCTCGAGCTACATTGCCCTCTGCTCTCCACCCATTTAAATCCCATTTCACATCATTCCATGCCCTCCTTGAAACTATCCTTGGCCTTTCACCCACATCCAGGTTTCTGACATCCTAAAACATTTCCTATTTGCTTATAAGTCACATTCTCCTAGAGGGCAGCATGATGTCATAAACAGACCCTTGACTGCAAAGCAAGATACTTCAAATCTTGTCCCATTGTTAACCCTCTGTGTGACCTCGGCTAAGTCTTTGCACCCCTTGGGCTTTAGCTGCTCCAATCCTTATTCCTTTTTATTGGCAATATTCCGTTGTATGGATATACTATATTTTGTTTATACATTCTTCAGTTGATGGACATTTTGGGTTGTTTCCACTTTTTGGTCATTGTGAATAATGCTGCCATTAACATTTGAGTGTAAGTCTTTGGGTGTACACGTATGCTCGTTATTTTGGATAGAGTTCTAGGAATGGAGTTGCTGGGTCATATTATAAGCCTGTGTTTCATTTTTAAAGAAATTTCCATATTGTTTTCTAAACAAACTTGCTTTAGGAGGGCAAGTAAATTTTATATCATGTGTGTTCTTGGCTTGTGTTTATTTTTCTCTGAAATAAAAATCTCTGAGAAATATTTTGATCAAAAATTAGGTCTCTTGTTTTTTCCATGACTCAATTTTGAAATTTTATTGGCAAAATTGTTATAATACTTTAAGCCATGATTTTTAAAAAATGAATTGCCTCAAAAATGTCAATGCATTTCATTTGATATTAGGTGAAGTAAAGTAAAACCTCTTGAAGATTTGTTTGTATAAAATTGGGATGACAAATTTTGAAGTCAATCTGTAGAAGATTCTCAAACTTTTATGAATACTGCACATGAAAATTACTGTCAACATTTTTGAAATTTTCAGCAGCTTTTCTTCATGAATGATTCATCTATTAGCAGCCCTTTCAGACCTCAAATAATGCTTAGAACATTAAAAGAAAAACCAAAGGCTTTAGTGTACTTACTTAAACTCCTGGATTTCCTGATACTTTAGGTATCAGGAAATTAAATTTTGTGCACACGTGAATTTCGTGATATGAAAAAAAGAATAAACATTACTGGATTAGACCAACTTTGATTCAAAATTGGAATCTGATTTTAAAAGCTGTATGTCTTTGGGCAAGTTATTTAATAGTTCAGATAATTAATTTCTTGATTTATAAAGTGAGGCTCAATAACTCAATGACTATCTAAATAGAGAGGGGTCCAAGAATCTCTAACTGATGGCCACATTCATCCCTGTGACTTCCTAATGTTTTGAATCTGTCGACTCTTTTACTTTGATATTCCTGTCTATACGAATAATGAGCAATAACTAGGAACAACTAATGAACACTGTCCTTGTTTTAATTGCACTGTGTATTAGCTATGTTTTCTTTGCCTAGATTAAAGGAGTTGGGGGCGGGAGGGTCTTCCCTCAAAAGAGATCTAATTTACAGTAGCAAAAGGAATTGGAACAGAATCAGTGTCTTATTATCCTTTTTGCTAATTAGAATTTCCTTGCCGCTAGAATGCCTGGCAGGCTCTAGAAGTTACATACAGATTAGTGAGGGAATTTTAAGGAGCAGGACATCAGCAGCAAAAATACAAGACCTCCCTCTCCTTGGGGAGAGGACAATTGCCAGTACGCAAAGGAAAACTAAAACCACTGGAAGAAAAGTGACCACTGCAAAGGCCGGAGCGAGACAGGGTGGCCGTCGGTCAGGGTCAGTCACAAGCTCCAGCTGTACATTAAGATGCTCAGCTACACTCCGCTTACCTTCTGACAGATAGAGCCTCCCACCTCCACACCCAGCGGCATCCCCCTACCTCTCTGACCTTCCTCGTGGCTAGGAGCACCAGCCGGTGCCCTGGCTCCAAAGACCTCAGGGAGCCCAAGCCGCGGGGACGGGAAGGATGGGGCCGTCCCGGGCTTCCCTGTCTGTTCCTGCTACAAGTTCAGTTTGGCCACGGGTCTTCACTCATGTCTCAGCCAGCCCTCTTCTTGAACAGCGATGTCAGCCTGTGCGCTACCCCTCCTGTCTGCGACCCCGGCCGGCGGGTCCGAAAGCTGCGCCGTCGCGCCCGCTCCCTCTCGCGGCGTTTCCAGTTCCCGCATCCCGCCGGCCGCTTGCACCTAGTGCCAGCGCTCACCGGAAGTAGAGTGGCTCCGCGCCCTTCTCTTAGTGTAATTGTTTTGGGGGAAGACTTGGTAGTTTTAGAAACTTCAGAAATGGACTTTCAGTAGAGGAAGCCAGGTATGGTTCAGTTGGCAGGAGCACCGTCCCTGATTATCCCTGCAGACAGATTCTTCAACCTCTATTGGTTCCTGTTGGATTGTCCACGAAGAGCGTGCTTCTCAGAAGA
Organism: Globicephala melas; assembly: GCF_963455315.2. Classification (NCBI taxonomy): domain Eukaryota; kingdom Metazoa; phylum Chordata; class Mammalia; order Artiodactyla; family Delphinidae; genus Globicephala; species Globicephala melas. The sequence goes on from NC_083322.1 coordinate 64,972,340, forward strand.
TGCTCCTGCTGCCTTACGTCTCAGTGAGGAAAGGTAGGAGGAGGGAGTAGACGGTTAATGTAGCAGCAACATTCCTCTTTCCCTGCAGCTTTCACAACATTTCGGAAATGAAAAGAGCAGCCTGAGACACTTTTCAAACACGTGGCACCAGTAACCACTGTATGATGACGTTTCCAGAGTTCCCTCAACAGAATCTCTCTCCTGACTCCATGCCCGTAAAACCAAATGCCGATTGAATAGCTAGCCCGTGGTCTCCACATCCCAGGATGCCAACTCTGCGTATCTGCACCATCCACACCCTTACTTTTCAAAATTCTCCATGATTTTCTGTCTCAGGAATAATTCCCTCATTTCCTCTCAGCTGAAAGCCTGCAGGTCATCCTCACTTCCCTCCACTGCACCTCCCACAGCTAGGCAGTCCCCCAGACCTGTCTGCTCCTTTAACATCCCTCAATTCCATTCATTTTCTTCCTTCCCTCCTGACTACATGGGCAGATAGCCATCAATTCTCACCTAGTTTATGGACAATAACTTTTTTTTGTTTTCATTTTTGCCCACATGTCTATGTAAATCAATTCATCCCCATCCTTTGCATGAGCCCCATGTTCAAAAGATAAGCTACAAGTCTTCAGAGTGGCCCCCCTCCATCCTCACTCAGCCTCTTCTTCCACAAGAATGCACACCTCCACTCTCACACAACAGCTCACAATTCTCTGATGTGACCAGGCTCTTATTCATTTCTTTCATATGATAGCTCCCTGGCCTGAAGGCTTTCTGTTCCTTATCTTTTACCTGACTATCACCTACTCAGGCTTGGCTTTCAGCTGAGACATCACTTTTTCCAGTGTTTTCTTGACAAACCGAGGATTCCTATAGCTCCATGTACTTAACATTCTCACAGCTCTTTTTTTTTTTGGTAACTATTTTTTTTAATTGGTGTAGAGTTAATTTATAATGTGTTAGTTTCAGGTGTACAGCAAAGTGATTCATATATATATATATATACACACATATATATATATATGTTTTCTTTTTCAGATTCTTTTACATTCTAGGTTATTAGAAGATATTGAATATAGTTCCCTGTGCCATACAGTAGGTCCTTTATCTACTTTACATGTAGTAGTGTGTACATGTTAATCCCAAACTCCTAATTTATCTCCCCACTCCCCGCTGTCCCCTTTGGTAACCGTAAGTTTGTTTTCTATGTTTGTGAGTCTATTTCTGTTTTGTAAATAAGTTCATTTGTATCACTTTTTTAGATTCCACATATAAGTGATATCATATGGTATTAGTCTTTCTCTGTCTGACTTAATATGGTAATCTCTAGGTCCATCCATGTTGCTGCAAATGACATTATTTCATTCTTTTTTATGTCTGAGTAATATTCCATTGTGTATATATATATACACCACATCTTCTTTATCCTTTCAACTGTTGATGGACATTTACCCATCATATGGAAGTTCCCCACTTCCCTAACTGCCTACCTCACCAAATTGTGAGGTCCTTGAAGGTAAAGATTGTCTGGATCAACATGTTTGCAGAAGATGGCTCAGTAACAGACACTGTTGACACTCAAAAAGTACTTGCTTGGTTAAACTGAATCCAGTAAAAGTATGAGTTATGCTGACGCGGAAAGCTAGGTCAAGGGTCTGAATGGATATAGTTATTCACTAGGTTCATGAGGGAGTTAGGCTCATTATTGGCCTCAGAAGACAGAGTAGCTTCTGCACCCCCAGCTGATAGACGTGGCTTTGATACATGAAGGTGCCAAAATAACCTACTTTTAAAAACTGCTTTGTCCTTTCATTTTTCCCCTCAAATATTTAAAAAACAAAAGATACAACCTAAGTGGATATACAGTTGTAGCCATTTGGCTCTAATTATCTATCTGGTCAATGAAATGCTCACTAATTAATCATATTCTCAAAAATATGTCTAGCATTTTTTTTGAAGACAGTATAATCTATTCCAGTTACACTTGCTTAGCATGACATAACTCAGTGTTATTATATCTAGACTGCAGAATATCAGATGATAGGGGGGTCTTGTATTTGAATTAGGAAATTGAGATTGATGCACATCGTTTTCTGTAATTACACTGTATTGCACTGTGACATCAAAATGTACCACATGTTTCCACATGGCCATACCCTTATTCTCACTGTTTCTTTTGCCTAAACTGTCTTTCCCCTTATTTCTTACTGAAAAGAGCATCTTAATGATTCAGCTGAAATATATCCAGTGATACAGAAGTTATAAATTCCATGCCAAGAAAAGTAAGTCATCTCCAGGGTGTCACATGCATAGCTCTCTATGCCCCCTCATTGTTGCAACCATTAATCTTCATTTATACTCACGTAGTGATTGGCAAGCTGTATTTTAATAAACTTTATATGTCTCTTCCCAACATTAAAAATGATTTATTTCTTGTAAATAAGCAGCACTGGCAGGCTGTGTTTGGAAAAAAATGTTGCTGAACAGGCAGCACTAGAGCTGTAAAGCAAATATGGCATTTTTCTAAGGGTTAGTGTCAGTTGCATTATAATACATGAAAGTAGACGGACTTAAATGACTACATACTCTTTGATTCCATTTATATGAATTATTGCAAGGCAATACTATCTGCCCAGAGAACAAATAAGTAGCTTCCAGGGGTTGGCAATGTTATATTTGTTGATTTCAAATGGATAAATAAGTTCATTTTGGAGTGAGACATCTGCTCTATATTTTCCTTATAGAGGTAGGTGCACACTGATTATGTTTATGAAAACTCTCAGAACTGTGCACAAAGAGGGTACGTTTAGTGTGTGGAAATAATATTATTTTGAAAGGAGTAAGAAGAAAGAATTGGAAACAGCCATATTGTTGTTTTTATACCCATAAACCCAAACCTTATTTGTGGTTAAGCTTTCCAGCTGTTCGAGGAGTGAGGAGGTTGAGGAGAACTTGCTGTTAATACTCCTTCTCTTGACTAAGGCGCTGTAACAGGAAGATCACTTTGTACTCATATCACAGATCACTGTGTAACTCTGGTTTATTCATGTTTATGTATGTGTGTTATATGTGACATTAAAAAGTTCACAAAAATTTTAAAAATCTAAGCCACAAATAACCTTGTTCCTAAATATCAGCCTTTGAAAAATACATGCCAAATTTAGTAAAATATGGAACAAATAAATGGCAAATTCTGAGATAATATGCATAGCTCTATACATTTTGAGTAGCTCACAGAATTCAGTAGAAATAAAGAGCAGCAACTGAAGTGTCAATGTATTATTTCTCACCTGAAATGACAAAGTGAGGGATGTGGTATGCCCTAATTTTTAATAAGTCCACAAAATGATGTGGGGCATAATGAGGAAACATACCATCAGTATAACAAAATGGTTATTAATGTGTATGTGTGTGTGTGTGTGTATTTGACACAAGGGTTTTTTGGAAGACAGAAGAGTGTTTGCTTCTTGTGTTATAACCCTGGTACTGTCAAGGTACTGGGGGCCCTGCAGAGTAGCAAGGCTTTGTCAGGATGGGGGCCCTGCCCTTCTGCTTATCCTCTGCAACGGACATTGCCTTGCTTGTCATGCATCCTCAAGTCCTCTCAGCTTGCTGCTGCTTCACAGCCATATTTAGAGCACTGAAAACTTTCTTCAAGGCTGATCCTGGTCTTTCTGCCTAGATCTGCCCTATAGCCACTCCTTTAAAGACTCTGTCCCTACCTCTCTCTTCTCCCTTTTCCAAATCTAGAGTAGTCTGGTTGGGGCATGACCATGTGTCTTTGTGTTTGACGTGGTGACAGGGGAAGGGGAACATACTGTTCTTGTCATCTTTCTCCCAAAGATATTTCATTCAGTCTGCAAATACTCTCTCTTAAAAAGGTTTAAGCTTTTCAAAATAAAAAGCTAGAACATATGGAACAAATTTCTGTTATCTTCCTGTTTTACCATTCTCTCAGAGGTTATACAAAGAGGCTAATTGTAGGAAAGAAAGGAGGGAAAAAATGAAGGAAACAAAGATTAACACCTTAATATATTATATTTGCATAATTATTGGCAGGTTAAATTGCCTAAAAACCAAATAAATGTGCAGCATGTGAAAGAAGAAAACTCTACTGAATATATAAAAGAGAGTTTAATTAAATATTCATGTATGTTTTTCTGTGGATATGAGACATCATTAAAAAAAAGTCAACTTTCCCTATGATAATCTATAAAATTATTATTAAACCAATAAAAATCTTAATAGTAGGTTTAACTGGGACTATGGAAGAAACTCAACTAAATTATATTGGACTCATCTACAAAAGATTAAGTATATCCAAAAAATGAGAAAAATTCCTAAAGAGAATGAAGAATAAAAACACTAATAAGTTTTGCCAGGGGTTTGTTGTTGTTTTGGTATTTTCATGCATGTTTTCTGTTATTTTCAAAACCAATCATCAATTACTAAAATAAATATTAGGTTATTTGTACAGATTTCTTAGTATACTTGATAGTGTATAGAAGTAGACTTTAATGTTTCAAATATCTCCAACTGATCATGTCAAGCTTCAATTATGGCTGAAGTAGTCATGGACTAATTTATTCATTTAAAATACAGTACTTACACAGTTGAATTCTGGGAGGTCCAAAGAAATGAAAATAATGTATTAGTAAGAGTTATATTTCAGCCATCTGTATTCTGGAACTACTCTCTTAGGAGCTATAAAACTTTAATAAGGCAAAATGCATCATCAGTTAAAGGGCAGCAGTTACACTAGAAAAATATCAATCAAAATTTCTTTAAAGAGAGGAAAACACATCAGATCTTCTGCTGTGCGTATGGACATGTGGGAATTGGCTGCTCTACGGCTGAATCAAACCTGCACATCACCCTGGATCCCTGTGCCTTCATATCCCTCTCCTCCCCTGGGCACCTGAGGATGCAGGGAATGCCCTGACCCTCTCTGGCAGCTGACCTGAGCTGCAAGTGGAATAGCAGGTGCAAAAGGGTCTTCTGGCAAAGGATGGATTCTAAACTCTGATTCTGCCCACTTTTCCCTGTTTTGATCATTTTCTTTCCTTAGCTCATTGAGCTTTCAGTTAACAGAGCTGCCAAGCAACTTCAGGTTTTTTGTCATAGGAGAAAATCCTATGTGATAGAAAGAAGTGGTGCTTTCCAATTCTTTCTCCACATTTTGGCTATCTTACTGTAGGTGTCAATGTGTAATGCTGATGTTTTCATAAACTTTGGGAAGTTTGTACTCTCTTCGTCTCCTTTTTTTTTAACCAACGAATTTATTCCATCACAGTTCTGGAAGTCAGAAGTCAGAAATCAATTCTCTGGGTTAAAATCAAAGAGTTGGCAGGGACTCACACCCTCTGGAGCCTCCAGGGGAGGATTCCTTCCTTGTGTCTTCCAGCTTCTGAAGGCTGCCAGCATTCCTTGGCTTGTGGCCACATCATTCCTATCTCTGCCTTCCTCTTCACATTGCCTTCCCCTCTGTGTATTCTATTCCATTTTAAGTTATAAATTCCCTCGTCAATTGATGCTGTGTTTCATATTCATGATGTAGTTTAGACAGTTTTTGAAGTCTCAGCTGAGGCTTTTGAATCTCACGTTCAAAATAGGCATTTTCACACTGTAAAGATGCTCTCTCAGTTTGAGACTTTTAATTTGAATTGTTTCACTCATTTGATTGGCTTCACATAACTTTTAAAATATCACTTTTTTTTCTCTTTTAAGTCTGTTTAAAGAAGTATTTAAGCTTCTTCAAGTCCATTTCTGACTGATTATCTTGGTCTCATTCTTCTGAATCACTTTTTTCCCCTCTGTTTCCAAATTGCCATCATCATTGTAATCTTCTCTAATGAGATGCGGAACACTTATATTCAGGAAAGTTTCAGTCAGAGATTTTAACTGTCTCTATCATTTACAATGAGTTCCCATTGTGTGTCGAAGTTGTCAAGCATTTTGTTGTTGTTCCTTTAGTTTCCACATTCTTTCTGCCGTTCAGCATCTTCTTTAAGCTTTCTCGCGTTGAGCATTTGCATCAAAACCATTATTCCCCTGTGACATAGTTCTTTATGCTTCTGAGACGACTTTAAGTTATTTTTGGACTCAGTCACTTTGAGTTGTAGGGATTTTGATGCCTCTTTAAGTGATTGTGACTGCCTTTAGAGATAGACGATCCTCATGCCATTAAATGAAATTTTTTGTAGCTCTCTTTTCTGTTCTCTGCCAAGACTTATTGTATCCCTCAGGGACCTGTTCACAGCTCTACTAAGTGCTACCAAACACAGAGTTTGTAACTTCAGAGGGCTGGGCTCCACTGCAGGTGATTCGAGGACTTTAGAGTCTTTTGCAATCAGTCTAATCTTCTCACTGATGCCCTGATATTCTTTAACTCAAACAGAAAATCTTTTCCTAGCCTTTTCCCTCCTTAAAGTAAATTGGCTTTTTATGTTAAACACAATCAAAGCAGTTCATACTAGAATTTCATAGGGAAATCCAAACAGACTTGAGCCTTGTGCCCATAATTCAGACAACACCATCAGAGCACTGCACAGCTGCTACGGGACTGGCTGGAAGTTCATTTATTTGGCCTCCAGGAGGCCTCTCTGATTCCAAAGGGCATTACAGCTCTACTGTGGAAGTTAGCTTGCGGGTTACAAGTCCTTGCCTGGAACCCTGCAAGTGTTTTTACTTCAATCCAAACAAGTGCCTGGCAACCAGGACAGACCATGAGTGGGGCTGGTGCAGGGATGGGGGACAGATTTTACAAATTAGTGCTCTCTAACTGTGTCCTGGTACTGTAACTATCTTGCAGGTCATAAGGGTGGGGCCCTAATCTGATTGGACTGTGGCCTTCTAACAAGAGGAGAAGAGATCTCTCTCATTCCACTGTGTGAGGACAGTAGTCATCTGCAAGTCTCCTTCTGACCTCTTTTAACCTTAATTACTTCCTAAAGACCCTGTCTCCAGAGATAGTCACAATGAGGCTTAGGGCTTCAGCCTATGAATTGTGGGCAGGGGCCCTGAGGGTGGGTGGGGGGCGGTCAAATCAATCCATAGCAGGAGGCTCCAACATAGAGCTCATTCTCTAAACCCATCATGTCCTTACCTTTGGAGAGTTTGAATTCAAGACATGGAAAGTCAGCTGGGTAGGGGGTGAGTTGCTGCCAGGTTCCCATTGCTTTGAGAGCTACTGCATTATACTAAAGGAGGAACAATGTAAGGCAGTTCAGCACAGTGGTTAAGAGACCTGGAATCAGAATGACTTGTTCTGCAAACTAGTCCTGTCATTAACCAGGGTAACTCTGGGCAATTTATTTAACTTGTCTTACCTGTTTTGACATCTGTAAAATGGGGATAATAATATTTGCCTCATGCAGTTTTTGTGTGGATGAAACAAACAATGCATGTGAAGCTTTAGCATAACTGGTGTGTAGAATGTGCTCAACAGTGGGGAAACTTTTGTTATTTTTAGTATTATTATTTCTCGTACGGCCTATCAATGAAATCTCATTAACTGAGCAAATCTACCCAGTGCAGCCAGAAAAAGACTAAATTACATATTACCTGCAAAATTGTCAGGGAGTTTAGAGATTACCTATGGCCTTCATATACCCATCCTCTCTTCTGTTTTTCTGGTTAACTCTTCCTCTTCCCTATGAGTTAGCTAATACATCACCTCTAGCAAACTTACCTCAGCCTCCACTCTCACACTTCCTAATCCGCATTTATACATTATTAAAGCTGAACTCTGCTCTTGCCCTGTAGTACGTTTTCTTTTACCTCATAGTCTTGAAATTATATCCGTTTCTAGGTTTACGTCACCTACTAGACTATGAGCTCCTTGAGGATCAAAGCCTTGTTTATATATCTCTGAATGTCCAATGCTTAATTAAGTGTTTAATATTGATGATAAATATTGTTTGAACTGAATTAAACTGAATTAAAATGTATGAAACTCAAGCTACATCTGACATTCACTACTGTGTTACTGGTGGATATTGGGCTGTCTTGATGCAAGCTGTAATACTCTATTCTTATCCATAGGTGGCAGCAATCCCCTAAAATAAGGAGAAAAATGGTCTGTGCACAGATAGAATTGATCAGAGAAGTTAAAACGACTTATTCTAACGTGTATTTTGGCCTTTACATGAATAACTGTGTAAATTCTCATTTTACAGAAATACTAAGGTGAATAGAATACAATCTATTAAACTAGGAACTCCTTGAAGTGAGTATTTTTTCTGTCTTAATTACTCAGTATCTCCAGAGTCACCTACAAAGCCTTGTCTAACTCTTTCCAGCTTATTCTTTGTAGAGGCTGTCGTGCTGTTTGGTGGTCGCTGAGCAAAACTGTGAAGTTGTTTGCATTTGGTTTTGGCAACATCTTTTTTCCTTGACACAAGTTTTTATCACTTATTCCATATCAGTCTTCCTGAAGTACTCACTAATTTCTAATAAAATATTAGTTACATCTTCTATCTATATGGCCATGGACAGAAGTTAGGAGTATTCTTTTTTTAAAAAAAAAAAAAACTTATTTATTTGACTTATTTTTGGCTGTGTTGGGTCTTCGTTGCTGTGCACGGGCTTTCCCTAGTTGTGGCGAGCGGGGGCTACTCTTCGTTGCAGTATGCAGGCTTCTCATTATAGTGGCCTCTCTTGTTGTGGAGCACAGGCTCTAGGCACGCGGGCTCAGTAGTTGTTGTGCATGGGTTCTAGATCGCAGGCTCAGTAGTTGTGGCCCACGGGCTTAGTGCTTCGCCGCATGTGGGATCTTCCCGGACCAGGAGTTGAAACCATGTTCCCTGCATTGGCAGATGGATTCTTAACCACTGTGCCACGAGGGAAGTCCCAAGGAGTATTTTTAATATTAGGCTCACAAAAAGAAAAAAAAAGATAGGTAGACAGATGATAGACAGATATTTGATATAGATATAGCTGTTATGTATATGGGTATAGATACAGGTATAGGTACAGGTGTAGGTATATTTTGGGTGCAGTTAAGAAAGAAGGAGCTTGTGGTATCAGCAGCCCATTTCCCTAATTTTACACTTCTTTCACTGAAGTCAATGCACTTGTGTGGTCCAGGCTTTCTTTTTGAACTTGACTGGTGAAAAAGCAGTTATTGATCCCTCCTTGACCATTGTTATAACTACTTCAGTGCAACCTGCTTTAGTATATAGTTCAAGTGGAAAGTCCAAATTTTGAGTTGGGTCTTTATGTGTAATCCAAATAAATGTCATGTTCAGTGCAACTGTGCCACTCAGTCCCTGAGGATCAGTTTTCTTTTCATGTTCCCAAGGTCTGTTCCACCATAAAAGCAGGAAGCTACTCTTCATCAAGGCATACTCCACAGAATTGTTACACCAGAAGTCAGGAGCTGTTTCCGTTTAATTCAGTAACAATATTACTGGCGGGCTTCCCTGGTGGCACAGTGATTAAGAATCAGCCTGCCAATGCAGGGGACACGGGTTTGAGCCCTGGTCTGGGAAGATCCCACGTGCTGCGGAGCAACTAAGCCTGTGAGCCACAACTACTGAGCCTGTGCTCTAGAGCCTGCGAGCCACAACTACTGAAGCCCGTGTGCCTAGAGCCCATGCTCTGCAACAAGAGAAGCCACCGCAATGAGAAGCCCGCGGACTGCAACGAAGAGTAGCCCTTGCTCACCATAGCTAGAGAAAACCCGCGCACAGCAAAGAAGACCCAACACAGCCAAAAATAAATTTTAAAAAAAACTTAAAAAAAGCAACATTATTGGCAAAACTGCTTGTTAGTAATTTATGGAATTAAATTTTTGTATATCTAGGTCTCAAGTGGCCCTATTGTTACTACTGATTTATTTCAATTATAGATGCAGTCTATAATGAAACTTGATGCTTATCCTTTTTTCCTAATCCCCCAAAGAAATTACAAACATAAAAATCTTCCCATAATAATTAATCCACACAAACTAGAGAGTGAAGCAGCCAGGTAGAAGAAAGAATAGTTTACTAAAGATGAAGATCAAGGATAATGACGACGTTTAAGGAAACCAGTAATACATGGTGATGAACATTGTTTTCTTCTAAAGGAAGAGAGAGGGACAAAGCATTTTATGCTATTAAAATTTCATATCTAGTATTTGGTTCAAATAGAAACTGTTTATATCTGCTATAGTGTCTATGCTAATAGTGGGCACATACTGGATGTTTATATTGGTCAAATTATCCATTTTAATCATTTATTCGGTCAATATTTACTTACTGAGATTATGGGATCCTAGGATTCTACTCCCCCTTCATCATCAACGTACTAAAGGACTTTGGGAAATTTGATTATCTATTAAAATTATTTCCTAAATTTCTTCCAATTCCTTTCACACTAGAAGCGGTAATGAGGCTCTGTAATAACAGAGTCCAACATTATAAGCAACAGCAGTAACAACAAAATAATTCCACCGAGGTCTTTCCCCTTTCTTAACACTGTTTGGAAGAACAAACTATTAACATTATTTTATTTGATTAAATCAACATTAGACTCTTGTTTCTGATACATGACTTGACACTGCCAATTATTTTATTAAGAAATACCTAATGCAATAATATCCTCTCTCACTGGTTTGCATATAAAATTTGAACAGCAGTAATTTAATTTCATCATGTAATGAAATTATGTATTAGTATTGCTTATATCATAAAATTAAAATGAATTACTCCTGAAGAAAAAGCATACAATGAAGTTTGAGAAAATTTTAATTAGGTGGAACAGAGTAAGAAGAAAATAGGTTTATGTTTGTGTATTTGTATGTATGCAGGTGTCAGTTCACACCTGTAAATATACATTTTTTTAAAAGATGGAACATGTTTACTTATAGACCTTGTATCTTCTCCTTATATAATCTACTATGACTTATTTTATGCCATATGGCTTATTTCATCATACTTTTAATTCTGACATGCTCTAAAACACCTTTGATTATTATATTACTTATATATCATCAATCCCTCATTCATTTAAAAATATTTCATTTAGCCAGTAGCCCCCATAGAGAGGCTAATTTTTCAATAAATAATTTTAATCTCTGTCTATTCTTTAGATAGAAATAATAAATGTAATTAGTTCATCTATCCCCAGTCTTTTAAATTTTGCTTTATTTTTAGTCAATATCTATTTATTTTGAGAACAATGAATGAAAGCATTTTTAAGTAACAAATGATATTAAGGTTTAAGTTTACCTAGAACAGTATGATTCATTTTCCCCTTCCTTTATTGGCTTATTTTGTTTTGATAATAATGGAAATACATACTTTTAATAAATATTTTGCAAAGTCCAATATAATATTAAAAGCTAGAAAATATGGCTTATAATCCCAACAGCCAGAGGCAACCACTATTAACATATTCTGTTTTTATTCACTTACTTTTTCATATCCCCCTTTTTACATTATACTTGATCCCTCAGCATATAACGATTTCCTGTAATGTTCTTTTGTTTCAACATGGTAGAATAGAGTAGGCAACCTTCTTACATATTGGCTGGCTTTTCCCAGAGAAAGCATCCCAAGAGAACCAGGTAGAACTCGAATGGACTTTTCTGACCTAGTGCAGAAGTCATATAGCCTTACTTTTACTGTATTCTATTGGTGGAATCAACCAAAATCCTACCCAGATTCAAGAGAGGGGGCATTAACCCCCTGCACTGTCATGGGAAGAGAGTCGAAGAATTTTGGTTTATGTTTTAAAATCACCACAATACAAAGACATAAATATTAATCAAAGTCATAATTGGCATTACTTCAATAAAAGAAATAATCAAAATTTCTACAATGGACAAGTCCAAGTTGTTTCTCATCCCATTCCACTAAAAGAGCTCATATGTTCTTTCTCACATTTAGTATGTGAAGCTCTTTCTAAATTTCCCCAATAAAATTTATGGTCACAGTAGGAATGCTTAAAAGGAAGCAGATTTTAGAAACACCTTACGGTGAAAATTTGGAATATCTACATTAACAGGAATTCATAAGAAGTTGATTCCAACGCTCATGGATGACTTTGAGGGGTTCAAGATTTCAATGGAGGAAATTGACTGCAAATGTGGTAGAAATAGCAATAGAGACTTACAATTCCTATGTATCATGAATGTTCTTAATGGCATTTAGAATGGTGAATCCTTTCTAGAAAGTTTTCAATTTACTTTGCCCAGATCCATCAGAGGAATCACAATCTACAGCAGCTATAGCCTTACAAAATGTATTTCTTAAATAGTAGGACTTAGAAGTCCAAATGACTCCTTGATCCATGAACTGCAGAGATGCATGAACTGCACGTCTTAGCAGGTGTGAAAACAACATTCATCTCATTGTACATCTCTGTCAGAGCTCTTGGGTGATCGGGTGCATTGTCAATGAGCAGTAATATTTTGAAAGGAATCTTTTTTTTCCTGAGCAATAGTTCTCAACAGTAGGCTTAAAATATTCAGTAAGCCATGTTGTGATTAGATGTCCTGTCACCTGTTGTTGTTCCATTTAGAGAGCACAGAGTATATTCAGCATAATTCTTAAGAGCCCAAAGATTTTCAGAATGGTAAATGAGCACTGGCTTCAACTCAAAGTCACCAGCTGTATTAGTCCCTAATAAGAGAGTTAGCCTGTCCTTTGAAGCTTTGAAGCCATGCATTGACTTCTCCTCTCTAACTATGAAAGTCCTAAATGGTATCTTCTTCCAACAGAAGGCTGTTTTGTCTGCATTGAAAATCTGTTGATGAGTATAGCCCCCTTCATTAATTATCTTAGCTAGATCTTCTGGATAACTTGCTTTAGAGATGGCTTTTCTTAAACTTCATGAACCAACCTCTATGAGCTTCTAACTTTTCTTCTGTGGCTTCCTCACCTCTCTTAGTCTTCATAAAATTGGGGAGTTAGGGCCTTACTCTGGATTAGGCTTTTGCTTAAGGGAGTGTTGTGACTGGTTTAATCTTCTATTCAGACCACTGAAACTTTCTCCATATCAGCAACAAGGCTATCTCATTTTCTTATTTGTGTGCTCACTGAAGTAGTACTTTTAATTTCCTTTAAAAACTTTTCCTTGCACTCACAACTTGGCTAACTGTTTGGCACAAGAGGCCTCGCTTTTGGCTTTTGACATGCCTTCCTCACTAAGCTTAATCATTTCTAGCTTTTGACTTACAGTGAGAGACATGTGACTATTCCTTTCACTTGAACACTTAGAGGCCACTGTTGGGTTAATAATTGGCCTAATTTCAATATTGTTGTGTCTCTGGGAATAGGGAGGCCAGAGGAAAGGGAGAGAGATTGTGGAACAGCTGATCAGTGAGCCATCAGAACATATACAGCATTTATCTATGAAGTTTGCCATCTTATACAGGCACTGTTCATGCGGCCCTAAAACAATTGCAATAATAACATCAAAGATCACTGACCACAGCGACTTCCCTGGTGGCGCAGTGGTTAAGAATCCACCTGCCAACGCAGGGGACACGGGTTCGAGCCCTAGTCCGGGAAGATCCCACATGCCACAGAGCAACTAAGCCTGTGCACCACAACTACTGAGCCTGCGCTCTACTGAGCCCATGAGCCACAACTGCTGAGCCCACGTGCCACAACTACTGAAGCCCGCACACCTAGAGCCCATGATCCGCAACAAGAGAAGGCACCACAATGAGAAGCCTGCGCACCGCAACGAAGGGTAGCCCCCATTCACCACAACTAGAGAAAGACTGTGTGCAGCAATGAAGACCCAACACAGCCAAAAAATAAAAAATAATAAAATAAATAAATTTATTTTAAAAAATAACATCACAGATCACCATAACAAATACAGCAATAATGAAAGAGTTTGAAATATTGTGAGAATTACCAAAATGTGACACAAAGACACAAATTCAGCAGATTCTGTTAGAAAAATAGTTGCTGGGTACAGAGTTGCCACAAGCCTTCAATTTGTAAAAAATGCAATAAAATGAGGTATGCCTGTATACATAGGTATATGTATATGTATATATATGTGTTATATACAGTATATGCAAATATTGTAAATAAAAATGTGTCTGTATTTTGAAATGTTGGTATTAGTTTGGTAAAATGTCTGTAAGGATACTTATCAAATTGTTATACTTGGAACTTGTTATACTTGTTATATTTGGAATCTTAAGGGGTTGGGATTGGAGTAAGGAAGGGCACTTCAATTTTTTTTATAGACTTCAAACTGTTAAAATACATGTATATTACCCCTTTAGTGGTAAACAAATTCATGTCATAATTTTTTTTTGAGAGAAAGAATTGGGACAAAGGAAAACTGAAAGTAAGAAATGTAAAATGAAGCCAGGAGTCTAAACTGGGAGACGTGCAAGACATTCAAACCAGAGAAAAAAGTGCTGTGGGAACCTAAGGGACGGATGTTGGAGCTGCTTGTGAGGCTGGGAGAGGTTACTCTGCACTCTAAGAAGGGGTTCTCTGGACAGAGCGTGGTGACGAAGCCCACACACAGGGGAGACTACTCGTGCAAAGATATGAAGGAGGAAAATAGGCTGGAATGGACCTATTGTGAGACGTCTCACAACAACCAAACGTTGTGAGACGCTTGGTGGAATAATATTTTGAAATATTATTCCATCTTCTTTCTCTTTCTTCCAATATTTTGTCTTTTATCTGCTTAGATTTTTAGTACATAGTCTGCTCTGTGTTCATTGCCTCCAGGAGAATTCTGAGACAGAAAGCTGGAATATATTGAGAAACTTCCAGCTTTTGCTTTAATTGCACAAGTTCACAGGAGAATTTAGTGGGTAAATATCACTTGTGGATACCGTGATACCCTTGAACTTCTGTATTCCATGCAAAAAATACTCCACGTGAGCAGGGAGTAGAAAAAGGAGGGTGATGCTTTGGGCACAGAGAACATGAGTTAGAGAATGGAGGGCCATGCTCTCTGTCATTGTCCCAAAGGCGAGGCTGGACCAGAGAAGCAAATATTTCTTGACTCATTATTATTTTTGTATTAACAATTTCCTTTGTCTTGCCAAATCACAAAATTATTGCAATTAGAGAGACATCCTGTTTTGCAGGAGATGGCTGTCTTGTTTGATGTGATTATTATAGACTTTCTATTTCGCTCTCAAAAAATGCCATGGTTTGGGTGATAAATTATAGAGTCACTCTAATTATCATCAATGCATATCGAATGTGTGCTCTTCTTTGTGTTCTTCCACTCTTCCTTCTCCACCTTTCTCATTTTCAAAAGAATTTGAAGCATCCTTGTAAATAAATATAAGACAACATGAAAAGATAAGTATATTGAGTTCAAAAGACCATAAAGATAGAAAATAAAACAAAACCAAGAATAATGTGAACATACACAGTGACTAATATAAGGTTTCATGTATCTAAGCTATGAACATGTATTTACCTTTAAAATTAGCAACAGGATTCATAGTAACAGCGAGATGAAGACATCAATAGCTCAGTGCAAAACACCAACAGGAAATATTTGAGGGCCCAAAGCAAGCTAATCTGAATGAAAAATTTTTGAGTCAGAGTTTATCAGTTTTCTCATTGATGCCTCCTGTAAACCATGCATGAAACTGAAGTGTTGGGGTGAACAAGACCAGGTTCTAGACCTCATGAAACTTACATTCTATTAGAGGAAACATAATTAACGGGTAAAATCAATAATTTTATTCTATTTAACTATAAAGGAAGTAAAACTGCTGCTAGTTTTAGATAGAGGTATCAGAAGGCAAATTTTTTTGGATCCAAGAATAAAATATGAGGAAGATAATGTGACCTCAATATCCTTTAAACAAAGTAACACTCTCTCTGAGAACTAAAGACTCAATCAATAATTAAGCAATCTGTAATTTAAAACCATATTCATTAAACTTACATGTTTATAATGAACACCTAAAAACGTTTTTCTGATTCTCCAGTTTGATTTTACATTTTATTCATTTTTGCTTTTTTATTCATTTTTGCTTTAAGAAAATACAGCTTTTCTAGAAAGCTATATTTTAAGGTTGAAGTAACAGATATTTAAACTAGAAAAGTGAATGTATGAAGAAAAAATTTATTGTATATCCTTCCAAATTTTTTTCCGTGGGACTGATTACTTACATTTAGCTCAGTGAAGCTACTATTCCTGTGCTTTGTAGCAACTTTTTTATTTTTATGATATATTATTATTTTAGTTTTAATAGAAGAAACTGTATATCATCATTTTAATGGTTACATACTCCTGTATCATTGTATGAGTCGTATGGATGTAGTGTTTGATTTAAAAATACTCTATCATTATTTCGGTTAAGAACTACTTCAAGTTTTTATAATTTAATGGTTGTGCTTAGTCCTTAGCGTGAAGAAATTTAAAAGGATTATACTGTACTGTGTTTGAAATGACATAAGATGTTATTACAAGCAGAAAACCCTACTAAGTCATTGGCCAGTATATTTGGAAATGAAATTTCTAAGTATTTGCAAATAAGGATATTAAGCATTAAAATTATTTTGGGCTAAAATTTTTTACTCAGATTTTAATCTAGACATGTTCAAGAATAATGCACACTAATTAATCTAATAGTAAAAAAAAGTTATTATACATTGCTTACTAAATATGCACACAAAATTCCAACATGTTTGACATTTTGGTGTTTGTTGATAGTGTAAACAACAACTTATTTATTCTATTGTTTATTCTAGAAGTTATAAAAAGGCACGATTATTCAAATTCTAAGATACACTTTACGTTGAATCATATATTTGTTATATGTATTAAATGCATTTTCTGTCATTTTATCTCTTTATCTTTTTAAATTATAGTAGCCAATGGTTATACAATATGTCACAAGGTGAGCAAAGAATGGCACCTAAATATTTTTCTGTAGCTGGAAAAACTTCCTTTGGGGAAAATTTTACAGACAGATCCTGCCTCCTTAGATAGGGACAGTGCTTTGTCTTTCAGGCAAATGCTCTTTTATTCTGCAGTGGATTCCTTTGGTAGGGCCTTTAATTAGGAGTTATTACTTCCTCATTGTTCCTAGTGAATCATAATGCAGTGAAATAGCCCAAAGCAGATGTTTCAGACCGAGAAACACATGTTAAATCAGTGCAATGACAGGCCATATCGTGAAAACAATCATTTTTCTCCTGGGAGATAATCTTAGCTGTGTATTTTGCTCACAGCCTATCAGGGATCATTTTCCCTCCAGCCCAGCAGACTAGAGGAAAGATTGTAACCAGGAAAGGACTGAACTTTGAATAGAACAGCACACAATGTGGGCTGGACTGTTTGTACTGAATTAGTTTTATGTGTGTGTGTTTGTGTGTGTGTGTGTATGTGTGTATACACAATAAGCCAAACTTAGATAAATGTATCATCAAATACTTTGATAGTCTTCACCGGTGCACAGGACTGGACTCTTCCTTGTGGTGAAAGCACCCACCTAAAGGGAAAGGATATGTTTTCACTGTCAAGAAAACCAGGAAGGATTTAAGAGTAGGATAGGAAATGAGAAAGGCCTTAGCATTGGGAGGTGAGAAGCTGCTGTCTCCTTAGAGCATAGGTAGTTGGGCCCAGACTGTAAAGTGAGAAAATGCCTGAAGCATTCAGTAATGGATGAACTGGCTTCTCTCTTGTAGAGAATGGCCAAGAGCTAGGCCTGCTTCGGAATGACTTGTTAAAAGACTTACTGAGGTATATTAAAAATTTTACGAGTTTGAGCAAAAATTGATTGGATTCAGGCAGTGCCAAACCGGCAGTGGTTAGGAGTGCTCAATGGATAAGAGCTCTGGGAGAAATTCTTATGGAGAAAAGGGGAAGCAAAGCAAGAAAATTATTGATTGGCAATCGCTTAAAGCCTAAGCTGTGTGTGATTGGTTGTCCTTGGGTTTTGATTTTGTAATCTTGAGGCATTTACAGGCTTCGATTTTTGGTTTGCTTACATCGGCTGCCATGGCATTTGAGCTGCCTCAGTCTAATAACCTCTTTGTTTAATGAGTTGAACAGACTCTAATGCAAATTGCAAGTTGCCCTAGAAGTTATGCCTTTATTTTAATTCAACACTTCAACAAATTCTAAATGTTAAAAGTCACAGCCTATTCTCAGTTGTGCTGTGTGAAATAAGAGCACACAGTGTCTTCCCTGTACCAAGGCCTGAGAAAGCATCAGCGGTGTCCCCATAGAAGGATAGCTGTGAATCTTGGATACACATGAGACAATAGCCTGGAAAACTTAAAAAGCTAGGAAGAAGCTTAGAGCTAACTTTACTAGTTGGACTAGTGGGGTTTAGTGCTACAGTATAATATAAATAAATATCACTGTATTTTGTAATCGTAGACTAGAGTGGCCATGTACATAAGGGTTCCAAGTATTCTAATAATGCACTTTCACACCATTTATTAAAAATTCTTACCAAGAAACTATTCAGAGAAGTTGTTCAAATTGGTGCCCCCATTTTACAGATAAGAAAACAGAGACTTGGAAAATTGAAGTTACTTGTCAAGGATATACCACAAGCAAACAACATAAAGAGCTCTCAAATCCATGAATTTTGGGCCATAAATTCCATATCCATTCTACAATAAATCAGTCATCTTCATATTCTACCTGCATCTCTGTATACTTCCTTGCAGTTTTATTGAAATACTCCATATATTTCTTGATTTTTATCATTCATTTTTTCACCGGAATTTATTGTGACCTACGTGTCAGCTCTCCTGCTGTCCTCTAGCTCCTTTATCCGTAGAACCCAGGTCTCAGCTCTTGTTCAAACCTCCTTTCCTAAAGAATGCAGAGGCTTCAAGCCTGTACATCAAGCCAAAGACTTTTTCTGAATAGTCTCACCCAGGGGTCAAAAGAGGGGGCCTGTATTGCACATTTCATAATAAATAACTCAGAAGTTCTTATTCATCCTTTTGAATGCTCCAGCCCTTTTCAGTTTCCTATCAAAGACTCAGCCTGGCACACTCTTCCTCTTTCTAGTTTCCTTTTGGAAGGAAGTTCCTCTCTCGGTAGCAAAAATCCCCTTTCCTAAAAGCTTGAAAGCCAGGCAGGGCAGGCTTACTAAGGCTCAGTTTGAACACTAGTAGCTTTACCAACTCATGTCCTTCACAAAGAACAAAGAGAAGCTCTCTCTTCAAGGGGTCTTCTCACCAACAGTTAGAGAGTGAAGTGCTTCCTACATGTGAGTGGGAATTATCTCCCTGTTCTAACCATTGTTCAAGATGAAGGGAGAAAATAAGAGAAAGAGGTGGTGTGAGGAGATGGTTCTTTTGTGTCTGGAAATTTGTGGAAACTTGGAGGAGTATGAGCTCTGCAGCACTCCCCTGGAGATGGGGATTTGTGTCTTCGTTTGCTCCAGATGCTCTAACAAAATACCGTAGACTTGGTGGCTTCAACAACAAACATGTGTTTCTGACAGTTCTGGAGCCTGAGAAGTCCATGATCAAGGTACCAGCAGATTCAGTGTCTGTTGAGGGCTTTCATCCGCGTTTGGAGAGGGACTTCTTCTTCATGTGTCCTAACATGGCAAAGAGAGAGAAAGCAAACTCTGCTGTCTCTTCCTTTAAGGGCATTAATCTCCTACTGAGGACCCCAGCTTCATGGCCTAATCTAGACCTAACTACCTCCCAAAGGCCCCACCTTCTAAACCACCACAATGGGGGGTAGGATTTCAACATAAGAAACGGAGGCACAAACATTTAGTGCGCAATAGCCTTTAACCCCAACTACCCCTTACATCTCTCCACAGGAAGTCTGTGTGGACAAGAAGAGACCAAAGAAGGTAGAGGGGAAGGAGGAATCCTGAGGTAATCTCTCAAATGTCTCTCCACAGATTGCTCAAACAGGATAAGACGTGCAAGACAATATACAAGGAATAAGTTGTTTCCCTCAGAAAACAATGTTCTGTAAGATTAAATATTTAGCGCATATCACATGATTTTTGCTCAGCTTTTTTTTATTTTTTAACATCTTTATTGCAGTATAATTGCTTTACAATGGTGTGTTAGTTTCTGCTTTATAACAAAGTGAATCAGTTATACATATACATATATCCCCATATCTCTTCCCTCTTGCGTCTCCCTCCCTCCCACCCTCCCTATCCCACCCCTCTAGGTGGTCACAAACCCTGATCTCCCTGTGCTATGCGGCTGCTTCCCACTAGCTATCTACCTTACGTTTGGTAGTGTATGTATGTCCATGCCTACTCTCGCTTTGTCACAGCTCACCCTTCCCCTTCCCCATACTCTCAAGTCCATTCTCTAGTAGGTCTGTGTCTTTATTCCTGTCTTACCCCTAGGTTCTTCATGACATTTTTTTTCTTAAATTCCATATATATGTGTTAGCATACAGTATTTGTCTTTCTCTTTCTGACTTATTTCACTCTGTATGACAGACTCTAGGTCCATCCACCTCACTACAAATAACTCAATTTCGTTTCTTTTTATGGCTAAGTAATATTCCACTGTATATATGTGCCACATCTTCTTTATCCATTCATCCAATGATGGACACTTAGGTTGTTTCCATCTCCGGGTATTGTAAATAGAGCTACAATCAACATTTTGGTACATGACTGTTTTTGAATTATGGTTTTCTCAGGGTATATGCCCAGTAGTGGGATTGCTGGGTCATATGGTAGTTCTATTTTTAGTTTTTTAAGGAACCTCCATACTGTTCTCCATAGTGGCTGTACCAATTCACATTCCCACCAGCAGTGCAAGAGGGTTCCCTTTTCTCCACACCCTCTTAAGCATTTATTGTTTCTAGATTTTTTGATGATGGCCATTCTGACTGGTGTGAGATGATATCTCATTGTAGTTTTGATTTGCATTTCTCTAATGATTAATGATATTGAGCATTCTTTCATGTGTTTGTTGGCAGTCTGTATATCTTTTTTTGGAGAAACGTCTATTTCGGTCTTCTGCCCATTTTTGGATTGGGTTGTTTGTTTTTTTGTTATTGAGCTGCATAAGCTGCTTGTAAATTTTGGAAATTAATCCTTTGTCTGTTGCTTCATTTGCAAATATTTTCTCCCATTCTGAGGGTTGTCTTTTGGTCTTGTTTATGGTTTCCTTTGCTGTGCAAAAGCTTTGAAGTTTCATTAGGTCCCATTTGTTTATTTTTGTTTTTATTTCCATTACTCTAGGAGGTGGGTCAGAAGGGATCTTGCTGTGATTTATGTCATAGAGTGTTCTGCCTATGTTTTCCTCTAAGAGTTTGATAGTTTCTGTCCTTACATTTAGGTCTTTAATCCATTTTGAGTTTATTTTTGTGTATGGTGTTAGGGAGTGATCTAATCTCATACTTTTACATGTACCTGTCCAGTTTTCCGAGCACCACTTATTGAAGAGGCTGTCCTTTCTCCACTGTACATTCCTGCCTCCTTTATCAAAGATAAGGTGACCATATGTGCGTGGGTTTATCTCTGGGCTTTCTATCCTGTTCCATTGATCTATCTTTCTGGTTTTGTGCCAGTACCATACTGTCTTGATTACAGTAGCTTTGTAGTATAGTCTGAAGTTAGGGAGCCTGATTCCACCAGCTCCGTTTTTCGTTCTCAACATTTCTTTGGCTATTTGGGGTCTTTTGTGTTTCCATACACATTGTGAAATTTTTTGTTTAGTTCTGTGAAAAATGCCAGTGGTAGTTTGATAGGGATTGCATTGAATCTGTAGATTGCTTTGGGTAGTAAAGTCATTTTCACAATGTTGATTCTTCCAATCCAAGAACATGGTATATCTCTCCATATATTTGTATCATCGTTAATTTCTTTCATCAGTGTCTTATAATTTTCTGCATACAGGTCTTTTGTCTCCTTAGGTAGGTTTATTCCTACATATTTTATTCTTTTTGTTGCAATAGTAAATGGGAGTGCTTTCTTGATTTCACTTTCAGATTTTTCATCATTAGTGTATAGGAATGCAAGAGATTTCTGTGCATTAATTTTGTATCCTGCTACTTTACCAAATTCATTGATTAGCTCTAGTAGTTTTCTGGTAGCATCTTTAGGATTCTCTACGTATAGTATCAAGTCATCTGCAAACAGTGACAGCTTTACTTCTTCTTTTCTGATTTGGATTCCTTTTATTTCCTTTTCTTCTCTGATTGCTATGGCTAAAACTTCCAAAACTATGTTGAATAAGAGTGGTGAGAGTGGGCAACCTTGTCTTGTTCCTGATCTTAGTGGAAATGGTTTCAATTTTTCACCATTGAGGACGATGTTCGCTGTGGGTTTGTCATATATGGCCTTTATTATGTTGAGGAAAGTTCTCTCTATGCCTACTTTTGCAGAGTTTTTATCATAAATGGGTGTTGAATTTTGTCGGAAGCTTTCTCTGCATCTATTACGATGACCATATCGTTTTTCTCCTTCAATTTGTTAATATGGTGTATCACGTTGATTGATTTGCATATATTCAAGAATCTTTGCATTCCTGGAATAAACCCCACTTGATCATGGTGTATGATCCTTTTAATGTGCTGTTGGATTCTGTTTACTAGTATTTTGTTAAGGATTTTTGCATCTATGTTCATCAGTGATATTGGCCTGTAGTTTTCTTTCTTTGTGACATTTTTGTCTGGTTTTGGTATCAGGGTGATGGTGGCCTCATAGAATGAGTTTGGGTGTGTTCCTCCCTCTACTATATTATGGAAGAGTTTGAGAAGGATAGGTGTTAGTTGTTCTCTAAATGTTTGATAGAATTCGCCTGTGAAGCCATCTGGTCCTGGGGTTTTGTTTGTTGGAAGATTTTCAATCACAGTTTCAATTTCAGTGCTTGTGATTGGTCTGTTCATATTTTCTATTTCTTCTTGATTCAGTTTTGGAAGGTTGTGCATTTCTAAGAATTTGTCCATTTCTTCCAGGTTGTCCATTTTATTGGCATAGAGTTGCTTGTAGTAATCTCTCATGATCTTTTGTATTTCTGCAGTGTCAGTTGTTAGTTCTTTTTCATTTCTAATTCTATTGATTTGAGTCTTCTCCCTTTTTTTCTTGAGGAGTCTGGCTAATGGTTTATCAATTTTGTTTATCTTCTCAAAGAACCATCTTTTAGTTTTATTGATCTTTGCTATTGTTTCCTTCATTTCTTTTTCATTTATTTCTGATCTGATCTTTATGATTTCTTTCCTTCTGCTAACTTTGGGTTTTCTTTCTTCTTCTTTCTCTAATCGCTTTAGGTGCAAGGTTGGGTTGTTTATTCGAGATGTTTCCTGTTTCTTAAGGTAAGATTGTATTGCTATAGACTTCCCTCTTAGAACTGCTTTTGCTGCATCCTATAGGTTTTGGGTCGTTGTGTCTCCATTGTCATTTGTTTCTAGGTATTCTTTTATTTCCTCTTTGATTTCTTCAGTGATCACTTCGTTATTAAGTATTCTATTGTTTACCCTCCATGTGTTTGTATTTTTTATAGATCGCTTCCTGTAATTGATATCTAGTCTCATAGCGTTGTGGTCGGAAAAGATACTTGATACACTTTCAATTTTCTTAAATTTACCAAGGCTTGATTTGTGACCCAAGTTATGATCTATCCTGGAGAATATTCCATGAGCACTTGAGAAAAACGTGTATTTTGTTGTCTTTCGATGGAATGTCCTATAAATATCAATTAAGTCCATCTTGTTTAATGTATCATTTAAAGCTTGAGTTTCCTTATTTATTTTCATTTTGGATGATCTGTCCATTGGTTTAAGTGGGGTGTTAAAGTCCCCTACTATGAGTGTGTTACTGTCGATTTCCCCCTTTATGGCTGTTAGTATTTGCCTTATATATTGAGGTGCTACTATGTTGGGTGCATAAATATTTATAATTGTTATATCTTCTTCTTGGATCAATCCCTTGATCATTATGTAGTGTCCTTCTTTGTCTCTTGTAATAGTCTATTTTAAAGTCTGTTTTGTCTTATATGAGAATTGCTACTCCAGCTTTCATTTGATTTCCATTTGCATGGAATATCTTTTTCCATCCCCTCACTTTCAGTCTGTATGTGTCCCTAGGTCTGAAGTGGGTCTCTTGTAGACAGCATATATATGGGTCTTGTTTTTGTATCTATTCAGCCAGTCTGTGTCTTTTGGTGAGAGCATTTAATCCATTTACATTTAAGGTAATTATCGATATGTATGCTCCTATTCCCATTTTGTTAATTGTTTTGGGTTTGTTATTGTATGTCTTTTCCTTCTCTTGTGTTTCTTGCCTAGAGAAGTTCCTTTAGCATTTGTTGTAAAGCTGGTTTGGTGGTGCTGAATTCTCTTAGCTTTTCCTTGTCTGTAAAGGTGTTAATTTCTCCATCAAATCTGAATGAGATCCTTGCTGGGTAGAGTAATCGTCGTTGTAGGTTTTTCTCCTTCATCACTTTAAATATGTCCTGCCACTCCCTTCTGGCTTGCAGAGTTTCTGCTGAAAGATCACCTGTTAACCTTATGGGGATTCCCTTATGTGTTACTTGTTTTTCCCTTGCTGCTTTTAATATTTATTCTTTGTATTTGATTTTTGATAGTTTGATTAATATGTGTCTTGGCGTTTTTCTCCTTGGATTTATCCTGGATGGGACTCTCTCTGCTCCTGGGCTTGATTAACTATTTCCTTTCCCATATTAGTGACGTTTTCAACTATAATCTCTTCAAATATGTTCTCAGTCCTTTTCTTTTTCTCTTCTTCTTCTGGAACCCCTATAATTCAAATGTTGGTGCGTTTAATGTTGTCCCAGAGGTCTCTGAGACTGTCCTCAGTTCTTTTCATTCTTTTTTCTTTATTCTGCTCTGCAGGAGTTATTTCCATTATTTTATCTTCCAGGTCACTTATCCGTTCTTCTGCCTCAGTTATTCTGCTATTGATCCCTTCTAGAGTATTTTTAATATCATTTATTGTGTTGTTCATCACTGTTTGTTTGCTCTTTAGTTCTTCTAGGTCCTTCTTAAATGTTTCCTGCATTTTCTCTATTCTATTTCCAGGATTTTGGATCATCTTTACTATCATTATTCTTTATTCTTTTTCAGGTAGACTGCCTATTTTCTCTTCATTTGTTAGGTCTGGTGGGTTTTTATCCTGCTCCTTCATGTGCTGTGTGTTTTTCTGTCTTCTCATTTTGCTTATCTTACTGTGTTTGGGGTCTCCTTTTCTCAGGCTGCAGGTTCATAGTTCCTGCTGTTTTTGTTGTCTGTCCCCAGTGGCTAAGGTTGTTACAGTGGGTGTGTAGGCTTCCTGGTGGAGGGGACAAGTGCCTGTGTTCTGGTGGATGAAGCTGGATCTTGTCTTTCTGGTGGGATGATCCACATCTGATGGTGTGTTTTGGGGTGTCTCTGGCCTTATTATGATTTTAGGCAGCCTCTCTGCTAATGGGTGGGGTTGTGTACCTGTCTTGCTGGTTGTTTGGCATAGGGTGTCCAGCCATGTAGCTTGCTGGTCGTTGAGTGAAGCTGGGTGTTGGTGTTGAGATGGAGATCTCTGGGAGATTTTTGCTGTTTGATATTATGTGGAGCTGGGAGGTCTCTTTTGGACCAGTGTCCTAAAGTTGGCTCTCCCACGTCAGAGGCACAGCACTGACTGCTGGCTGCAACACCAAGAGCCTTTCATCCACACGGCTTTTGCGCCGCCCTAGTCTCGGATCTCCCGCCCCTGCTCCTCAGGCCGGGTCCCCATGGGAGGTCGCTTCTTTTCAGTTTTTTATGCATTTAAAATTAACATTGTAATGAATTAGTTAGTTAATTCTAGGACCTGGCATGTAGTAAATATTCGATAGTGTAAATTAATATCAGTCGAACTGTGCTTTTGAGAGCAAAGATAGTTTTTATTTTATTTGTGCTTGAGCCAAGTTCTTGAAAATTGCAACTTCAGTTTCTTAAGTAAAAGCAGTACTTTTCAATGTAGAAAATGTAGAAATGAATGTAAGCCAAAAGAATATATATTTTAAAACCCACCCATAATCCTGCCATACAAAGATGACTAACTGTAGCATTTTTGATGCAAACTTTCTTTTTGAGGGTTGGGAAGGGAAATTTAAAGGGATTTAAACAGAGAAAGAAATGTATCTCCCCAGAGGCTGATTGTGGTGATAGCATCAGGAATGAAGTTAGAAAGCCACAAAAAAAAAGGTTGTTGGACCACTTTTTCCTAAAGATTCTCCTTTTGGAGTCCTTCCTTGTAAAATTCTCAAGGGGCAGAAACAGGTTTTATGAGGCCTACAGTTTATATAATCTGGGCCCTTTTTATTTAAAAACATACAAAATTAGGCACACAAAATCAGATACAAAAGTGAGAATTATTTAGAAAGAGAAATTACAACATATTACACATTTTAAAAAGCTGGCAAATACCATAAGTATCACAAAATGCAAACAAAATGCATGCTTTTATTAATAACTGCCTCACTTCTAAAATACATTTTCCTACATTTTTTGGCTGTATAGTCTTTGAGTGCCTCCTCACATAAAGCAGTACTATACCACTTTAAAAAGAGACTAGGAAGATAATTCAGTCTTTTAGCACAGTTGCTTGAAATGTTTTATTATTAATAATAATTTAGAAAAATTTCTTTCAGATTCACTGTTTACAACTAGTGCTATCATGTAAAGTTTTAGGGTTGTTGTTTCCTTTGTTTATAGGCTGTAAGGCTAGGAAAAATTTTTACAGACTAGCTTTTGAATACGTTTATTTTTAGACCAATTCTTTCTCCATTTCTATACTTCTAGTGTTAGATGTTGTTGGACATGTTTATAAACTAATGTGCTTCTGACTCAGGTGCTAACATCTTTGTGACATGATGTAACAGAGAAGAACAAACCAGACTCTGTACTGGATCTATTCTTTTAGGACTAACACTTGTGCTCTGTTGCCTGTGCTTAGTCATGCTGGCTCTGCACCTCTGTAAAAGAATGTTGCCTATAACCTGAAATATGCATGATAGCCTATTCTCAAGGCTCTGACCTTTAAAGGTATAACGCTTGTCCATTCACAGAGATAAAAAGTTGCGGAACAGAAAAATACCGATTGTCTTATTGGTGTTTTACAGGAACATTGTGACCAAACCTACATGGACAGCTGCAAGAGCAAAGGATTCTGGCAACAAGAACTTTGCAACAACCAGCCACACCTCCTCCCCTTTTAGTATAAGAGAAGCCTGCATTCTAACTGGGTAAGATGGTTCTTTGGGACACCTGTCTACCATCTTCTTGGTCTGCAAGCTTTCCAAATAAAGTTACTATTCCTTGCCCCAGCAACTCTATTTACTGACCAGTCATGTAGGAAGCAGTAGAAGCTTGGACCCGTAAGTATGATGGCTGGTCAAAAGCCATTCCTGCACAGAGACAGCTAAATCTCTAGCTACTATGTAATAATAATATGTAACTATCCAAGTAAGAGACTGTGAACCACATAAGTATATCATATTAAACTTAATCTCAATGTATCACCAACTCAACTTCCTTTTAGACAGATCTCACAAATTGCTGCAATCATTCCAGTCCCACTTAACATGAGGAAAGTACAAAGAAAACAAAGTGAAGAGAGAGCAGTCTTAGCAAATTTCAGATAAAATATTTTACTTTTGCAGATATTACAAAAAAATATTTGTCTATGGTCCCTTACAAGGCCTTGGCCAGTGGTAATAAGAGGCCCTGAAGCTTCTGCTTCATTAGCTTCTTGATAAATCCACCTCTGCCTAGAAAGTTGTGTTTTATTTTACCAAAAGCTGGTGTCCTGAAATTCCTCCCTCACCCAAAGTTGTTAACTCTTCATAGACATAGAGGTGTGTGGCACAAAGCATCCGTATATCTTCATGAATATTTGCTCAGCTAAGGAGATCTCTTTCCATACCAAAGATGATTTATTTCAGTATTTCAGCTTATTGGACTAGTAAATTTAATAATGGATTTAAATTATGGTTACATATTTATATTATGAGGGCAAACAATAATAGTTAACTCATCTATAATAATGCTTCCCTATGTTTATATGGTATTTTTAACTTTTCAAAGTACATTTCCATAAAGCACCATGGCTATTAAGTTTTACTGTCACCAGTGAAAATCTGGGTAATACATGTAAATATGTATTAGTAAAAAGACTCACCATCTCACTTATTTACATAAAACAAAATCTGCATTTACCTACACTGCAGTGATTTAATGTCTAAGCAGACACAGCAGGAACTACAACCCCTCCCCCATGTAAATATGTGTCATTCTGTATATACAAACTACCTTGATTACAAAATGAAGACTAGATAAATGGGATTAAAAACCATAGTACATGATTTTATCTTTAGAAATATGCCATTTAAGCAATTTCAAGTATTACTTAATTAGTAATCTCTTTTATTACTTCACAGATTTAGGTATTTTATGACCTAGTTACTAATGATAAAAGTTAAAATAATGTTATTGTATTAGTTATGAAAGAGGAACAATACAATAATTAATTATAAAAATATCTGTATTTTGACGATGGATTATGACCGCAAAAATCTAAATGGTAAGAAAATATGTTTTCTGTAAAAAAAACTAGAAAGTTTTCTTTTAAAAATGTACAAGAAATATGAAAATGAGATTTCTTATAAACAAAGACATAGAGTAAGTATTCTGATTTTTAAGTGAAGTTCACAATAGATCAATAATATGTTAGTTAACCAGAAAAAAACAATCAAGATACCACATTAACTGGGGGAGCAGTAAGTCCACTGTGTCACCCTGTTGAACATGATAAATGTTCTGAATCTACATTATATGACACCAAAAAGCTGTTTTGTTTTTTTTTTATAATCAAATAGTGGACATCATTGTGTCTAGATGATTTGCTATGGAAAAAACTGATTTGAAAAGGTATTCCCTAGAAGCCAGTCTTGTATTCATAATTAACGCCTTTTTGCGGTACGCGGGCCTCTCACTGTTGTGGCCTCTCCCGTTGCAGAGCACAGGCTCTGGATGCGCAGGCCCAGCGGCCATGCCTCACGGGCCTAGCCGCTCTGCGGCATGTGGAATCTTCCTGGACCGGGGCATGAACCCGTGTCCCCTGCATCGGCAGGCGTATTCTCAACCCCTGCGCCACCAGGGAAGCCCGCAATTTACGTTTTAATCTGTCTTGATACCTTTTAATACATCATCTACAGATGGAGCTCAGAGTACACTGGAAATGTGGTGAGTTCACATGCTGATACCTGCTGAACTGCATAAAGGATATTATAGGTTTAGATTCTTATTTCTCAAGCTAAATGTGATGTTAACCTTAATCCAAAATGTGATGATTAGATGCAGACCTTTGCAAAGCTACAGATATGACAACAGGGATAATATTTAAGATGCCAACGACCATATAATTAATACAAATGATAGAGAACAAGACACTCACCATAGACTCTGCTTTCACTTTTATAGAATCCATGGTCATATTGAGTTACCTTTTTAGCAGATATTCTTAAACTTCCTAGGAAAAATAGGCTCACTTTATAATTTGTCATATTTATTTTATTGGCTACTGCTAACTATTGACTGGTCATTGCATGTTAATTTGCAAGATTTACAGTGAATGGACATATACTCCTCTTCACTTAGAGACAGAACTGCTCTAGCATTAATACATAAACTCTGTCAAGAATTTCCCCCTCATTTTCCTCTACCTGTTACCAGTGATAGCCAAATGTTAGAGAATCAGAATATATGCACTTAAAAGAAGCAACACATATCTAGTCCAAATGAAAAATTCAATTCCAAAAATCCAGTATTCAAACTTTAGAATCAGCTGATTAACCTGTTTCCTAGAATCTATGTTACATTTCCAAGGGGCAGAATCAGCAGAATGTAAGTACACATATTACTGTACACACACACACACACAAATGTACTATGCATGTAATCTTAGAAGAAGAAACATTTCTATTATATTCACTAGTTTTTGGATGTCACAGTCATACATATACTAGGTTGATATTTTGGGTTCAGAAGAAATAATGTCTCATAGAAGTGTTGACATTTTTATATGTGGATACCTTTTAGGGTAAAGCTCAATTTACACATGCTGCTTTGAACATAATCTGTTTTTCTGTTTTTTCTCTGAGTTAGCACAGACGGCCCACATGATCACATCCATATGTAAATCAAGGAAAGTTTGTACTACTTTTTTGTTCACTGTGGATGGATTGCTTCATATGATCTTCTGAAAGGTTCGTATATCGCCAGTTCAATTCATTAGGAATTGAATTGGAATTACATTCTTCTGAAATGTCAGTATCACTAAAATTGAGCCCAGAGCTTTTTATTTTCTACAAATGTTGTCTCAAGGTAGCATCATCTAGATCTCAGACAAGGAAAAATATTGTTTGATTAAGCTTTTGATATCTCTCATAAACAAAGGACATGAAAAAAAAAAAAACCCAAAGGACAGAAATTGATCTTGTATCATGGACAGCCTGAACTGTCATAGTAAAGGTAAAGAAGATAAATGATGGTGTTGGAGTTTTAACTCATTGCTGATTGGTTTCTAGCTGCTATAAATCTTTCCTTTTAAGAATTTATCCTTGGAAAGATCAGGAAAATAGTAACAAATATATCATTCTCCAACAAATTGCTACCTATTTTCGTTTTGAGTCCACAGTGCCTCCAGAAATATAAAGGTATAGAGGGGTCTTGTGTTGGAATAGGATCACTTTGTATGTGAAATAGATATTGAAAAAAATGGATATTGGAAAAAAAACACTGAAGAAGGCACAGATCACTGTCAAAATGTCTAAACACTGTAAATGTTTACTTAAATGTATTGAAACAATTTGGTCTTCAAAATTGGCTAAATAATATCAGACTTTCATGTTTTTTTTATTGTTATTATGTGTGTTCTGAACTATGATTTGGAGTTGTATTCTTTTTATATTTCAGAATAAGAAATTGCTCAGCTATGTAGAAAGTGTGACTAAGTGTGTCTGAAGTGTATCAGTTTGTGTATATGGAGATCAAAACATATTTCTACCTTTGTCATGCATTGTCTGGTTAAATTTAGGTAAGTTATCTAACACCTCAAGGCATATTTTCCTATGTCTACAATAGAGATAAGTCTATCTTCTAAAAATATTAGAAAATTTTAAGAAATTAAATGAGCTTTTTGAACTCAGTATTTTGGTAAAAGTGTATTATTTAATTACACCCCACTTACTTATAAATTATTTTATAATATCTCAGTTTGGGGGAATACATTTGTTTTTATTTCCACATTTTCTGCTGTGAGCTACTTTTCCTGATTACATGCATGTTACAAGGAACGTTATACATCTGAAGGTGGGCTACAGTCCATTTCAGGATGGAGATAGAAGGCATGTGTCTTACTTTTATTAGTACACCATTCTAATTACTTCTCTCTGACTCTTGGACTATAAGCCTTTCTTCTTTGGTCTGCTTCTGTTATGTAATTTAACATTTACTCAATTGCAATGAAAAAATTTAAATGTCCCTTTCCCAAATTTGCCTCTCTTCTATTTTCTTAGATACATATATGTCATATTCAACCAGTTCAGAGCAGTTATTTACATTTTGCAGCTTTATACAATTTTCAAAAGTGTTGCATCCTTAATTTCCTGTTGGTTTGAACTGCTCCATGGTACAATGAAAGCTGAATTTTAGTGATGTGGTAAGGAGATAGTGAAGTCCTCAATTACACAGTCTCTTTGAGAAACTGAGCTCTCCTCTACCTCCTCATTCACTGATTGTCTGAGACACAAATTATAATTTGCACATGGAAAGACCTTCAAAGTAGAATTATAATAAACATTATGACTCAGCTGGGGTGGGAGAAGTTGAGAACAATTGTCTCAAAAACAGGATATTAATCCAATATATTAATCAGTGGATCAAGAAATCTTATCCTGTGTCCTACATGGGACAAAGCTCATGCAAAGGCAGCTCAACTAATTCAAGGTTTTGGAAGAAACTTTCAAGATTTTGGCAGAAGATGAGTGAAAATGTTGACAAAATCAAAATTGTAGATAATTCATTTTTTCCTCTTCACTTGTTTTGCTTATGAGGAAACGTAAGATCAGAAAATTGAAATGATCTATACAAGTTCTGCCAGTTTTTACTCATTTAAACCTTGAATAAGTCACTTAGTCTTTAGGATTCCAAAATATCCTTCTCTATAAAATGGGGATTTTTGTGATGGAATCTGATTCACTTCTTCTACCAATAAGATTTTTATGAATCCTAAGAAATTCTATACCTTTCCAGAACTGAGTTGTGTCTCATTTTCCACATAAAAATTCAGTAACAATATTTACTGAATGCTTACTACTGTTTTATTTGCTGCTTACTGCCTTAGTCCCATGACATCCAGATGCAGTCAGATATGATAACAATCCAGTTATCATATCCTTTTAAATGCCATCACTCAATAAATATAACCCAGTCTCAGAGAGGTAATTTAGGACACTAAGCTGTATACTGTACAAATCCCATTTCTTCTCCTTCACCCCAGGATCATGACACTGGTCTAGAGTCTGGAATTGAGATGAAGCTTCTTCACCTGTACCTAGAATTGGGAATAGACCCTGGAGGCGATGGGGCAAGGCAGATACCATTCACTTGACAAAGTCATGGTTTGTAGACAAGGAAGATGGCAAGTCCAGGCACCAAAGGCAAACTGATGTACAGGTCACAAAACAAGCATTTTAGAAGAGATAGAGATGGGATAAATCTTGGATATCTGTGATGTATAGAAAATGGGTGGGAAGGTCACCTGATGGTAGCAGGGGAACGCTACACAGGTGGCACTGACATGTGCTTTCATGGGCTAGTAGGCTTTAAAAACCATGAATGGTGTGGACAGTGGGTGGCAAGTCCAGTTCTTTGCTTTTCTATTTTCTATACTTTTATAATCTTATTTCTTATTGAAAACATTTCAACTGTCTTATCGAAAATATTAACAGAATCAATATTTTCTTGCTGAGGTAAATAAAATAAGACATTTAATAGTATTAATTAGTAGTTACCATGTGTTGAGTGCTTAGTATGACCTAGCCACTGAACTAAACAGTTTGAGCACCATATATTGGTTATGAAGTAGTAATGATTTATTTACACCTTACATGTGATGTAACTAATTTTCGGCAAGGTTATATGAATATCTCTTTGCAATAAAGGGAGGAAAATCATTTTAACGCCTATGTAATTACACCCTCTGTTTGTGGTTTGAAGTTTCTATACCATCTGCCTTTTGAAGGGATATTCTTCAGCATGAGCAGACATGATGTAAGCATGTGGATTGAATATGCACTACTTTTATCACTGGGGTTTGCTGACCCTTAGGTCAGAATTTTACCAAGAAGACTGAAAATATGAGAGATCATTTAGGGTAATGAAGGATTATTATACCAAGTTAGGTTGCAGGGGCTTACCTGGTGGCGCAGTGGTTAAGAATCCGCCTGCCAATGCAGGGGACACGGGTTCGAGCCCTGGTCCAGGAAGATCCCACATGCCGTGGAGCAACTAAGCCTGTGTGCCACAACTACTGAGCCTGTGCTCTAGAGCCTGTGAGCCACAACTACTGAGCCTGCATGCTACAACTACTGAAGCCCATGTGCCTAGAGCCTGTGCTCCGCAACGAAGCCTAGCAGTGAGAAGCCTGCGCACCGCAACGAAGAGTAGCCCCCGCTGCCACAATTAGAGAAAAACCCTCACACAGCAATGAAGACCCAACGGAGCCAAAAATAAATAAATTAAATAAATTAAAAAAAAAAGTTAGGTCCCAGGAAATGATTTTCAAGTCTGGAGAAAAAAATTGTCTTTTATGGGGCTGGGGTGGGGGTGGAGGATCAGGAAGGATTCATTCAAAGTGTCTTGGAATGATTATTATGAGGGAAAAAAAGAAGCAGTCACATCTGAGACTGGATACTTGTGCCAATAATAAGAAATAGCTGTCTGTCCCAAGAATGTGGCATTTGTCCTTAGGAGAAAACAAAAGACAGAAAGGAAATAGTAGTAACCTAAATAAAAAATATTTATAATCAGATGTTTGGCATAATTGAGTAAGCGTGAGAACTGAATAATGCCAATATGGCAGTTTTTACTGGGATGTAATTGGAAGACTTAACCATCATTCAGATCTTTGGATTTGCATTCCCTCAGTTTCAAATTCAGGGCACCAGATTTAAAAAGTACTCCCTCAGTTTTTCTTCCTTAAGGAAAAAGTCTAGTGGTAGACTCTACTTACGATCCAGAAGTTGGCAGAAGGTCAGATTTCTCAGTGCTGTATGTTTCTATCTGCAACATCATATGGAGGAGGTATTTGACACCATCCACAAGGAAAAGGTAAGATTTGTGGTAGGAAACATGGCCTCCTCTTTGTCAGCTCGTCTTCATGTTATCCTCATGTCAGCAGAATTTATCACAGGGATTACAGTAAATGGATTTCTTATAATCATCAACTGTAATGAATTGGTCAAAAGCAGAAAGCTGACACCAATGCATCTCCTTTTCATATGCATAGGGATGTCTAGATTTGGTTTGCAGATAGTGTTAATGGTAAAGTTTTTCTCATGTTCTTTCCACTCTTTTATAGAGTAAAAATTTGTGGTACAGCGATGATTTTGGGGGGATGTTTTTCAGCTCTGTCAGTCTCTGGTTTGCCACCTGTCTCTCTGTATTTTACTGCCTCAAGATAACACACTTCACCCAGTACTGTTTTCTTTGGCTGAAATTCAGGATCTCAAAGTTAATGCCTTGACTGCTTCTGGGAAGCCTGCTGACCTCCGTGAGCATTGCAACTCTGTGTGTCAAGGTGGATTACCCTAAAAATGTGGATATTGATGTCCTCAGGGATGCCATGCTAAAGAGGACTAAACTCAAGACAAAGCAGATTAATGAAGTGCTTCTTGTCAGCTTGGCATTAATATTTCCTCTGGCCATATCTGTGACGTGAACTGTTATGTTATTCATTTCTCTCTATAAACACGCTAATCGGATGCAAAGTGGACCTCTTGGTTTTAGAAACGCCAGCACTGAAGCCCATATTAATACATTAAGATCAGTGATAACATTCTTTTGCTTCTTTATTTCTTATTTTGCTGCCTTCATGGCAAATATGACATTCAGTATTCCTTATGGGAGTCAGTGCTTCTTTGTGGTGAAGGACATAATGGCAGCATATATCCCTCTGGCCATTCGGTTATAATTATCTTGAGTAATTCTAAGTTCCAACAACCAATCAGGAGACTTCTCTGCCTCAGAAAGAATCAATGAAGAGGAGGATCAATGTAAAATATTTTGTACTTCCTTGTCATGGTTTCAATGGACTTGTGTTTTGTTTTTGTTTATTTATGTGTTTTGTGTGCTCTCTCTCTCCCCTGGAAGCACTAATTTTGATGTTGGATGGATAAGATATCTCTTTTTCCAGGACTTGTGTGCTTAAAAATATTATGACAGTAACACATATAGATAACTAGTACTTGCACTGGAGTGCCAGTTGTGTTAGAAATCGGAAAAAAATACTAA